>NW_017728993.1:11883094-11887661 GCF_001723915.1 Gavialis gangeticus | reverse complement strand
TTCCAGTGTCCAAGACAAAGACAATGCGCACTGTCCATCTGTGAGACTGGTTGTGCCTGTCATTATGGCACTGATTTGTAGCACAGATCCCATTGCACTGTACCACTTGTCTTATTTTCCTGGTCACAGTCGGTCAGATATGCCTACTGTCCGGTGTCTATATAGCCATAATTTCTTTAACCACCAACAGCTCTAAGAAGCCTAATTACAACTTATTGTCTCCTCATCAAAAATACTACAGTCAAAAAGAAATAAAAAAACGAAACATTAACTGCAGAACAAAGATGTAAAGCACATACGTTGTTAATACTTCATTATCACTGCTATCATGCCTGATGTCATGCCTTATAGAAAAAAAGCACAACTACTAGCAAATGTCCTAATATATGATAAGTAGCAAATTGATTCAAGATGTGGGAACAAAGGAGACCAACATTCATGTTATCAGTCCACTTACGGAAACTATTTTCATGTCCAGCCCTTTAGACTACTCTGAAGCTGATTAGGACATATTTTAAAGAAAGAGTTATTTCCATTAGAGTGAGTACCAGAGCACTTATGAATTTCCAAAACCCATTTGGAAATTGCAGCCTGAACATTTGCTAGCAAAAGTGTCTTTTTTTGGTGTTCAAACTCCATTTCCTAATGTCCCTTTAAGGCCAGAGGGAAGAAAGAACTAGACTGATATTTCATTTGCGCCCTCAAGCCAGGTAATCAGATGGAGCAAGCAAGCTGAGCAATGTCAGATGAAGTGTGGGAGAAGGAAAAAGAGGCATCTCTTTGGGGTGTGCCATGGCTGAGAAATGTTGCTCAATGAGTAACGGGGTGCAAAGGGTGAGAATACCTTTAATAGAGGAAATAGGCTGGCAGAGCTGGTATAAAAGGGTAAGTGATCAAGAAGAGGAACATAGCTCAGAGTATAGGCAATACTCAGAAGAAAGAAAAATGGGGCACCAAGGGAAAAGGAAAGAAGAATGAGAAGGGGTGCTGATACATAAGATAAGAGGCATGATGGTAGAGAAAGGTGAAATTGGAAAGCAGAATCAGCATAGGAGCAGTTCTAAAAGTGAAAAAAGTCAGGGTCCTAGAAAGAGAGATATCGATTCAGAATTTAAAAAAAAAAAAAACAATCCTGACACAGTAGAATAAAGTAGAGGAGGAGGAGGAAGAAGAGGAACGAGGAAGCAAGCCACAGCACTGGAAAGAGCGCTGATCCATCAGTCAGGAGGGTAAAGGCTGTAAAGTCAGTCCTAAAATAAAGCACCCGCACAGAGTTTTCTTTCCACAAGATATAATAATAACCAACAGTAATACTTTACAGTACTTAGCACCTGCTGCACATGTTCAAAGTGGCGCATAAACATTAATCTTCACAACACCCCTGTGAGGAAAGAATCATTATCCTGCTCTTACAAGATGGAAACAAATGTATTTCACTATAAAAATGGGTTTAATTTTTTTCCGTAATAGTTTCCTCTCAAATAAAACAAGTCCGTATGGAAGCTCAGCTATATTTTGGGAGCCATATGTTTTTAGTTAGTTTTCAAATAATTCTTCTGAAAGAATTTGACAAAAAACCCCACATTCTCCATGTTCTCCCCTGATACCTAAAGCAATGATTAATCTGGTGAAACCTTGCTCAGAAATTAAACTCTCCATGTCATAATATTTCAGCATGGATGCATTAGTGCTACTTTGCATTTCAAAGCTGTAAGTGCCAATAGTATTGTAAAAATGAAGAGTCTGATGGCCCTTCAAAACCATACTAAGTCGCATTGCATCACATTTTCATTGTAAAGATGGCCAGCGTATTCTTGAGGCAGCTATTCAGAGAAGGATACGATAACTTTGTTTGACAGGAGAGTGAGCTGCCCTTCAGCAGCATTTTCATTTTCCTATTCTTACTGGAGAATTTATTACTGGGAATTTCTCCAGACCCAATGTAGTGTGAATAAGTGCCAACGTGAGCATCAATATACAGACAACATAGAAATGAAGATGGACAACAAAAAATATTATAACGATATCAAGTCTTGTCTCGCTTTTTATGGTGTGTTTAGATTTTCTTAAGATTCTTCTGAAATGTGGATGAGTAGTATTCAAGCAATCGAGTAAACATGAAACCTAATGATAAGGGACTTAAAAATTCACAAAAGGAGTGGAAATTGGGACTAACAAGACTTGCCTTCTAACCTTTACCTCTTTGGGACAGATGTTCACCACCAGCTCAATGCTGAAGTCAATAGCTCAGAATCTGAAGTCATGACCTATTTCTAACGTCACTGTTTCTCAAAAGGCATACAAAGTGTTCCCAACCAGCAGCTGCCACGCAGCAATATCAGAAATGCCTTCATTATTATTGGATTATGGAACAGAGAGTACGCTTTAACAAACTGCAGAGACACCATGCTGAGAGAGGTTGCAGACCCTTCGATAGACAAGATTAGAATTCAAATCATCTTAAGAAACTGGAGAGAAGGTCCACAAAAAAAAAAAAATCAATAAAAATGGAATTCAATAAAGGTAAGTGCAAAGTGTTATGCTCAGGAAGGAAAAAATCATATGCACAGATACAAAATAAGGAATAACTAGTCAAAGAGCAGCACTTCAGAAAAGGACCTGGGAATTATAGTGGACTATAAACTGAATACAAGGCAACAAAAGGATGCTCTTCTGAAAACGGCAATCATCATTCTGGCCAGATGTTAGACAAGGGAGGGAGTTTTCCCACTCTTCTCAGCACTTGGCAAGCCATCAGTTGGATGAATGTGTCCAGTCATGGGTGCTACACTTTAAGAGAGAGACAAATTTGAAAGATAGGAGATCAAAAAGAGCGTTAAGATCTAGAAAACCTAGCCTCCGACGAAAGATTGAAGAATTGGGGTTGTTTAGCTAAAAAGAGAAAGAGAAGGTGGTGGGGTGGGATAACAGTTTTCAACAAAGTAAAAGGGCACGGTGATCAATTGTTGTTCTCAAATGTTCACTCAGGGGAAGACAAGCAGTACACTGATTTATCTGCAGCGAGGAAGATTTAGTTTAGACATCAGAGAAAAACTTGCCAACCAGAAGGACAGATAAGCACAGGAACAAGTTTACTGGGGATCTCCAGCCTGAGGGCAGCGGACTAGACAAAGAGCTGTCTAGATCTGTGTGTGTATGAACCTCTCTCAGAGCAGGGGGACAGGCTATAGGAGCTATTGAGGTGCCTTCCATCCCCCACTCTTTGATAACCCATTTTACTGAAAACAATATAGTTAAATTACAAGATACTCTCATAACATATAGTAAAAATTAACATCTCAGATGTTACTGTCAGCAAACACTGATTTTTAAGGGGAAGATGCCCGTTAAAAATTTTACCACAAGTCCATTAAAATTCAGTAAATCAAGAGGAAAAAAAAAAGGAGTACCTTATTTAAATTTTTAAAATGAAAACTTCCAATGCTTTGGATGTTGATAGCTGTCGATTTGTGTTTCTTAACACTTTTAAAAGCAAAAGGTCCTGTGTGATTATCCTTGGGCAGTCACTACATAGCTCTTTCTTCTCATTCATGGTAACATGATGTTTTCATCTTTTCCTTCCTTTATTTAAGTGTATAACGTGCCCTAAGGTACATGTTAATTAATACTGTGCATCTGTTTGCTTCAGCGAGCAGCTGAAAAGTATCTATTTAAATTGTGACGCATTTTTCTTTGTTTACTCATCAGTCTGTCTCTCCCAATCCTTGCAAATTAATCAAATCAGGTGGTCCCCAAACACAACGGCATTGCAATACAGTACCTTTTAAACTACAAATGCAACAGTGTTGGTTGCTGTATACTTGACACTGGGGCCCAAGTTGTACTCCTCTTCAGGTGGGTAGTTGACATTTATGTGGCTAACTTCAACCATGTAAAAGGCATTATACAGATTTTAGCTCCTCCTTCCCCATCCAAAATTCAGCTTGCCCCTCTAAGCACCAAGCAGGCTACACCTACTTTCCTGCAATCCTATTCCACCCAGGAAGGTGAGTAGCTCAGTGTAATCCTCCAAAATGATGAGTAGTCACGAGTCTTATTTTTTTTTTAAGTTTGGAGGGAGGAGAGGCAGCAGAAGATTCTTCCATTTTTTAGCCCAATAGAATAATGGTTAGGGCAGTTCTTCAGGAACTGGGAGACCCAGGCTTTACAGCTCGCTTGCCCGCTTCCAGCAAATTGCTTTAACCAACAGACTACAGCTAAGAAGGGACAAGTGCACACTCCTTGCTTCCTCTGGCAGGAAGCGGGTGCTGGGCTAAAAGGCAGGGCAGGGCCTCTGGCACTTCCTCCATTTCTCTATGAGTTACACACCTGCTCGGGGGAAGTAGAATCTAAAGTCCACATAAGTGTCCTAAAATGCAGCAACTCACGTCAGCCACAGAGTACCACTTACCCATCTAGAGACAGAATTGGGTTTGGCCAGTCTAGCCATGCAACCCGAGGTTCCATACAGGCTAATGCATCCTGTTCAGCAAGGTAAATTATAGAGAGCTCCATGCTGACAGGTGTCAGTCTTTCTGGACTTTAGGAAGGCCTTTGACACTGTCTC
>NW_017728993.1:11872164-11882346 GCF_001723915.1 Gavialis gangeticus | reverse complement strand
AGGGGGGATCTGGTGTCCATCTATAAACTCACTAGGGGGACCAGCGGGAAATGGGAGAGGCTCTGTTCCGCCGAGCACTACCAGAGGTAACAAGGAACAACAGCCACAAGTTGACTGAGAGTAGGTTTAGGCTGGACATCAGGAAGCGCTACTTCACTGTGAGGTTGCTTAGCATCTGAAACCAACTTCCAAGGGAAGTGGTGCTCGCTCCTACCCTGGGGGTCTTCAAAAGGAGGCTAGACAATCACCTAGCCAGGGTCGTTTGACCCCAGCATGGCAGGGGGTTGGACTTGATGATCTGCTCAGGTCCCTTCTGACCCTACCAACTATGAAACTATGGCAGAGCTGGACTCATTGAAAGGTAAATTGGCTATTGCTAGACTACACTACACTCTTCTGGGTCGATGTACCCAGAGCACCTGAGGGTGCATCAACTTTATGTGGGTTTATCATTTCTTGGATTTCACATCATTCCTAACAGTTGTCATATTGCTGCTCCTGCTCCAGGGTAAATCCAGCCTTTGTATTTGCAGGCAGTCTGGGGAGCAGTGGTGGGTCACCGAAGAGTTTTCTCCCTCTTTCTCTACATACGGGAATCAGAGAAGGAGAGAGAAATAGTGGGGAAGCTGATATTAAAATATCAGGATTTGCATTAGTAACTTAAGACATGTCTATTTGAAGATAAGTTAAAGGCATACCCCTTCAACCGGGCTGAGCCCCATGTGCCATCTGTCCGTGTCCATATCACACGAGAATCGTGAAAGAGAGTAGGACAAGAACAGGAATAGGGAACACAAACGGAGTCTCTCTAGGTAGGAATCACGCTCACCTTCATTCTTTCTTTCTATTCTTGACAGAGGCATAACTGAGCGCTTGAGTACCCTGGGCAGCAACTGCTGCTGTTTTTGCACCCTTCCCAGGGTCAGTGCCCAGAGCCAGTGCCTGTCATACCCCTTTGTTACTTACTGGGGCTTGATTCTAATTTTGGGCAACAAGGAGAGAAAACAGAGGCTATAGAGAAAGCAAGCGAAGGCGTTTTGAACATGGATGTTTAATAGGCTTGTTCTACAGAGCTGGCTTGGGAGTGGGCTTAGGCAGCAGTATAGACATATTTTAAATACTGTGGTAGTCTCCAGCTGCAAGCATAAGGAAGAATGCAACACTTCACATACAATTCTTTGATCATCATTGGTATATGGTAATGTTTTAATTAAAACTGCTTAGGCATCTTCAGACAATTCACCGTTTCATCAGAAAATGGATAAACCTAAAAAGGTTTGTGGAAATATACTGGGTTCAGTATCTTTGGATGGAAGCCAGCCAAGTGTCACCAGTATGCTGCTGGGGAGTGGAGCTGCCACGTTTCATGGCTGTGGGGGAGTCCACGGACCAGAGATCCCAGGGCTTTCAGGCAATAGGCCCTGAAGCCCAAGCCCTGGATATAACCAAAGTTGCTCAGCCTGAGCCTACCTTCGGCCTGTCAGAGTTCAGGCTGCCAGCTCTGCAGCAAGGAGGGGCTCAGAGCTCATAGGACTTCAAATTCCCAACTCACAGGAAATTCTGGACAAATTTCACATAGTTTCCAAATTGTGCCAAATCTAAATTTGAAAATGTCCCTCAAAACCATGGACAGAGCTTCACCTGGCTCCATTTTAAATAATGCCTATTGCAATCTCTGGCAGAGGGGAGTGTGTCTTATGGCTGCTCCAGAAAGGAGTAGCCGCCGCTTCCATTTAATCCCCAGATGCATTCAGCCTACGTTCTTGGGGATGAGGGACGCAAGTGTGAACATCTGCAAGTTCCCTCGTGCCCTTACGATGGTGTGCTAGGGAAGGAGGACACGCTCTCAAATGCTTCTCCCATGCAGAGCAAGGCGAGATTTAGCCACGTGCACTTCTACACAGTTTTACTGCATGGAGGCTTTCAGTTTACAAGTGTAAATGAATCCACAAGTGCAAACACTCCATTTGTTTCAATGAGACCGTACAGCAGTAATAACAGGCAGAAAAAAAAATACATGCATAGTTAAACAACTGTTTAGAGAACAAAGCTCTTCTTAGCTATGTTGCACTACTTTTACTATGCTATTTCTTTTTCACACCATACCAGGCAATATTACTGCCACTTAATTTTCCTACCATTCCATTCCATTTAAATTCAGATTAAAGGATCTTTCTCATTTGAATATGTAGCTCTGGATATTACTTGGCATAGTAGAGAAGTCTGTATCTGAGTTAGGAAATCCCGTGTGCTGATTTGTATCAAGAGGTGACACCTGATTTTTTATAAGTATGAAGAAAAACCATAACAGTGTCATATAAAATAAGTTGGAGTGGTAAATACACTGTTATTTAGAAGTGACATTAATGGGCCTTTACAAAGTCACTTGCACAACAGTAAAACTTCGTGCAAACATGAAAATACAATAAAATCACAATACAAAACCACCCTTTTTAAATTCATAGGCACAAAAATGGTCTCATTGGCAGGTTGATGCTCTAGGCCCCTTGTACGCGTGACAGTGGTTTACTCCCCTAAATTAAAATGGTGGGTTTTTAATTACAAGGATTAAAAACCCAGCATTTCAATTTAGGGGCTTCCATCACTGTTATAGCGAGGCGCTGGATCCAACTCTTCCCCGAGCTCACTTGCTGGAAGCCCACACGGGGAGCAGTGCCCAGTGGGCTTCCAGCGCACAGGTTCAGGGAAGGGTTGGATCCAGCGGGTATTGCCTGCGAGCCCAGGTCGCACCCACGCATCTAGCACCCTAGCCAGGCAGCCCCAGGGGTCACCACCACTGTGGAGGGAAGGACTGGGCCCCCCTGCAGCTCAGGGGCTGCATGGCCCAGCAGCAGCTTGTGCAGGCAGGCTCCGTTAAGGGGGGATGGGAAGCGGCAAGGAGCCTGATCTTTTTTTTTCCCCATGGAGCCTGCTTGCCTCTCCTCCAGCAAGCTGCTAGTGGGCCCTGGACCTTCCCTCTATGGCAGCAGTGACCCCCAAGGCCACCCACGTGGGTGGGTGCTGCCCCAGCTTGCAGGCAGCACCCAGGCCAATCCATCCATTCCCTGAGCCAGAGCCAGGGCAGCACCCATCCACATGCAGATGTGGTTTACTTTGCAATGTAGAAAACTCATTTATATCATAAAAACCCCCCGCACGTGTACAGTGTGATGCAATTAAACCATAAAAACAGCCTATTTTTGTCATGTCTACAAGTGCCCCTGGTTTCTAAGATTATGTATACCCCAAATTCAAAAGGGATTTATATTCTCCTTCTGGCATCTCTCAGTGCCAGAAAATAGCTAGCAAGCAGGAGGTGGCAAGACCTTGTCTTCCTCTCAGCAGCATCACCCACTAATCATGACTTGGAAGCTAGCTCTCCCAAGGAAAAGGCCAGAGATACTCCCATTCTCTTGATTTGCAATGTCGTGTTGCAATGACAAACAGGGCCCCGTGGTCCGATCAAAACGTCCCATTTTTTTTCACCCTAGAAAAGCATCTGATTAGCCATAAAGCTGACAATTTGCATTCCAATCCTCAGTCCAATAATGGAAACACTGACAGAGCTTTAACTATATCTGCAGCTCCACTGGGTACCACTTTAATAACTTTTTAATCTCCCAAACAAAAAGCTGCATCTCCTTTCTAAATAAGCTGGTTAATTTAAAAAGAAAAAAAAGCCTACATGCATGTGCGCGCGCGCACACACACACACAAGGAATTCCCCATTGTTTCTCAAGCTTTGCAAAATTAAAAATACATTTTATTTCAAGTCAGAGAATGTTAGTGTGCAAGGCAGGGACAAGACTCAATATATGCCACTTTAAATTCATTTAACTTCATATCAGCCCAGTTTCTGGATAGTGTGAACTACACCTTCCAAAGACGTTTGCTCTATTGTCAGCTTGAAAAAGGAGGGAAACAGAATGGGGAAGACAGAAATGAAATGGTGACAGAAGCTTTAATCTCAATCATTTCTAATTTCCCGCTACTCAAGGCTCACTCTGATACATATCTCTTTCTTTTTTTAAACAGAATTCTTAATTAAATAGAGAAAGTAGATACCACAAGTGCATGGCATGTAAAATGGGCTTATCGACACAATCTAATACAAGGCAGGTAGCCTATGGTACTGATTTCAACTCAGCTTCTTTTCCGAGATTTCAAAACCAGTTACTGGGGCAGAAAAAAAAGAGAAACTGGAGTAGCACTGCGGATTTGGCAGAAATTTAATGGACTTTTGCCACTTGGGAAATAAAGGCTCTGGAGTAACCTGCCTATTCTAGGAATTTATATACACCCCCCCTTACCCCAGTGATTGCAACCCACCTGGTCTCTTAACACAATTACCCTCATCCTTCCATAGGGCAAGGATTGCTGTGAGGTTGGGATGTATTAATCTCTCTTCTGAAATGGAAATGTGATGCTTAGTGGCTTGACCAAAGTCGCACCAAAAGCCCAAGGAAGAGTAGAGGATTAACCCTGGATCTTACAGGTCCTGGGATGGTGCCCTAAAAAACAATGGACCATCCTGCTTCTTAAGACCTGGTCCCTCAATTTCTCCAGCCTAATAAGATGTAGCATGATTCAAAAAGACGTGCTTAGTTCCATGGAAGCGTGAGAAAAAGAATTCCAAGAGAGTTTCAGATCTATTAGGCATGATCCAATAGACAAGACACCCAAGGCATGTCCACACTATAGCAACAGCATGCTTTTGTCAGCATGGTCCTGAGCCCATCCTGAGCGGAGGCAGACACCAAACCCAGAAAGAAGTCAAGGAGAAGTCTCTCCCAGTGCGACCGCTCTTGAAACCTCAGTCTCCAGTGAGCCTGAAGACAGCAGTTAGGGATGTCTTCACTGGCATCTTTCCAGATTTGGAATATGCATGCAGAAGTGGGTGGCCAGGGCCTGGTCAAGGGACATCCTGGCCAGGACAGGCTGCCACCACTTTACTGACATACTTTCAGGGTCAAATCCCCACAGGTATTTCAGGAACTAACTTCTGATTTCAGGGGAGGTTGGGTATCTAAATTCTTTGCAGAGACAATCATAGCAGGGAGCAGGGCCCAGATGTGGTGGCAGCGAGGAGAGGGGGCAGGGGACTCAGGCAACTTTCCCAAGATTACATAAGAGTCCTAATTCTCAGTCCTCTACTCTAACATATTGTGAACAGAGGCATAACTAGAAATGTTGATGCGCTGGGCAGGTGCCAAGCGTTCATGTCCTTGCAAAGGGACTGCTGCCATGGGCAAGCTGCTGCTGCTATAGTGCAAGCTTCCCAAACGCAGGCCACTTCTTCAGTGGCACAGGTGCCCCCTCTAAATTGTAGCCCAGGGCTGGTGCCCCACTCCCACTACTGATTGTGAAAGCTACATTGAAATAGGAGGTCTCTGGAAACTGGATCTCGCACAGCTCAGCTGAAGGCTTCTTGAGATATAAAAGGCAAAAGCTCATGTCTTCCATTGTTTTCTGCTGGGAGATGCACGCTGTGGTCTTGGTTCATGGGTAATTCTAGCTACAGCTATGATCAGTTTAGAAAGTGACTATGCAGCGTCAGCTGCAATATTGCTTAGCAGGAAAAAAGCATCCAAATCTGCTTTTATCACACTTAATTACAGTGACAATTTTTGTGAATTAAAGGGGAAAAAAATAGCACGGTAACATATTATCCCTGCCCAGAAAAACTGCAAAGTGAGGAGGAAATTGTGCATTTTCCCTTGCAGTAATGAAAGAGAGTTTGAATTCCCAACCTGGGAAAATCTCAGGATCATGACAATTTTGAGAAATGTAAAGGGAACAGAAAAGCCCGTGTAGAAAGCTTTGTGTATAACTCCCTTGACTCTCTTTGTCTCCTAGCCTGAAGTAGTCTCCCCGTGTGACAGGTGCAACACATATTTATAGCCATGCAAGGGGGCACCTGAGAAACTGCCTGTACCTGAGAGAGGGACGGTTCAGAGAGCACTGCTGTTTCATAGCTATTCTACCTGACCCACATGCCCAGCACCCTCTCTCTGAGCTGTAATGTCTGAATACCAAGGAGGAAAAGACAACGGAGCCATTGCCAGCCCTACACCAGAGATTTGGCTCCTGGCTTGGTGGGTGTGCTGTGTTACACTTTGCTCTATATAGCCTAGCCTTTCCAAAAAGGACCATGAAAGTATCACAGGAAAAAGAACAGGTTTTTTTTCCAGCCTCTTAGGTTTCCAATGCTCCTTCCCTTTTTTCACATCATTTTAGCAGCTGAATTGTCAGGCCAGCTTAAAGGACTGAATCAGCAATGAGAGATTTAAAAATCATTTAAAAGTAGTAGACAAAGGCAGTTTCAAATCTATGACATCCGGGAATTGATTTCTATATTTACAGAATTTATCAATCCAAAGTATAGATCTTGTGACTTGGAAGCAGGCCAAGGTCTCCAAAGGAGACTTGGGTAGCGGCAGCTCAGTTGCGTTCAGCTTTGAGCACAGCAGGCACCACGTACCTGAGACCCAAGAAACACTTGGCTAGTAATTAAGACAGATGTGAACATGCTGCTCCAGCTGTTTGCAACATAGCTGGCATTTTCACTTTTCAGCTTCCTCCAGTTAATGCTGAACCAGACAATTGCTACACACTCTCCATGCAGCCAAATGGCTGGACCCCAGAATTGAAAGAACCACCTGACGGAGGGTCAGAAGTCATTTTGAGAGCTTTCAGATGGATCTTGTTGCTAGGGAAACCACGTGGTACCCACTGGCAGGGAAACTGTCACATCTGTTTCTTCCTGTGCTGCCTCCTATGGACTTGGTTCCAAGACAATGAAATACAAAAGGTAGCGATGAAGGGAACTCAACAAGGAGTAAGTTAACATCAAATGCTACACAGTAACACGCACGCACTTGGCACCATCTAGAAAATCATTAGTTTGGAAGGCATATAGAGGTTGCCGCTCTCAAACAGACACCAGGTTCACTAATGAGTATGAGGGGTGCTTTAGGAGCACCTTGTCACATTACCACCAAAAAAAATGAAGATAGGAGGGTCATGGTGATGTCTCTACTTCTTTTGCAGTTACAGCCTGTCTGGGTACTGCTCAATCATCCCTGACAATGATAACCTCTACGTGGCTGCTATACATCCTGCAATCATTTCTACTGAACAGATACTAACATGAATCCTGTATGAGACCTGTTCTCACTAGAACAATCTTGGAACTGTGGGCAGGTTAAATAGTTATAAAAATATCTGTTATTTCAATTTATAAATGGACCCATTAAGCAGCGTCTAGTCTGTCGTATGAGCATCTTTCCATAAATTAGAAATACACTGAAGATAAGATCAAGAGAACAGGTCCCTTTTCACCTTCACATTGGAAAATAACTGACAAGTGACAGATTCACCCAATAAAATACACGCTGCCCAGAAATACCAGCTCTTAACTCAGTGCAGAGAGCAGTGGGAAATACAGAGAGCACTGGTAGAGCACTCTCCTGATGAGGATGTGTACTCACTGAACAGGTCATTGCATGCTGTACCAGCTTCTTGTTTGGGGATTAATTTATAGCGTAGCTCAGTATAGTGCATATAGCAGTCAGAGGACCCTGAATCTTGAACAAACAAGAGTTATGAATCTCAGTTTTGAGGCTCAAAGCCAAGAGATTTGGTCTCGAGCAATCAGTCAGATGTAAATGGAGAAAAAAAATCCTGCCTTGAAACTGCTGTTAGGCACTTGCCTGAGAGCAGCTGGAAATCCAGCATCATCCCTAGGTGCTGAACTCCAGATGTTGAACGCCGCATGACAGCAACTTTAGGAAAGAAGAATAATGGTACAACACCCCTCACAAGGAATGCTGCAATAACTGGGGCCCAGCAGGCCTGCATCAATTTGGCGTTTAACTGTGGGAAGGTAAGCAAAGGATAATAAAATATCATCTCTAGCAATAAATGTTGATGGGAAAGATGCAAAGGGGAGAGAGAAAAGTGAATTGGTCCAAACACAGGTCTACTGGTATAGTCTACAGACCGAGCTGAGATCACGTCTATGAAACGCAAGAAGTACAAGACCAGAAACCAACAGACAAGAATGGGCACAACACAAGTTAGTTCTAACTGGTTAATGACACAATGAAAGGAATCTTGACTCTAATCAATAAGAAAGACATTTCTTCCACCTTTACTATCCTCTCTTTTTTTCCTCTTTTTGTGCCTGTTAACATCCGTTTCATCAAAGGCAGGAAAATTGGCTGTCATTCACAACTAAGACCCGAACAGCAAAACTAACTCCTTCCTCTCCGCGAAGGAGGATCATTCAACAGAAAAAAAAAAACTAAAAAACATCCTCTTTAAAAAGGGGGCTTTTTAATTAAGTTACGATTCAGTTTATTCTGCATAACTGCTTCATTTCTTTCTCTCTCTGTGCATGGAGGGAGGTGTGCATGCTTGTGCATGTGCACACATTCACAGACAGACACACAGGCACACATGTGTGAAGAGCATCATTATTAACTTTAAATGCAGTCTGCTGCTGAGTTAATGCCATCTTGCGATCGGTAGCACTGAAGAGAAGCGATGGCTGTAACAGAAACTGCATCATCACCTGGTGAGTGCCAGGAGTGCAGGCAGAAGTTGTGTTGTGCACTCAGCCCCCTGAAAGCGCTATACAGCTGTGCCATGACATGCGTGCACAGCGGCAAAGCACTTCTAAAGTGGTTGCTTGTGCAAAGAATTAACCCTCCTCCAATGAGAGATCAGATGAAGGCGCTCCATTTTGAAGCGCTTCAGGGAATTTGTGTTCCCTAGGCTTAATCTGTTGTACGATGCCAGCCCTGCTCCCAGGGTTGTCTTCAGGAAGGGAGAGGGCATGAGGGTGTAAGATGCCACTGGGGTTTGGTCAGCCTAACCTGGAGGAGGGGCAGGTGGATTGCAGCCCCCTGCCTCCCTCCTCCCAAGCTCAAGCTGGGCAAACCCCAGCCACAGCTTGCTCCTCAACTCAGTGCCTGGGGCCAGTGTCCTTGTCACCCATCTTTAGCTCTGCTACATCCCACGCACAAGATGAATACACTGGATCTAGTCTGGCAGCACTAGCCCCATCACCCCTCTGTGCTCGATCTGGCCTTACACTCAGGCCGGATGAAAGGCCAGATTGGAGACACCCGTGTCAAAGTGCAACAGCCCCACCACCATGCAAAGCCACCCATTATTGTGCCGGACACACCGCAGATGAAATCACATGTCTCCAGAGCTGAAAGTATGAATCTCTACAGCTTCAGCTAAGTGTCAGGCCCAAAAGAAAATGGTTACATTTGGGTGGCTCAGGCATGTAGGGCACACAGGACCCACAATAACCAGAGGCTTCCAGACTTCCCATGTTAATCTAAGTTTATCATAAGAGTCCGATGCTTACAGTAGTTTAGATCTTAGATAAGCCCCCCACTTCACGTGAAGGACGTCCGTTTGGCCAACAGCAGGCATTAAACTGGCTCCCTGGAAAAGTTATGCCCATGCAGCTTCAGTTAGGGACCCAGGCCATTTTGGTAGGCAGTATAATAGACCAGCTTTGTCTGTGGGTCAGGAAGAGAGGAACTGATAAGCTCTGCTCACCAGAGCTCATACCTGCAAGATCAGGAAGGTCTACTTTTAATTAAAACATTTGGCAGTTGGGGAAAAAAACCCAACTATTAACCATCAATAGGTGTAACATTCTCAGAAGGATCCAAGAATGTTTGGCCACAAGCGACCCAGTCTCTTAGGCTGCAGAGACATTCGGGAAGGTTACGGGGAGGTTAGATCGGGTTAAAAGTGACTAGCGAATCTAACTTAATTTGCCCAGATGCAGACCTTACACTAGTTAGGAGAATTTAAATGCAAACTTTACAGAAGTTCAGGACAGTTAAACTGGTCTAAACATGGCCAACCCAATGTAAATTAACCCTACCCCACAATCAACTTAGATCAGGGTGGCCATTTTTAAACTGATCAAACTGCCCTGAACTTCTGTACAGTTCCCAGCACAGCACCAGGGCTGGGAAAGCCCAGCCACCGGCCCCAGCCCTGCGGCTGTGCTTTTCCTACCTCTTCCCTGGCACCAGGAAATGTCTAACCCTCCCAGCCCCACCCCCACACTGCCTGTCCCCATCCCCCTGATCTCTTCCATGAAGCCCACCTGTCCCTCAGTTCCCTTATCCCCCTCCCTGAACCACTTCT
>NW_017728993.1:11863716-11867164 GCF_001723915.1 Gavialis gangeticus | reverse complement strand
AACTTCTGTACAGTTCCCAGCACAGCACCAGGGCTGGGAAAGCCCAGCCACCGGCCCCAGCCCTGCGGCTGTGCTTTTCCTACCTCTTCCCTGGCACCAGGAAATGTCTAACCCTCCCAGCCCCACCCCCACACTGCCTGTCCCCATCCCCCTGATCTCTTCCATGAAGCCCACCTGTCCCTCAGTTCCCTTATCCCCCTCCATGAACCACTTCTGCCCCCGACGCCTCCATGCCCCCGCCACAATGCCCTACCCCAGGCCATCCTATCCTGTCTTACCTTAGATCAGGTGGCCATTTTTAACTCACTCTAAACTCCCTGAATGTCTGTACCCAGTCTCAGAAATCTAGTACAGGCAAAATGTATTAATAAAACAGAGCCATGAACATTATGAATCTAAAATACCTGTGTTTCACTTCTTTTCAAGCATATATTCTTTGTGTATATACTTTGGGGTTTAGTAAATCTGCTCAACTGTAAAAAAAAAACCTAGTACTGAATATTTTTATTTTACCATTATTTTGCAGTTGGACCAACACAAAGAAAAAGAGATAGAGAAAGTAAGTATTAAAGAAATAGTTTTTTGTTTTGTTTTTTAAAAATTTATTGAGCAGCAGATTGGAGAAAACAACATCTTTCTGAAATTTCCATCATGTTATGAAGCATCATGTCAGGCAAGATCAAATTATTTTGTGTGACAATACATGTAAATGGTTTTAACATTCTAGGTACCTATGAAGCGGTAGCAAAGACTAGTCAATCCATCTGAGAGTTCAGAATTATAATAGGGCCTTTGAAGAGATTATTTGCAACTAATCCTATATTTTTTCATGGAATCATTCTACAACTTGAAATACCATATTCACACAACATACTTCTCCTTCCAAAAGCATCTCCTATGAAGAAGCTGTTGCAAATACAATGTCCTATATGGATAATGATACATGTATGAATTATATGCATGTCTAACAGAACAGTTTATTTTGAGAGGCTCCTAAATTCTTTTTCTCATACACACACACATGCACACACAAGGAAACAGTAAGATGCACATACACACTGAGATGCAAATAGACACTAACAAATGCACAGACACACCCCCAGCAAGACGGTTAAAAAACCGCACAAAAGAAACATTGTGTGTGAAGGACAGCGAGACAGACACCCACACCCACAGATACACATGTAAACAGACACACACAGAGACACACTGTAAGAGATGCACAAAGGCAGAGAAAACCATGCAAGCACCCCCAGACCCCTCACATGGAGACACTGTTTCAGACGCGCACACATATTCTTTTGGACAGAGACAAGTAGACAGCAACCAACACACACACACCCAGAAAGACAGACAGAAACAATCACACACAAGGCACACTGAGACATTGTGAGAGAGAGACACAGATACAAAAACAGATCCACAAAGAGACACACCATGGAAGAAAGAGAGGCAGAGAAAACTGTACATGCACACAAGGAAACACTATGAGACAAACACACACGCCAAGACAGACAGACACCAGCACAAACACAGAAAGACAGTGAGACAGGCACAAAGACAGACACACAAGTACAGAAAGCGATAGCAAGGAGCACACGCGTACATTTGCAGACGCACAAAGAGACACACAGTGAGACCTGCACAGCCACACACACACACACACACACACAGATAATGTAAGACCAACAGACACACTTGGACACATAGTGAAACTCAACTACAGGCCCCCCAGGGGGATACCATCAGACAGATGCACACTTGGATACACAGCACACTCTGACACACAGACAGACACCAACACAAACACACATACACAGAAACACATGTGGAAAGAGAGAGAAACATGCACATCCAGACAGAAGGTCACAGCTACACAGACACACACAAGGAGACATTGTGAGACACACATGTATGCACGTACTGAGACGGACAGAAAAACAGACAAACACCACAACACACAGATACGGTGATACTGTCAACCCAACTGACACACACTTGGACACACAGGTGCATCTACATGAGCTGCTGACTGTGCTATACCTGAATAAAACTGCGCACTAGCGTGTCACAGCACAGACGGTGCTAATACGTTACTGCATAGTATTATTAGGTTACTGCACAGTAGCATCACTTAAAAGGCATTCGCTGGCACTGCTGTGCTGTAACTCCGGTTACTGTGCATTTATTTAGTACTTGTATAATCAAGTGCTATATAAGTACACAGTAACCACTGCGCATTAGCGTCTTGTGTAGATGTGGCCAGTGAGACACATTCTCTCTCCCATGGACACAAGAGACACATATACAGGCACACACAGAGATAGACACCCACACATGCACCCACATAGTGAGACAGGTTCTCTCTCTCTCTCTCTCTCTCTCTCTCTCTCTCTCTCTCTCACACACACACACACACACACACACACACACACAGCCACTATTAGACACACAAAACACAAGCACCCACACGCACGTTGCCTCCTTGTGTTTCTGGTTTGTCTAGTTTTTCTGCTCAGGAGTCACCTTGGCAGACAGGCAGGCAGACACTGCGGCGCCGCACATCTACACATGCGCCCCCCCCTCCCCCCAACACACCCATCCATAACTCTCCTTGAGATCCTCATGGACTCCCCCCACCACCTGGGACACACACACAGAGTTCCCCCAAGGACAACTGTATATACACACACACCTAAGTCTCCATGTGGACTACTGTACACACACATACACTCCCCCACCCAGGATTCCCCCATAGACGGCTGTATGCACATGCACCACACGCCCCCTCCCAAGTTCCCCCACGGGCTGCCATACGCATCTACCCCTGAGTTTCCCTATAGACTGCTGTACACACACCCCTACTTGAGTCACCTAGCACCTGCTCTAGAAGCTGAGGAAGGAGCCGGTCCAGATCCACTGCCTTCCAGACATCCACTCCAGGTTTTCCTCCTGCCCTGCCAGGGAAGGGGCCTGCAGGGAGGGCTGCCCCCCCACTCCGGCTGGGCTGCAAGAGTGGGCTGGAAAACCCGGCACTGATGTTGCTGCTGTCTGGAATGGACCATTCCCCCCAGCTCCCCCAGTAGCAGGGGCTGTGTGGGCAGCTGCCCCACTATGCAAAGGATGTGGGCAAATTGGGGAGAGTCCAGCTGAGGGCAACAAAAATGGTGAAGGGGCTAGGGGACATGACTGAGGAGGAAAGGCTAAGGGAACTGAGCTCATTTAGTTTGGAGAAGAGAAAACCGAGGCAGGGTTTAATGGCAGGGGGGGTCTAAGGGAGACTATTCTCTGTGGTAGCAGGTGACAGAACAAGGAGCAATGGTCTCAAGTTGCATCAAGGGAAGTTTAGGTTAGATCTCAGGCAGAATTTTCTCACTAGGAGGGGAGTAAAACACTGGAACAGGTTATCTGGAGAGTGGTGGATGCTCCATCCTTGGAAGTTTTCAAG
>NW_017728993.1:11857337-11858716 GCF_001723915.1 Gavialis gangeticus | reverse complement strand
TCTGGAGAGTGGTGGATGCTCCATCCTTGGAAGTTTTCAAGACCTGGCTAGACAAAGCCTTGGCTGGCATGATCTAGTTGGGGCTGGTCCTGCTTTGAGCAGGGAGGTGGATTAGATGTGACCTCCTAAAGTCCCTTCCAACCCTCATTGTCTATGATTCTTGGGCTCTGGAGCCCCCAGTAGCAGGGTCCAGCTGGAAGTGTGTGTGTGAGTGCGTGTGTGTCCTCTAGGGGTACAACCCAGGCATCCGGTCCCTAGCTCCCACCAGACCAGAGAACCCAGGGGAAGATCCAGGGATCCCAGGAGTCCAGAACCCCAGCTCCACCAGGGTGCAGGGAATCCAAAGCAAGACCCAGCTGTCAGGGAACCAAGCAGTTGACCTGGGTTCAATTCCTGGTTGGGGTGGACATCAGAAAGACCTTCTTCATGGTGAGGGTTGCCAGAACCTGGGGCAGGCTTCCAAGGGAGGTGGTGCTCTCCTCTAGCTTGGGGGTCTTCAAGAGGAGACTGGGCAAGCACCTGGCTGGGGTCACATGACCCCGCACTTTTCCCTGCCACGGGCAGGAGGTTGGACTTGATCCACTGAGGTCCCTTCTGACCCTAACATCTATGAATCTATGACCCCGGGTATTTGGGCTCCCAGACCCACCCCCATCCTAAACCACTAGGGCCTACTCCCTCGCCAAGGGTAGGCTAGACCCCAGGCATCTGGGCTCCCAACTTCCTCCACTCTGCAGGGAACTCAGGCTTACTAGGGAACCCACATGTCCAGGCTCCCAGGCCCACCAAAGGGATGGGAGTCAGGGGGAAGGCGAGACGCAGGCAGGCCAGGAAAACCTAGCATCGAGGATCCCTGGTGCTCCAGGGGAACCCAGGCATCCGGGCAGACCTTAGTCCCAGGGGACCTGTGAAATATTTGGCTTGGCAGTGTGAAATTTCTCACCCTGCCCCAGAGGGTTTACATGGGGCTCTTATCACCCTGGCGCGGAGCCGTCTCTGCCCTGGACACGCTGCGTAATCAGCAGAGAGAACCCGGGAGTCCGGGCTCCCAGACCTCCTCCAAAAAAACAACCTAGACATCCAGGCTCCCAGGGCTCCCAGCCCCTGCTGTAACACAGCACCCCTGGCAGATGTGGGCAGAGAACCCAGGCGTCCGCAAGGCCTGGGTGTGATCTCATAGTTCATTTACAACGATGACCTTTACATCACAGACGCCAGGCTATAAATAGCCCCCAGAGAGACTTTGGGGTGTGGGGGAAGGGCATTCCCTCCCCCTCCACAGTGCCCCTCATTCCCAACCTGCAGCCCCCTACCCCCTCTGGTGCCCATCACTCCTGACCCACAGCCCTGGCACCCCTGGCTTCCCTGCATCACCCCAC
>NW_017728993.1:11855123-11857326 GCF_001723915.1 Gavialis gangeticus | reverse complement strand
CAGTTTATTTTGAGAGGCTCCTAAATTCTTTTTCTCATACACACACACATACACACACACACGATTTATGGGTCCAAATTGGGTAAATATAAATGCTAGATAAATTTAGTTTGCTCATTTTTGCACATTTATAAAAAAAGTATTGTACTTAAAAAACAGAACAGCATCGTTAAATGTTTTATTTGGTTGATTTTTAATTATTTGTTATCAGCATCCAAAGATCATCTATACAAGGCAAAACAGTTATGAGACCCATAATGGCAAGATGCTTTGTTAAATATATGTCACAAACTGTCCACTATCCACATTCCTAGGCACATGTCAAACAGCTATGCTGGAACATTATTCCCAGAGCTGCCTTCTGCAGCAGGCACAAAAATGAAACAATTATTTATGATGCAGAGAATCATTCCTCAAATTTCTGCTTAAAGTGATATACTAATACATTAAAACCAAACACTACCCATGTTGTGTGGGTAAGGCAAACAAATGAGCTGCTCTACCAGAAAACCTGTACGCTGTATTGTGTCAATGTGTCCTAACCATCATTAGTTTATTGTATAGCAGCATAGGGATTTCTTTTTAAATACTACTGCTATTTTCACATCCCTGACACAGGCTGACAACATACAGCTATCTCTGGCTACAGCATTAGGAAAAACTCCTTTGGTGACTAGGCTACAGCAGCTGTTTGGTACCCTGCTTACTCCATGTTTCAGCCATTAATTTAGACAGCTGTGCAAGAACTGCACTGTGCAACATGGTATTATAAATGGAATACTTTACACTGGTTGAATTTGCTTCTAACAAAGTCCAAATCATAGCAGCCAACTGGAAATACCTCAGGGGTGGCAGTAAAATCTGTGGCTGCATTCTTACAATTGGAAATATCCTGACTGAGCAGCAACAACTCGCTATAGCTCCAGTGGACACAAGAGGTTTCAGCTCATTGCGTCTCCACTTACATTATAATATGCTTGAGAGATTCCTCTATGAGTAGAAAGCTATACATTGTATACAGGTAATCAAAGAACAAGATGCAAGACTGACCTCCAAGCTTATTTGATACTGCCCACTTTGGTACCTTCCTTTCTCATTCAAGATTAATAACCAAAGAAAAAAAAAGAGCCAGGGCTCATGATGGCAGTGGGTTGTTCTAGTAAATCCAGCACATCCATCAGATCTCTGCAGAACAAAAAGGACAGCTCTGACGCATGTAAAAGTACTCCAGCATGCAAGGGGTTACTAGGGTCCTGGCAATCATATATCAGACCGGGTTTATAAAAGGGAAGGTAGTGGAAAGGAGGTTACCATAACCAAGTAGGAGGTTAGCTTGAGTTGATTCGTTCTGGTGTGGAATTTATAATTTTGAAAATAAAAGTATATGTATGTGAAGAGATCTGTACTTGGGATTTTATTTTCCTTTCTGCAGATGACTTAGTCTCAATGGAGTCGAATTTCTACAGCTGGAAGAACAAGGAACATAAGGGAAGGGGGGAAGCAGAAATTGGGAATGAGGTTTCCGCCTCTTGCCTTCAGCTCAGTTATTGATAGGCAGGAAGGACTCATTGCGATGGCGGATCAGAAGTAGCAGGGAAGCCATGCCTCCTCCTCTCCCGTCAAGCAGTAATTTGTACATTTCTGGAGCTCTGCATTGCAGAATCTAATTTTCCAGAAAACAAGCATATGAGATTAAGGCAAGGATATATTTTTAGTCTACAGCATGTGGATTTAGCCACATGGCTCCTACTAAAACTAACAGGGGGTCTGTAGGTAAATCCGCCCTGGCTTGAAATTGTACTTGGAAGAAAAATATGCACACAAAATGGCCAAATGCTATCTGCACTCTACATATATTTTTAAATTAAAGCCACCCTCTGCTATGAACACATTCACTGGCCAGTCTCTCAATCCCGGGATTTATTTTCAAAAAGTTGCAAGAAAAATTCTAGCACTTACTTGCGCTGTCAGTGAAGTCAACAGGAGTCTCACAATGTCCCCCTTCAGTTTAGACCTTAAGTTTCAATAATTAATAATGACAAAAGACAAACAAGACCAAACTATAGGTCTCCAAAAGCAAAGTTTTATAATGAGGTACTTACACTGTAAAAATAGAACAATAAATAACCTTAGTTTTATACATTTTTTACACACCGTCAAAGAGGGCTAAGCATTATTATCCTTATCACAAAGACAGCATAAT
>NW_017728993.1:11849907-11850123 GCF_001723915.1 Gavialis gangeticus | reverse complement strand
TAATGAGGTACTTACACTGTAAAAATAGAACAATAAATAACCTTAGTTTTATACATTTTTTACACACCGTCAAAGAGGGCTAAGCATTATTATCCTTATCACAAAGACAGCATAATCAAGGGGCAGAAAGTGACTTGTCCAGATTAACTTAAGTCAGCGGCAGAGGCAAGAATAGGGCGAGGTCCTGTAGTCAGGCCACTGGACCTTAATGCAAAA
>NW_017728993.1:11836238-11844907 GCF_001723915.1 Gavialis gangeticus | reverse complement strand
TAACTTAAGTCAGCGGCAGAGACAAGAATAGGGCGAGGTCCTGTAGTCAGGCCACTGGACCCTAATGCAAAAGAGCTTAGATAAAATTTCCAGCTCAAATTTCCTGTGGAAACTTCTGCTCAACTTTGGCCCTTTTACTGTGCCTTCCCCATCCTATCCAAGGGGTTTTATATATATATATATATATATATAATCCATCTCGGCAACATGGAGACGGTGCATCCCTATCTCAGAGAACGTTGAAAGGATTAGTCCACTACTGCGTACGAGATGCCCAGATACAATAGTGATAGAGGCCATGGACAGAACAGAATACAGATCTCCTGATGCTCAGAATACAGTTGGACCTACTGGTTCCTCTAACATGTAAAGAATTTAGACCAGGGGTGGGCAAAATACAGCCAGGAGGCTGGATCTGGTTTGCGGCAGGTCGGTCCTACCTGGCCCAGGCACAGTCCAGCTATGGCACATCCTGCTGCCTCCTGGGCATGCAGTGAGACTGGGGCAGCTCTGTGGTGAGATTGCCTTTCTAGGCATCCCAGGTGGCAGCAGCTCCTTCTGGCTGCCGCCACCACTGGCCCTAGCCCTGAGGTACCAGTGGGGACCCGCACTGCACAGCCCCAACCCCACACACCCTGCGCCTTCTCCACAATCACCTGCCCAGGTTCAGCAGCAGCAGCAGGAGACGGAAACTGTTGCTTGGTGTGGGGAAGAAGTGGCTCCTCTCCATTGCCACCACAGGGCAGTTCTCGCTGCAGCCACCTGGAGCCCGAGCCGCCCTGTGTCTCCACCACCACAGCCGCTACCTCCGGGCTGCCCAGCAGGGCAGTGGTAGCAGCACTGAGCAGACAAAGGGCAGTCTGGCATAGCAGGGGCTCCTGGCAGCTGCAGTGAGAACTACCCAGCAGTGGCAAGGGGTCGGGGCCACTTTCCCCACCATGCTGAGCAACAGCTGTCCTGTGCTGCCACTGCTGAGCCTAGGCAGGAAAGCCCAGAGCAGGCATGGGTGTGGAGGATCAAGGTGGTACCATGGGGCTGGGGCCAGCAGGAGCAGCAGCCAGAAGGAGCCACCGCCACCTGGGATGCCTAGAAAGTCAGTCCCACTGTGGAGCCACCCCAGCCCCACTGCATGCCCAGGGGGCAGTAGGATGGGCCATAGCCCGGCCCAAGTTCCTGCTGATCTGCTCCAGTGGGGATGACTCTGGAGTGGCGTGAGGCAGTATGGCGTGGGGAAGGGGCTGCACACTGCTGGTGGTGACAGGGAAGCACCTCAGGGCTCATGGGCTCCAGGCTGCTGTGGGGCGGGGATGGCAGTGGGTGCTGACCAGCTCAGTGGGGGCTGCACAGGAGGCTCCCATGCACACCCCACCATACCCACAAACCTCCACCCCTCGCCAACCACACCCTCCCCCACACACAATCACACACCCCACAGAAACCTCCCCCCCGGCATCCTCCCCCTGCCCAAAAGCCAGATCAGGGGGAGAGAGGGGAGTGAAACAGCCCCAAGCCCAGATGGGGATATGCACAGTGGCAGCTCCATCCTGGATGTGAGCCTTGCTTGGCAGAGGGACCCAGGCTGGAGGTTTCCACTCTAGCCCAGGACAGAGCCGAACCAAGCTGAGCATGCAGCTAGGGGAGCAGCTCCTGCCTGCTGGCCACTTCTACCCCCTGGAGAGTAGTGCCCAGGGTCCCCACAATGGTACTCATGGCATGGGCTTGCTCCTTCAGCCCTGAGTGCTATTACCTGTGTCCCTCAGGTTGCCAGGTGCCCAGCTGGGCATGCCCTGCTCTCTGTTCCCCTACCCAGCGGCAGCAGTGCAGCATAGCCCCATGTCCTAGGTGCCAGGCATAGGGCACGACCCCTACAGCTTTCCCACCACCATCTGGGGGGCCTGCCCTGGCCATACTGGCAGGTGCTGCCCATGCCATTGAATTGTGGTTGGCCACCAGGCAAGACAGAGAGCAGGGGCAGGGAAACCATAGGGGTAGCCTCTTGTGCCTGGTGCCTGGTACACAGAGCCATGCTGTGTCACTGCTTCCGGGTAGAGAAATAGTGGGTGCACCCAGTGGCCCAGGGGACGCAAGTAATAGTGCTTGGGGCTGAGGGGTCGAGCCTGACCCATGCACTCCACCGCGGGGGCCGGTGCTGGCCTCGGCACCACTCTCCAGTCCATAGAAGGCGCCACTGGGCCAGAGCTGCTCCCTCTGCTGCATGCTTGGCTTGGCTCAGCTCAGCTCAGCTCAGCTCTGCGTTGGGCTAGTGTGGACACACTCAAGTCCCTTCCCCACACCCCTCCCCAGCCTGGGTTCCTCTGCTAAGTGGGGCACATGTCCAGGATGAAGCCGCTGCTGCAATCTCTCTACGCTTGTCCCCACCTGGGCTTGGGGCTGTTTCACTCACCTCCCTCCCCCTTTCCGAACTGGCTTTTGTTCCTGGGCTGCCCCAAGTGCAACCCCAGCTCCAGTGACCGGGAAGCACAGTGAAATCAGTCCCTGGCTGGGAGTGGGGCCCTGGGAGTCCTGGATTATGCTGTGCCATAAGCAGGAGGGAAAAGCCAGGCAGACCCTGGCTGGGGTCCCTGCAGGCCTGGGTGGGGGTTTAAACTCCTCCCTAGTCATACTCAGCCTGCAGGGACCCGGCCATGCCCGCCGCCCAACCCCCCCAGCTCAGCTTCCCTCCAGCCTGAAGGGAACGGAGGGTTCGCTCTAGCACCCCCCAGCTTCTAGCCTGAGCCACTGCGGGCATGTGCCTGCATCTCCGGATTCAAAAGTGAATGTCTATCCAGTTGCTTGTCAATTCAATCTATGCAGGTTAGACAAATCTGCAAAGATTGAATCAATTCAGGCTCGGGCTTTTCGAATGTCTGTACTTAGTCTGAATGGAGTCCATGGATGAAAAGTAGACTGTACATTAGCACTGCCATCCTTTAAATTAATGGTATCTCCATTTCCTATCATACCTCTTCTACTGTCTCAGCCCAGGTCCTATCAGGTAAGTGTCCATATAACCACACGGCTGTTGGTGCAAACGGCTTTGCTGGCAGACTCAGCAGTGGACAAGAACCGAAGGGCGTAAAATACAGAAGTATCACCTTGCATCTCCCGGTAGCTATTCTAGTTTTGTGCCATGTGTACACATGAAGAAACCTGGATTATCTCTGCTTATGCTCTGCCTGATAAAGTGAGCAACCTTTGCTCTCTGAGGTTGTAAATACAGGATGTTACAGGAGAATTATACCCATTAAACACAAAAAGTTAATTAAAAGACAGGATTTTCTAGAGAACCGAAGGGAGTTGGGTGCCCATCTGGCTCATAATTTCCTTAGGCCTCTTTGAAAATCCCAGCCTAACCTTTTCATTTCACCACACATATCCCAGCATTTAGTAGCACACAGGCAAAGCACAAAGAAAAACTGAAGCAGAGAAGAGAAGTTTCAGGGCAAAAAAGAGAATGAAAATGTTTTGATGCCCCCGGCCCCCAAGCACACCTTTTTGTTCTGAGAGTTTTGTTTCCAGTGTGAGAAAGGAGAAGCGTTTAGGAGTCGGGAGCTGAAGATATTTGTTTCAGATGTATCTCCGCAGGAACGTCTCCCCCACTCTTAGCATTTCCCCTCATTTTGCATCCTGCAGCATACATATTATGCTTGAATGGGTGGCAAAACACTTTAAAAGATTTATTTCTGTTCAACAAACTTGCTTTCGGTTTTTCTGCAGTCAGCCCTACCAACTACAAGCACTCTCCCCGAGGCAGTAAATTTGAACATTGAACACCTGACACAGGCTTTATTCCAAAACCATCTCACGTGTGCTGGGGGCCCAAAAAGAACAGTGTTGTGCCACACCACCCGCTTGTCTTTGAAAAATTGAAATGGTTCAATATCTAATGCTCTGAATTATTTCCAAACCTTCCCACTCGCCCAATCTGCTCCTCTCAATTCCTTTTAATTTGTTTTAGACTTTGTGGCTGCAGCAGCACCAACAAAACCACAGCATCACTGCAAGTTTCCCTGCCATGGAGCCATGCCAAGCTAGTCTCAGATTCAACCTCATCCAAAAACAGAACAAGGTCACTCTGTCTAATTCTTTCGTCTCTTTTCTCCTGAAGAAATAAACATGTGAAGAAGCAAACCGACTTCAAAACGTAGCTCTGCAATTAAATTTCTACATAAAGGCTTTCTCCCCTTCCCTTCAGGCATGGGCTCATATCAAAACCCCAGATCAAATGCCCCTGAAACATGGGGCAGCATCTGAACATTGCACTGCGGACCTCACCTTCCTGGACAAATCTGCCCACTTACCAAGGTAATTAAGAGAAAATTTCTTAAACTCACCCCACAGTTTATTTCTCAGACACAAGCATAACTATTTATATACAGCAGCATGCTGGCCACTTTCCAGAAAGGGAGGAGCTCCCAGGGGCAGTCTTTAGGTGGAAGGGGAAAGGAACAATAGGCAAATTATGGACAATTGTCTATACAAGACACCCTGGCTAATTATAAACAGAACAGATGTGGAGATGAAATTCTGGCACATTAAAGTTAATAGCAAGACACTTGTTAGCTTCTGTGTGGCCAAGATTTTACCCAGGGTTTTTGAGAGAGGCTTTTAACTGGAGAAACGGGGATTTGAGAACATAACATTCATAGGGGAGTATATGGAAGAAGGCACAGAGGTGAGCATGTGATCAAAACAATATCTATAAGTATTAGCCCTACTTCCCATTAGGGTTCACCAGATAAATAGCAAGTCAATCATGACGCAGGCCAGGGTCCAGAAGCAGACTGAGATCTCTCATTCCTGAGCCAGTGAAGAGTGCAACCACGATGCTGCATGGAGCATAATCCACGTGTGGTCAGTGGCAGCAAACTGCCTACCCGTTATCATCTCACCTAGCTTCACTGAACTTTATTTTGACTGTCAGGTTCAAATGAGCTCACAACCTTAGAAGGAAAAAAAAATTAATACAAAAAGATTTTCACCTGGTTTCAGTAAAACTCAACCTGACCCAGTCCCACTCAAAAACTAGGCCTCAACTTAGAAAAAGTGCAAAAAAACTTGGCAAGCTTTTACTAGGCTCAGGCTCTGTGCCAAGTTTGTACCAGGATTGCCAACTGTCTGCAAATTTATGGCCAGCCTGTAAAAAAGACAAAAAAAAAACTTTTAAAAGTCATCTATCCATAAATTCTGTAAAAATAATTTGCCTACGTAAAAATAAGAAGTCCTGACCTCGTTTCAAGATTCATAGCCTGAATTAAACTACATTCAAGCATTAATACTGGACAGAAAGAGCAGAGCCAAGCCACCTAGGCTAGGGGCACAAACTGGTATAAGTGATCAGAAACCAGTTCAGATCTGTCACACAACAGCAGTTCAGTGCACATAAACCACTCTCAGAATGGCCAAAACTAGTTTAAGATAAACCTGGATGGATGTAGTATCAGAGGGCACTTGTACACATGATGGGGGTTTAGTCCTCAGGGTTTTATTCTACGCCCCCTAAATTGAAATGTGTTTTTAATTGAAACCCACCATTTCAATCTTTCCAAAACGTTACTGCAAGGAATCCTGTTTTGTTGTTCTTGTGTCAGAACAAGAGCTTCCCCATGGCCAGGGGGCAAGCTGCCAATGGGCTCAGTGGCCCCTGAGCTGTAGGGGTCACCACCTTCTCTCCATGGCAGTGGTGCCCCTTGGGGCCACCCCAGCAGGCTACTGGTGGGCCAGGTGTTGCCTCAGCTCAGAGGCAAAAACCTGGCAGAAACCTGATCCAGGTGTTCCCCAAGGCTGCTGAAGGAGCAGCGCCCATCGGGAAGGCTTGGGGAAGAGTTGGATCAGGCCAGGTGCTGCCTCCGAGCTGGAGCAGCACCGAGCCTGCTATCAGCCTGCCCAGCTGGACCCAAGGAGTACCACTGCCAGAGAGGGTGGACTGGAAGGACCACCACCACCACAGAGCTTGCCCCCTGGCTGCGGGAAAGACGAGCAGCCTTCACCAAAAAAATCGGGCCCCTCACCGCTTCTGCCTTCATCAGGCTCCTGCAGCCAGCTGGCTTGCCCCTGGGGCAGCACAGGAAAGCGGCAGGGGGGTGGCTGGGTGTGCTGGTGGCTCGAGAAGGTGGCAGGGATGGTGCACAGGGCTCTGGAAGCCCACGCAGGCTCGGGGAAGCATTGGATCGGGCATCTCTAGAGCTGGGGCAGCACCTGGCCAGCTAACAACCTGCCCAGGCTTCCAGCTTCCTGTGCACCATCCCCAGTGCCTTTTCCTGCCACCAGCAAACCCAGCCGCACTTCTTCCACCTTCCCACACTGCCCTAGGGGCAAGCCAACCCATTCCTGGGAGCCTGCTGAAAGCAGAAGCAGCAAGAGGCCTGATTCTATTTTTTTCTAAGGAGCCTGCCTATATGCCTCTCCCACGGCTAGTGGGGGTGAGCTGACAGCTGCATTGTTGCAATTTGCAACATTTCAAAGTAAATTGGGATGTAGTTTAGTTTGCAATGATACAAACTCATTTAAAACCCCTCAAACTCTTGCATGTGTACAGCATGATGCCATTAAGCCACACAACATGATGTTTTCATCATGTGTACATAGTAATGGTGTTGTGTGTACAGGCATCCATTCTTAACTGATTTAGCTTAAAACAGTTTATTGAATTTTTGTCTCAGATCCCCTCCAGATTCAAGTTAACTCACAGTCCCTCAGACTCCCAGGATGCAGAGTGGGCCAGTGAGCATATGGTTGCATTTCCAGAATCAAAAGTGAATGTCTGCTCACTTGTTTATCAGTTCATTCGACACAGCTTAAACTAAACTGAAAAGATTGAATCAATCAGCCTCGGGCTTTTTGACTGTCTGTACTTAGCCCCGATGTCTAAGCTGAAGTGCTGCTTGGAGCTGTACAGTGAACTGTCTGTCAGGGCTTTCTGACCCACCACAGCCTCTGTATTATCTTGCAGCTGGAATAGAGCTACAGAGCTGGGCGGGAGGGGGAGAGGCGACAGGTGGAGATCCATGCCCAGATGATGGGAGCAAGGCTGGCAGAAGTAAGGCTGGGGAGTTAGCAGGGAGACAGGCAGCATGATACAGGCTGTGGGGTGAGTAGAAGTCTCCTGTGGTGGGGGTAGCAGGTTGTAAAACTGCTGCTAAGATCACACAGGGCTGCCAACCAAAGATTACTTTTTTTAACTGACAGTAAAAAATGTGCGTCAGTTAAAAAAAAAAAAAGTTTCCCAGTAAAGGTTGCAAACTTCAGTTTAAAAAAACAAAACAAAACAAAAAAAAAAAATTTTGGCTTGGCAACCCTAGTTTGTACCAAAACAAAGACACTCAAGTTTGGCTCATCTCATAATGAAAGTTTCACACACCTTTAGAAATAAACCCCAGCAGAACCACCCAGCTACAAAGAGGCTCTGGAGAAGTAGAGCATCAGAGGAGACTTCCTGTTATGTAGTTAGTGTACAAGGACAGCAGACGGGTCTCAGTCTCAGGGTCTCTTCAGATTCCCCTTAGAAATATTCATGCAGCATAAATTCAGCTATATGTGAATTCCTCCTGAATGAGCTTTTGGAAGATCTCCTGAGAATGAAGCAGATGTGTCACTCACTTATAGAATCACAGAGTTAGGACAGACCTCAGGGATTACCTGGTCCAACCCCCTGCACAAATGCAGTGCAACTCGTAATACAGAGTCACCATAAATTCTTGCACTGAGTCGTGACTGATTGGTATTATAGACCCAACATGGACTACTGCTAATTCTCGTCCAGGCCTCAAGAATTCACCAAGTCTATGCATGTTGTGAAAAGTTGAGGAAGTATTTTCATTTTGCATCAGCAGGAAAGGCAGCCAGTCAGCTAACACTTTTCGTTTCCTTGTAGGGCAGGATATAAGTTTATGGGACACAGGTATGCATCTGCATAATACACTCTTGAGGAGATTCCACCATCATCCAGCAGTTGTCAGGTGATTAATGTCACTGCTAATGGGGAAGGGAGGAACAACTGGGCTCAGTTCTCAACTTTCTCTCTCCTTCCCTTATTTTCTAGTTTAGAGGCACAGGAGGATGCTTTTAAAATATAATATTATATAATGTTGTCCAAAATTTTTAATATTAGTGATGGCCAGTGCACAGAACACTATGGGATATGTTGTAAAACGTATCATACTATGTATCAGGGTTTCTGAAGCTCAGTCTGACAAACCTTTAAACTATAAATGATAAGAAATGTGATGGGTAATGAATTTAGGGCTTAAATTCAGTAAAGTGAACAATTAGGAGATTGACAATTATACAGTTTTGGCATTCATTCCAGTACAGAAAGAACAGAGACAAATTTGAGTCCAGTGGAGGGCAATGGACATGAGGAGGGGCCTGGGGAAGATGACTTCTGTGGAGAGGCTGAGAGAACTGGGTTTATTTAGCCTGGAAAAGAGAAGACCAAAGTGGGATTTAATAGCAACCTTCAGCTACCTGAAAGGTAGTTACAAAGAGGATGGAGCTGGACTGTTCTCAGTGGTGGCAGATAACAGAACAAAAAGCAATGATCTCAAGTTGCAGCAAGGTTGCAGAAGTTGAGGTTAGATGGTTAGATATGAGGAAGACTTCTCTCACTAAGGGGGTAGTAAAACACTGGTACAGGTTACCCAGAGAGGATCCTGTTTTTAGTAATCACA
>NW_017728993.1:11829878-11831238 GCF_001723915.1 Gavialis gangeticus | reverse complement strand
CTGTTTTCCGTAATCACACAGGGTTTTAGTACCCGTTATATCTTGGAGGTTTTTAAGACCCAGCTAGACAAAGCCTTGGGTGGAATGATGTAGTCGGGGGCGGCCCTGCTTTGAGCAGGGGGTTGGGCTAGATGACTTCCTGAGCTCCCTTCCAGCCCTCATTTTCTATGATTCTGTGGAGCCACTTTGCTAACCTTTACTGTACTGATAATAGCAGCATATTCTCTTCTTAGCTTCTGTTCATATCTTCCTCTTATGTTAATGAGATTTAGGCCTGCACAGTACAAAGAATCATGTACCCCTATATCTTTACAAAAAAGGTCACCAACCACATAGCTCCCATAGCTTCCTTAATAGCTAGTCAAAAGTTCTGTTGCTACCAAATTCAGAGAACGTCATTCAGCAGCCATCTGGGAGTAAATGAGGCAGAAAGTGAAAGTTAGCAAGGCAACTACTGAGCTAAGAGACAGCTCAAACATGCAGGGAGTTGCAAGGGAAGCAAAGGTGAAAAGGATAGGAGGAAACGTAAGCTCTAGGTATGCTACATAATGTAACATATGTATTTATGACTTGTAGACAGAGTGGGAGGAGATGCACCACAAATGTCATCACAAAAAAGGCTAATAATTCTACACCCTCAGAATTTCCTTCATGGGGGGGATGAATCGTAGGATGCAAACAGATATGCTGTTTCTTTCAAAGGTAGGAAATATATAAAACACACTATAATGAATTAAAATTTGCATGGATGTGTTCAACCCCCTCCCTCTACTGGACAGAATCAGCATATCATTGGCTCTATGCTACTGATGGATAACAGACATCTTCATACACTTCCCTTGTGATTTTCAGAAAGAAAGCTCAGAGTGGTATCATCAATGTCATTGTGAAGTTCCTAGTGGCCACATCATACAGCATAATGACAGCCAAGTACAAAGGTGGTTAAAACTCCCAGGTGGTTACAGATTTGTTATACTATGTAATAAAATAAAATGTCAGCCAAACATCTCCAGCCAAGTAGAAGGTAGATTAATGGTGACTAAAATAAAAGGAAAGTACATATTTCTCTTTCTTTTATTAGATCATTTTAAATGAATCCAGTTACAGAATTACAATATTTGATCTTTGCTGCTTTTTAAATGTTGTAATGAGTAAATTAAATCCAATGTTTGAACTTGAAATCACATTCTGAAAGTAGTACGGTCTGTAACAAATGCATTACCACTAAATTCTTGTTTTACTGCATCCAGCTGATGGATATCAGTTATATCATGGATCCCTGAACGAGGTGACTTTCATGCTACCAAGAGGATATGAAATATTTTGGTAGGTTGTAATATGACAATTTAGAGTAATAGAG
>NW_017728993.1:11820496-11824878 GCF_001723915.1 Gavialis gangeticus | reverse complement strand
ATTTCTCTTTCTTTTATTAGATCATTTTAAATGAATCCAGTTACAGAATTACAATATTTGATCTTTGCTGCTTTTTAAATGTTGTAATGAGTAAATTAAATCCAATGTTTGAACTTGAAATCACATTCTGAAAGTAGTACGGTCTGTAACAAATGCATTACCACTAAATTCTTGTTTTACTGCATCCAGCTGATGGATATCAGTTATATCATGGATCCCTGAACGAGGTGACTTTCATGCTACCAAGAGGATATGAAATATTTTGGTAGGTTGTAATATGACAATTTAGAGTAACAGAGCAAATACAATTAAACATAAAGATGCATAAAAATATATACATAGCCCTAGAATTAAATAAATTCTTTCCTTGGACTGCCGAGTCAGGATCAACTGGCAGAACGATAAGCTTTAAGAGTATGAATGACTTCTAGCCTAGCTTGTTCCATCTGGTCCCGTACACCGAGACACCAGATGACCTGAGACTGTGCATCAAACCATAAAGGAGAGAAAATACCTTGTTACCCTGTATCCCCGCCATCAAGATACCATTGAATTGAAGGATTAGCTCAGGAGATTGATCAGGGTGCATGTGACTTTTATGGCGAGGGAACCTGTTCAAACCTGTTTCCAAGCCGATATTGATCAAACTGAATTTGATCACTTACAGCTATTCGATGGCTTAAGCAGTGTTGCAAGCTCTTACATTTTTATCACAAGCCTCCATAATATCTGGTAGTCTCAAGCCCTGACTCCTGGGTTCAAGTGACCAGAGACTCTCAGCTTTCATTAACTATATATACATGCACACACACACACACAAAGTTTATATTATATAAACTTTTTATATCCTTCATAAATGTTAAAGAAAAGCTTGAAAACATGACCCAAGAACACCAAAGTGTCATAAACCAAAAAGGAAATAAAAGAAGCCCACCTTTAATATCTTTACCATCCCATGATTTTTATACTAATTGTGTATGTCTGAGGATTGAGTCATGAGTTTTGAATTACTGGATTGAGAGTGGGTGGGCTTTGCTCAGGACATATCATCAACTATCATCACATAACTGGCATTAAAACCCTACATCATCACTAAATACAGGATCAGAAAGATACAGGCTTAGAAATAGACCCATCCAAGGCTGCACTGAGTCACTTCAGTATGCCTCATTCAGAAACTTGTTCTGCCTCTTACGCTCTATCCTGAGACAGCAGCAAAGGAATAAAGCAGAAGTTTCCTGTCTCCCAGTCCCTAACCATCCTTTCCCACAGCTAAGGCCACAGCTGTATTTTCTACACAGAAAAAATGAGCTGTTCTAACCTATGAGTTAAAACCCACTTCAATTGGTGCAAAGCCCAGCACAGACGAACTTCTTTCAAGACCAAAGTGGTCTTTTCTCAGTTCAGCATCTGCTAATGGAGAACATGTTCATATTTAATCCATGCAATTATTACATTCTTCAGGTGTAGTACGTTTCCATGTAAGGGTTTGTACCAATTTTACTATCTCACTTAAGGAATACATCTACAGTTCAGCACATGGGACAGCTGAACCAGTCTAAGGCCTATGAGTAGGTGAAAGGAGAAGGCATTCATTTATAAAGAACGCAGTGATTGAGTTTCAGGCATCAAGATTTCATCCTCCAGAGGAATCAAATTGTGTGTTGGAAACCCATCATAAGAACAAGTTTGTAGGTTCAGTTCACCATGAAGAATACTTGGCCTTCATCATGATTTTGGTTCAAAGATGTCATTTACTTTTTTTTCTTTTTTCAAATACATGAATAAATATACGTTTCAAATAAATCTCTGCTGTGTCATCTGCAATTTTCTAATCTATAACAGACTCAGAAACATGCAATAAAGAACAAACAATTCTTTCAGTCGAACAAGCAAACTATCACAGTTATAAGCCAAACAGGAGGGACAGAGCTTGTGTCATCTAAAGGGTACACAAACCATATCTTGAGTTTTTCAAGTAATTCAACAGCTCTTTTCCATCTAAAACCAATTTCCCTCCCAAGATAATTTTGCACTTATCATATGGAAGTCAGTCAAATGAACACATCAAGAACAGTTTTAGTTACAATTTCAAAAAGTCTTGGGGTTAGGTAAATGGTCTACTCTGTGGGCATGATCGTGTTCCTAATGGAAAAAAAGCAGCACATATCTTATTGACACCCCAATAGGATGCAACAGTACTTCAATGATCACTACTACAGAGGGCCTCAGATCAAAATCAAGATTCCCATACCCCCAAGGACTTCTGTAATTCATAGGCAAACCTTGTATGCGTAGTCAGTGTTGGAATATGCGTTTCAGCAAAACTGTTTGCAACCATGACTATAACAAAAAGAAATTACTGTTCTTCTGTGCCACAGAATAAGTTGGCATTTATTCTCTACCTTTACCCTCCTCACTAATTAAACTGTGCCAACAGGAACCCTTTTTTTTTGTCCAAGTCTGACAGCTGTTTTCCCAGAGTCGCCATTTTTTAAAACAAACTATCTTCTTTGCTTTTGTCTGAAGATAATCTCTAAAAGTGGAAGATAGGAACAAGGCCAGGTGGGGAGGAGACTGATTATCTGACGTTGGTTGGCTGTACTATCAACTTCTTTGCTTTCTCCAAAGCATCTGCTGCTGGTCACTCCCAGAAACTAGTTATTGGATCAGCTGGACAGCAGGTCTGATTCAATATGACAGTTCTTACATTCCTATCTGATTTTTCCTCCCTGCCCAATACTAAGTCTCCATCCATCAGAGTTGTCCTGCATCTAGTATTCAGAATATGCAACCCAGAATTAAAATTAAGCCCAGCTGAGTTAGTTCCAAGTAGAGTTTCTCCAAACTCTAAATAAGTAACAGCTTTCAGTCCACGACATCAGCATGAGCCACCAACTAGATGAAACTAAGATTTATCCAGCTAGAAAGTTAGAAATCCCTCAGTCTGGACAGCGTTTCCAATGTTAAAATTTTGGAACATTTCTCCTTTATGCTTTCTACAGCTCTCATTTGACTTTTAACACTTCATTAGCCTAATAAGATCAATAAAGAAAGCCACCCAAAACATCTTCTTAAGTAAAGAAATCTGACCCTTTCCACAAATATTATTCCAGTTCACTAATACTACATCTGCTACACATCTGCAGCGTACACATCAACCGTCCAGTGTAAAGAAAATACCGATAATGCTGACAAGGAAAGGAAAAAGAAAAAAACCGAGGTAGGGGAATCATCATAAAATGCATTCTGTTCTCAGACTGCATAGTCAGTAAACACTGACGTTTTATATGCCTCATGGCTTGTTCCTTCAGTGATATATATGCTCTCTCACAGGCCTGAAGTTGGGCAACAAGCATACTGTGCAGGGATGTTTTATATATATTATCATTGATTTCCTTATTATATAAAGAAAAAGTATAGGTTTTGATGACTAGTACACGTATTTACCATGCTTCCACGGAGTAGCTGCCTAATACATATTGAACTGGTCACCTGTACTGATAATTACAATACACATGCATGTCATTTATCTGAAGATTACACAGGCTGCAGCAGGAAAGGAAAAAAGCATGTGTTTCCTGACTTCTGGTCCCTAACCATCCTTTCCCATAGCCGGGGCCACAGCTGTCTTTTCTACACAGAAAAAATAAACTGTTCTAACCTAGGAGTTAAAACCCACTTAAAGTGGTGCAAAGCCCAGCGCAGACAAACTTCTTTCAAGGCCGACGTGGTCTTTTCTAGTTCAGCTTATATTAATGGAGAACAGATTCATATTTAATCCATGTAATTATTACACTCTTCAGGTGTAGTAAGTTCCCATATAAGGGTTTGCACCAATTTAACTGTATCACTTAAGCAATGCATCTACAGTTTGGCACATGGGACAGCTGAACCAGGCTAAGGCCTATGACTAGATGAAAGGAGAAGGCACTCTTTTATAAAGAATTTAACACAAATCTGACTGGGTTTCAGGCATCAACACTTCATCCTCCAGAGCATAGTTTCTCAACCTGTGGTACGTGTATCCCTGGGGGGATCTGAGACACAAGCAGGGGGTACACGGGTACCCCAACCCTCTCTCTCCCCCTCAACCTCTTTTCCTCTCTCTTGCCCCTTCCACCTCTCAAAACTATGGCAAAAAATTTGGTGCGCCACACATCGCCTGGTGCTTTAAATTCCCCAGTAATAATTCGGCGTGTCACGTTTTGCACGGCCCTGGTTTCAGCCCTCCTAGCTTTGGCCAACATCACCTCTAGCTCAGGTACATACTTGAGCTGTGCACCCCAGTGTAAAAAGTGGCAACCCTACCCACACCAGATCAGACATCTGTCATATCACGGCCTTATATACACAGCCCTTCTTCCAACATACGGCACACA
>NW_017728993.1:11803593-11815496 GCF_001723915.1 Gavialis gangeticus | reverse complement strand
CCTCTTCTTTCTCTCAGTTCATTTGTTCTCTCTTGCCCCTTCTGCCTCTCAAAACTATGGCAAAAATTTGGTGCGCCGCACATCGCCTGGTGCTTTAAATTCCCCAGTAATAATTCGGCGTGTCACGTTTTGCACGGCCCTGGTTTCAGCCCTCCTAGCTTTGGCCAACATCACCTCTAGCTCAGGTACATACTTGAGCTGTGCACCCCGGTGTAAAAAGTGGCAACCCTACCCACACCAGATCAGACATCTGTCATATCACGGCCTTATATACACAGCCCTTCTTCCAACATACGGCACACATTAGTCTGTAAATATAAAATCCCCTGGAAAATTGAGTGTTGGGTTACTTTTGAAAATTTTAATAAGTTAGGGGGTACTTGCTACTTAAAAGGTTGAGAAACACTGCTCCAGAGTAATCAAATTTCCTGTTGGAAACCCATCATAAGAACAAGTTTGTAGGTTCAGTTCACCACAAAGAGTACGCGGCCTTCATCCTAATTTCTATTTGGTTTGCAGTCAACTACTTGAGTTTGAAGAAAATGTAATGAATACAGAAGTATTAAAAAAAAGGATAGAACGTTATTAAACTAGATCACAGTTGAAATACCAAAATACTGAAAAACAATGTCTGAAGCCCTATCCCTCACAATCCTTCTTATATTGGATGGGCTGCTCCATAAATTACTCGGCTTAACAACAGCTTCCATCCATACTCTTCCCTTGCTTTATTCCCAAAGACTCTATTAATGCAAAATGATCCCTGGCCTGCTGAGCTGCATGACAGCATAATGCCCAGACGAGGCAGAAAATGTCACAGATCACAGTTTTACACCTGGCCAATATAATATATTCATCAACTTCTCCCAAGCAGCAGAAGCATTTGTTGTTGTTGTTCTGTGGGTCAAGCCACAGAGAAACAGATGGAACGGGCACTTTAGTTACACGTGACGTCTCTAAGCCCATCCACTTTATTTAATGACAGATAGAAAACTGGCCTTAAACGTGTAGAAAAAGCAGCTTTCTGTCACCCATATGATCACAGGTTGTTATATTTGGCTGTTAGTCTGTCCTTCAGCGCGCCAACATTTCCACCCCTTTAGATTGGAGGGGTCTCTTCCACGTATACTAATATTCTTCCCCCTCTCCACTCCCAACCTCTCCTGGAGAAGTAACCAGAGGTTGGTTGTAACAGATTTGAGTAGTCCATCATGTTCTTTCCTGTTGGGCTAACGAGGCTCAAGTCACGAGGACTGCAAGGAGAAAGAACGAGAGCTAAAACAACCCACATAGCCCCCCAAAATATAAAACCTCAGTAATGTAATGAAGACACAGTTAAATATTCAGCAATGCCATTCACTTTATAAACACACTGTTGGCTTTGAAACAGTGTTTTAATTTAGTGGCACCAATTTTATCACTTGGGTTACAACCGAGCCAGTAGCAGAAAGATAAAAAACTGTGTAGTGGGGAAGAATATTAATCCTTGGGGAGAAATGTTAGGGTCATCTTTTAAATCCTCTACGGCAGGGGACAGATGCAACTTCAAACCATCTTAAAAGTAGGGAGGGGACTTGCCACGCAGAAGTGTTCCTCGTCTATTCCAATGCAACTGTTATGGGTTGCCCTTCCTCTAATCTGAATAAAAGATGTTTGAAGTTACAGCAGTTTATCTCATTTATGCAGGTATAGGAGTGGACAGGTAGTAGCAGTTATACTGGATCATCTTGTAACAGTTGCACCACAATTAAATTGCTATATCTATCAGCTGCACCACTATTAAATTGCTATGGCTACACCATATGTAGCACCTACTTATAAATGAGAAGGCTGTATTAGAATTGAAATATTTCCATTAAAACTTCTCCTTTTCAAAATTAGCTGCAATAGTTTCCTCGGGGACACCTGGTCCCTGGAGACGATTTTCCTCTAATAAAAAGGAAATGAAGCTGGTTATTCCATTACTAATAAAAAGTTATGTATTAAAACAGGATGCAGGTTTATTTCCTTCTCTCACCGTTTATCATAGTTTCATAATTTTCAAAAAAGGGTTTAGAAAATGGACTGAAAGATAGGGTTACGCTAAATTTTTAAACCAGTACTTCTGAATGAATTACAAACAGCGCAGCATACTCAAACCTTCATACAATCCTCATACCATCAAACAATTAGTGTACCCTCTCTCTCACTCCCTGGGAATAGACCAAGGCCAAGAAGAGTGTGCCTATTTTCTACCGTGAACGTCAGTAAATTCTAAGGTCAACTTGTGTGGGTAAGAACACCTGCTTTTGTAGAAAATTAAAAATGTAGGAAGTTTATGTATAATTTATACCATTATCTTAAATGGAATTTTCTACGTTCAAGGTGGAAGGCAAGGGAATAAGTTAAAATAGGTTAAAAAGGTTTGTTACTGCAGAGAAAGAAAAGCCTTATTTAAAATATATTCACTCCTGATTTTGTTTACTAACACCACTTAAAGAGGGCTTTTGGCCTCAAAAGATACTTGACAATAAATAGACCATAGTTTCACTGGCCAATGAAACGCATCAATGGACCATGGTATAAATGAGAAACTCTGACTGCACAGAACCACTACACCAGAGTTTAGGGAAGACAACAGAAGTATATCTCATCCAGCTAAAAATTAAGGGGGAATTTAAGTAGGAATGATGTAGTTGTCCAAATTGGACTTTAGCCACGACATCTGTTTTTGCAAAAAAGGGCCACATTAGTCACTGAAACGAGCAAATGCAATGATGTTTATTCACTGACACAATGAACTGCAAAAACTATTTGGGAATTACAAAGGTGTCCTGAGCCACTGCATGATACTCAACAATGATAACTGAGACTGAAATAATTCAGTATTACATGCAACTACTGCTAAACATGAGTGTTTACATGTGCAACATGATGCAACTAGAAGTTTGGAAAGGGGCCTTTTACATAACCATTTAAAAAAGGAAATTAAGAAAATAAATCATCATCCAATCAAGCTAAGAGTTTAGATTTCCTTTTAGACAAGCAGGGCAGGATGAAGAAAGCTCTTGGATACTCAGTGAGGTATGTCATGTATATTGGGAGTGTCTTGGGCCCTTAGGGTGGAGTGCACATTGATCAAAGCAACATGTTCTGAGGGGAGCAAAGCATTCACTCCACCATTAGCCCAGGTTTTCAGATGAGATGTAAAACAGAGTCCTGACCATTCGTCATCATTACAAACCCCACAGCAATTTTTCCAAGAGTGAAAATGTTAACTAACATGTCCTGGCCAATATCCAACTTGGGTAATTACATTCTGCTTCCTAAAACTCCCTCTATGACTTCACTGGATTAGTTTTTCTTCATTTCTCTTCCCCAAACTGCTCCTGTATAACGTTGCTAGCCCAGAATGACTGCTGTGCCCTGCTCCAAAGGTGCATGAATTTCAATGGTGGGCAATTCCTACATATTTATATATGTACGTATATCTATCTCCTGAAGCAAATGCACCGAGGGTCAGATTCTGATACCCTAACTTCACGTGGAGGAGTACTATACTTTCCAATGAGAAAACCATTGACTGAAGTGAGACTTCTTGAGAAGTAGTGGAGGTCAAGAGTTGGAATTTCTGCTTTGCCTCAGATGAATAAAAAAAGATGGGCCACATCCACAGCTGGAGTATATGGATGCTTCTGCATTGACTTCACTGATTTACGCCACCTGGCCAATGTCTCATTAATCTATCGTCTCTTGTCTAGATGCAGCAGATGTCAAAGATGATACACGTAAGGTGCACTTAGACAAGGCCCCAAAATGTGAGATATGGACATCAAAAAGAGTGAACCTTGATTCACACCGTCTTGCAAAATCTTCATGCTGTTTTCATGAGGAGTCTAGATCTGCTTGAACTTCGCTCACTTAAATAAATTAAACTAATGGCTCTAAACCAGAAATAAATTTTCTAATGTTTTATTATAAGACTGACACTTAACATGTAAGACACTTTACAGACAAATAAAACGAAATGCTCTGGCCCAAAGGACTGTGGTCAGCAAGGGGCAGTAGCCAACAGAAGAAATGGGAAAAGATGGGGAATTCTAGCCTGTCAAGGGAACTGAAAAAGCCTGCTGAATGACCCCAACACCAGCAAGGCCATGCTGATTTCTTTCTCCACTGTTTTGAAACAAAGCTAACGTTGTTTGAAGAGCTATTTCCCCACTGTTACCCAGGCTGCCTTCAAGGATATAGCCCTTCTATGGTCTCTTTAAAAAAGATCTGGACAACAATTGGAAATGGGTCTTTTGGACGTTTCAGGATAGTCCATTTCTCTCCAGTCTGTTTTGGCACCATATGTGTGAGGGCAACACCAGTAAGTATGTTGTCCACTGCATTTGCACCCCTAGGGTCCTAGAGAAAACCCTGAGGACAAAATCCTGAAGAAACACCCAAAAAAGGGTTGAGATGTGGCTGGTATGGAAACACTGCAATTAACATAGCAACCATCATTTTTCACCATATACCGTTTTGCCTTTTTGAATATATTTTCCCTGTCCTCAGAAATTAATTCAATATAAAAATGTTCTCCTGAAAAGGTCACCATTAGCCATCTCCAGGACATGTTCTTTTGAGAAATCATGGGAGGCAGATGACACAATATCTGTCATACCATACTGTGTCATTGGTACATACAGACTTCTCTACTGCTGCAATTAATTGATCAAAGCATGGGATGAGGGTGGGAATACAAGACTGTCAAAGGGTGATAGTGGCAGAGGAGAGTGGTAGGAAATCCAGGCAAAAGATCTGCGAAGAAACTTGAAGACCCAAAAGTAATCTTTAGATATTGGTAATGGGCTACCCAAGCCAAGTTTTTGTTCTTTCTTCTTGGCCTGTCTGGACTAACACTAATTAAAGCCTCCATCAAGCTGCTTTTATCTTGGTTGGCTGCCATCAGTCTTAACAGCGTGGAATCAGGACGGCCTGTATCTGCTCCTCCGGCTGAAGGAAGGATCTGGTACATGGCAATTCTGGTCCACCAGTGAAGTGCAAGGTAGTTGCAACACGTGAAGACGTCAGTTCTTCCTCTACCAAAAAGTGATTTTCAAACAGCCGTACATACAGGCACAATAAACTGATACAAAGTTTGGTCAAGCACTTCCAAAATCTGCATTATTTCTTTAACCGTTCCATTTCCTCAGTAGCCTGAAGAAGATATGACAAAGATATACACCTTTTAGTCTTCTTCCCTTCCCCGTTTAATTTTTTTAACTACTTTATCTGGAATGTAGATGCTAGAATTACTCTATACTGCAAGAGCATTCTGGCAAACAAGTTACAAGAAATGTTGCTTTACTGGCATCAATGGAGTCTCAGATCAGCCATCTGAAAATAGAAGGGGTTTTTTTCCCCCCCTAACAAATATATGCCCCCTTGATTTTATAAAGGCAGTATTTTAAGTCTCACCTAGTTTTGCTACAAGTGATCGTTACATAGACAAAATGAGAGAGCACTTCGTGCTACTCCTCAATAAACCTTCCTCAGTCAAAGAGGTATTGCCCTATGAGTCCCGCTAAGCAATGCCATTCTCCAGTCAATGAGAGGTGCTGGACTCAGAGGCTGTATGGGCAGCAATGCTTGTTTCATAAGCGCTTGACTGATCAAACCAAAGCTGTACTCCAGGCAGTAAGCTGAATGAGACGTCTGTTTCTTGTTTAAACCAACCAGATTTCACTCCCTTCCTGCCCTCCCCTCTGCAACGTATACCTTTTATTAAAATAAAAGCAGGCATTTGTTAATTAAACATTAAAGGAGAGCTGCAAACACAGAAAAGCAAGCAACTCCCTTCCCTGTCCCCAAAATATAACATTATATAGCATCACATATGGGCACCGAGTGGCAATCAGCTTAGTTCTGTATCTGTTCCTCGCACCTCTAAATTGTGAGCCCTGGGTTTAGTGAGAGATTGCTGTCAAACACGCACTTGCCCATCATAACTGATTCCAGCATTACATCTCAGTGAAAGCACTGTACACGATGTAGGATACCTCAGAATAACATTTAATAGGTCGGAAATTGCTAGTACAATACTACATCGGTAATCTTTTATCTGCAGTTTCTTTTTTTTTTTAAATGCCTTATTACATCACAGAAACACAAGACATTAGACAGTAAACAGTACAAAGAAGAAAATGATGGTATCATATGTGACTGCTCATTAGCGGAGCAGAAGCTACACTCCACTTAGCTAAGGAAATATATTCAAGCACAGAACTTTACTGCCAATCTTCTTCTTTTTTTTAAAAAAAAGGTAAAAGACCTGTTGCCAAAAAGACTAATATGAATTACAATATTTTTCCTTAACTTGTTAGCTCTGGTTTTTAGATTTTCCCCAGCAAAAAGAGCTATGAGGAGCTTAAGAATAAAATTAAAAACACATTCAGCCTAGACTGTCTAAATCCAATGTTATTATTTCCCCCAGAATCACTTAAGTCCACTGAAGATGAAGCTGCAGTGTTGGAGGGTTATTTGCTCCAAGGACCTTTTTAATATGGCTGTATTGTAATACTGCAGTGCAAAAACCTCTCTAGTCATAAAAGGAAAATTTAGCTCAGAAGCAGAACTTGTGAGCACTGAAAAACACATTTGCTTCAATTTGTACTCATTTAATAATGGTGTTGTTTAATAAGATCAGTTAAAATGACTGTCCTCAAAAGGCATAACACTGTAACCTCCTCTTATGAGACTCCTAGGGCACTGAAATAAAATTCATTTGTCCAAACCAGATAATCAAAGCAAGCCGGGACATTACAAAGAGAATATTTAAAGGGAGGAAAATGTTTCATGACAGACAAGAAAATAGCTTCCTGCTCATTTTCTTCCCTTTTGCTATAAAATTACTGTATATTGTCTGTGCACATGCATGCACACACATACACAGCAACACAGTAAATGAATTATTTCACTGCCAAAAAAAAATAAAAAGAACTGTCCCTTGTCATTTCACTTTGATTTTTGCTCTAAAATTAAGGAAAGCACACTGTATCTGCACCCATTAGGAAAGAGCTATTAAAATCTAGGTGTATACTGTATCACATCACTAGTCAAATCCCATAAATCCGTGCATAATTATTTTCCTACAAGGTTATGGCTAATTGGCCACTAGCCTAATTGATTAATCATCTAAATTTTAAGGAGGCATCAAGAAGCAGTCTGAAGGGCAGCAAAATATTTATTTAGGTGCAAGCATTAAACCGTTCGGAGACAGCTGGCTTTGGTTGCTCCTTTTGGAACGTGCAGACGCAGGTTGGTCGGAAAAAAAACCACGTTAGAGTCGTCTCAAAATCAGGAAATCAACATCTCCAGTAATTCTTCCCACTACGATCCTGAGAACAATCATTGCAATTCTAAGTAAGTTCCTGCTGTCCAGCTATGGAAGAGTTAAATTATTTTGAACGTGACAACACAGAGGGTCCTTCCAGCAGACACAGATTTTGCATTTCCACGTTTGCGTAATAAAATGTACATTTCCTTGTGCCTTAACCCTGCTGGAAAAGGCAGAGGAGAGATGCCAGGCATTCAGACCCTTGCTTCCTCCCTGCAATCATCCTCTCTGAATAGAACTTGCACTGATCACAAACAGCTCTGTGACGATCACTCCCGTTTTGACAGATCATCGAGTGAAAAACGAAAACTTTGAGTTAAAAGTCCAGGACTATCTAGACATTATTCCCCCTCCCCAAATCCAAGTTAATAGGAATCAGGCACACAAGTGTAATTGGCAAATGCACTAATGAGATGCTACATTATGCACATCGCTTCCAGCAAAACCTTTCTGATCAAGACTCTGCTGTATTCCCCCACCAATTTTAGAATTAAAAAATAACAACCAGTCCTTTGCGGTGTATGAGCAGATCCATCCCAACAGGATCTCCCCAAGAACAGGTCTCATGCCAGAGGATGCTAAAACAGTACAGGGGCCAGACATAAAATGCAGACAGGGAAAGCATGGGGGAAAAAAGACACCATGAGAAATTAAGCAATGACAAGACACAGGATCCTTCCTAGACCTCCTCCCCCTAGCCCCCATCCCTTAGTTACTGCAATAAAATGAAATACCTTCTCCTACCTTGAGCCAGTGCTGCTCCCTCACCAGCCCCCCACTCATCCTCTTGTTGCAGAAAAATGCTTGTCCCCCCCCTCTTTTGTTCCCACGGTATATTGTCAGTTCTGGTTTCAGGGGGGTCTGGGTATGTCTGCCAGTGAGCAGTAGATCCCTCAAAAAGAAGACTTGGAAATGAGTATCCTAGTGAGAAAATCCTCAGCAGTTTCAGTTCAGTGAGAGCACCTCAATCACAGCAGCAGCAGCAGAAGCAACAGCAGCAGAGGCAGTGCTGGTACTCTGCAGGCCACATCGTTCATACCTTATACATCACTACCACATTCCTCCTAATACTGGTCCCCTGCAGCATTTCCCCACCTAGTGTATGAACTGTGTACTTTGCTTTGCTGCTCAGTTATAAATGTCTGTGCATGTTCTTAATCATTCCCTTGGTCTCCGGCTCATCAGCAGACCATTTGCGTCTCAGCAGGAGCGACAAACAAACATGCAGCTCTCTGGACAGTGCATTTACACCCTCCATTAGAACCAGTTACCTAAAAATATCAGAGATCACCTAAGGGAACCGGGTGAAATCAGTTCATCACTTAGAGACAAGTTCTGCACTCACAACCCCCCCCCCCACTGCAGTGGTACTTGAATGCAAATACATGGGGGAACAAGCATTCTTTGGGTAAGTCTGATATCTTTTATTAGGTCAACTCAAATAGTTGGAAAAATTCTTCTTAGCAAGCTTTTGGGTGTAAATACCCTTCATCAAGTGGAGGAAGCATCTGCAGTTGGTGTGTGCTTTTCCTGGATGGAGAATTTGGACTTTAATAGGTCCAGAGGCTATCAAGGATAGCACCACACATCCAGGGCACCCCATGGCGAGCCGTTTCATACTGCTTGCTCCTCTCCCATTTTTTACAGCCACAGCTGTACAAAAGGAGCATATTATTATTTCTATTCTTGCATTTTGGGCCATTTTGCAGATTTTACAACAAAAGGAAATTTTAACCAGCACAGAGGGAGAAAAGATGAGTCATTTCTGTCACGTGGTCTTGCCTTCAGGCATATAATGGCAATGCCCTATCCATCTAGGGCTCATCACTGTGATATCTGTATGTGCTTGTAAAAACACCGAGAGCCAGGAAAATGGAACAACAATTTCTCTCATGTCTTTTTTTCCCCTCTCTCCTCCTTAACTTCAAGCAAGTATTAAGAGAATCTTTTTTGTTCTTTTCCCCTGCATCATCCATTGACCTAATCCACTTCTCCCCTCTTGTAGGGGTAGGGGCAGAAATTACACATAATCCAGTACAAGTGATCAGAAACGGGTTCAAACCTGTCACACAACAGAAGTTCAGTGCACATAAAATTGCCAAAACTGGCTTAAGATAAACCTGGGTGGATGTAGAATCAGACATAACTGATTTAGGTTAAATCACTTTATTGAACTTCTGTCCCAGATCCCCTCCAGATTCAAGTTAACTCATAGTCTCCCAGCATCCCAGAATGCCTAGCACCTCCCCTGCAACCCCCTCCCCAACCCTTCACAGGGTGGGCAGGCTACCCTTGGCCCAAGCTGTCTGCTCCAGCTGAGCAGGGAGGTGTGCTCTAGTGCCCCCTGGCTTCTAGTCAGGCATGTGGCTGCAGTTTTGGAATCCAAAGTGAATGTCTGTTCACTTGCTTGTCAGTTCAATCTATGCAGCTTACATTAACCTGCAAAGATTGAATCAATTCAGCCTCAGGCTTTTTGATTGTCTGTACATACTTTAGATGTTACTGAGGGGAAATGATAGGCGTCACCTTTCATCCTGATGGTGGCAACATGGGCATCATTCAGGTCTTTATGTTAGGGCATTCTGCACCAATAGCTGGCTGCAAAGAATGAGGAGTCCTTTGTAACCCATGCCTACACAGAGTGGTGCTGCTCCCCTTTCATAGCATCTGGACCATGGATAGAGTCCAAGGAGCATTTTTCTAGTCTCAGCTAACACAGCTGGGACTTCCTGCTCCAGTACTACAGGCTTATGCCTTAAGATGCAGAAATCCCAGATTCAGATTTACTCTTTATGATCAAAAATCCACCAAATATATGGTGTTACACTATTTTTACTGAATGGGTTCTTTTCTATTTACAATACATCTATGTGGGATTTCTGCTGCTTCTGTGGCTTACCAGGAGAAATCAGAGCTTCCTGCTCTTACTTTTGGGCAAATCCATTCCAGGAAACAAAGGATGCAATCAATATACCTCTGAGTTACTATTTGTGGCAGTGTCACAGAGCTGCCTCCTTGTCCACAGGCTGATACTAAGCACTGCATCTGGTAACTCTGACCTGCAATGAATCTATCCACCTCCATCTACAGGTAGGTCAAACGGTTGGGTGAGAAAGACCAGAAAAGGGAATTTACTGCGTAAATAGAATTATTTTCTATTTTTTCCCCATTCACCCCAAACAGTCTTTCTACGCGGAGTAACGCACAGTAAAACTCATCTCCACTAGCGAACAAAATCAATCTATGGGTAAGTGATGAGTCTGAAAAAGTGGCACAACCAAGACAGTGAAGATCAGAGGTTTCTGCTTATTCAGAAATGTTACGCTTGTAATATATAAAGATTATCTTAGTTACACTGTTTTACATATTTCTTTGTAAGCAGGATCCTTAAAGCACGTGCGATTGCTGTACCCCTTAAACAGAAAGTGAACATTAACCTTCTTGGAAGTGTTAATAGTTGCTGAATTCAGTAGATGCTGATGCATCTCATGTAACACAGCGTTAACCTTTTATAACCAGGACCCAACACATGTGACTGAGGTCAGGAAAAAAGGTGAAATCTCTCACCAGTACTCCTGTCTCACATTTATTACAGGAGTAATAGCTCTTCCTGCTTAATAGGTTTCCTTTGATGCATACCTTGCACCAGCTGACAACAGATGCCTCAGAGGTTTTGTTACCCTTAACTGCTGGGTGATAAAGGACAAATAAAGCTGTCGAATGTCTTATTGATTATGTGATTGAAATATACCTTGATTGCCCTTCTTACATTGTGTTTATGCCATCTGATTTCTTTTTGGTGTTTTCGGTTCACGCAGAAGGAAGGTAAGAGATATTTCATGGAAATAAATGTTCTCTCACAAGATGAAGGCTGGATCTTTTCTGAGTCCTACCACCTCTTTCTGAAGAACGCAATTACAGAGGTGCCGCCATAGAAGGAATCAGATATTCCTCCTTGCTTAAGTTATAATGCATAGGAAAGGTAAGGAACAGGATGAACCCAAACTTGAAGGTCCAGAAGGAGGTGAGGGGTTTGTTAATTTGTTTTGGCTTTTTGAAGGCTTGGGATACCCAAATTAGCTTCCTGGTAAGAAAATTATTAGATGATTATGTGATGGACTAAACCAAAACCATGGTCTTGTGGGACTCAAGATACTAGGTCCCAGCCCGGACAGCCTTCTCCCATGTGTGACATGATCTTGGGCAAGTCACTTCTCCCCTCTTCTAGGGGTAGGGGTAGAAATTACACTCACTCTCTCTTTACTTCATTTCTGTAAAGTGGGTGTAATGATGATTTCTTGCCTCAGGGGAGTGTAAGTGCAAACTTTTACAAACAGTAGAGATACAGAATATAGCACAGAGATCACAGAAGTAAATGGATAGATGCCTCTTTCCAAAATATTATTATATCAGGATGTAAAAAAAAAAAAAAAAATTGATGTTGGTCTCAAGAAACATTTGTATTCCCAGCAAGCGACAGGATATTATAAATAAAAATTCAGGATATGTTAGGTCTTTTGAATTCTTCACGTGTCTCTCA
>NW_017728993.1:11799335-11803378 GCF_001723915.1 Gavialis gangeticus | reverse complement strand
TGTAAAAAAAAAAAAAAAAAATTGATGTTGGTCTCAAGAAACATTTGTATTCCCAGCAAGCGACAGGATATTATAAATAAAAATTCAGGATATGTTAGGTCTTTTGAATTCTTCACGTGTCTCTCAACATTTAAATTTCAACCTGACTTTAATGTAGACTGGCTCTGTGGATCTCCCCCTTGCCTCTGCCAAGGCCTCCAGACTTCAGTCAAATAGTAGAGCTGGTTGGGAATTTTCTGTTTTTTCCTGGAAACTGTGGTGCAGCAACTGAAAAATTTCATGAAAGCATCTCAATTTTTATTGAACTCTTGACAAAGTATGGCCAAGGCTCTGATTTGTCAAGCAATAAGCTTCTCTTCAGTCTGGTCCCAGTGGACCCCATAACTTGTTGAGCCAGCACGTGACAGGTGAAGGATTTGAACTAACTCAAATGCTTGTACTGTGCAAGTCTGAGATCAATTCTCTTCCTTTCATTAAGCCGAGCTCTTTTGTTAACATATGACATTCGGACAATGTTATTGTTTTACTTTTCTCCTACAGACAGGAGGGTAGAAGCCAAGAGATGAATCTGAAGAGGAGAAAGGGGACAAAATGACACATACCCTTATTAGTAAAACTATGGAACTGAAACAGTCATTGTAGACCTAACATCTGATTCCTGATCACTTGAGCTCAGATGCTAGTGTAGGTAGATAAGAGAGTAAGGAACTTATCTTGTTCCCCCTTTTTGTCATCAGTTTTGCTTATGTTCATCTTTTTAGCCTACGTAACACATCTTTTTGTTGTTTGGCTCCTTACTAATAAGCAGGAGAAATGGTTTCTAAATAGGTAGCATTCCAGGCAAGTCCTCTCCATGGAAAGAGGGACCTAAAAATTCTTCCAAAACTCGACAGGGCGGCCACCTAGGGTGGGCAGATTCCCTCACTGCAGCTGCAGCCTCCAGTGTAAGGGCAGAGGAGCTGAAGCTTGCTGGGGTAAGAGCTATCCTAGAGCAACCTTCAAGACACATTTGGATGCTTATCTTGCTGGGATCCTATGATCCCTGCTGACTTCCTGCCCCTGGGTCAGGGGGCTGGACTCGATGATCCTCCGGGGTCCCTTCCAGCCCAAATGTCTATGAAATCTATGAAAATTAAAAATTTGATCTGTTCTTTGGGGCAATAGCACAGGAGAGAAACCCAGGGGGTCTGGGACCCCTGCAGTCAAGTTTGTGACACCCCTTTTAGCAAAACTACAGCACTGAAATGGTCACGTTTTAGAATCCGAGTTCTTGATCACTTGCATTCAGATGCCAGCTGCAAGTCCGACGACCTGTCACCTTGGGGAAGACAGCCTGTATATACCATAGCCATGATCGTATTTACCTACCTGCCCCAAAACAAATGGGATTAATTAATGTTTCTAAAGACAAATGAAATTGGTAGGTATTAAGTAATAGCACGTGAATTCCTTTGGAAACTTAGACATCCTAAGCAAAAAACCACAGAAGTGCCATTGACAGCATCCCCTTATAATGCAGCACTTGAACGTTTCCAGAGCAGCAGCACACATTAGAAACCTTCACACGGCCTTAGCCAGAGTCCATTGCTTACTGTGCCTCAGGAAGTCAGCTGGGAGCTGCACGGTGCCACAAACAGCTGGGCATGCAAAGGGGCAAACCTCAGGAGAGCCAGCGGGAGCAGAGATACTGCAGTGCACAGCCGCAGTGAGGAACTGATTATACTCATCACAAAGTAGATGGAGTTTGAAATGGAAATGAGGAGAGGATTCGTCTGTCATATTACCCAGCAGCCACAGCCCACGTTGCTCTAGACAACAGGGAAGCAGGAGCCACGCAGCACAAAGTTTATTTCGTTTCGCTATTGTTTGGGTCATCTTGGAGGTTCATTCAAATTGTTACTTTAAAAAAAGTCCCCTAAAATAATAAGCCAATTTTTTTAAAAGATCATGCTCCTTCTCTCAGATCTCTCCTTGATACCCACCATTTAGAGACATTCAAGAGGAGGTTGGATAGATATCTGGCTGGGGTATTATGATCCCAGCACTCATTCCTGCCCAGGGCAGGGGGTTGGACTTGATGATCTGTTCAGGTCCCTTCCGACCCTAGAAACTATGAAACTATGAATTCACCTTCGTGCACAAGGGAAGCAGATCTAAGTTCCATCCTGTGCACTTTGAATCAGAATTTTGCCTGGGATGTTTTGCAAAGGAATCCAGGTCTGGAGCTGCGAATGTCCTCTGGTATCAATGGCAGGTTAATCTCACTGCTTCTTCTCATGCACAAACATAGCTACAAAGCGCTCGTGTCAGCTGCACTTGCTTTCTCCTCTTCTTTCTGCTGGGTGCAGACTTGCAGTACTTCAGTTCTGGCACTCCCTGCTGTGACTCTACAATCACCAACATTTCATGACTGCTGTGTACAACTATCTGGTAATCTTCATCTCCCATTCAAAAGCTGAGCTGGACTTTATTTTTATTTTTTTTCACTCAACTTTTCCAGCACCCTCCAACCCAGGGGTGGGCAATTATTCTGGGTGGAGGGCCGCTTAATGAGGTTTCAAGAGCTGCATAGGCAGCCCCACCCCTTTACAGTTGCCACACCCCCTGGTCACCATCTTGGGACCAGAAAGTCCTGCCCCTAACCCCAGACATTTGCTACCAGAAGTCCCTCCCCTTGCCCCCCAAAAATACTGCTGGGGGGGGGGGTTGCCATCTTAGAACCAGAAACCCCCCCCCCAACTCATACACTAAAAGTCAAACACCTACTATAACATATTTTAATTCTATTACAAAAAATATGTCGTGATTTGTGTTTGCATACTGTATATAGAGTGATTGCATAATAACTCAAAAATAAATTCTTAGTCTTGTATATTGTACGTGTGTGCATGTCTGCATGTGTGGAGGAATGTGGGTGGGGTGCAGTTGCAGCAGGAGGTGGGGTGCATGGGGCACTCATGGCTCCAGCCTGTGCTGCACATTGCAGCAAAGAGCATAGCCCTGCCGAGCTGCCTCTATTGCTAGCACTCCCGGCTGTTCACACGCAGCCCTCGCACTCACATGCCACCCGAAGGAAGCTCCACATGCTGGAGCTGGCTGCCTTCACCGCTCCCTGCTACACAGGTCCCTGGACTCCATGGGGAAGCAGGGGCCAGAGCTCCCTCCACTTCTGGTAGAGTCCCAGGACCTGTGCAGCAGAGAGCAGCAAAGGCAGCCAGTTCCAGCACGTGAAGCTTCCCTGCAGTGGTGCATGAGTGCAGGGGCTGGGCGTGCATGACGGGGAGCACTGGAGACAGAGGCAGCCCAGCGGGGCTGTGCTCCTCACCACTATGTGGCGTGCTGGCTGGAGCCATGCAATGCCAGTCACCAGCTCCTGAACCAGGCACGAGCACTCTGAGCACCCCACCTGCTGCTGCTACCACCACTGCCTGCCAGGGCTGTGTGCAATGGAGGGGAGTGTCAGGGGCTCCCTACACCCCCCTCACCCTCCCTTACACCCACATCCTACCAGCCCGATCTCCATGCTGCCACCACCCCCCTACCCCCTCCTCTGCCCCTGCCGCTTCCCTACCTGGTGCTGGGAGCAGGTGAGATGCCAGAAAAGCCAAGCAAGTCTCTGGCGGCTGCAGCAGTGGCAGCAGCAGCCCTGACCAGAAGCTGCATGCTGGCTGGGCCAGGCCCTTCTGCCCACAAGGGTGGGAGCAAGGCGCAATAGGGTATGTTGGGGGTGGCATATACATGTGAGCGCCTTGCTCCCACCCTTGTGGGCATAAGGGCTGGGCAGGTAAAATTAGTTGGTGGGTACCACAGGCCAGGTGAAAGTGTTTGGTGGGCTGGATCCAGCCCACAAGCCATATTTTGCCCACCCTTGCTTCAACCCATCTCTGTTTTATCTCCCGAGATAACAAGCTCTAAACTTTGATTGGACTACTAAAGTATGACCAAAACACAAATAAATCACAAGCACATGCCTAAAAGAACACAAGCCTCATATGCACAGATTAGGTCTATTTAAACTTTAATTAAACCAGTCACAATTTAGC
>NW_017728993.1:11783284-11794335 GCF_001723915.1 Gavialis gangeticus | reverse complement strand
AACACAAGCCTCATATGCACAGATTAGGTCTATTTAAACTTTAATTAAACCAGTCATAATTTAACACTTCCCATCTGCAGATGCATACAGCTTCGCAAGGAAAATATCACCATCCCCATGTCACAGGCCAGGGAGCTAAGGCATGAAGATGTGAGGTGACTTGTACTTCACACAACAACAGTGCCAGCACCAGAACTTAGCAGCATTACATTTTGCTGCACATACAGGTTATCTACGTGTAGCAGGGCATGGTGGGGGAATGGATAAGGTTTCTAGCTATTGATCCAGTGTAGTGAGTTTGACCCTCACTCTAAAGGCATGCTAAAGGCCACCCCCATCAACCCATCTGTTAATGGATTCCCAATCATTCAAGCTCAAGCAGCACTAGTGTCTGGATATGATGCGGACAACATCACTCCCTTGGTGTGCTGCTGACTACAGAAGGTGCTGTGTGTTAACCACACTAGTAGATGGACCATCTAGTCTCAGGAAAACCTCTGAGTATGACAAACAGTTATAAACTATACTGAATTTTTATTCTATGAGGGATGGCAGGGAGTCTGTCACGCAGGTTTCTCTTTCATCTCCATCATTTGTGATCATACTGTAGGATCTGAAATTCTACCAAAGAATGTGGATCCCTTACCCAGACCTTCATGAGATGTTACTTGGATAATGCCATCTCATTCCTCACAGCACTTTGAGTGAAGGTCTCTGAGCGCCATTGATCCCAGCCAGTCACTTCCCCAGACATTATTCTTTTTTACCCTCCTTAAACACACATACATTGGGTTCAACCACAAATGATTGAAATGATTTAATATTTTCTTGATAAAAATAGTATATAAAGTATGGTGCATTTCTCAATGAAACGCACCGTTTGAATGTAACATATTATCATATCAATGCCTTCAATAATAATCTCTAGTTTCCAGTTTAAACACCAGTTTTTCAGGACATAATTCACATAAAAATGGATACACTTCATATGAATCTTCATATATTGGGAGAATAATTTAGTGTGGTTGCAGAGTTCTTTCCTCCACATATTAGCACCTTCTATTGTAAACACCACCTATAATATAATCTGCATTATCCTCTCGTTAAATCACAGTTCTCCAGAGGGTCAGCATATGTAACCCTTTGGGAATAATACAAAATATTTCCTTTGAATACCTGTACCTTTTTATTTTGACTTTTCACATGGTTAACCTGCTCCTGCTGATCTGGCCCAGAGACAGTGGTGGTGGCAGTTAAGCCTTCCCTGCTTGCGCCACTAGGACAGACAGTGTAGCCAGCCAGAAGCAAGCAGGGGGAGCAGAGAGGCATAGCAGGGATCTGGGGTGCTGGGGAGGATGTGGAAAAGGGGCAGTGGGCCAGGAGCGAGGGCAAGTAGGGTGTTTACACTAGGGTGTAACCTAGAGTGGTTACACATAAGTGTAACATGCACTGGGTAATACAAATCACAGATAATCCTGCCCTCTACTGATATAATTTTAACCTGCATAATGAGTGTTTAAGACTAGTTTCAGTTATTAATTCGCGGACAATCCAGGAGTTAAGAGCTCCAGGAGCTGCCCAAAATTATTGTGCAACAAGGCCCTTACCTTATCAATCATAAGGAAGCGAACATTGGTTCTCTACAGACATCTGATTTCCATTCATGGTCACAAAATTGGAGTGGGGGGGAATATCATGCATCAAATTAATCTGAACACCAAATTAATGCAAGAAAAACACAATCTGCTCATGACTATTCTATAAGGTAAAGAGGTTAAATTCATCTAGGAAAATATTCATTGCGAATTATTCGCTCAGCTTCAATTGTCAATTACTGAACCTTCATAAAATGCTGCGTGGTTAACAGAAAATCAAGTATATGCAAAGCAAAACAGCATCAAAAGTCAAAGAAATCTCTAAGGGAGGCAAACTTCAATGCCAGAGCAGAGTAAACAAATAGAATTATTTACAATATAACATTATCATTTGCAATAATATTTTATTCATTATTTAATCACATACTGAGTCTTTCTTAAGTGCTTGTGGTAGATTACTTTGCCATTTTGCTCCATCTTTCACCTGCCATGTACATGTGTAAACGCTACGGTTTATTTAACATTCATTGTATACATTGAGTAAGCTACTGCCTCTTTTCATGAGCATAAATCTCACTATTCCCCACCCCTTGTGCTAATAGCAGGTATACAGATTTCAAGACTGCAAGATATTCTTAGATGAAATGGCCTAGTATACAACTCCACATCACTTTGATCTCTCAAAAGTAGGCTGGCATGTCTCGCCTCCAGAGTCTTCACTCTTACCAAGCACAAAGAAATACACTCAGACACAATTCAAATCAGGACTGGTGCATTTTGTGGCCTGTTGGACCTGGATTTTACAAAACCAGTAACTGCCCAGTTACTTTGTTCCAGGCCAAACTGAACTTTTTGTAATGTATCCCAGCGAGTGTGGGAGAACAGCATTGCTACTGAATTAGATATTAGCACAAATAATACCCATGATGGAATGCAATAGAAAAAAATGCAATACAATAAAAATATCCTTCTGCTTGCAGATGCTTGCCATTCATTTCAATTTGTTGCAGAATTTAATATTGACAAGCTGGAGGGCTAGCTAAATTAAATGCACAGAAGCCCAGAGAGGACAACACTTTTCTCCCAGGGCACAGAATGACACAACTAGGACTGAGAAATTGAATCCAGGGCTGGGCAATGATAGGGATTTTTACTGATGCTCTTGCATGGATATTCACACATTAATGGTTTTCAATATTCATTCGAGTATGCAGCACAATCTCAAGTAACTCATGAATTATGCTTAAATTATTAAAGTGATGTGTATCAACTTAGTGTCATAGATAACGTGCCCAGGTTTTTGTTGTTGCTGCTGTTGTTGGATGCCCCACCAGAGATTCAGCCACACAAACCAGCAAATTTCACCAAGATGAGCATAGTCTTAGGAACTATTCCAGTGTGGTAAAAGAGAATGAATGGTGACATCAATTTTCCTGATGAATCAATCATCTTGATTGGCTTGTGTGTTAAAAAAAAAATAAATAGTGGGCTAGATCATCAGTCAGCATAAATCAGAGCATAAATCAATTAAGTCAATGGAGCTGAGGATTAGGCCCAGTATGAGTGAGATTCCCTCAATAGCTGCAGGAGGTCAACAAATTTAATGAAGGATGCAATCTAATTAATTAATTGTTCATCAAAGCACTTTACCATATAAAGTCTTATAGATATACCACATATTCTTCATATTAACACTCAGACATTAAATGAACACGAAGGATGCATAAAACCTCACAGCAATCAGAATCAGACTGTGCCACTGTAACATGCTACCCCATGTCCTATGCGACTCAACTGGTTATAGCTAACATGGGAGAGGGGGAGGAAGAGGAGGAAATCACTGGTAAAAGCTGATCCAGGTTTATATGATTATGATTACTGCCAGCTCTCCCAGGTGGAGTATTTTTTTGCCACTGGTTCCTAACTCTTTCTGCTGACAGCATACTCTGTTGTACGTCCCCCTGGAGCAATTATATGCACTGTCTCCTTCCCTCTCTTCTTTATTGTCTCATCTAATAAAATTTTTGTAAATATTAATTGCCTTGCAAAGAACTGAGTATTTTCAGATGGCGGGTGGTTGCTGAAAGTGAACACTTTGCACCGGAAGAATGAACAAATCTTACTAAACGAATATAAGTCTACAGGCTACATTCAAACAACCCCACTGTGCACATTATGGGGAATGTCATACTCAGTTTGACTTAATATCCCAAACTCAGCTGATCAGGTGATGCTACTTTGGCATGCAGCATAATGAAAACAATATTAGCTTCACTTACTGTAGGTGATATCTTCATAAATGATTCACGGTCCTCTAATAACTTGTTTCCCACCTTCCTCATCTAGGGCGTACGCTGAACTGACTGAACTTAACACAGCTTCTGACACTGACAAATGCCTATTTTTGATCACTTCAGGTTTTATGAACCTCTCGCACACACATCAAAATCAAACACAAAGTAAGGAAAGCATTAATTAAAGCATATCAAACACAGGCTTGACAAGGCTATAATTTAAGTATAAAGATGCCTGAAGAATTGTGATTCAATATTTTAGTTCCTTACCCACTTTTATATCATTGTTCCAGGCCTGAAAAAATGCAGGCTTTCTTTTCCTTTCCTTCATCTGTTTTATTTTATCTCTCAACTCTGGCTGGCAAGACTGCTACGGCATCACCTGTGGAAAGAAATGACACATAAATTGCTCAGAGTTGAAAGAGAAGAAATGCTTGCAAACAAGTTACCTAGCTGCTACCCCATCCCCTAACTCAAGAGGCAGAAAACAGCAGCTGGTCTTTGAGCTTTGGAGCACTGCAGAAGCTAAAGTTTCTACTTAAGCTCAGGCTTCCTGAATGGCAGCACTACATCCTACACCTGAAGTTCCCTGTTCTGGTCTTCAAAGATCATTCCAAATTGCAGAAATCTGAAAAAACACCCATGTAGCAGGTCTCTAAAAGGTTAGTACGGGCAGGAATCTGCGTCAATAGCAAACAAGATTGAGGTTGAGAAGCAAACAGTTCATTTTGGATAAGCATTAGGGCCGTGTGAAATGGCACTGTTCTGTTCTGACTTCACTTCTGAGGTCTAGATGGAACAGTGTTTTGTATCGAATATAATTTCAAGTCAAAACAGTGAGGCTGTTTTGACCCTGTTTCAACTGTTTCGTTGGACTCTGGGGCTGGGTAAAGGATGGCACCAGGGGCAGGAAGGCAGCCCAGCTGGGCTGCTTCTCCATCCCCCATGCTAGATCATGTGGGAGTGGGAAAGCAGCCCAGCTGAGCTGACTTCCCATCCCCAGAGCTGCAGTCAAAATGTTTCAACTAGCCTTGTTTTTTTTAAGGCTATTTCAATGGCCTTTGTTTCATTTCAGTTTTGCTGTTTTGACCTCAAAATGTGTCGAAATAGTGTCAAAACCAAATGGCCATCGAAATTTCGCACAGCCCTAATAAGGATCCAAGAGTATGATGCTTGTATAAATATCTTGGGCCAGAAGTCTTAAGCAATCACCTCTCATGGAATATCTGGCACTTCCTGTTTATAGCCAGGCCAAAAGTCCAGGTAGACATGAAAAATAAAAGGGGTAATTATAAACATACCTCTCACACCTAAGAAAAACTTCCTAGCCAGGTTCTAGTTGATCTTTTGGAGGGGAAAGGAAATGGCAAGGGGTGAAAAGAAGAGCAAAACCACTCACACGTTATGATACAAAATATGGCAAAGACACTACAATAGACTGATTTCCTTTAATCTAAAGTGATGTCCCTACCAGTAGCAAATCACATGTGGCTCTTGTGGGCAGGAACTGAGAGACTTGTGCAGTTACATCAGAGGTAGTTGCTTTATTAGTAATAATCCAAAAATGACCCAACGAGTAACACCGTGTCTGCATGTAGTAAGACCTGCAGTATTAATTCTTTATGTGCCTTCTGGCACATCTCTCATCCTTTAATGTCAAAAATGCTTATTAGAATATTGAAAAGCCCAATGAGGCCTGACATTTGATGCCTGTGGAGGTGAGAGAAACAACCTGAAAATCAAAGTCTGGTAAGAGGATTATGCTGGCTCTCTTTTAATACAGCACAGTGGTGCTCAACCTCTAGCTTACAGGACAAATCAGGCCCTTAGGTCCATGCCATCCATCCTGTGGGGCTCCCAACAGGTCAGAAAATTTGCCATTGGGGTAACATTGACAGCATTCATTGACATAACTGCCAGAGCCACAGTAATTAAAGCTGCCATCACTCCTACACTGCCACATTTCTCAACCCATGGGGAGCCCTGCAGTCCAGATGCCATGGCCCCATGCGTCAGGTCTTGCCAGAGTCCAGGATTGCTCCACAACTGGATCCAGTGTATGGAGATCCAGGCTAGTGCACTGGATCACACCCATGGACTGACCCTACGTGCTAACCCCACACTGGATCCAGCCTGCAAACTAACCCTGCCCACAGGATACGGCCCATTGACCAGCTCTGCATCCCTTGTCTGGCGCACAGGGCTGGAAGTTTGAGCACCACGGGTGGAGTGCAATTCTTTGCCTCCAAGACACTAGGTTTATCTTCTCTCTCTCTTTTGGCTTCTTACTAATTTAATTATTCTACTCTTTGACTGACCCCTTGGCCCTTCTCTTTTGTGTTTTCTTTCACCATTTAAAAATTCTTGATCAAAGTAACCACTTAGATCATCTTCTGCATTCGAGAAAGTTTCTGAATGCGAGATACCGATACACCATGTAAAGCCTTGGCACTGTGTGAAGTCAGCTTATTCTACCTGAGCTCCGCAACAACAGTCTATGACACTCCATTGAAGAGAACTAAAATCTCTCTTGGGAGTCTCCAAATTTGTTTGCAGCAAACGTGCTAACTTTCTTATCATCTTCTCTAAGTTTCCTACTCCGAGACCTTTAGATCTCTTGCATTTTTGATGCACCAGCTACTGAGCGCTCATCAGTAAGATGTTCCCTGCTTGAGCACAGTAGCTTTGGAGTAGTATTTCACTCTCAGCACCATCATTAACACACACTGGAAGAACCTTATTTATTTCCAGTTGGGACATCTTCCTCCCTCCCTCACCATTGCAAGCATTCCCGTGATCTGTCATCAGTGGTTCTGTACATGTATCTGTGGTGCCTATTTCACTGAGGAAAATCATCTGTCTCTGGTTTTCACCACATTCTGTGCTGCCAAAAATCAAGCAGTGACAGTCCTGTAACCCTGTCTAATGTGTAAATCTCATTCTCCTGTTCTTTGCTGTAAAATCACCCCACTTTTGCTTTGAAGATCTGTATAATGCTGTACGCTTTTTAAAGTACACATTCATGACATTCAGCTTGGTCTCAATTCATTTTGAAGAGTATGTGTGGAGTATCTTCTACACACAACTTGCAGCTCTTTGCCACCTGACCCAAGGGTCCTTGCTCAGTTGCTCTGGCTTTCAGCGTTAATCCTCAAAGTTTCTTCCCAATAAAGTTGTCTAAGCTGGAATATGCATATGTATGCTACCCTACTTACCAGTTATTCAGATGTCCATGTTGTTTGCTTTGTATCCCATAATGTACGGGAGGCAATTTGTCATTGCCTCACGTACACTATGGGATTCATCGCTGACAGGTTCTGATACAACTTGAAAGCACTCCCAATAACTGATCCCTTTCACCCCCCTGGATTTATCACCAAAATTAAACTTCTTGGAAGAATTTCAGACACCATTTCTCTATTGCTCTAGAAAAATAGCTCTTACTTATTGAACAAGTAGGGCAGCTATAAAATTCAGATCTGGGTTTGGAGTTCAAAATGCACCAGCCAGTTGAAGAGTGTTAAGATAAGGGTGGCAGCTGATAACTCTACAGTCAAGCAATAAACCTTTTTTTTTGTCTTGGGTCTACTCGGCCTCTTTCCTTACCTGCTGCACGAACACTGCAATGACAATGAGATGCACAGGATTGCTCCTGAGGGAAGAGCCTGCATCTCCTTATCCAGATCAAATAACACACAAAAGGGATTACAATCATCTAGAAATGTGTTGGCTAGTATTAGAGGGCTTCTTTACACATGCTCCAGGGGTTAGGAGGGGGACGCTTTAATTACACTGGTTCCCAGACCTGCTCTAATTAAAGCATCTGCAGTGCCTTGTGTATTCAGTGTCCAGTACTTCAAAATGGCAGTGGGGGCACTTTAACTAAAGATCATTTGATGAGCTTTAATTAAATCAATCCCACTGCCATTTTGAAGCGCAGAGACACTGAATACACGCGACATAGAGACTCCTGGAGCGTGCCAATTAGCGCCTTCCAGCAGACTTGATTGAGTCTGCTCCAACCCATTGTAATTATTACAGCACTTTGAAGCAGCATCCCCGCACATCTACAGGCACCCAGAGATATGAGAGTCTAAAGCAGCTGGATGAGGGGTGATTTTATGAACAAGGCCCCATGCAAATTATATTAAAACACATTTTTTTATTTCAGTTTAATCTAACAAGTTGTCCACTATTCTTTAAACAGGAACATTACTATGGAAACTGCTTCTTCTTATTTTCAAAGTAAACTTTGTATTGAACAAGGTGCTTTCCTGGGGACCAGTCCTCCATTTTCGTGCCTTTAATGGCATTGCTTGCATAAGCCTACTCACACTTGTAAGCACTCATAGGTCAGGGCCTTGGTTTGGAATGATTTAGCAAAAAGGATGTTTTACATTTTACACTTGTTGCTATGGCAGCTACAAAAACTGCTGCTTATAGAAATTTGCCGAATTGCTCTCCACTCAAAACACACTCTAGAACAAGGTAAGAATCAACAGTTACATGACTATTAATGTGTCAATTAGTGATACTTCTTTAATTTCAGAAAACACTAAAAAAATGGATGAAAAGCAGCATTTAAAAGTCTCAGCTGTATTAATACTGAATGATGTGCGGTCTATAAAGATCTTATAGAACAAAGACTTGAAACAGCCCTTGTAAATAATTTAAATGATTCATATAATTAGTTTAGAATGTAATGTATTTATTATCTTTCTTAATGATTTCAGACATGGCCACATGCTATACAGGTCTTGAAAATGTAATGCCTACTTGCAGATGAGCTATGCACCAAGCATGTTAGCAATGAAAGGAATGAAAATAGACTCACATGCTACATACATACTCACACTGTCTCACGTAGACTATGGGATTCATCACTGACAGGCGAGTAAGCGATATTTTTCAAAAGATACTTTTCCAACTCACTTTACTGTATAGGTTTTCCATCATTTGCAAGAACAGATTGCTCCAGTTAATGGTGCAAAGTCCCCTCTGTGGTCCAATTCCTGGCATCAGACACAGGCACCTATTCCCATACACCCACACAGTCTCATTGACTGCTCTTTCTGAGTCACACAACCATTTTTCATAGGCACTCTCAAATGTTAGGACAGCCCTCAGTAGAGTTACTGACATTTAGAACATTACTATGGGCTCCTATTAAAAACGAACGCATTTACAGTCATTAAAATCACTGGGGACGGTGCGACTAAATGAATCTTTGCCTGGGCATGCCACTCCCAATGTTTTTGTCTGTTTCCATTCTTTTGTTCTAATGATTCAATTAAAAAGACAGCATTAAACTGGCCCCTTTGGTTAGACCAGGCCATCTAGTCCAGGATCTTGCCAGCCAGCTCTGCTTGACTGACTCGGCTAGAAAAAAGGGCCAAGTAATGCTCGGAGAGTTTAGCACTGGGTGGGCACAAAAGGGGAGCGCTCTTTCCAGCCGTCTTGCAGCAGAGAAGCACAGAGTGAAAGGTTTCCAGGTGGCTGTTCTGGAGAATAGCTTTGTTTTGTGTTACTCCCTGCAATTTTTGTTCGATTTAACCAAGTTATATGTTAGCCCTTCCTCAGCTAAGGAGACAGGCTGGCAACTTAGAGCACTTATGAAATAATTTGTCTGCAGAGAAGTTGCTTCTTATCAATAACTGGTAAGAAGGTTGGGTTATGCCTGCTAGCCTGAATCCCAGGTTTTGAAAGTTGAAAAACAATACATTAGTAAGTCTGCTATTAACATTTTTACACCTGCTTTTAATTCAGCCTTGATGAAAACAATATATCATTACATGCCAGCAGTTCCAGAAGGAAGTCCCTCTACTAAGAATGTCGTTGGTCAAAAGGGCATTCAATTGTGACTTTAGTAATGTGCACATTATTGGGTCAAAGACTCTTTTGGATCCAATACTCTGCTAGTGGAGATGGCAAAAATAGGCACAAAAGCAGAAATGAATCCATAATGTTTGAAACTGCAACCTTTCTGGCAGGGCCAGGTCTCCCCCCAGCTGAAGCCAATGAAGATAGTGCTACACTTATAGTAATGTTACCATGTAGTCACATTAAAATCATAGGATTTGGGGCAGCGTTCCCTCTAACCTGTGCGGCGTGCTCACGCCACACTGCCTGGTGTGCCTATGTGGCTGCGCAGCTTAGCGGGAACGCTGGTCTGGGGTAGGAGTCATACAGTACATAAACGGTACATAATCTGCAGAAGACAAAAACCTCTACCGCACCCGACTTTGGAAACTACCACTGCTGGTAGTAAGCTGCCAAACCAAAGATTCTGGATGTTGAGAACTGTTTAGAGATAGAAACTTAAGCTCCTGAGCTTGAATTAATCCTGTATCCTGTTGTGATGGCATGGATTGGCTAGCCCCTGGCAAGGAAGAGGGTTAAAGAGTCGCTGAGCTGAGTTGTCCCTGCACCCCATGCTTGCAGTCAAGGCCTGGCCTGCAGGAGTTGTATAGAGGAGAGGAGTCGGGCTCAGAGAGAGGAGAACTTTGAGGGCTGACCAAGCCTGGCTCCTGGTCAGATGCCTCCGAGATGTAAAACTACCCCGAATCCCTGGTCAGTGCAGTTGTCTGGGTAGATTATTGCCCAGGGACCAGGAGCTGCCTCGGTGCCCTGTTACACGTGTATAAATAGCAGCAAAGCAACAGTAGACTGCACAGTGGTAGAGATCGATAGATGCCGTCAGCTCAGTAAAAATACGCTGTGACACATTCAAAAATGCCTTAGCCAAAAACCATTCCAATATTTTGCTTCTCTCTCACATAAATTGGCAGCTCTTGCACGTTGGTCGAGATGTCTTTCTAGAGCTCTAGCTGGAGCTGGGCATAGATGAGCAAACACCTTGTGCAAGCTTCCCACTCGGTGATCAAAGCTGCAGCAGAAATGCATAAAGAGGAAGGTTTCTACGCCCTGCTTGGTTTTGTGCTACTTTCTGAAGTTTTTGTCTGAGGTACCCAAATCCTTGGAGAATGGGGTGAAAGACCAGCCTGGTGTTAGTCCTTCTTCAGCTGACGAGAGAGGCCAGCAACTTAGAGCACTTAGGAGATAATTTGCCTGCAGAGAAGTTGCTTCCTCTCTCTTACCCGATAAGAAGGCTGGGTTGTGCCCAGTAACCGTCCCTCACATCCCTGCCACCTCACCGCAGCTC
>NW_017728993.1:11762864-11778284 GCF_001723915.1 Gavialis gangeticus | reverse complement strand
CTCCATTCCCCCTGGCCTGCCTCTGCCCCCTCCCTCACCGCAGCTCTGACCTTGGTACCCTGATACTTTGCACCTCTCCAGCACAGAGCCTACCAGTCAGAGATTTATCGATTGGAGGCTCAGAAGGGACCTGTTAGATCATCGAGTCCGACCCCCTGCCCTGGGCAGGAATGAGTGGTGGGGTCAGATGCCCCCAGCCAGGTGTCTGTCCAATCTCCTGTTAAAGACCTCCAAGGAAGGGGACAGCACCACCTCCCTTGGAAGCAAAATATTCCATATTTTGGCAACCCTCACTGTAAAGAATTTTTTTCCTGATGTCCAATCTGAATTTGCTTTCCTTAAGTTTGTGGCCATTGTTTCTAGTTACCCTGATAGGCACCCTGGTAAACATCGTATCCCCTATTTCCGGCTGTTCCCCCCGATGAGTTTGTAGATGGCCACTAGATCACCGCTCAACCTTCTCTTGCAGAGGCTGAAGAGATTCAGGTCCCTCAATCGGTCCTCGTAGGGTTTTTCCTGCAGGCCTTTAACCAGATGGGTGGCCGTCCTCTGAACCCTTTCCAGGTTATCTACATCCCCCTTGAAGTGCAGCACCCAGAACTGGACGCAGTACTCCAGCTGCGGCCTGACCAGTGCCGCATAGAGGGGAAGTATCACCTCCTTAGACCTGCTTGTGATGCACCTACTTATGCAAGGAAGAGTGCAGTTAGCTTTGTTTATTACTTCATCACATTGGCAACTCATGTTCATTTTGGAGTCGTAGTCAACTCCGAGATCCCTTTCCGCAGTTGTGCTACCCCCCAGGCTATAGGAGTGTTGATGATTCTTCCTCCCCAGGTGCAACACATGACACTTATCCTTGTTAAACTGCATCTATTCTGTTTCGCCCACTTCCCCGGCCGATCCAAATCTGCCTGGATTCGTTCCCTGCTCCCCCCATAGTTTGGTGTTGTCTGCAAACTTGGACAGGGTGCTTTCTACTCCCTCATCCAAGTCACTAATGAAGATATTAAACAGTACCGTTCCCAGGACAGAGCCCTGGGGGACTCCACTGCCCACATTTCTCCAGGTAGAACCCAACCCCTCTCTGGATGCATCCCATAAGCCAATTTTCCACCCACCAGACTGTGTAATAATCTACATTGCAACTGTTTAGTTTATTTATAAGAATTGGGTGTGACCCTGTGTCAAAGGCCTTTTTAAAATTGAAGTAAATAACATCAACTTCTATTTCTTCAGCCAAGCATTTTGTGACCGGGTCGTAAAAAGAAACCTGGTTAGTCAAGCAGGATCTGCCTGCTATGAACCCATGCTGGTTGTCCCTTAGCATTATTTTACCTGCTGACCCCCCCACAAAAGTGAACCTTAATTATTTTCTCAAAGGTCTTGCCAAGCACAGAGGTGAGGCTCACCAGCCTATAGTTCCTCCTTCCTCCCCTTCTTGAAAATAGGGACCACATTGGCCCTTTTCCAGTCCTCTGGGACTTGTCCCGAGCACCATGAGTGCTCAAACAGTCACTCCAGTGGTTCTGCTATGACTGCAGCTAATTCCCTAGGTACCCTAGGATGAAGATCATCACGGCCTGTTGACTTAAATACATCCAGCCCCTCCAAGTGCCTCTTTACTATGTGAACACTAACAGTTGGTGGGTTGGTATCTATCTCGTGCTTACCTAAAGTCCCATTGGGATGCATGTTTGTATCCATGTCCAGGAACACAGATGCAAAGAAATCATGATAGACTGTGCCAAGATGTGTAGCTGGTTTATACTGTAGACAAATATCCACTAGAGTTCAGAACCACCAAGCCCAGTTTACTTGTGACCCTAAGCTAGTTTTAAACCCATATTTATTTTCACCAGTGAAAGATGACTGCATTAGCCTACAGCATCAGAAAGCCATCACAAGGAGCAAAGTCAGCAACCTCTCTCTGATATACTGCATAACTGGAAGCCTGCACAATGTACCCCGGTACAAGTAAATTATGCAAAGGTTGGGATAAAAATCCTGAGAGGGAAACTTTTTGAATCATCTGTTAGCAATAAATAGTCTCTACTGGAAGGTCTCCAGAGAGCTGCAACAATCCAGGGTGTTGCAAAGGCAGGGGGAAGCAATTCAGCCTCCATTCAGGTGCGAATGTGGCACAACACTGTTCAGAGATAATGATGTGTCAGTATGGCAATGGCGCCAAGGTAGTCAGTAAATGACGGGCTCAGTCCCATACACAATCCCAGGTCCTTCATCCCTGGAGGTGGAAATAGTTTAACACCACTTTGAAGAAAAAATAATATTTTTGCACATACAAAAGTTCTTCCCTCCCTAGAGACTTCACTCAGAACGGACTAGATTTTGCCCATGCTGCTTCACACATAATACCTACAAACTTCCCTCAGAGTCCTGCACAATCAGAAAATACAGTTCGGTCCTGTACATACGGTGGAACCCGATAAAAAGTAGACTTGGGCATAACAACTATATTTTCTGTTTGAGAAATAATAGGATTAAAAGACCGGTGTGTTCATTGTTTGTCATGTGCAAGCTGTAAGCTAGGTCAGAGCATACTCTGATTAAAATAAAAGCGACTGGTGAAAAAATATTCTCTATGAAATGGATGAGTTTGACAAATCAATCATTTTACTGTCACCGAATGGCAGCCAACTGTGACATGGAACTTACCAGAGAAAAAAGAACAAAACTACCTGTTTATATGACATTAAAGACCTCATTTTAAAGACTCAGATACAGTTCTGTGAGAATTGTCTGACTCGGGTTTTGAAAACCCTTTAAAATATGGAGAACACACTAATGACTGGAAGAAATATTCATACTCCTTATATAAGACTCAGCATAGTAGGCTAATGCTAGATTAGACTCAGTTAACCACGTTAGCCTGGCAGAAGGCAGGGTGGATTTGTACTTTATAGACCAACTAAATCAGAGATGTACATTTAAAGAAAAACATGTGTCAGGTATCCAGGTTGTAGCCATTTTGGTCTAGAGGTAAAGGCAATCCAGACTTATAGTAGGGATGGTATCTTTTATTAGACCAACAAGATTTTTGCAAAAAATTTATTTAATTGCAAGCTTTTGGGCATAAACACTCTTCATCAGTCATTGGAGAAAAGATTGTAAAAGATTTGCATCATCACAGGTCCTCACAGGAGGTGAGAGGTTTTATAGCAGCTATGAACTGACTGCCCAGAGGAGTTTTCCAACTATGGACTCCTCTGTGAAATCCTATGAAATATGAACTTTCATTTCTACACAGAACTACAATTTTCTCCGATGCCTGATGAAGGGTGTTTGTGCCCGAAAGCTTGCAATTAAATAATTTTTTTTTCAAAAATCTTGTTGGGCTAATAAAATATATTATCTCTACTACAAGTCCTGATTGCCTTTAAAGAAAAGCATGAAACCTAACACATCTGAGTCCTGATCCCTGGGTCCTCCAGGAACTGCCATTAGAGAAACACCACAACTACCGGTGACACCTACTCCAGAACCTATACAAAAATCTAGTCAATAAAAATAATCATGACTAATGGCTAAACTATCTGGACAGCAGCAATCAATAGCATGTCTTCATTAAACTAGATTCTGTAGCTAGGAATAAGGATAATGTTATAATGCATTATGAGTAAGGTGACCATACATCCTGGTTTGGCTGGGACAGGCCTCGATTTCATAGACTGTATCCCAAGCTGTTGGCTAAAATTGAAGCGAAAATCCTAAATTGGTGGCACCACCCCATCCTCCTGAGCAGCAGCTGGAGGCAGAGAGTGGGCTGGGGTGATCACTAGTCCTTCAGCCTGGCGTGGGGATCGGCCGAGGGAGGGGGTCCAGGCCAGGCTTCAGGCACCTGCACAGGGCAAGCCGGGATGGCTGCATGCTGCTGGCTGCCTTGTTCCCTGCTGCTCCATCTGCTTCCAAGACCCTGGGCTGTGTGTGGCAGCCCTGGGCAGCTGCCAGTGGTGGGAGGCAAGTGCTGTATGGCTGTGCCCAGAGGACACCCAGCCAGGACCAGCCTCTGGACACAGAGGATGGAGCCTGGCTGCAGGCCTCCGCACTGATCCACCCTCAGGGCTCTTGGAAGCCACAGGAAAAGTGTGTGCATGCGCGCACGCGTGCACGCACTTGCGCGATGCACACATGCACAATGCACCTGCCGTCCCAGATTTCCTTACCCTGTCCCAGATTTCCTTCAAAATACTATGATCACCCTAATTAATGAAGCAAAAATTGTGATGGCTTAGTCAGAACAGTCATATTGGATACGGAGCGTTATTAGCCACCACCAGCAGGGTCTTGCCGTCTCAAGATCTGAAAGAGGACTGGAATGCCATATGACAGTACACGCCAGCAAGATCAGACGGATACTGAGTAATCTTGACCTTCCTGACATCTTCAGCAAAATAAGGCATATGAGAAATCCAGAGAGACAACAGTTGCCCATCAAAAGTTATGGCTCCTTCAAAACAGCTAGTTGTGCAGAGATCATGACTTGAAATCAGTGCAGAACACACAACCCAGGAGACAGCAGGGCATCAGGGTAAAAGGCATGTCTACATAAGTCAAGAAGGCAAAGCCACTGGAGCCAGGTACATTTAAAAAGAATGATTCATTCAGCAGGGCCATGCAAAGATCATTCAGAGATTGGCAGGAAGGACTAAGCTAGAGAAAGGACAAAGTGTGGTAGGAATTTCCTTAACCCCCATTTTTTTACTAAATCCACTATGTAATTGTAACAGGCTGCCAATGTGGGCTCACCAGATTGGCTTGACATACTTCCCCTGAGCTAGAAACAGTGCTGGTGGACTCTGAGCAACCCCAAGGGTGGAGCAGGGGAGCCCTGCCCTGTGGAGAAGGAGAAGCCAGTCGAAAGAAGGGGTTTTAAATCTCCACTTTCGCAGGGAAGGGGGATAGCCGGGGTTGGGGACGTGCCACCCTGAGCCCTGGTTGGCTGGTTTGCAAGCCAGGGAGGGACTGCTGGAGGGGATAAAAGCAGCAGCCGAACTGGCATGGGGGGTGCTGATTGTGACTCTGGGGAACGATGCAGGAGGCCTAAGAAGAGCTGGGGTGAGCTGACCCAGCAGAGGGAGCAGAGAGACCCCTCTGAAGAGCCTCGAAGGCCCTGGGAGAAGAAGGCAGCAGCAGTCGGCCGTGCCTCCAGCCCTGCAGCAGAGAGGGAGCTGCGGCCAGGGCTTGGGGCAGAGAGCTGGTGCCCCAAGGCCCCATTGCAGTGTGCTGGATGTGCTGTGCATCCTGGAGGCTAGGGGTGGCAGTCGGTCCCCCACTCCACCTCGGAGAAGAGACAGCAGCCAGGAGTGCAGGTGGCATCCTTATCTGGAGCAGGAAGCGGGGCAGGTGAGTTGGGGAAACCCCTCACCTTTCCTGGGGAAGCAGGACAGCAGCAGGCAAGGCACTGGGTTCCTGATGAGTGGCAGAGCACCAGGACAAGAGTCCCTGGGAGCTTGGGGCGCAGGCCGGCACTTGGAGCGGGATTGGTGAGCCGGGAGGGGTGTCCAGGCAGTCATCTGGAGCAAGGGTTTAAAGCAATGACCCCTGGGAGCTGCCTGTGCTGCTGGCCCTCTGCCACTGACTGCCTCAGAGGGACTCAGCCCTGTCCCTTATTCTGCAGCTGATTGTCATCCAGTGGAGTCCCTGAGCTTTGTGCTTGGGTCATGCTGATTGCTGCAGGAGCCTACTCTGTTGTTTGCCTTTTTCGTTGCCATGGAGGGTCACCCTTCAGCCTCTTTGGGGGGTTGGGGTTTGGTACAATTTGATTGCTGCAGACCAGAAGAGCTTAACCTTTTGCAGTCTGTCACTTCTTGGGAAGCCTGTTGGAGCTGCAGGGAGTGACCACCTTGCTTCCTTGCAGTAGCATCTCAGCAGTGGCTGAAAGCTGGCAGTTACCCGACCTGTGGTTCTTGAGTCAAGGTTGACTAATGCATTCGGGTTTGTTTTGTGATTCTGGTTATGCCGTTTCAGTTCACTTGTAAATAACCTTTCCTGTTGTTCTTGTTTTGTAAATGAAATGTAAATAGGTAAATCAGTTAAGCATTAAACTTTCTTGGGACCACGGGCTGCCCTGTGGGGAGCAGGGGCCGGCTGGAAAGTAAATTGGTGCTGGCTGGAAGCCCTGCCCCACCCTCACCACAGCATCCCTGATATTGGGCAGGGGTGGCAACTATTGGGCCACCACCTGGGTTACATAACAAATAACTAAAGAATGCAGGCAGTTAAAATTCTTGTGATTTTGCTTATTGGTACTGAATGATTAAGTTACTCTACCTTCAAGTAATATGGGCATATATTTTGCATGTGTGCCCTATGCTAAGTGAGAGCATATTTTACAACTGCTGCCATAAACTATATTTCCATTAAGCAGCATTCACAAACAGTGGCTTATAGCAAAGGTAATCACTGCTAAGTTAAATGTGACATGGGGTTCTCGAACAATAGCACTTCTCTTAACACATGTTTCCATTATACATCAACCCCTGACAACCTTCCCAGCAAAATAAGGAGGTCAAGGAAATAGTCAAAGCTGGCAAAGCAAAGTCTCAGAACTACTATTATTAAGCCCGGCAACTTGGAAATTGAGAGTTGCTGATGGAATGATAAAGTGTCATCTAGCCTAGAGGTGAACACAAAGCCAACAACTCTTCGTTGAGCAGCCCCATCAGCAAGGGCAAAAGAGCAGGGAAACTGAAAATTAGAGGGAACGAAACAGAGGAGAATCTACATTGACAGTGCATTTGCAAAATGGGCTGAATGGGAAATGCACCTAGTGAAGCAGGGTACATTAAATAAAGAAACAAAAATGTTGGATCAGACGCATCCCTTCCCTCATAAATACAAATGCTGGAATCACAGAAGGTCAAACAGGCTGAGTCACTTCACAGCCCCTTGGGAAAGAAAATTGATTCACCAAACCTTGGGGCTGGTCACAGAAACCTATAAATAAGGACTCCTGAGAAAAATGTGTAAAAGCCATGGACAACAACAGAAGCAGCAATGTTTGAGATGGAAGGCTGTTGATTTTGCAGAGAGCTGGCCTGTAACAGGCTTCAAAAGAGCACATCGCAACGGCATGTAGTAGCTGTCCAGCAGACCTCCAATGGTTATCTTGCATCACATATCTAACCTTTGACCCCTGTGGCAATTTTCGGCAGATAGCACTTGATATTTTAACCAACAGCTACTCATGTTTTTTTGATTCTTTGAAGAATCCCGGCACATTCATAAAGGTCAGCAATAATGCTACCCTACAGAAAAAGTGTTTAGCAGCTCACTACAGTGTGATATCAGCTATTCAAGTACAGATCCATTAAACTTAACTATTGCATCCCACTGGGCATTTGAGCAGCAACCATAGCAGTTTAAAAAGTTTAAATCTGGGTCAAAGGCTCCTAGAAAGAAACCACAACAGAGTCACAAAGCGCCCAGCCCACAGAGTCCATACCATTTACTTTTGAAAATCCTCAACAAAGCACCAGAAAAAAAAAAAAAGAGGAGACACAAATTTACCGGCGCAAGTCCAGAAGTCTGCAGATGGGAGGCGACTACCCCCCGTTATAAAAAAGAAACAAAACAGCTCCGTAAAAATCAAGCTCACACAGCTATTGTTAACCTCCACCCTCCTCCCTCACAGCGTCAAACTAAAAGCTAGTTGGCAGCAAGCAAAAGCAAATGGAAATTAAAATCCTAAAGCCAAATGCACAGCATGACCCAGTGTTCATGTACTGTAGGTTTAATGCATATTCACAAGGGGAGCAAAGAAATCTTGACTGTGAATACTCTGGCTGTCCTGAGTCAGTGTTCACTATTCAAGAGAAAGAAAGCGTTGGGAATGTTTGAAGTATCCATTCAAAATCAAACATATACATACCCCGTCCAACAGGAAAACAAGCACTTCATTTTTCTAAGTACAAGTGCAAACTGCTATGATTTCACACCATTTCCCCTCGGCTCAGCTTGGAGACTTCCTTAAAAGCATTGAGAGCCTTGGTAATGGCTTCTCTATTTCTACATGCCCTTTCATCACGGCACTCCTAGTCTTTTCTTCCAATTTGGAAATCCACCTGCTTAGGGTGTTACATATTTCTGCAGCAGATTACAGGTGTGAAGACCACACAGATATATAAAATCGAGGTCGCGCCAGCTTCTATATTACAAGACAGTCCACGTCTGGTTGGATACATGCCACCTATCAGCATGGCGAACAGTTCACTCTGATACTACTCCCGTACAAGGATGCACCTTGGCAAGACTCACCAATTAAGACCAAAAGACCTAAAGAAAATACACAAACAAAAGGACTAACCCCAGCCTCCAAGGATGGGGTTTGCAGGGTTAGAGGGGAAGGGGAGAGCAGGGGAGGTTCCCCCATATGTCCCACAACAAAATAGCAGCTTCTTTGCTCATCCCCATTTCACATCCCGTAATAGGCCCATTCAGAGACTCAACAGCATGCTAGATTGAAAGACAGAGCCCAAAAAACGTAGTTAGACCTAGGAAGAGAGGTTGTACAACATAAACAGGAGCAATGCAAGCTTATGTTCTCACCTATCCTTCCCCTTGCCGACATGCCTCCAACCAGGGGCCGGGGGGCCTCCATTGGGAAAGAGGAAATGGTTTAGTTTGCCTAGATATGGCCAAGGAGTCCCAAGAGACTCATTACAGCCACAATATCAGTAAAAATACCCAAATCCTTATACATGCCATTGCTTAAAACAGCACAAAACCTGTTGTAAAGTATCCCCCAACAGCTCTCTGACATTGGCTACTCATCTCTCTTACCCTGGCTGCTCTGTTCATGTCGCATTGCCTCTACAACCTCCCCGTAGTCAGAAGCATACAGTTCCTACTGGAACAGGTAGGATGATGATAGCAGCCACCACTTTCTCCTTTGAAATAAAGATCAAATACAAGCCAAATAAGTCTCAGCAATAAATCTTGGCTGTTGACACATCGCATTAGAGCAGTGGTTCCCAAACCTGTGGGTCACAATCACAAAGGGGGTTGCAACATCAGCAGATGGGGTCACAATAAACAGGGTTCTGGGTCTTCTTTTTGCTGCAGGAAAATGTAGAAAAAAATGCAGATTTTTCCTTTAAAGGAGAAAAATGAAGGAAAACATGGGTTTCCCCTTGCAGGCTGGCAGTTCAAGCTTGCAAGGGGCTGCTGGTGGGGCTGGGGGAGAGTTACTGGAGGCAGGTGGCACCACGTGCATGCACGGCAACAGCAGCGACTCAGAGTTTTGCCCCTGCTGTTGTTGGGCAGGGAGAGGATGCCTCAGCTTGGTGGCCATAGCGGTGCAGCATTTCATCCCATGCCAGGTCCTGCTCTCTGAGCCATGGAGCACCTAGGGGGTGGGTAGCAGGGCAGGGAGCCCTGAGCCCGCAGTGGGCAGCCTGTAGCCTTCATCTTCTCCCCATGATGGGCTCTGCTCCAGCCATGCCACCCCTGAGGGTGGGAACCGGGGCTGGGTGGGGGAGCCAGGCTCTGTGCTCTGCTCTGGATGCAGCAGCTGGTGGCTCTGGTGCTGCTGGGAGGGGTTGGGGGCTGCAGGTTGGGAGTGATGGGCCATGCTGAGAAAATGGGGTCATGCTGAGGAATCGTTTGGGAACCACTGCATTAGAGGCTTGTTGTTGCTACTGCATTGTCACAGTGCGCTACAACCCTAGTTTTGCTCTTAACTCAACTTCCATCCACACACAAAGCATCTCTACCTCCAGCTCAGGGATATTTCCAGATCAAAATTAGTGAAGCCATCCGGGAGTATGGGTGGCAACCTGAGCGCTGCTGACACTGAACCTAGTAACATAGTGGGGAAGCAGCAGCTCAAGATATAACAGCTCAACAGGTACTAACCTAATCACCCTGTGCTGCTAATCAAATCACTCTGTGTTGTTTCACAGTATAGTCCCTGTCACTTGAACTAGATAAATAGAATAACTTGAGCTAATGGGTGCAGTAGAGACAAGCCATATCCTTCTGGTGCCATAATTAGAGTGAAAGACATATGCTACGCGTTTCACACAGAGCATGGGAACTAGACTATCTTCAACTTCAGGGGATGTGCTCAAAAGAGAGGAGACTGGTTTAAAAAGAAAACCACCTGTTGCATTCCAGTGAAAGCTGTTTGGTTCAATGTTTCTATGTATTTAACCGAGGTTAAAAAAGAAAAAAGCTCTCAGGTTTCTAAAACGTTTTTAAAATCCTTTAGGGCAGTGGCTGACAACCTTTAGGAGCAGCCGGCCAAAATGTCATCACTTGCTCTGCAGCAGGCTAGCGTGTCTCACTTGTCCATCGCCCATTCTCCCAGGCACCATTGCACTTGTAAATCGCCCCATCAGTGCAGAAACCCCTTACTGCTAAGTTTCCACCAATATCTGGGCTTTGCAGGCCAGATAAAAATCACCCCATGACCAGGATCCAGCCCATGAACCATGGGCTGCCCACCCTTACTTTTGGGTTCTCCCCATCAGACATGCCACATCCTATTTAGGACGCAGCAATAGCAGCATGATCTAGGCCTGTTTCTGTGCATTTAATCACAACCACTGGTCAACACTTCCCTCTAACTGTAGTTAGTCCATGTTGCTGGAAACTGAACAATCAAAAATTTTAAATGAGAGAGCAGGATATGTTCTCTGTCACAGACTTCTCCTCTGGGAAATGCCGTTTTCTAACAACAAGGATTGAGGCTTCCTCCGTTATGGGACACAGGAATGCCATGATCTTCCATTTCATAATAAATGTTTATACTTTTTAATAAACATATTGTATACGTCACTGGCCCCCCTATTTTCATATGGGATTTTAATATTCTCTGGACTCCTGATGTTATGAAGGAAGAGGAACTTGCTTTCTGGTCTGAGTTCCAGCTCTCACATGCTATTCCCGATTCACAAATTAAATATTCCATTTTTGTATCTGATTAAATAATACCAATCTTCTGCAAAGAAATGTGCTTAGGGCAAAGTTATGGCTCAGAAGAACTCAATTTGTGGAAACAAAACACACTCCTTCAAAGGGGAGGGTGGACTAGATTCATTTAACATTTTTTTAAAATTAGGGAAAAAAAAAGGAAAGAGCTGACATGCGTAACAAAGTTTGGGAAACCCATTTTCCATGCTCTTTTTTCATAAACTTTACATTTTTTTCTGTTTTTAGAGTCTCTACTGCTTCAGCGACAGATGCGATCAAAGTGTTTTCTTCTGAAGTCAGGAAACAAGCTTGCCACGCTGCTTTGATGACAGCTGTGTTCTCGCACTCTGCTCCCAGAGAGAAGGTGCACAATTGAGTTTGTCTTTTTAAAATACTCCTCACGCTCACCTTGATTTTTTTCTTTAGCTGGCTAAAAAATTTCACGTTGCATTGTTTCATTCTTGTTGTTAATAGCCCTGCTGCTAATGTTCCCCTGCAGCCTTTCAAATGAGGATTGCAAAGCCTCCCAGCACTGGCAGGTGGGGTGGGTGGACTGGAGCCCCCAACTTCAATGGGGCTCCAATCCACCTACCTCAACCTCCAGCGGTGGTTGAAAAAACCTCAGACCCAATTCCCTCCGCTCCCTTTCCCCCCTCCCATGTTGCAAATCACAACAGGCTGGGAGCTGCACAAACACAAGTTACAGAACACGTTCCGTTTTGGAGCAAGTTCATATGAACCCTTGTGCAAAGAGGGTTCAGATTTTCATGGAATCAGGCCCCTTTAAAGCACCTTGCAGCTGTGCACTTCTGTTTGGCCATGGCTGTAGACCACTTTCTGGGGCCAGATGAAGGGAAAATTATGACTTCTGTCCACACCCATAAACAGCAACTAAGGCCCAGATCCTACAATAATTTGTGCATACGTTTAACCTTACCAGCTGCAAGCACCTCCATTGAAGTCAATAGCGCTGTAGTAGCAAAACATTGAGAACTTAGCCCTCTCCTTCCCCACCCCTGCAGCCCCCCACACCCCGATCATTAGGTCACTCTTAATAGTCATATTCCCCATTGATGAAGCAGACAGTTCAAGCAACCATTGGTGAAATCCCAGAAAGTTTAGCCTTTCTTAATAATTTGATAAATAGTAAACTTTTGAAATACAGAAGCAGTAATTTTTAGGATATGTAATGCAACCAGAAAAGTGGAATGTGCTTTTATAGAAAGCAGAGTTATTTGATCTACATATATTTTTAATGCATGATGACTGCGACACTGACATGACTGAATAATTAAGCAAGTTTTCAGTTGCAAAAGTGAAAAATAAGAACATCCAAAATAGCCCAAAATAATCATTCATCTTTGTCATCAACTCTAAAGAGTGCGAAAATATTTGATGAAATTTCATCTTCAAAATGTGCATCTGGGCTGAGGCCAGATTTCATCCAAAAATATGAATGTGACAAGCATTTATAAACCTATTTAAAGAGACATGCAGTTATAATAGGCCAAGAAATGACCCATAATTGTAGTGGTGCTACCAAATGCCATCCGTTACACACATTCACAGTCCACAAATACACACAACATTTTCCTGAGGAAACTATTCCCTACTGTGCTGGAAACTAGATTTTCTAATTGTGATATTCGGTGTTGATTAGCGGTGAGTATGTCATCCAGCCTGCAGGGTTCCCTAAGGGTCTAGAAATTTGGCATTGAAAGAGTGGTGGTAGCATTCATTGCTGTTCCCCTACTGACAAATATATGGACCCATGGAAAGCCCTACAGGCCAGATAACATGACCCTATGCACCAGACCATGCCAATGCATAGATGGATCCAGTCATGTGGGGTGAGGCAGCTGAATCCAGATGCCAACCCCACATGGGAACCAGCCCACAGACCAACCCCACATGCCATTCATGCAGTCCACGTGACCAGAAGGTTGGGTATGAGTTGTGTTGATATACGTATGTCAGGTCTGTCCATCTTTTAAGTGGCCAAGGGCTACATGCCCCATAGGAGACAGCATGCCATGAGCCCCCAGGGTTCATGCCCAGCCCCCAGGGAGCTTATGCACCTCCACCCCATACAGACAGATAAGTGCTCCATGCTGCATTGCATGTGCAGGCAGGTGCCCCACCTCACCTTTAGCTGCCTAGTCACAGGTTCCCCTGCTGCACTGCCCAACCCTCGGGTCAGGGGGCATGTAGCAGAGGACAGAGGATGGAGGGGAACCCTGATACTCCAGTAGCTGCTGCAGCCTGAATAATAAGGGCAGTCATAGCTAGCTGGGTGGGTGCCTGCAGTCCGGGGGCGGGGGCACATGTTGGACAGTCCTGGTCTACTTTAACTGAAATTTGAAATATGAAAGAATATTTACAAAGGGTCCAATCCTACACAGTCCATACTGATATTGGATGCAGTTTAATAAATTATTTATAAAAACAGGTTGATTAAAGTGGGCTATAAGTCTCAAACCCACAGTGGTGGGTGCAGTACTATTATTAGGGATTACAGCTACATGGATACTAAACAGACAGGCAAGGGTTACTGAGGTGCACAGTTGTGACATCCATTCCCCACATCAGGCACAGGCCTCTTTAACCACATCACTGTATCATGCCTAGTAACAGAGGAAGGCACCCACTCTACTTGGGTGGCTGTGCAGGCACAATGACCCCTGAAAACTCTCCAGCCTACCCTAATATGTATAAAGACCATGTCTAGAGATGACAGGCCAGGTCAGTGTTCATGATCAAGAAGCCACAGAAATTACAATGGGCAAATCGTAAGAAATGAGGGCTGGACCTCATGAGGCCGTCTAGTTCAGTCCCCTGGTGCAGATAGTATCTATGGCCAACTTATTTCTGCCTCCTGCCAGTACAGAATCCGTTTCTATCCTGCTAGTCCTCCCTAAATAGGTTTCTAACTATTTCTTGTCTACATGTCCTTTTGGTTGATCAGCTCTTCCTGGACCTTTTCCTCTCCTTCCCACATTTGGCTGCCCTTCTTCCAAACTCCCACCCGACAACTCAACTGGTCTTTGTTCTTCCACTCATTATTCTTTTTTAAAGCTTTTCCCTGTTCATGCCCATCTTTCTGTCCAAAGCCTTTACTTCCTTGCCAGTTACTCTCCTGACTTTCCCTCCTACCAGCTCTTTGCACATACTACCTTAACACATACCTTTGTTAGCCTCAAAGCGATTGACTCCCTTTACTAGAATGCAGGAACGTATAGCCTTGGTGACTATTCTCATTTTCAGCAATGAATACATGAAAGTCTATTCACCAAACCTTTCCAAAGGTCTATTTCCAGAAGCAAATATCACACTCCTGGAAATAGTTTAAGATCCCTAATATTCATCAAGTCTCAGTATACACTATAATGCACAACATGAATGACACAAGGAAACCTATTAACTCTCTTCTGGATTATCAAACAGATAAAATGCAAGATACATCCACCTTTACTGTATACAGTTCCTATTTCTTATCCACTTATTCACCCAGCATTAATTTAAAACACAAGTGAGAGTCAATGCACCTTTTAAAATGGATATTTTCTGCTGATTTAGCCCTGGAAGGATACCTTTCTACTGATTTTTCCCCTCTTCTCGTTAAAATAGCATCTTGAAACCAATTTAAGTTAACTAGAAGAATGATCAAAGATCACACACTGCCTGCAGCCTACTTGTGCTCCGTTTCTGATATGGGTCAGCCCATAGGCATTTGAATACAACACTGTGGGTTAAAACATTATTAGTGTAGCTCGTAGTGTATAGCTGATTAGCTGTCTAGTTTAATGGAATTTTTTCTATTTTATGCTGTTTCAGAAAATCTCATTTGATAATACAGTCTTCTGAAGATATGGAGGGATATTCACAGTCTAGTATTAGGAATATATTGGGACATTTAGAATATGGCATTCTTCAAAAGCAGGCATTAAGCTGCTTATTTGAAAGAGCAGATGTTAAAAATGGGTTAAAATGTTTTGTTTTTTTAAATCACATCATGCCTTAAAATGGAAGAGAGATATCCCTATTATCCTCTCAGCTAGAAACACAGAGTAATCCTCTGAAACCTGGGTTGCAAACATACTCTATAATTGTGTATTCTCTGGAACAGTTTCAGAATCACAAGGCCAGCATAACAGCGAGATGTTCTTGTGACCGTATAAAGCAAGTCAAGTTCTCTCGTTCCCCAAGTCCCCGAGAGATGGTTCTAACCTTCGTATGTTTTCTTACCTTATTTACTTGCATACAATATGCACTTTCCCCAAAAGCCAGCTGCTGAAAATTGTGGCACACCATATATGCAAGAAAGGTGGTACTAAGATTTTCTGCTGGTTACCGCAAAAGCAAAAGTCAAAACTGCATACAACTCTCAGGGAGCAGAACAATGAGCAGAGTCTGCTCCCCAGCTGCTGCTACTCACTGACTGCAAGGAAAGATCTTCTTTTTCTTTATTGTCCCTTTGAAAAACAA
>NW_017728993.1:11753401-11757864 GCF_001723915.1 Gavialis gangeticus | reverse complement strand
TATATATATATATATATTCCAGGGCATGTTGTTTGCCAGAAAAATATAGTATTTTAAATATTTCAAAGAGAGAACTTCACTATTCAATACTATCTAGCATGGTCAAAGCTAGAAATGAAACCAGGTGCTCTGAAAGGAGGCTCAGACCTCTGACAGCCATCTTCTCCTCTAAGCCTTAAGCAACCCACTGTACTGCTCTATGCCCCAGCTTCTTTATCTTAGAAATGGAGAGAACCAACTCATCCTTTCCCAGGACATTGTGCAGATTCATTAAGCACTCCCTTGCTGAACTGATGCAACAACATAATGTTTTTAAAACTCCTTCAAGGACAAAAGTGGAGTAACAAGGCTATTGAGCTGCTCACCACACCTCCATTAATCCAAATACATTCTTTAAATTAAAATATTTTTGAATAGCTTTGAGCGTTATTTAAAACAAGAAAAAATAAAAATAACCAGGCTGATCAGCACGACAGCTCCAGGCCTGGATCCTGCAAAGATTTATGCACATGCTTCATTTTACACACTGTTTGGAGTGCCATTGTCGTCAATGAATCTTCACATATGGCAGAAAAGTAAACCCATATTCTTGCCAGATTATAGCCTGAGGTATGCGTGGCTCCCCTTTTCAAGCACTCTATAATGAACAATTTGGTTAGCTCTCCGTTTCCACACTTCATGGCTGCCTACTTCATTTTGGGGTTTGGCGGCAATACACGTTTATCATTTTTAGGAGAGGTGGCAAAAGTGAGATGGAATCACACATGTTCACTGGCCTGTAATTATAATTGCCAATTAAAGAGTTGGTTTTGTACTGCCAGCCAGTTACTTAAATAGATTAGCCAAGTGTTGTTATGTAACACATCCTTCCAATTATATTGCCTTACATTAGCTTATATGTGACATGCCAGTGCAATCTCTCAGCAGGTGTTATGGTAGAAAGTACTAGTGAAATAATTGGTCTCAATGTTCAAAATAATAATAATAAAAAAGACTAATACAAAAATAATACTCTGTCCTCACCGAGTAAAGTTAAATAATGAAAATTAGGACTTTTAACACAAAGCTATATAATGAATGACAAGTCTCTCTTGCAGTTCCTAATTTGTGTTAACCCCTTGACTCTAGTGGGTCCAGAGTTCCTGACACAAAGTGCTAATGCATTTAGCATTAAATGTTCAAGCTAAATGCATTAGCATTACACTATGTTAATGGAAGCATTCATGGCTCTGTCAGATAGGTCAAGTATTTGTTTTACATGGATGTTTATTACTTGTGAGGCAGCATCTCAGCCTCAAATTCACATCAAAAACTTTTAAATGTTTTTATTTAGGAAACTGTATTGCACCTGCATGGATTTCAGTGGGTTCCCTGCCCCCTCTTGCTGTTGCAGACAGGGATATGAAAGGTGACCATAATTAGTACCGTAGCGCTGGCTCATTTGTATGGAAGGTGCAAGCCTCAAGATCTAATCTTGTTTTGTTAGTTCTCTACTGATGCATCTTTTGAATTTACAATGTAAGGACTTCATTAAATAGTGAATAAAATCTATTTCACATATGCGTACAAGCAGCTTAGGCCTGTAGTGAAGTCTGACCTCATATAGGTATTTGAGGTCAGAGATTTTGAAGGGAAAAGGAGGAGAAGCAGAAAGAATGAATAATAAGAGCGTGCACTAAGGTGGCAGTTCCTCTTACAATGCATTACTGCAATGTGACATGACCAGACAAAGGCAGATTATATATACTATAATAAGATTATACAATCTTATTATATCTAATATATCTCTATCGATAGCTAGCTAGCTAGAGATATATCTCTATCGATAGATAGCTAGATAGATAAATCTCAAACATTCAGCACTGACAACAATGTAAGCACTGGAGAGAAACAGCAAGGAATATATACAACAGTCCCAACATGCTAGTATATACTATCACACAGGTCTATATGCTAGTTATTCTCTTAAATCAAATTAACATGCTTAAAACAAATTGAAACCCAGTAGTTTTAGGCATCTTCTAATGGACAGCCATATCACCAGCCATGTCATTAAGGAACGGACCATTAGCTGGTTCCAGTTCAGACGCTCTCTAGCAAATAAGAAGTTACTCCTACTGACCAGAAAAAGGAAATTTTACCCATGACCACCCTGGAGTTCACACTGTTGACGCTACCTGTGTGTGCTAGCCCTTCTTCCATGCTGTCTCTTTCTGGGCTATTCAGACTGTAAACTCATCAAGGCAGAACTTCCCTACCACTCAGCATCTGCACACTGCCTGGCACAATGGAGCCCTATACTTTGTTTTGGCCATTAGCCAATAACCTTAATAAACTTGATTAATAGCAATGCTCATTCCCATCTTAATAACTGCAAGTTTTTAGGCTACTGTCCAGTTTAAAAGCATAATTCAGTCTTGGCAATGAATCATGAAGCAGAGTGTCACAGTAATAGTCCTCTCACATTTTGCAAAACATGCCAAAGATGCAAGAATAGCACAATGGCAGTAACCCCTCCTCATTACCAACTGTGAACTGCAATCTGTCCAAGGTATCTTTTCCCAGCCTCAAAAGACATGCAGTTGAATGGAAGGAGAATGGCAACAGATGCCTCACGGCACCTGTTTCCAAACAAGAAGTTGAGTACAGACATACAGAAAGGGAGCTGAAGAAACTGCTGGCTGAAAAACCTGGCTTGCCAGTTCCACACCCATGGAAAAGAGTAAGTCCAGCAGGGGGGCATGTTACCAAATAATCTAAATATAAAAAAAGCAGAGCTCTGTGAAGAAGAGTGCATGTTTCAGCGATAATCCCCCATCACACTCCCACAATATTATTCCTATTTTCATTAGCAGGCATAATATTCCCCTTTTAGCCCATTGCTTCTTTATCTTGTATACCTCCACCATGAATTTTCCATTGACCATTTATCATGCTGCTTTCTTATTTCTCAGTTAACCACGATCACAGAATCACTTTGACAAGGCAATTGGGACTAGCAGAAACTGGATTCCCACTACCCACAGGCATGTTTTCAAAGAACTGTCCATTGCAAAACTGGTTCCTAGAGTTAGGTCATTAACACTGGTGGGAGTCATAAAACCCATTCTCCTCCCTCCCCCGCACACTACATCCAACCATGGAGCCTGGGCCGCTTGCACCAGTCTGAGGCTGGCGCTGCTTCTTGCCAGGAGCACCGCACCTTTTGCAGGCTTAGCTGTGCCGGGTGGGTAGGCGGTTGAGCTGATGGGCAGGCTGCGGGCCGGGTCCTCGGCCAGCTGAGCTGCAGCCCAGGGGCTGGCTCCCCAGGGAAGCACAGGGGCTCTGACAGGACCAGGGCATTGTTGGGTCAGACTTTGTCCAGTGGCCCTGGAGCCCGGCTCCGTGCACCCGTGCATCTGGTTCTATGCGCTTGTCTGCCTCTGTCTGGTTCTGTGTGCACACACATGTCTGGTTCCAGATGTGTGTGTGTGTATGTGTCTGTTCTGAGCGTGTTCTGGTTCTCTGTGTTTGTGCACATGGGTCTCCGTGTGCACGCGCGTGTCTGGTTCTCTCTGCTCTCCTTTATCTTCTTTCTCTCTCTCCTCTTTCTCTTATTTTTCTCTTTCTCTCTCTCTCTCTCTCTCTCTCTCATTGCAACAAGCTCAACAAAAAAGGAATACACAACAAAGGCAACATTTATGATTATTAAATATACTAATATGCACTGTGTCCTGCCCCCCGCACTCATTTTGTTTTTCTGGCATGCCAGCACTCTGGCATCTTCCAAGGTAGACATTGTGGTTTCTTCAGCACTCCAACCAAAAAATGTTGACTACCCCTGTTCTGGACCATCATGGCAACAACATCACCTCAACAGGTGGGGTACCTCATCACCCCACCTGTGAAGATCATAGCAACAACATCACCTGCCTCACCTAGCAGAAAAATATAATACACTGATCCTGTGTTAAATGAACAGGTGAAACAGTGTAACTTACCTAGCAGGAAGAAGCAAGCCATGTAACAGGAAAAGCAGCACAGCGTAAGATAAAACAGCCTCATTTTCCATCACCCTTAAAACTTACATTGTGCCATCCCAACATTTACAACTGTTCTAGGTGCATAATTTGTGGGACATTAAAACCCCCCCAACACAAACCCAGTCTGTGAAAGGATGCGGTGTCTGATCAGGCCAAACCTGACCAGAAACGTAACCTTAATTCTACTGTGTGGTGTTAGCCAACGCATACCCATTGGTTGACATCATGTGGTTGACCTACTGTCAGCCATTTTAGTGTTGGTGATGTGGCGGGTGCAGAGATCCCACCTCAGGAAAACAGCTGGGTATTCGTATCCCACCACTATTTCCACCACGTGAGGCGGGCCACTAAGGGGTGCTCCTGCGTTGAGCTGCCCACCTCCCTGCGCCCAACCACCTTCCAGGCTCCGAATGCCTCCCTAGGGGTGCCTTATGTCCGGCC
>NW_017728993.1:11735774-11753205 GCF_001723915.1 Gavialis gangeticus | reverse complement strand
AGTTCCCTAAAGAGCCAGGCTGAGGGTGTGGTCCCCTGTGTGCTGGGCCCATCCTAATTGAATGGTCACAGCACAGAGATTTAAATCACAGTGTCACAGGGCAGAGATTTAAAACACATGGTTACAGGGCAGAGATTTTTGGGGAGAAACCAAGGTGGCTTTCTGCCACAGGTGATACATCACCAAATCTGATGTCATGGAATCATAGAAAATTAGGGTTGGAAGGGACCTCAGGAGGTCCCCTATTCAAAGCAGGACCATCCCCAACTATATCATCCCAGCCAAGGCTTTGTCTATTTGGGTATTAAAAGCCTCCAAAAATGGAGATTCCACATGCCCTCTGGGTAACCTGTTCCAGTGCTTCACCACCCTCCTCTTGAGAAAGTTCTTCCTAGTATCTAACCTAAACTTCCCTTGCCGCAACTTGAGCCCATTGCTCCTTGTTCTGTCATCTGCCACCACTAAGAACAGTCCAGCTCCATCCACTTTGGAGCCACCCTTCAGGTAATTGAAGGCTGATATTAAATCCCCTCTCAGTCTTCTTTTCTCCAGACTAAATAACCCCAGCTCCCTCAGCTTCTCCGCATAAGTTGTGTACACCAGCACCCTAAGCATTTTAATTCCCTTTCACTGGACTCTCTCCAATTTGTCCATATCCTTTCCTTAGTGAGGGGCCCAAAACTGGATGCAGTACTGCAGATGTGGTCTCACCAGTGCTGAATAGAGGGGAAGAATCACTTCCCTTGATCTGCTGGCAACACTCCTACCCATGCAGCCCAGTATGCCGTTCACCTTCTGGGCAACAAGGGCACGCTGCTGGCTCATATTCAGTTTATTATCCACTGTAAACCCCAGGTCCTTTTCTGCTGATCTGCTGCCCAGCCAGTCACTCCTCAACCTGTACTGGTGCATGGGATTTTTCCCTCCTAAGTGCAGGACTTTAAACTTCTCCTTATGGGTGCCTAAACATAAGCAGGGAGGCTGCTCCGATGTGCTGGATTAATTGAGTCTTCTAGAGCATGGCAATTACCATGCTCCAGAAGCCTCCTGCACCTCATGTATCAGGGCCCCCGTGCTTCAAATGGCAGCAGGGGTGCTTTATCTGAAGTTCATCTGATGAGCTTTAGATAAAGCATCTTTGCCACCATTTGAACTTCAGGGCTGCCAATACAGGAAACACTCCAGACACTTTAATTAAAGTGGCTTTTGGAGCCAATCTAATTAAAGCATTCTTCCCACTCCTAGAGCACATGTATAAATGCCCCAAGAGATTTCTTTTGGTCTAATCCTCCAGGTTGTTGAGAGCTCTCTGAATCCTAGCCCTCCAGTGCATCTACTTCTCCCCCGACTTCATTGTTCTCTGCAGACTTGCTTAGCATGCACTTCATTCCATCTTCCAGGTCGTTGATGAAAATATTGAACAAAACCAGCACCAGGATTGACCCCTGGAGTACTCCCCTTGATGACTTGAGGTCATCAGTTAGTGGCACCTTCTGCACAGAGTCTCCGCATATCTCATGTGTGCAAAAGGTGCCACCCTGTCCCCGAGAACAAAAATCAACACAGAACAGCCAGGCCTGGTAAAACAGACTGCTTGTAAATGCCCCAGATTGCTTGTGAAAAACGTCAGCTCGAAAACTCATGACAAAAAAGCAACTTGGATCACTTCGGCCAGTTACTGTTCCTCTCTCTTTCTAATTCACATTGCTCTCTTTGGTCTCCAAATTTGGGGCTCCCCTGGAAAAAAAGCAAACATTTTTATGAAGGTGAATGTGCACCCTAAATTAAAATAAGCGGTCACATTCACATTAATTGCTGGCCCTTATTTTTAGCAAGACACTGTATTAGCTTGTTAATTCAGAACGTACAGCTTGGACCACTTTTCCGTCTGTGAGGACAGTTTCAGAAAGCGTGGCAGTAAACAACGGTGACATTCATTATGAAAACCTCAAGGTTCCCTTCAGTAAACAACAAGCGACGCAGGTGTTCCACAACTTTCTCATGGTTCTTTTATGAAGGCTACAGGCTGAATTTGATTAGATGAATTCAAAAATCATTTGCATTAAAAAAAAAAAAAAAAGCAAAAAGGCAGCAAGAAGAAGGAATTTAAGCAAGCCTACAAATTCATGTACACAACTAAAAAGCAAATACAGGAAAAAGAAACAGAAGGCATGACCCCTACCAGAGCTAATCTCATATGTAGAGCTGCACTCTTTCCAGCAAATAAACTTTAGGCCATTATTAAATTAAGATAAGCCTTTACCTGGATCCAAGAAATGGTGCACATATATAGAGAGGCCTCTCAGTCCCTCCCCCACCACTGTAACTCTAGTTACCCTGTCAGTATCTAGCACTGTTGGGGCATTTATTTTCTTAAACTGTGCTGCATTGACAAGGCTAGTTAGTTAATGCTAGTACTAATGATAATACCTGGTTGTAGTGCATGGGCTTAGTGGCAGAACATCTTGCTACAGCTCTAGAGTTCAGGCGTTGATCGGGACTCATGCGAAAGGCAAATTTAGTTGCCCAGCTCTAAACAGGAACCTGGCTATTTGGGCTGAGAAGTCACAGGCAGCCAAGTGTGATGCTGGCCACATCTTGCCCTTGGGTGCCATTGGCTATAGTGTGCTCTCACCACACTAGCCCAATGGGCCATTAGGCTCAGAAGCAGTTTTGGCTTGAAACTGAGGCTTTAATGCACAATTTTATGAATGTGTTCCTGAAACAAAGTTTGTTACAACATATTCCCAACTATGTAAGACAATTGGACATCATTAACACAGAGTAGACGGTAGGTCCTCTATTACAATGCTTCTCAACCAGGGGTCTGCAGCCTCCTGGGTGGCCATAAACAGGTTTCAGAAGATCCGCAGGGGCTGCAGATCTGGCGTGATCATGACCTCTGAGGTCAGCTAGGGCAGCTCACTCCTGGGCTGAGCCTGCAGATGCTTCCAGTTTCAGTGAAAAATGCAGATTTTCTGCTTTAAAGGAGAAAAAACATGGGAACCTGTGAATTTCCCCTTGTAGACTGGCATCCTTCCAGCCTGCAAGGAGCTGAAGGGAGCAGAAGGAGGCCAATACACCGGAGGTGCCACATGCATGCACACATACACGTGGCAGCCAGGCAGCAGTGAAAAGCAGTTCCCCACAGATAAGTTGGGGGGGGGGGCATAGGTGATTTGTTGGCAATTCCTGCAGCTCCCACAGGTGAAGTTGGCGGGGGGCATGTTTCCCCTTCACAATTTCTGTGCCCACAGCAGGCACGGGGCTGCAGCCTGGCCAGACCAGCCAACGGGACCTGGTGCAGGAAGGCAGAGCGGGGTGGTGAGACTTGTTGCCACTGTCAGGACCCCTGTGCCAGCCATGCTGCCAGCAGTGGGAGAAGTAATAGACTGGGGGAGAGCTGCGCTGGCCTGCCCTCACCTCCTTCCATCAGCAAAGGGGAGATGGGGTGGGAGGCAGTGCAAGTGGCCTAAGGGGAGAAGTGGCGGCTGGAGCATGCCCTCCTGCTGTGGGTCGAGAGTGAGGGGCACCCTCAGGGTCAGGGGGCTGCAGGTCAAGAGTGGGTCTTGAGTCCAAAAAGGTTCAGAATAGCCACTGCTCTAATACACTGCCTTTTGTTAAGTATGCTCTGTGTGGAAAGATTCAGCCAATTCTCTCTCTACTGTACCAAAATGTGTCAATCTGCAGGAAAGATGGACACATGTATTAAACAATGCTACCTGGTGACTTTTTTTTTCTTTTACATAACTGAGACAGGAGTTCACAAAAACATTTGATCATGTATTATGTCATTTATAGCATAAGATTTGAAGTCAAGAAAGCAGAAAATTCATGAACAATCAGCTTCTCTCCAAAGATCCAAGAGTAAGTTGGATGCTTATCTTGCTGGGATCCTATGACTCCAGCTGACTTCCTGCCCCTGGGGCAGGGGGCTGGACTCGATGATCTTCTGAGGCCCTAATGTCTATGAAATCTATAAAGAAGCTCCTTTTATTGACCCAATGGGCATTAACAACTGCTTCAAGAAATGCATTAGAAGGGTTAGTATATCTGAATGCAAATATCTGGGATAAGACCAGACTTTTCCCCAAATTGCAGATCATCAACGAAATAAAGAAGTGGGGAAAGGAAATGAAAAAGAAAGAAGAAAACAAAGGGTTGTGTTGGGTCTGACAAAATAAATGTGGTAGTAAAATCACACCTACTTTTCTTCACATTTTGTTTAAGCATTCCCAACACCTTTATTCTGATTTTTTTCCATAAAATATGAGATACAGGCAGTTTGTAAGAGATGAGAGAACTCTGACACTTCTTTTATACTCTTCTGAAAAGACAAAAAAGGAAATGAGTCAGAAAATCTACACATCAATAACTCAAAGGAAACTAGCAGAGAGGAAAAAATGTATATAAATGTACCTTTATACACCATAAAGAAGGACTGAGAGTGCAGGAACAAACCATCCCAATGCACAGGATGACTAGCAAGTATGGCAGAAGACCAACTTGGCTTAGCAGGAAACTCTTCAGTAAACTAAGTCACAAAAAGGAAGCTTATAAGTGGAAACTTAGACAAATAAATAGGGAGGAGTATAAATGCATTGCTCAGCCATGCAAGGATGACGTCAGGAAGGCCAAAGCACAACTGGAGTTCCAGCTAACAAGGGATGTGAAGGGTAACAAGAAAGGTTTTTACATGTATGATGGTAGCAAGAGAAGGACCAAGGGAAGCGTAGGTCCCTCACTGAATGGGGGAGGCAAACTTGTGACAGAGGATGCAGAAAACGGTGAAGTGCTCAATGCTCTTTTTGCCTCAGTCTTCACAGGCAAGGTCAGCTCCAGACAGCACCGTTTGGGGACAAGGTGAGCAGCCCTCAGTGGCAAAGGAACAGTTAGGGACTACTTAGAAAAGCTGGACATTTACAAGTCTGTGGGGCCAGATGGATGGGATGCACCCAAGGGTGCCAAGGGAGTTGGCTTATGTGATTACAGAGCCATTGACCATCATCTTTGAAAACTCATGGCAATCAGGAGAGGTGCCAGATGACTGGAAAAGGGCAAACATAGTGTCCATATTTAAGGAAGGGAAGAAGGAGGATCCAGGGAATTACAAACCAGTCAGACTCAACTCAGTCCCTGGAAATATCATGGAGCAGATCCTCAAGGAATCCATTTCTAAACACGTGGAGGAGAAGGTGATTAGGAGCAGTCAGTATAGAGTCACCAAGGGCAAGTCATGCCTGACCAACCTGATTACCTTCTATGATGGGGTTGTTAGGGTGACTATATTTGGATCTTGCGGGGCACTGGATTTGCAGCTGAATACAAGGCTGTAACCTGTGGCCTAGCAGAGCTGCTGACCACAAGGCAGAATAATATATTAAAATTATATTGCAAGACGTTTAGGCAAGCAGATTTTGCTTATGAATGCTTATGCTAAGCCAGCCATTTGCTTATGCTAAGTAACCATCTTAATTGGGTTAACCATTTTTCTGAAAAAGCAGCTAGTGAGTTTATGTACCGTGAATGAGGTGAAGCTTTAGGAATGTGGAAGATGGTACAATGTGAGACAGAGAAACAGACTGCAATGCAGAAGACAACACATAACTGGTAACAGAATCCAAAATAAACATATGCAAAAGGTAAATGGTGATTGGTGAAGAAGCCTCCAAAAGCTTCCAGGCTTTGGTCGAAGGCCAAGTGACCGAGAGTAGCAGAAGTCAAGGTCTTAGACATGCACTTATAGCAAAAAGGCATGTAAATGAATGCAATGCATAGGTAATTCCATGCTAATGAAGCAAACAGTAAACAGAGTCAGAGCTTGAGATAGGATAAGAAATGGGTGGAACAAAAAAAGGAGTGAGGGTGGAGTGAATGTTAATAAGCATGAACCAAAGTGTATAAATGTGGAAAGAACTAATGTTCATTGCCCCTCCCCACGTTCAGAGGCTGGGTGTCTGGGAGGGAGCTTACCCAAAGCTGTCTCCATTTTGAATAAAGCTACTGCGAGCAAAGTGTGCTGGTGTTTGCTTCCTGCTTGCTCTGGCTAACGAGTAACAGGATCCATGAGCAATTGGATCATCGTCTCCCAAGTTGTTGGGCACTGCATGGAGTTGGGGTCTAACAGAGGTGGCTGGCTCTGTGGATGCAGGGAGACCAGTGGATGTGGTGTACCTTGATTTTAGCAAAGCTTTTAATATGGTCTCCCACAGGATTCTTACAGGCAAGCTAAGGAAGTCTGGCCTGGATGAATGGACTGTAAGGTAGATAGAAAACTGGCGGGAGCATTGGGCTCAGAGAGTAGTAATCAATGGCTTGATGTCTAGCTGACAGCTGGTATCAAGTGGAGTACTCCAGATGTCAATCTTGGGGCCAGTTTTGTTCAATGTCTTTATCAACAACCTGGAAGATGGCATAGAGGTACCCTCAGCAAGTCTGCAGATGACACCAATCTGGGAGGAGTAGTAGATAAGTTGGAGGGTAGAGCTAGGATTCAGAGTGACCTACACAAATTGGAGGACTGGGCCAAAAGCAATCTCACGAGGTTCAACAAGGGCAAAGTCCTGCACTTAGGACAGAACAATCCCATGCACCAGCAAAGGTGGGGGCTGACTGGCTGGGAAACAGCTCTGCAGAAAAGGACCTGGGGGTTACAGTACAATGAGCCAAATATGAGCCAGTAATGTGCTCTTGTTGCCAAGAAGGCCAATGGCATACTGGGCTGCACTGGTGTAGGAGTGTTGCCAGAGGATCAAGGGACGTGATTATTCCCCTCTATTCAACACTGGTGAGGCCACATCTGGAGTCCTGTGTTCAGTTTTGGGCCCCCCACTACAGAAAGGATGTGGACAAATTGGAGAAAGTTCAGTGGAGGGCAGTTAAAATGGTGAGGGGCCTGGGGGACATGAGTTATGAGGAAAGACTGAGGGAACTGGTCTTATTTAGCCTGGAGAGGAGGCAGCTGAGAGGCGATTTAATAGCAGCCTTCAACTACCTGAAGAGGGGTTCAGAAGAGGATGGAGCTGGACTGTTCTCAGTAGTGGCAGATGACAGAACAAGGAGTAACGGACTCAAGTTGCAGCAAGGGAAGTTTAGGTTAAACATTAGGAAGAATTTTCTTACTAGGAGGGTGGTGAAGCATTAGAACAGGTTCCCCAGGGAGGTGGGGAAGCTCCTTCCTTGGAGGTTTTTAAGACCCAGCTAGACAAAGCCTTGGCTGGGATGATCTAGTTGGGGCTGGTCCTGCTTTGAGCAAGGGGTTGGACTAGATGTGACCTCCTGAGGGTCCTTCCAGCTCCAATTTTCTGTGATTCTAAAGACTTATCTTACAAATATTTTATTTTGCCTTTAGTGTTTTCCTTGGGTTAACTTTAAGAGTAGCAAAGAACTTGAATGGTGCTGTCCTCACTGCTCAGATGAAGAAGTGACAGTATTGAACACTGGGCAGAAACCTTTTCTCCTAGCTGCTTTTAGGTATTCAAGTCACAAAAGAGAAAATAAAAATAAGTCTTAAGCTGACCTAACAATTGCCCACCTCCCCTTGCAATTTCTGAGGCTTCTCTTTGTATTGTCACTAATAATTCTCCATCCAGAAGCAAAGGGCAGAGACTACATGAATCTCTCATGTAAAAAAAAAAGAGGAGGGAAGAACTGCCTCAGCTTCCTTTATACAACATCAGGAAACAAAAGGGCACCATCACTTTTTCCTTTTGCAGACAAGCCCTGAGTATTTTTATCTCCGAACCCAGACAGGATGCATTAAAAAGGAGGGGACCAGTTAAATCCAGGGCTTCGTTATTTGCTGCTCCTCGTGTGTTATTCACTATTTCAGGTACGAGACCCCCAGAACACTATTGTGCGTTTCAGAGTTAAGTGCTTTGAATTTCCCAAAAAAGTCTAACAACATACAAGATCTCTGGAACAGGGCAATTCAGCCAAGGGAATAGTAACCACAAAGGTAGTTCAGAGAAAATCTTACTCTGGATTTGGCTGTTAAGTTTTGCACTGAAGAGAAATCTTTGTTGGGTCTACAAGTCTCCACCCTCCCAAGGGATTGGCAAGGGTCTGTTCACAGTTTCACACTCAATTGCATCCAAAAAGCTCAAGTGGGACTCAGTCCTCCTCCCAAACCCCATGCAATCATCTCCAGCGCTCATCTCCCCAGTGACATGTGTGGCTCCGGAAATTTGATCACCCTTGTTTTACTATAGCCACTGGTTACGGATCAAGTTATCGTCGTCAGCATGTATTGCAGTAGTACCTGGCAGCTTTACACAAGATCCATGTCCCTGTGCAGGGGACTGCCCCGACACCTTGTCTAAATGTCTATAATCCATATAGTAAAGCAGAGAATGGATGGCAAAAAAACTAGACTTACCCCTATTTCACACTTTTAAGACAGAGAGCCTATGTGACTGGCCAATGCCTGCTACAGACCTGCAGCAACGGAGCAAGAGAAACACAGTTTCTCAAAACTGCAAACCTGGCCCACAAGCATGCCCCGGGGCTGCTCAGTGGCTCAACTTGGATATGAGAGAGAAGCAGCAGGATTTTATCTCCGGTTTCTGTCTCCCCCTAAGGGGAAAAAGGGAAGAGGGGCCACAAGTCTCTGCAGCCCCTTGTAGTGCTCCCTGATGGGAGGGTACTTTAGTCAGGGGTACAATGGAGGCTACCTGTTTTTAAACATTTCCAAGCCCGTTACATTTGATTCAAAGATTACATGTGTCCACACTCTGGATTTGCTCCGGTAGTCTTGAAATCAGAATCTGAAACTGAGCATATTATCCCCTCAGACCAGGACAGCTGAGCCAGCCCACCCAGCCTGAATTCATTGCTCTTAAACTGGCTTTTAACCCCATGGTCCTGAACTCTGTACCACCCACTCTCCCTGCCTTTTCCATCCAAACTCAATTCCAGTCCCAGGGCATCTCTAGCTATTCAGAATTCACCCCAAAGCACTGCATCCTATTGCTCCATATTTGCTTGCTATCACAAGGCTGCCCAGCAAGCTTAATGTTATCTGACACCTACTGCAGCGAGTTGAATACTGGCTTGCCAAGCGGAACAGAAAAGGTTGTGCTAATAATTGCCTTCAACCTTACCAACACGTTGGACTGGATAACTCCTGAGGCCCCTCCAACCATGACTCTAGGAGTCTATGGTGACAGTATTATGCAGATGTGCTATCCAAAGCTGCCTGTAAACTTGACTTCCTAAAAAATTCTGTAAAATCACCACAAATGCAATAATCAGCTACATAAAAAGGAAAAAGACTCTGCACTTGAACTACCAGCAGTAGAATCAAGCTCTCTTGTAACCTGTTTGTCAGGCAAATAATATGCACATATAAAAACATTCAGTGGCACAAGATATTTTTCAGTATGAACTGATATACAGCAATAAGAAATTAAAAAACACCAAAAAACAAACAAATTACCTTTCAGTCATCTCTGCATATAATCAAAACGTAGCTTCCATAATCCCTTACACTGCTTAAACCCTCTTTACTTCACGAACATGTCAATCGTATTTCTGTTCCAAACGATACTTTCATTTCTATCTAAGATACGAGCCCAAGAGAGGAGAGCACATTAAACTTATTACAATTTTTCAGTAACAAAACTAAACTGCACAAATCCTCCCTCCTCCCCCACCAAAAAAATGTATATTATGTATGTATATGTATATGTATATGTATATGTATATGTATATGTATATGTACATGTAATGCATTTAAGATTCCCCACTAAATGGAGCAAGGACCATTTTTGTTCACTTCATGCCCAGCTCAGTGAGCCTAGATTGCCTGAGTGCTACTGCAATACAAATAACAACTAATAAGCGCCCTTCCTCTCAATAAATATGGCAGCTAACCAGAGAAAGACAAATATTTAACTAAAGAAATCATACTTATAGTGAGCAAGTACCAACCTCAAACAGAAGCACAGTACATTTGGTTTAGCTTTGAATTTTGCAGTTCTGTCTTTTTTAGAGGAAGAATGCTGCCTGGGACTCATAGCAAGGTGGTTAGCAGTGCACATACACTTAACACCAAAAAAAACACTGAGAGGGAGAAAATAAAAAAGCATACGCCAAGTTTTCTGTATGGGCCAACATTAAGCATACACAGTGCCCCTCAAGACAGCCTTAAGTTAAAGACCTAGCTGGAAATTTTTCTATCTTCCCTATAAAAACTTGAGGAAACTGAGGTTCTCCCTTCATTTACATCTAAATTTCTACCAAAAACAAATTACTTTTATCAAAAAGCTATAACCGACCAAAAAAATTGATTTTTCTACTGAAGATGTCTAGTTTGAGTTTGTATGACTCTACCTAACCCTATAAATGTCAGAGCTCATCTGCCTGACCTCAGACTGCTGCTGGGGACTTCTGAAGATCTTAGGACTGTCTTCACTATCTCAGGTTTTTGGCAGGGTGAGCTGATCAGGAAAGCGAATGTGAATCGTTCTGTTTAGAACTTGAAAGTGCAAACTTAGCAGATTGATATTCAAGTGTTTCTTCATGTGATGGAGCCAGTAGAGTACCTGGCAAATTGGCATCTGTTCCCTATCAGTTACAAGACCAGCACATGTCTGCCCATGACCTTCTAGCTCTGCCAAGGACTGTTTCAGAGTCCGGCACTCGCACAAGTTCCTGGGGATACTTAAAACCAAACCAAATATAAAATTAGTAAAAAGCAACACTTTTAAAACCCAGTTTATAAAACCTGTGAAACTTGTAATTGCAAAACTTTGAGGGAAGAAATGCTAGAAAGATTATCTGCAGTTATACTAGCCAGAACGTTACAAATCCTATCAGTCATTACAGTTCTGAGCTCAAACAGAGTAAAAGGTGGAAGCAGGGAGAAATTCCACCTCTGCTGTGTATTATAATAAGGTATAATCGTTTTTTCCAACTATCTAAGTTGGTCTAATAAAACAGATCAGATTCACACAAAGAACCTTGTCTGCCTACGTCCTTAGACCAACACAGCTACAACCCACACCCGTATCATAAAGTATACTCATTAGCAACGTTGTCCATCTTCCTCTTCAGTATGCAGCAGTGATCAGAGATGAAGATATATCTATCTGACTCAGGACTAAATGGTCATTGGTGTATTTTGATGTTGCTAGCTGGCCTAGCATATGAACGCTGCACTTTTCTGCTCCTCAAAAACAAATCTACAGAGGAATCTAAGTGAATTTCAAGCCCAGCTTGGTTAGCACATACGAGGAGAAAAGTTTCATCTTTTTCACCTCTTTCATTTTCTGTCTAAAAATGTTCCAAATTCATCTGCTCAGCTTTATAAAACTGATCTCAGGAAGTGAGGAGATGAACCCTTGATTACTAAGCTTAACCCTTCTGATGCTGCAGCTGCTGCTTAAAAGTAGGGCAGCGCGTATCTCCAGAGTCGACAGTCCTGTCGAGCTGCTGTTCTGGGATTTCAAAAGGAGGGTGATAAAACACCATAATCCAATCATAGTAAATGTGTTGCATGCAGGGCAACAGCAGCTAAATGGTTAAGCAGATCACTGCTAGCCTTGAAAAACTGGAACGCCCTATTAATTTCTCCATGAATTTCTAAAAATGAGCATTTACCGTGCACCTGTCCTCCCGAGATAACTCCTGAGGGTCCTGATTAATGAACTAATGCTACCTTTTGCCCCAAAAGGGGCAGCTCGCTCACCTCTTCCTAAATTTTGAAGTGGGTAAGAAATCCTCACTTACACAATTTAAGAATACAGTTCTCCCCTCCTCCTCTTACACTTCCTCTTTCTGTCCTGCTATGCTGTAATTTCATAGGCTAATAGGGATTTAATAGTCTCACTGTGCTACTCTAAAATCATGTCTTTTGTCCTCTGTGTCTCTTTCCCCCTCCCCATGCTTAACACAACACACTCCATTCTTGGAGCATAATTCTCCCATCGCTATAAACTATAATATGCTTAGATCTTACCATTGCTAATCTGATCCCAACTGGATACAAAAGCAATTTTGCAAATAATAGGAAAAGCCTAAAGTTTAGTGGGAGAAAGATGAATCAGGCAAGGGAAAGATGTGATCTTCCTCTGATGCAAATAATGTTCTGCATTAAATGTGTAACCAAAAATAAAGCTCCCCGAGGTACATTTCTAGCGCAGACAAGAAAAACATCTTTTAGCATATAAACACAGAGTGTAGATTGAAATATTTCTGTGTGTGAAAATAACCAAGGATATAATTAGCATGCTTCTCTGGCTGAATTATCTTTTTTCTAAATAGTTCAACTTTCAGCTGTTTGCCTTGAGAGCGCTGGCATATCGTGGTGTTTGTACAAAAAGTAGCACAGTGTACAATCGACCATAAAAATGTAACTGGGAGAGATGTTAAACCTTTTAAGTGCCTTAAACCTAAAAATGTAAGTGTCATGGTAAAAGCTGCAAATCTAGACTTAGTCTTTTCTCATCCCATTTTGTATCACATATTGAGGGCGTTAAATTCCGTGCAAGTGTTACATATTAGCTTTACTCTGATACACAATGGGTGAGATTGCTAGGACGGGGTCAGCCTTAAGTGTCCTTTATCCCCAAGTCAAAATCAACAATTTAATGATGTTGAAAGGGGAGGTATTTGTGGGGCTTTAGGAGTGAGAGTTCCTGTTGCTATAGGGCATACAGAGATCTCACATCAATGTTACTACGTTTCACCAACAAACTTTATTATGTGAAGCTATGTCCCTTGCCAGAGGGGGTGGCAAGGAAAGAAAATTGTGTTGTAGCATTGTGTAGAGTGGCTGCAATGTTCATTTCCATTTTGACTGAATTTCAGCGATGGATAAAAAGTCAAAGCATGGAGCAAGCTGAACTTGGCAGGCCTGTAACAACACTTCTCCGAAGAGGCTTGAATCTCAGGGCATCTTTACATGTGCTCCAGGGTGGAGGGGCAGGTGCTTTAATTAAAGTGGCTTCCAGACCCACTCTAATCCTGGGACGTCATTCTCCTGCTGTACTCGGCCTTGGTGAGACCGCAGCTGGAGTACTGCGTCCAGTTTTGGGCTCTGCAATTCAAAACGGATGTGGAGAAGCTTGAGAGAGTCCAGAGGAGAGCCACGTGCATGATCAGAAGTCAGGAAAGCAGACCTTATGATGATAGGGTGAGAGCCATGGGGCTCTTTAACCTGGAAAAGCGCAGGCTCAGGGGTGATCTGGTGGCCACCTATAAGTGTATCAGGTGACCACCAGGATCTGGGGGAACGTTTGTTCACCAGGGCACCCCAAGGGATGACGTGGTCGAATGGTCATAAACTACTGCGAGACCGTTTCAGGCTGGACATAAGGAAGTATTTCTTTACTGTCCAGGCCCCCAAGGTCTGGAACAGACTGTCTCCAAAGGTGGTGCAAGCACCTACATTGAACACCTTCAAGAGGAAATTGGATGCTTATCTTGCTGGGATACTATGACCCCAGCTGACTTCCTACCCCTGGGGCGGGGGACTGGACTCAATGATCTTTCAAGGTCCCTTCCAGCCCTAATGTCTATGAAGTCTGTGAAATTAAAGCACCTTGAGTGTCACATGTATTTAGTGTCCCTCATTTCAAAATGGCAGTGGGGATGCTTTAACTAAAGTTCATTTGACAAGTTAAAGCACCCCCGCTACCATTTTGAAGTGTGGAGATACTGGGTACACATGAAGCAGAGGCTTCTGGAGCATGCTAATTAGCAATTAATTGAATCTGCTCCAACGCGTGCTAATTAGTACACGTTGGAGCAGACATCTAGTATGTGTAGAGGTGCCCTCAGTGTTCAGCTTTAATAAAGGTAGGCCCAAATCCTCTCTCTCTGTTAGGCACTTAAATGGGTCCTAGCCTACCCTACCCAATTCCTTGAAAAAGTCTTGCCATATCAGATTTTCTAATGTGCCTTCCTCACAGCCTAAAACTAAGTCGCGGAAAACAGCAAGGAGGAGGAGTAGGATGTACCCAGCAATTTGCATTAATGATTTATCAGAGTGGAAAAGAATTGCACTGAAGCAGCTTAGAGGCAAAACAGTATTTGAGGATTTCTGTGGGCGATATCTTTTATTAGACCAACTGGAATGCTCCTATACTGACATGAGCTTCCTAGGTACCATGATCCACATCTGGAATGGCAATCTACAGACCACTACATACAAAAATAAAACCCTCATAGATCACCATACTTACATGCACAAAGCCAGCCACCATCCCAAGCACACCAAGCCATGCCGTTAGTGCAATAAAAGATACCACCTGCAGAAATCTCTGCCTCTTGCACATTTCCTGGAACATCATAGCTACAACATCACCTCAGCACGACCAAACTATGAGTAAAGTGTGATTATGGTGCCATAGACAAGAGAAAGAGCCATGCCCAGTGAGCCTTGCAAAACCCTCCACCATATGCAAGCCCCATTAAAAGAGGAGCTAACAGAAGAAGCCCGGTAGATCTCTGACACATGCCATCATATTTCAAACACCTGAACAATAAATACTAAACAGCTTCTTATTTGGCAGACTTCCGTGAGCCATAATGGAAAAAAACACCACCTCCCTTTTCTTCCAAATTCCCCCAGTATAAAGTGGTCCTACATATTTATAGACACACAATACTACGATCAGAATTAGGTATATACTTTGGCTCCCTTCTGAAGGACAGAGACTATATAAATAAGTTACTTCTTGTGCATGAATGCTGGGATTGTGTTGTTATCCAACATGTTCAAATTAAATGGGCACGTTTTTCTATGTATGTACGGTGCATTCATCACCATGGTATAAAGACAGGTTGTAAACTAGCCAGATTACTTAACAAGCACATAAAACCTTCTGCTTTTATAGTGCAGTTAGGTCTGTGAATACCCACACATGATTCAAGAGAGAAAGCCAGAGATTTCAAGTTTCAAAGGCGCATTGAGTCTAAAATGGTTGCAAACCACTGGTATATATTGTGGAGCCACATTTTAGCTACAAGATCCCTAAGCATGTCCCACCGAGCCACGACAACTGTACTTGCATATTTCCAGCAATTCCCTCCAGTTGTCCATCTGTAGCCACTCTCCACACCTCAGTCTCTGGCATGCTTGGGAGCACCCAGTGGGGACTCTTTGAAGATGTCACAGGAGGCAGACTTCTGAATTTGGGATACATCTGTCCAGGTTCACAGGTTACTCTACAGTTTTGCACAATGGGGCTGCTGAAGTATCCATTGCTACCCCCTGTCAAAATAGGACCCTGTGCTAAGTCAAGAGCCATTATGAGCCAGTGTTGACAATTCAACAAATCACCTCTTAAAATAACCTCTTAAAACTATTTGGTTTTCCTTGTAGCAACTTTCTTACCTAGAAATACCTCTCAGTCTGTCTCAACAATAAAATAACATAGAAACTGGAACCAGTAAATTCATATCATGTATATGCAGCCCATCCATTGAATAAGGCCCCCAGACTCTGACATAATTTCAATTTAAATCTGATACGCGTCGGGGTGTGGTATTCAGACATGTGTTATGTATTTTAATTCAGATATGCTGAGCATCCCTTGCTAAAAGGAATCTCTTTTTGCAACATGCCAGCAGGAGACAATGTATTCAGCTCCATAATTATGCGCTTCTGTACAATCACATAGCATTATATACAAAATCACCACACTGCTGAAAAAAGCTTGAAATGCTAATTAGTTCCCAAATTAACATTGATTTGATTTAATGTTGAATAAGGGTTTACAGCTTATATTTAGGAGAGAACTTCACTTCGCTCAAATAGTCAGTCATGTTTTAAATATCACTGCATCGCCTATACCAGGTGCACACTGTGTTCATTTTATATAGAATGATGTGTAACTTGCTTGAAATAAAATTGAGCACAAAGGCTCAATTACCGCTCCAGACCAAACCTACCAAGTAAAAGCAGAGTACAACAATCAACTTTTCCCTAAACTGCATCATGTTGCAAGTTAACGAGAGGATTTAATTTCAAACATTACGCCCTTTCCAGTTATTGATGCTACAATTGACAGATGGAAATCAAAATAAAGAAGTGCAGTCTAACAGCACTTTTGCACCTCTATAGCATCCTCCATTGAGGGACTTCACACTGCTTGGAAAAAAGATTCACACCATCCCTTGAAAGGGAGGGAAATTACATTGTTCTGGTCCTATTAATATAGGGTGAAATATAGGAGCTTTGCCATTGTTTGCAGAAGAACCATGATCTCACCCATGTAACAATGGAGCCCATAGCAGAGAATACAAGCACTAATACTGAATGCTCCTGGATTCAAAGCCAAGTGAAATATCAAGTTTTTTCTTCTAGGTTGGCTGATCTCGTTTGGCGGGCTTTAAACTATCTTCGCTGGGGGAAGGGGCTGCTCCGAGTGGAGAGGATGCTTCACCAGCATGCAGGGTGACAAGAGAAAGGGTTCCCAGGTAAGCAACAACGTCCCAGGAGTAGGGGGCCACAACTGTGCTGTGAGTGGGGGGAGGCATGGGCACCCTCAGGAGGCTTCAAGTGCCTCTGCACTAATGCTCGTGGCATGGGGAACAAGCAGGAGGACCTGTGCCTCCTGATTGCAAGCAAGAATCCAGATTTAGTAGGACTTACAGAAACCTGGAGGGACCCCACCCATAACTGGGCAGCGGGCATTTGGGGATACACCCTATATAGAAGAGACAGGACAGAGAGGAAAGGTGGGGGGGTTGCGCTCTATGTCAAAGAGCACCTCACATCATCAAGGATTAGCTTCAGGGTAGAGGAGGGTCGGGCAGAGACACTATAGGTCAAACTACAAGGGGGGCTCGGTGAAAGGGACCTTACAGTGGGGGTCTACTACAGACCACCCAACCAGGGGGAAAAGCTGGACGGAGACTTCTACTGTCAGCTTACGGAGGTGGTTAGGTCAAGAGATGTTATTGTCATGGGTGACCTAAACTACTCAGACATTTGCTGCGAGGAGCAGACAGCCAGGTCTGACTGCTTGCGTAGGTTCCTGGCTGTATTACAGGACCTTCACCTTATCTAGGAGGTGCACAGCCCCACTAGGGGTAATGCCTTGCCAGACCTGGTCCTGGCCATGGGGGATGACCTGGTGAGGGGCTGCAGGTCCTTGACCACCTGGGCAATAGCAATCATCACCTGCTGGAATTCACTATCCAGCGCAGATAGACTAAAGCCCTTGACTTCAGAAGGGCCAACTTCAGTGAGCTTAGGAGACTAGTGGGGGAGGCACTGAGGGCCCAGAAGGTAGAGGAGATGGGAGTCCATGAGAGATAGTCATACCTTAAGGGGACGATACTCCAGGCCCAAAGGGTAACAGTCCCTGAGAGAAGTAAGGAGGGCAAGAGTGCTCAGAAACCCCCTTGGCTCAGCAAGGGCATTCAGGAATGCCTAAGGACTAAAAGGGGGGCGTACAACCAGTGGAAGAGAGGAGCTATC
>NW_017728993.1:11728597-11734594 GCF_001723915.1 Gavialis gangeticus | reverse complement strand
GAATCCACAGCATACATACAGGCTGGGGATTTCCCCTCTTGAAAGCACGGAGGCAGAAAGGGATCTTGGAGTCATTATTGACTCCAAGATGAACGTGAGCCACCAATACCAGACCGCAGCCAGCAAGGCCAGCCCTACCTTGTCATGTATCCAAAGATGCATCTCAAGCTGATCCAGAGAGGTGATACTTCCCCTCTATGCGACACTGGTCAGGCCGCAGTTGGAGTACTGCATCCAGTACTGGCACCGCACTTTGAAAAGGATGTGGCCAGCCTGGAGATGGTTCAGAGGAAGGCCACCCGCTTGGTGAGAGGGCACTGAGGGACCTGAACCTGTTCAGCCTTGGCAATAGGAGGCTGAGGGGGGACCTGGTGGCTGCCTACAAACTCATCAGGCGAGATCATCAGCAAATAGGAAGGGCCCTATTCTCCCCAGCACCACCTGGGGTGACAAGGAACAATGGTAATAAGATGATGGAGAATAGGTTTAGGTTAGAGATCAGGAGGCAATATTTTACAGTTAGGGTGGCCAAAATCTGGAACCAACTTCCCAGGGAAGTGGTCCTCACCCCTACCATGGGCAAATTCAAAAAGAGCTTAGATGATCACCTGTCTGGGATCTGTGAACCCAGCATTCATTCCTGCCTGTGGCAGGGAGTCAGGCTAGATGATCTGATCAGGTCCCTCCTGACCCTAGCTACTACTATAAGTCAAGTGACCAGTGACTGATTTTCAAAAGGCCACCATCGCGGTAGTTAACAGTTCTCAGCAACATAGAATGCAAAAGTATCCATCCACCACTCTGTACCCCAAGGACTGAAAGAGAAGCCAAGCAGATTGTGTGACAGCCAATGCTTAACAGGAGGAACCCACTCAGACTCGGATAGGATATGCCATTGGATATACCACTAATGTTGACAAGGATTGACACTAGTTAAAGTCTGACTGATAATTAGTTCTACTAGCCAAAGTAGCAGGGTATCCCACCTTCCACAGACTGCAAGAAGCCACAGTTTTAAGAGAACTAGAGGACAAGAGAGAACATCAGGGGTGATGCAGGACAATAAACAGCACTGATTTGTGAGAAAAATTCCTATTATAACTATAATTTAAAGTCTAGACGAATCTTGGAGGTTCTGAAGTTTCATCTTCTCCAGCAATAAATAAGGATCCTCTAAAACTGAAAATGGGACTCTCCACAGCCTGAGCCAAATGACCAGAGTTGTGACTGATTCACCTCCCCCCTGAAGTGGTCCTAGAGGAGACAAGTCATGCATACTGCTTGGGAGGGTTGCACCCACCCTTTGGACAGAAGCAGCTCTCCCCAGGCATTATGAGGACAGCAACAACTCAAATCCCAAAGTCACATGTGCTTTGCGATGGCCACTGTTTGGACCAACATCTAGGGATCTTCAAAGCTGAAAGCATACATCTTAACAGCTGGAGCTCAAGCCAAAACCTGCAAGTGATTCATATCCTCTGTAGACTGGACATAGAAGTAGACCTCTAACTTAATGGCTGGTGAATATTATGGAGCTTATTCCCCTGGGTAATCCTTATTATGCAAAAAAAAATCCCCATGTACACAAGTAGCTCAAATGGAGTCCAAGGGAACACTTGCATGAGCTAGGGCCTGCCAGATCACACCAATATATTTATGGGGGGCGATTCAAATACTCAATGAAAGATATGATATACACTTGAAAAAGATATCCAAGCATAATTTTCATGTAATTGTGTTTTTAAACCTGGTTTTAAAATGGGCTGATTCCTTTATGCTAATTTGACATTTATTAACAAAACATGTACCGATATAAAACTATATTCAGTCCAACCCAGCAAGTGCTCCTATGATGACAACAGAATTTAATGATAAATTGATATTTGCTGGCATGAAAAATTAGATGCAAAATAAGTCTGGCATTTTTGCTATTCATAGTTTAGGATTAATTTTATTAAACAATTTTGCAGTTTTCTGGTTCACTGAGTGCATGTTTTCTGATATCTGCCCAAGAAGAAAAGTCTATTGTGTCTGGCTAACTTACACCAATATATTTACTGCAGTGTCAGCATACAAGCAACACTTGACCTGTGATACCCTTATTTTATTAGAGTTCAGTCTTTTCACTATATCTTTTTGGTCCAATCTCATCTGCATTTGCTTAGTTCAGTGAACCGTTCAGTTCACATACAGCGTATTGCGCATAATGTAATTGTTAAATGTTATAAATTAATATCTGCGAGAGAACCAGTAGATCTCAGTAAGAGATGGGAAATCATTATTAAAGGGTGATGAGTGACTCCTAGAAGCCACCAACAACAATTTAAAGAGATGAATTCAGAACCGTTTTCAAGATGCTTTTCCGTGCATCGAGAATTTACTTCTGTAGGCTGCTTTTATTTTTCCACAGAATGAAGCTTGTCACAGTTGGCATTACTAGAAAGAATGATATCATTCCCCTACATTGGTTTAAAATGAAATGGGATTCATTTTAAGTGACTAGGGCCAAAATTAAGCCAAAAGAGAAATTATCCCCCTGCAGAGACCAATATAAACTAAAATCCAGGAACACAAGCAGTCAAAGCAAAGCCCAAGTGACGCACAGGCTTTGCGCTGACCCTCTCCCCTGAATCTCTTCAACCCTTCATAAAGGAAGCCAACAGAGGTCTCAATACACCATATGTGGCCTATATATTCACTGGGTCTTTAAACAGGTTCTTTGCAGTTGGCTTGCTATCGCCTAAATTAATCCACCTGCAGTCTCTTCCACAGTAATGATCTCACCCATTCCCTTTTTCAGTACAACCGGCTTCTGGCAAGCAGCAGAAGTAGAAGACTTCTGCTTTCTTCTTTGAAAATCATAATAAAAGCACAATAGTTAACACAAACCATAACGACCATATCAAAGCATCCTCTCACACTGCCAACCCAGCTCCAATAATGCCCTGCTTGAAAACCAACATATCCTTGCATCCAGTGCTGGTAGAATCAGAGAGTGGTTCACGACCTGGGGAAGAATATAACAGTCACCACAGGAGATTCACCACTAGTCACATTAGTTTTGTTGTGTGTGTGCGCATAGCCTTATTTCCAACAGGATGGTATATGTTACGTTTTTCCAACACAAAAACAAAGACTTCGTGATAAACTGGCTACTGTATTTTATAATGCCGTAAATATATGCAATGCCCCCATCACCTCTCACTGATGTGGAAAAAATCTATAGGGGTTGAACCACCAAGTACAGCCCAAAGCTCAGATACTCGAGATGAACTGGTAACTTCGCCAGCACCACCAGCAGGAGAAAGGTGTCATCGTGAATGCCATTAGCAGGGGACACAACATCCATCTGGAACTGGATTAGCCACCCACCCTGGCACCATGCTGTGCCCATGCAGCTCACAAGAAAGTCAAAAGGAGAAGGACATTCACGTCCAAAAGCAAACCTTAGCCGCTGGGGTATAAACTCTTGCAGACAAGAATCTGGGCCTACCCAGTGTTGTGCAGGGCACCGAGGACACAGTCTTGACTCAACACCTAACCAACTAGGATTACATTTATTTTTTTGGCAGACACTTAGCTGAAGCCAATCTCCTCACTTATGGCTTCTTATCAAGCGCCAGTTATCACAGACAAGCAAATGGGAAGTGAGAAGGGGAAACAGATGTGTTAATGTGCTTGGCCCTTCAATCCTCCGGGGCGAGGAAAGGGAAAGCCCTTAAACTCTGTAGACCTCAGTAGACATTGAGCTTGCAATCCTGGAATATGTGCGATGCATTTTGGTGGAAGTATGCCTTAGTACGTTCTGTTTCGGATGAACAGCAATGGCACAGCACTGAGCTAGCAAGGAGACTGAACAGCCTTTAATTCCTGCAGAAGGGGCTCTACTCAGATCAAGAGAGGGATCAGTAATGGGACAGACAGCACGAAAGAGCTGGCTTGCCGCATCTTGACTACAGTGGGAGGAGGCAAATCTGCAAGTCCCAGTGACACCAGTCCCTTAAACTTCACAAGCTCATTAGCATTTGCTTTTTGAGGAAGTGGCAAATACATGATTTTAAAATGAGAATCTGACAAGTCCCCACCCCGCACTGTGCACAAGGCTTGGTTCTGTGAGCATCCAGCTGCTTTAGGCTTCTGGCCTCCCAAGGAGCAATCCACACGTGAGGCCCCTAGAAATATTCCTTGCACTGAAGAATTAATAAGATCATTGGCATTTTTAAATGTCAGTCACCCTTGGTTTTGCAGCAACCTTCTGCCTTCATAAGATTCAAGACGCACTGTTATTAAATATGAACATCTCCTAATTTATTTTTTTTAATGCAAAGCTTGTGGGTAAGTTTAGAGGCTTGCTTGGAGTGAAGGCTGGAACATCTGAGAGGAAGCTCCCTGCAGCTTCTTCATGCCTAAAGCAGGGGATGGAAACCAAGAACAGCCCTCCTTCAAGGGAAGGCACCAGTCCTCCCATTTCTTTGGTGATATTTAGCAGCATAAGAGAAAGGAGTCCTCCATGACCAACACATCTATCTGCCCATTCAGAGAGGGCTGCCGAGGCCAAACTGCTGACCCACGTCACAACACAGCTGCCAAGAAGGTCAATGGACCAAGGAGAGGTTTAGCCCCACTAAAGTTACGTTCACTCTCTTTTTTCCCCAATTCCCATCCCTCTTCCTTCCCCCATCCACCCCAAGCTCCATCTCTCTACCCCATGTTCCCAAAGCTTCTGCACTTGTAGCAGAACAGTACTTTGAAGTGCTGCAGACAGATTAAAAGAGGGAGACTGCGGGTTGTTTTCATTCTTCAAAGCACTCCTGACTAGGATTTGCAGACCTGCGTAGGAGGGTTAGAAGTACAACTGCCATGGATGGCAGTAGACAATATGCAATGGATCTTCAAGCCAGCTTGCAAAAAATCTCATCAGTAATTTATTTATTTATTTTTTTAGAATCATGTCCATATTGCAATTACTGACTTAGGGCAATTACTGACTTAGGGTTTTTTTTTTGGCAAAGCAGTAGTTAGTGACACTTTAATGACCCTGTCAGCAAAGCGTCTAGGCTTCAAACCCTCTTCAGAGATTCCTGCTCATTACTGCAGAGAGAAGCACCAGGCGAAAAAAAAGCCCTTCCAACCTATGAATTCTTCCTTTTTCTTTTTCACTAAAATATAGCAATGGAACAAAGTCATCTTATTTTTCAGCAATCTTACTTGGAAGCCCCTTAATGTTGCCCATCTGCCTGTCAATGTTATTTAATTCAAAATTCAACACAAGCGAAAACACAGATTAAATATCCCTTTCTCCACGTGGAAGCAGCTGTTTGTAGCAGGGAACAAACCCTGGTCTTTACATTTAGTAGTGAATATATATAACTGGCCTGCTCAGACAATGCTGCTAACCCTGCAGCCACAGGCCCCCACCTGACTGGGGATAGGTAAATGTGATTACTAATGTGACCTGTCCTGCTTGTGCTCCAAGGATGCATGGGGTGTATCTGGATGAGTGTGCACATGTGGTTTGTGGTATCACATGAGGCATTTGCTGTGCTGCTATTTTGCAGCAATGAGATCCTGATGTCAAAAAACCTGTGCTGGAAGAGAACAGGGGCACACATGGTGACAGCACGAGCTGCCTGAAACAAGAGCCTAGCCAGCCAGAGCCACACTGCAACTGCCAGCCAGGCTCTGTGTGCCCAGTTTGCCACCACTAGAGCCCTAGAAGGCCTCCAGGACCCCAAGTAAGATGGCTGGGGCCAGCCCAGGTGCTGGCCCCAGGCTCCCCTACCCCATCCAAGCAACTTGCTGCGTGCCAGAGCATGCATGTAGCTAGCAATTGCTGCCCTGGGAACAACTAGCAGTGTAAAATACTCATTCTTGCTTGTGGGGATGCACCCATGGGCTCCATACAGACATTTGGGGAGGGTAGGGGGGAGTTAGATCATGTTAAAAATAGCCAGCTGATTTAAGGCAAGTCAGGATGGGGAGGTACTAGAGAGAGAA
>NW_017728993.1:11721744-11723597 GCF_001723915.1 Gavialis gangeticus | reverse complement strand
GTAGGGGGGAGTTAGATCATGTTAAAAATAGCCAGCTGATTTAAGGCAAGTCAGGATGGGGAGGTACTAGAGAAAGAAGTTGGGTGTATTGGGGGAAAGCAGGCTCGTGGTGGGGGAGTCAGAGGGGCTCACAGTATCCAGAGGAGAGTTGGGGAACTATCGCCCCAGCCCCCCAGACCAGGAGGAGCTATTTTTATTGCCCCCCCCAAGTGAACCTAACATCCTGTCTGTCCCCCCACCACCACTGAGACTTACTGCCCCAGCACTGGCAAATGCTGATAAAACCAGCACAGGGAACAGCGTGTGGGATGGGACTTTTGGTGGGCTGGGGAAAAGGGTGGGGAGAAAGGGCTGGCTGGTCCATGTTGTCCATCTGGGGGTGGGGAAAGGAGCCAAGGGGGCTAAAATTAGCCTGGTGCAAAGGAGGGAATAGGAAAAGCTAACCCCAGAGCTGGGGCCAGCAGCTGGGCTTTCCCAGCCCCAGGGACACCCTGGGAACTGTGAAGAAATTCAGTAGATTGGTATCACTGGACCCGAGCTAAATTAGACTGCCTTAGTGGAACACTTTATTTATATTGGGTTGGCCATTTTTATACTAATCTAACTGTCCTGGACTTCTATACAGTTTGCACATAGAGCCACCTAACTAGTGTAACATCCACACCTGGGCTAACTAAATTAGATTGGGTGACCATTTTTAATGCAATCTAACCTCCCACTAACATATAAGACTGAAGTTGGTTCCTTATAAGGAACTGGAAATAAGGAACCAACTTCAGCCTCGTCCTTAAAGGAGGGCACTAGTCTTACTCCTGGGCAACAGTTGTGGAACTGAAGTCCACTCCATGATAGGGTAGACTGGGCTCTTCAACCCTAGTCAGCAGCCAGTCTAGGAGTAGATCGATGAACAAAAGGATGATCTCCTTTGCTCCAGCAGCCAAGCTGGTTCCAAACATACTGGCACCCCACCTTCCCTTTGGATTAAATCAGCAAGGCTGATGAGGACACTGATGTGCGGGCAGCTCAGTGTCTCCATAGACACTGTCCACGTTTTTGCACCCTGGGGAGGTCACTCCAGCTTTGTTTTATCTTTCAAGCAAGGACTATGTTCAACAAGTTGATGTCTCACTCAGTGTATTTCTATTGTCTCATGAGACAGACAGATGCCTGCTACTGCTGGTGCTAATACTGCAATTTTCAGTTTTCATGTGTCTTCTATGTTATGTTATTGGATAGAATAATATGCATTGATAATGATAATTAATTTTTGCAATTAATAGTGTAACAGGTTCACCTTTCAGAGCCTGGGTTGAGTCCCAGGCTTGAGATCCTGCTGTTTTGATTGGTGGAGCCCATCTGCCAATCAGGAGGCAGCAGGAGAAATAAAGTCATGCCCTTTTCCTGAGGGGGAGGGGGAGAAGAGCTCGCGCCAACCTGATTGAAGACTGTAAACAGTCAGGTCCAGAAGACTTCAGGGTTGGAGCCCTGGAGCGTATAAAAGGAGCTGCATGCCCAGCATGAGGGGAGATGCAGCAAGAGACTCAAGAAGAGTGGAGCCAAGAAAAGCAGGGGAGCCCTCACCCAGCGGACAACAGGCCCAAGCCTCCCAAAGCTGCCACTGGAGGAGCAGCCTTAGGAGCGGTGCGAAACCACTCGGGCTGTTGACAGGAGGAATAGGCTGCAATCGGACCTAGACAGGTTACAGGGGTGGGCGGACGAGAATAGGATGGGATTCAACACCGACAACTGCAAGGTGCTGCACCTGGGGAGGAAGAACTGGCACCATAACTACAGGCTGGGGAACTCCCTTCTCGTCACTGCAGAGGCAGAAAAGGATCTTGGAGTCATCATTG
>NW_017728993.1:11719131-11721389 GCF_001723915.1 Gavialis gangeticus | reverse complement strand
CCTGTTCCCCCGAGCACTGCCAGGAGTAACTAGGAATAATGGTCACAAGCTGACAGAGGGCAGATTTAGGCTAGCTATCAAGAGGTGCTACTTCACAGTCAGGGTGGCTAGGATCTGGAACCAACTTCCAAGAGAAGTGGTGCTGGCTCCTACCCTGGGGGTCTTTAAGACAAGTCTAGACAATCACCTCGCCGGGGTCATTTGACCCCAGTACTCTTTCCTGCCATGGCAGGGGGTCGGACTCAATGATCTGCTCAAGTCCCTTCCGACCCTACTAACTATGAAACTATGACGGCGCACAGGGACTGTGCACAGAGACCCGGCCCTGGGAGCAGTGCGACTGTACATCACGGTGTACAGTTTGGTGCATGGAGCCCAGGCTTTGGGAGCCACAAGCAGCCCCGGCAGGGCCTTGAGACCTGAGCCACCTCACCACAGACCCATCTCCCAGCAGGTCCCACAGTGCACAGGGCGGCACGTGGGCCTGAGCCTTGGGAGCCAGGGAGCAGCAGAGGCTGCTTGGGGTAGCCACCTCGCATAAGGATGGCTAGCCAGAGCCTAAAGGGCCCGGCCTGTGCTAAGAGAGCCCTCAGTGCCAAGACAGGGCATGGGGAAATAGTAGTGCTGCAGCGTGAGGCCCAGCACCCAGGAAGCAGCAGCAGTGGTGCAGCAGCTGAGAGGAGCTGAGCTCTCAGTGCCCAGAGCAGGGCACAGGGTGGAGAGGAGCCCAGCAGTGCAGCAGAGGTGCTGCAACAGAGGAGACCCCATTGAGCTGTGCCCTGACCACCACCACCTGAGGGAGCGCGAGTCATTGGGCCCTTGGGTCCCACAGGAGAAAGATATTTGGGGCGGGCTAACCCAGAGAAGGGGCTTGTGCTCCCTGGATACCCCCCAAGGAACCCTGTTGGAAGGAGGACTATCTCCTGCCACGGGCCAGGGATTATGTTAAGGAATAGATGTTATTAAGATTGTTCATGTTTGCGCCTTATATGTTGGAATTGAAATGTTGTATTGTGATGTTGTAAATAGTGTCATTTTGGGTTTGACCTTGGTTATTGGTTAGTGTTCTCTGTGTAAATACATGGTATTTAGTTTTATGTTTATGTATATTCTAACTTAATAAATTGTATCTAGTTAAGAACTTTGGGCTTGGGCTGACTCTATAGAAGAAAGAGGGATCTGCTTGAAATTCTGGCATCCCTCTCACAGCACCCCCTCCTGCCTACCTGTCCCATCCCATTGAGAATAGGGCACACCCTTGGGTGTACCTGGGTTACAATATCATATTTACCCAAATCCAAGATGACTTGGAATGTAGGATGACCACCCCAAATTATCCATTCATGGAAAATTATAACATATTATAAATTCTCTCATTTTCTGTAATTTTCAATGTATAGAATCTAATTATTGAACGGTTGTGTTAAATCTGTCCCCAACCATGCGGGGTGGGGGCTTGCCTGACCCCCTGTAGCTCACTTTCTGCCATTCGCCACGCATGCCTGCATCCTGCCACCTGTCCCCCCGATCCACAACCCACCACTGGCCCTCATCCACCTACCCCCCCCATTCCTAACCCATACTGCCACCTGATCCCCATTTTGTGCTGCTATCTACCCCTGACACTGCCCCATCCCCAGCATCTGCTGCTTCCCAATCACCTGCCTGCTTCCCCATGTGCACTGCTGCTCCAACCCGTGACATGTACTACTTCCTAATCCCCTTGTGTGTGCTGTTGCCCAATCCCCCAACACATGCTGCTTCTTTATCCCCTGCCCAATCATGAGCACATGCATGTTGCTGCCCCATTCCTTCCCCCCCGCCATCATCCTTATGTGGGCTGCTTCCCGATTCTCATGCAAGCTGCTGCCCCATCTTCCACCTGACCCCTGACCTGTACGACTACCTGATTCTGGACCTAGCTGAAGACAGAGTGCTGGTACTCAGATCCAAGAGGAGACATGTTTTCCCCATGTTGAATGAGGGGAAAAAAAACTCAGTTTGGATCTGAGTAAATATGGTAATAAATTACATTTGGAAAAATCAGTGTGGGTTTATATACAAACCATATGTTTCCATGAGAAAAAAAGGAAAGGAAATGTATAATGCAATATTTCCTGTCAGAAAGCAATTTAAATAAAGATGCTTTATTCTACCTTAATAAAGAACAATTAAATAAGTAAGTGTACACAAAAAAAATTCTAAACAAATAACTTCACATGTTCATAGGGAAAAGACATGGTAGGTGCTCATCCAAA
>NW_017728993.1:11711477-11714131 GCF_001723915.1 Gavialis gangeticus | reverse complement strand
TAACTTCACATGTTCATAGGGAAAAGACATGGTAGGTGCTCATCCAAAAATCCTCATATTGACCTATATTTCTGTCCGAGAACACTGTTGTATGTTTAATAAGAAAAACCAAAGACAAAAAGCCATACTGTAATTTTTAACATGTTTCATGACACAACCAAGTCAATAATGCAATGTTGTCCCAAGTCATTCAAGTAGGTTCCCTGCTTGTAGTGAGGCAGCCTGGAAGAGCAGTGGAGACCCACAGTGGAGCAATGGAGACCCCCGGCCGTGTGCGGGCATGATGGAGCCCCCCAGCAGAGTGATTGAGACCCCTGGAGGTGGTATTTCTAGCACTGCTTCCCAGCACCAGAATAACACCCAACACCAACATCTGTGCCGGCTTCCCTATCCAGCCCTTGCTACTTTTCCTGGCATAGGTGGTAGAGCCCTAGGAGAAGGGCAGCAGGGAGCAACAGGGCCTCCAAGATGGGTCTCCCTACCCAGCACTTACTACTAAAATGGTACAGGTGGCAGAGCCCCTGAATGGCAGCCCTGGGTGAGACTCCCTTCCTAAGTGACTGGGCTGGGTGGTAGCTCCCTAGGTTGGTCTGCTGTGACAGTGACTGTGATTAGTTTTGAGCTATAGTTAAAGGTTAATAGTTAACTATTTGCCTAGGGTTTGTTCAGGTTTGCTCACATTAAAATATCCTGTTCAAACTTACTTGACCAAGTTTCTGGGTGGGGGCTCAAGGTGGTGTAAAAGCCCTATATTCTTACTGCCACCCAGGACCTAGCCTGACAGCAAGGGCGGGTGTCAACCGGCAGGCTGGAACTCAAACACCAAGCTTCAGGTCAGTCTTCTTCAGGAGACTCTGTCGGTGGTGGAGACATGTTTTGGGGGGATCCAAAATGGGTTTTGCCCCACAATCCCATCCTAAGAGCAGCATCTTCTTTGCAGCAATGTAAATAGCACACAGGGCTGGGGGCTGGCATTTGGCAAGCTGGCACATGAAAACCAAGCTTTGGGTCAAGAAATACTGCGCCCAGTCTTCTTCATAAGAATCTGCTGGAGGTGATGACATGCGTTCTGGAGCAAGCCAAAAAGGATTTTTGCCTGATAATCCCATCCGAAACCCAGCTCCTTATTTGGGGTAATGTATTTGTTACACAGGCCCAAGGGGTGGTCAGTTGTCAGGTTAGCTCTCCAAAACTGAGCTTTGGGTTGGGCAGGCTTTTAGGGAGAGTGCTCTGATGTCAGAGATGTGTTTGGTGGATTTTGCCATATAACCCCAGCCCAAAGGCAGCTCCTTGATCATTGCAATGTTTAGCACACAGACCTCAGGGGCTGTTGGTTGGCAGCCTGGTATTCAAAAGCCAAACTTTGGGTCAGGCATCGCTGTGCTCAGATTTCTTCAGGAAAGCCCCCCAGTACCAGTGATGTGTGGTCTGGGGTGACCCGGAAGGGAGTTTTCTTTATAATTCCAGCCCAAACTCAGCTCTTTATTTGGGGCAACATTTAGCACACAGGTTTAGGGAATAGTTGTAGTAGGCAGCTTAGCACTTGAAACCCAAGCTTTGGGTCAGTCAGGGGTCTGCCCAGATTTCTCCACATCAGTCTATTGGTGGCAAAGACATGAATTTTGGGGTGAATCAAATAGCATTTTGGCCCAAAATCTGGGCCTAAACTCACTTCCTTATTCTGAGCTATGTAGATAGCACACAGTCCTGGGGGAAGAGGGGTTATTTGGCAGCATGGCACGCAAAAACTGCGCTGTGGGTTTTTGGCAAAAACTCCACCCAGACTTCTCCAGGAGAGTCCCCTGATGGTGGAGACACGTGGTTTGGGGTGACTCAAAGTGGGCTTCGCCTAATAATCACAGTTCAAACTCAGCTCCTTATTTGTGGCAATGTATTTATCACACAGGCCTGTAGGGCCAGGAGTTGGTAGGCTGGTATATGAAAACCATGCTTCAGATCAAAGAGGGATCTGCCCAGACATCTTTCGGGAGGTCTCCTGGTAGCACAGGTATGTGGTTTGGAGTGATCTGTTGTGAAAAGGATTTTGCTTTATAATCCCATCCAAAATACCCAGCTCCTTATACAGAGCAATATACTTAGCACACAGTGGGTGGCTGCTACTCAAAAACCAAGTTCTGGGCCGGGCAGGGACCAACCCAGACTTCTTCAAGAGGCAATGATGTGCGTTTTGGGGCAATCCAAAAAGGATTTTGCCTCATAATCCCAGCCCAAATTCAGCAGAAGCTTTGGGGCTGGAACACAAGAAGGGAGCTTCAAGTCAGCCAGGGGCTTTCCAGGCGTCTTCAGAAGACTCTCTCGGCTTCTTATTGGGAGCAGGCAGTACTACATAGTAGCTGGGCTGGTTCACAAAAAACTGAGCTTTGGATCAGACACCGCCCTGCCTTGAATTCTTCAAGAGTCCTCTGGGGGTGGAGACATGCAGTTTGGGGTGATCGGAAAAGGATTTTGCCCAATAACCCAGGGCCAAACTTAGCTCCTTTTTGGGGCTATGCACAGAGCATGGGCTTGGGTGGAGGGGTGTCAGATGGCAGGCTGGCATATGAAAGCCAAACTTCAGATCAGACCAGGGTGGTGACGTGTCATTTCAGGTGATCCGAAAAGGCTTTTCATCCATAATCCCAGCCCCCCCCCAA
>NW_017728993.1:11699087-11711358 GCF_001723915.1 Gavialis gangeticus | reverse complement strand
AAAAAAAAAAAAAAAAATCAACTAATTTTTTCATGGCAATGCATTTAGCATGCAGGTCTTTTGGGGCATGAGTTGGCAGGCTGGCATGCAAATGCCAGGCTTCAGATTGGGCAGGAGCCTGCCCAGTCTTTTTTGGGAGAGTCCATGGGTAGTGGAGACATGTTTTTTGGGGTAAAGGATTTTGCTTCATAATCCCAGCCCAAACTCTGCTCCTTATTCAGTGCTATGTAAATAGCGCACAAGCCTGAGGGGCCACGAGTTGGCAGGCTGGCGCACAAAACTGAGCTTTAGGTTGGGCAACACCCTGCCAAGATTTCTTCAGGAGAGTCTCCCCGTAGCAGGGATGAGGCAATGGGGCAGGTTTGGGGTGACCTATATAGGATTTTGCCTGATAATCCCATCCCAAATTTAGCTCCTTATTCATAGCAACATACAGGCCTACAGGGCTATTAGTTGGCACCAAAAACCAAGTTTTGGTCAGGCACTGCCCTGCCCAGACTTCTTCAGGAGAGTCTCCCAGTGGCAGAGATGTGGGGCTTGGGGTGGCTTGAAAAGGATTTTGTCCCATAATCCCAGCCTAATCACTGCTCCTCATTCAGGGCTATGTATTGATACACAATATTATTTTACATTTTTATGAGTAAGTATATTTTTGATGAAGTTGCAACTCTTTAGCACATCCAATTCATTGCTAATAACCTTTTATTATTTAAAGATTAGCTTTGAAAAAGGAACCAACTTCAGCCTTGGCCCACTTCTCTGAACATCTGTACGCACCCATGACATGCAGGACAAGCAGCTGAGTGAAAGCTATGGAGCGAGTCTGGGGGAAAAAAAAAAGAAAATGGGCACATCTTAGCATTGTCATACCATGGATGGAGGGCATCACCTGCTATCTTCTTCTGTTCAACAAGAATTTCATCTCCCATCCCAAATGTGCTTACTCTCTCTGTCTCACAAACACACACTTAACCCTTGATATTTTGTCCAAGCAGGGATGGAGCTTACCATAAGCCTCTAGTAAGTGTAAGGACTGTAAATAGACCCATTCTTCAGAGAGCAGAAAGGATAGGCCAGTGATTAGTAGCACACTAATTTAGGATTTAGGGCAACTAGATTTAAATTCTTCCTCCCACTTCTTGTAGGAGCTCAGGAAAAAAAAAAAAAAAAAAAAAAAAAAAAAAAAAAAAAAAAATCACTGCGGTTGTATTTTCACTGCTTCTGCAGGATTACTAATGCACAGTAGTTATTCTCCTACAAATTTCTATAGAAACAAGTTTTTTCCAGTAGGTAGCTAGGCAAGCTCTATATTATACCCCCTGCCATGACTGACCTCACAGTGCAATTACAGTGCCTTTTCTCCACTAGGATTTTACAGCAAACTAGTTAGCACGCATCAGTTATTCTGGAGTAAAAATCCTTTGTAGCTGTGAAAACAGAGCCTAAAATGTCTCAGTGCCTTGCGTGAAAAAAAACCCAGGATATTTGTACTTTCTTGCCACACCAGGGCACTGCGAAAAGACTTTTCAGAGCTCAGATGCTAGGATAACAGGAGCCATACTGGAGTTAGCGACTTGTATTTTACTACTGCCACCGGTACTTTTTAATACCCATCACGGCATTTTCACGTCTGACTGCCAGCATCCGGGAAAGAACAAACAAACAACAAAATGGACATTGCACAGAGAGGCCGAGATAATTATGTTTTCCTATGGCTAAAAAAAATGCAATCCAATGTAGGATGGAGTTTAGGAATACACGGTCCCTATATGGTGCTAGAGATTGTAGCAATGATTACTAATAGACCTCTGTGAAGTGTAAAACATTACGTTGATTAGTTTCCAGCAGTGCCATTCCGCCTGTGAAAAACAGCCTGAAGTAAAAATGAGAGCGAGATTGTCCACTGCTGTGTTAAGAGAAGAATTCAAATTCCACACCATGCTGAGTAACCACATATAAAACCAGTACCTGTGACAAAGGCTCCCAGCTGAGCCCATGTACAGTGGGTAGCCTGTTCCCTGCATACAAACTCTAGAATATATTTATGGTCCATTTTAACCTGGTGATTTTTTTTTTTTTTTTTTTTAAATGGTGTTCACATCTCTTAAAACAATAGCGGCAAAATCTGCTGGCAGAACAGCTGCTGTGGCCGAAATGCAAAAGTGGGGAAAAATATTTTGCTCAGGATCCTATGCAAGAGAAACTTCTCAGGGAGACAGGCTCTTAGCATTTTTCCAGATGTGGGAGAGAAGAGGTGCTTCATCCATTGTTTTATACTCAAACTATGCAGTCATCTTGTTTCTGACTTTACTGGTGGATCTGCTACAGAACTGGAGTAAAAATACTCTAGCAAGAAGCTGCATTTTTTCAAAAAGAAAGCTTTCTATAGCAATGGCTTCCCAGGGAAGGCGTTTGGAGGTGCTGGACTGGGACTCAGGTGACAAAGTGGTGGCTAAGCCACAACCTTACTGTGTGACCTTGAACAAACTGCATATTTTGAGGTGCTGAACATCTACACCTGGAGACCAAAATGCTCGGGCACTTCTGAAAACCGGCTCTATAATACCCTCCCCTAACTAAAACTCCTCACAGGAAAAAGGGAGATAGTGATGTATTCAGGAACTATAGTAAAGGATGCCATAGAAATTCAGAGGTAGATAAACAGGTTAAGTAAAAGCAACTTCTGAACAGCTGACTGAAGTGTGCCCCTCACCTCTTCTCTACTCTGACTTCAGTCTATCATAACCCTGCTAATACACTCATCCAGCAAAACAAAATAAAATAGAGAAACTTGTGATTTCTCCAGTTCCAAGACAAGCAGAAAATATGTAAACCCATTTTTTAAATAAAACCTCCGAGTTGCCATTTATCCATCATAAACAAGAAATGCAAAAAGGAACAGCTTTTTTCCTGTGCTTTGCAGCTCAGCTTGAGAGGCAAAGTATTTGCAAGGATGCATTCGCTGAGTGCCAAATTAAGAGCACAGGAGCTCCAAGAACCTAAAATAATAATAGCTTATTCTCCACTTAAGCCAAGCTAGTATTTGGAACCATTAATGCTCTGCCAACAGTTTTATAACATATCAGAGAAAATATTTGCTATATAGACAGAGCAATGCAATAATACAAACATTTGTGGGTTTTGCCCTAACCTTCCCTTGGACACTGTAATTCAGGAGTTGCGCACAACTGATGAGGAGGTGATTCTCAGCACTCTCAGTTTAGAAGCAATGCCACACAGACCAGCTAAGCATCTGACCACACAACATTAGCAAAACCTCTTCCCCCCATAAACCCAAGCAGTTCCCATCAGAAACCATATCAACATGAACATTTCTTACTCTGTTGCTGCCTTAACTCACCTCATCCTGGTCAGAAGGAACACTAAGGATAGATTTTCAGTGCCTCTAATGATTAGTAAGGGTAAAAAGATTTTGCACTACTTCTGGGTACTTTCTCTCTCAACTTGAAAGCAAACAGAAAGGGCACATTCAGCATTTAACTAGCTCTCTGACGCCACCTGTTATACTCCACCTTGTTTCAAGCAACCCAGCTGCTGAATGCCACCAAGCTGGGGGGAACTAGGCTTGAGCAGGGAAAGGAACCCCATATGTGCTAACACCTCAAGATGGGTGGGCTTGTGCTAATTAGAAAATTAAGTGAACAAAATAGCTGTGTCATGGTTAGCTAGCAATGCTGCTAGTCAATATGGGAGGGAGATAGCATGCTAGCTGTGTAAAACACTGTTTCTTTTATTCTTTGCCCAGAGGCAGCCATCTACACTTCTAATATACTCCATAACTCTGTGTACTTAAAGTTCAGCACTTGCATTAAGAATAAAACTCCCAAAGAAGTGTTCACACATGTAGAAGTGAATGCTGGTTTATTTACCAACCTGCTCTCCCTATCCAAAAGGCAGTTTGACAGGCAGACTGACAATAAAAGTAATGCGGGAGGGTTTTTTTTCATGCCTGCCTACACACCAGTCACTTCCAAGCTCTGAAACAGGCTGCTCACTACCTGCTGTGTCAATCTACTACTTTCCACAGGGTGACTGCCTTGGAGACAGCTGATGCCTCTGCTTCGCTCTTACCTTGTCTTTCACCTAGTCTCTATGTGTTCTTAGGTGTATCTCCGATTTGTCTCTTTGAAAAGCAAGCGTACCTTCTCTGGCTGACCTGAGTTTCTCAGAACAAGTGCTCACTTTGAATCTGATTTTAAAAGACACCATCTGTTTTTAAGGGAACAAAAAAATTCTCCCCTAATTAATTACACATCAAATATTTGTATTTACTCATCTAGCCACTTGACTGAATTCAAAGGTCATGTACTATCATTGTGACAGGGACCTTGGGCCACCAGTAATGTATATTTTATGGCAAGGAAAAAAGTTAATCCATGGTATGAGTGGGATCAGCTAAGACAAAAACTGAGTCCATGCAGCACAAGGATGTGATCTATGTCCTGCATCCAAAACAATGAACTTGTGAATCAAAAGTCATTCAGCTTGACTGGTGCAGCGTGTTTACAGATGCAGAGATCAGAAGGTCAATGAAATGCTGGCTGTGGACATAGGAAGGTGAAGAAGTGAGGGAGAGTAGTCTTTCTATAACTTACAAGGCCATGGCATTTGCCTAGAACAACAATTATTCCATTGTGGAAATGTTAATGCCGCGGTGCCTTGATATAAATGATAAACTCAACTAAATGGCACTTGATACCCAGCTAAGAGGAGGCCGAGAAGGACTCAACAGGAAGATGTTGTGTCCAACCAGGGAATGGTCAGGTTGGAGATGTGGGATCCCTTCCCTTTTCTTCTCAAGCTAAGGGGAGCTTTCAGTAATGGGCTTTGCCAAGCATTCACTGGGATGTTATGCACACACTCAGAAAAAGGAAGTCCCTGTCTCAAGAAACTTATAGTGGAGCTCCATTTAAGCATTAAACCTAAAGCTACACATTCTCAAATAAGTGTGCTTCAGTCTAGGCCCCCAGTTCCCTAATTACGAAACTAAATAAGAGTAGCTTCATTTCACATGTGGAAAGCACTGGAAACAAGGACATCCAGGTTGTCTGAAGGTCAAGCCCTGAGAATTTAACAGATTACACCTGGTTAGGCACCTACATTTGAACACATGTGTAATCCTCTGCATCTCATGACTTGTCGAAGTAATCCAAGTAATCCAACCAGCACCAACTTCTTCTGAAGACCAAACAAAAGTAAAGTCACCGCAGGTTGGACACGTGAAACTGAAGGCACTTAAAAACAAAGGTGATTTTTGAACATCTTCACCTAATTATTTCTGTCTTGGTTTCCCTATCAGGAATTGAAAAAATACCGGTCTTGGAGAAACATTATGAGTTTACATTGATATATGCAAAGTCCACTGTACACATACCTCACATCCTGAGCTACTCAAGAGATTAGAACAAAAAAAATGTAAAGTAAATATTACTTCCAGGAAATATTCTGTGGCAATGTTTAGTTTAAAGAAATATCTCAGGAAATACCATAAAAACTCTGGTATTCTTACTCATTGGCCTCTTTAGTGCTAAGCAGAGAGTTGAATTTATTATACCACAAACTTGAATTTCTTTAAAGGAAAAAGGAAGAGGGAAAAATACTTGGGCACTTTACATTTGCAGTTCTCCTCCTCGCATGCTGATTTTGTTTCCAGGCTTCTCTTTGCCTCGTCCTGTATATGCACACCTCTCTTACACACCTCCTGATCCTGCTGGTTTCAGACTGATACCCAATTTCATTCATTTCTCCATTTCTAACACATGTTGTCAAACATGTTTTCCCCTGCAGCAAGGCTTAGCCATAAATTCACCTGGAACTTTTTACACCGCTGTTGCATTTGCATGCTAATCAGAGAAGCCTATGTCTTCTAGCCTAGAAGAATGAGAAAGCTCCAGCTGAATGCTTAAAGAGACTCTGTAGTTTGCAGAGAGTTAGAAGTCCCTCATTATATTTAAAAGGACCCTCTATGAGGTTCATTTAATCCATCAGGATTCAAAGATGGCCTTTAACCTCATTCCCCAACCCCCACCCCATCCAGTATCACAATTTGACCTCTCCGGGTCAATGCCATGGATTTTCTGCCTCCAGATGTGACTTTCTATTCCCCTGAGCTAATACTGGTAACAACAAGGATGAGATTGAATTTCTCAACTCGTGGATGAAATATTGAAAATAAATGATCATTTTAACAACTGCTGTTTACTGATGTTAAAAAGATTATATCATTTCACCATAACTCAGGCCTCTTTCAAACCTTTGCACTTACCTAGTTAAACAGAAAACACTTTGATCACTTCTAACTAGATGATAAATACATATATCTACTACAGACAGATGTGAAATCCATTTTTTTCCCATAAGACTAACAAAAAAAAATCTCTTGAAATCTGATAAAATATATATATATTTTTTTTTTTGCTGATACAACTAACATGAAATCTTTAAGGGGAAAGTGAGTGTTTCCCTATTTGTTGATATACATCTGGTCTGATTCAAGTTCAGCGGCAACTTTTGAGAGCTTTTCCTCCATAAAATAATGTTTATAAATAATGCTCTCACTGCTTAGCAGTTCAAATATTAATCAATAATTAAAGATTAATCAATAATATCTGGTCTTGTACCCCAACATCTTAATTCTGGATTCAAGTTATGAAATGCAGACCCCAGATATGAAGACTTCCTAAATTCAGGGTTTTCAGATGCATCTCAAACATTATATGGTTTCATATAATGAAGTATAAGCCATCCTGCTTCTGCATATCCAGAAGGGCCAATAGAAACATGCAATAGGGCACGCTTCACGGCTCTTTTTGTTTTTTTTGGCTGCTTTCAGACTGTCCATGGATCCTTGGACATATAAATCAGAGCAGTAGCATGAGGTTACTGACCCTAGCAGTCTTGAGTACTGGGTTGCAATCCTAGTCTGGCAGTAGGCAAGGAGGTCTTTATATGACCTTGTCCTGCTGACAAAATGGCATGGTGGGCTGAAATCTGCTCTAAAGGCAAAGGGCTCTTTCCTCAGAGAGGAAGCATGGTCCAGTGGCTGAATCCCTGACCTTGTGAGATTTGGGTTCAAGTCCCTATTCCATCACAGGCTTTTTTGTGCGACCTCAGGTAAGGCATTTAGTCTTTATGTGTCTACTTCCCTGTTTGTAAAATGGGGATAATAGCAGTGCCCTCCTCTCAGGGTACCATGAAGATAAATGCATTAAAGCCTGTGAGTTGCTCAGACAGTACAGTAATAAGGGCCATATGAGTGCCATAGATAGATAGCTTCATAAGAGCACTAGGGGAATCTAATAGCAGTTCAGAGAAGGCTGTTTCTTTTACAACACTTTCTTTTCTTTTCTCCATCTAGCAGACAGGAAGATCTACAGCAAACAGATTCAGTTCCTAAAACTTAACTACTTCATTCCAGGTGTGTTCCCCCATGCATCTTCCCCTGCAAGATTCATAACAATAATGAACAAATAATGACTTGTAGCTAACACTTTGACATTAATTATTACAATCTACTGCATTTAAGTGACATGCAGTGAAATTAAATTTTGTGTTAGAGATTGGAGGTTTAATGAGTTTTAGAACTACTTGTATCATGTACTTCCATTTAGTTGTGATTGGTTTAGTCACTGATGGTTATATGACAATATAATGTTAAGAGATAATGTGGAAGATAGGAATCCCTACTGAAGATCAGTATGGCTGAAGGAAGGGGGCAACACTTGAAACACCGGTTTAAATTTCCCCACCAGTGGTTCTCAACCTTTTTAAACTCAAGGCATCCTTGGATAGACTCAAGGCACCCCTCAGAAAATGCCAGCTCTTAGTTTTCACTCTTTCTGTAGTAAAAAAAACGAAAACCCCCCAAAAAAACCACCAGGGTTTTTTTTCTGTTGCATAGAAATCCATACTTGTGGTGTTGCCAAGTTCTTTGCAACAAGAAAAAAATAACCCCCGCTCTACTTTTTTTCTGTTGCAAAGAACTCAGCAACACCAAAACTATGGATTTCTATTTGAAATCACTGGGTTTATCTTGGGAATCATGTTTGTAAGAGCCAACATTGTGCGGTGCCCTGCAACACCCTCAAAAGGATCTTAAGGCACCCCGACTGAGAATCGCAGCCATGGAAGAACTGTCACTAGAGGAAAGTAGGTCATTCATTCACCTTGGTCAATTCAGTTGCTTCTGCCCCATTGAGATTCCCAACTAGAACGTTATTTGCAATAGTAGGGGAGATGTATGGATTCCTGTCCTCTGAATCCTGGATATGAACCATTGTGTTGTAAATGAAATGAGTTCAATGTCATAAAATAGTAAACTGGCACCTATTGACTGCATTTAAACCAGGCACCTGAAAGGTGAAAGCCAGCGTATACAGTTAGGTTGTACAGATTCAACAAAGCAATTTGCAGTTTTTCTAATGCTGAGAGCAGAAATCCCAAACACAAGTGTCCTGCATCCTGAAAGCTGAGTGGTATTTCACCAAACACTGAATAGTCCCAAGGTATTTTCCCTTGATGCATGTTGAAAATAGCTTTTCCCTGTTAATGTATTGTTGGAAGACTTCAAAGGTGACTTACATCTCTGGTGCCCTAGATCATGTTTTCCCTTTTCCTGATTTCTGAGAATCCAAGCAAATGCCATTCAAGGGTTGTTAAATGCCATTCATAAATCAGTCGAGACAACACAAATGACCACAAACTCCGGAAAGGCAGGCCGTGACTTAGAGGGAACCTGGGGCAGACGCAATATCTAAGCTCACTGTCAAGTACAAGCTACCAAAAACACGGAATAGAAAACTTGGAGGCTGCTGATCCTGAATGGGCCTGTGCCCCTCTGCTGTGCTGTGATGACAACACTTAACATACAGTCTTTGCTCAAGCATCCTGATTTGAAACTGGGGCCGGTTTTGCAGGTGCTTCAGTTCTTAGATCAAATTAAACTGCGGATATTAACATCTGGCATTACAACCCAGGGACCCAAATGTCAATGCAACAACTGGAGAGTGAATGCTAGTAACCCCAGTAAAGCACTGGACTGTGAAGTAAGCTTAAGTAATTCTTCATGTGTTTTTAATCCCTTCAAATGACAGTCTTAACCACTGCAAATAGTTAAGCCACATCAGTAGGTACTCAAATGAAAGGGCAATCAGCTCTTGGATGTAAATGAATCGGGAACCCACAACACTTGTTACCAAAGTTTTACCTAAGAAATTAGAATTTGTGCGATCCGTGTGCACAGCCGTCTGTAACTACACGGGGCCTGATTCTGATTTCACCTGCAGTAGCATCGCTGTGTTGGCCTCAGTGGAGTGGCGTTGGTGTGTGATTAGAATCAGACCCTCTGCATTTAGCTTTAATTTAAAAATAAATGAATTTTCCAGAACAGTGACATTATTGACCTTACATATTATCCAAATAGAAATTTTAATGAAACAAGTATAACACTGAGTATAGTTATAATAGATATGCAAATATTGGTCTTTTCTTAAAGGTCTCCTTATCTAGTCACATGGGTCTTTCCTGTATACATGGGAGTGAACTCAGTGTGCATTTATTAGAGTCACAGAAAGGGAGAGGGGAGGGCATAGTCAAGAAATCTGTGCATCAATTAGATTTTCATTGCAGGAGAATGCTTCTGGAGCTCGCTCTAATTGTGATCACAGGAGAGCTTTGTTAGTTGTCCCCTTCCAAATTTCTTCTTCATTCTTGTTCCTCTGGCACTCAAGAACAAGCCTTGCCTTAAAACAGGCAAAAATATGTATATTTTTTAATTTTAACTGTGCTTGGTTAAACAGGATATAGAGGTGGGAAACAATGTATATGGATTGTGACTCATCCAAAAATGTACAAGCCAATTAAAAAAACACAATGATGTCTCCCAAGTAGCCCAGCCTCAACAGACCCAAATTACATTTTGCTTACTACAGAGCTCAAAGACACTGGAAAGTGAACAGAAGGCGATAACTTGCCCTAGATTTATGCATGAGAGTACAAAGGTTATAAAATAGAAGGGTTTGAAAAGCAATCAGAGCTACCAGCTGAGAGAGGTTTAAAATAACAGCCTAAAACAAGAAGCTTCAAAATAAAAGTCAAATAAAAACAGCTACAACTAGTTACAATGTTAGCTAAAAACCACATTATCTGAAAACACATTATCTCTCTATTAGCTGAAACCAAATTATCTAGCTATGACATCTGTCTCAGATGTGGCTGTAACCCAAATGGCCTACAGGGCAGATTTTTAAGGTATTTAGGTACCTAAAGAAGTGGATACTGAATGGGATTTTCAGAAGGGCTTCAGTGCCCGACTCCTATTGAAAGCAGTGATTTTCAGACATGCTAAACAGCTATTATTTCAGCTGAACTCAATGGAGTTCAGTATAAGGCTCAGCACTCCAAAAAAGCAGGTCTTTTGGGCCAAATTACCCACAATCCAGTGAAACAAGCTGGACATGGGTGTTAGAAGGGGAGAGGTCTGGGTACTAAGGGTGTTTGAAAATCTGTCCCCTCATTCAATACATAAATGGCTGCTGAACTTTTTTGAACATCTTTTCCCACTTGTGGGTGCTGACACTTGAAAATATGTCCATTATTGTGTAACGATGAAGAAACACAGAAGTGTAGCATCAACAGAGAAACATTGAGGAACTGTTGGAGACCAGGGGGAGAAGAGGAAGGGAACACAAGACTTGTGTGGACATTGATTTGGGTTGTGGAAGCACTGTTGAGAGAAGATTTGTCTGCCTTTGTGTATATTTTGGGGGATTTGATGTGTTTTGAATGTGAAATCTGTTATTTTATGGGTTAGATTCATTCATAAAGTTTCAAAAAAGAAAAGTTGACCATATGAGTCAGTAACAATGGCAGTGACTTTTGTCATCAGAGAGTTGCATATAAAAACATAGTGGTCGCATCCACACGAGCGTGGACGTTTGGTTCCCCAGGGACAACCAGCAACAAGACACCTGTTGCCACCACTACTTGTCCCCGGGGACAGGTAACCTTGGGGAGGGGAGGGGAGGGGAGGGGAGGCTGGTGGCCCCAGCAGCCTTACCTGGAGTCCTGGGGGCTGTTAGACCCCGACTCCATGCGACGCCTAACAACTGGAGAGACACCAGATCGATGCACGTATTGCTCATCAACAGCTTTATTCAAAATGGAGACAGCTTTGGGCTAGCTCCAGGAAACTGGGGAGCAGCTATGAACATTAGTTCTTTCTATATTTATATACCTTGGTTTATGCTCATTAACATTTACCCCACCTTTGTCCCTCCTTTGTTCCATCCTTATTCCTTCCCATCTTAAGCTCTGTCTCTGTTTACTGTTCATTAGCATGGAATTACCTATGCATTTCACTTATTTACATGTCTTTTTGCTCTGAGCCTAAGACCCTGACCCCTGCTTCTCTCGATCACTTGTGGATTTTTGCTGATTTCCTTACTGTCTCCAAGGTCCTGCTTCTTGCACAATGAAGCCAGCCAGGCTCTGGTTTTGAGCAGCACACACTGCCCCCATGGTAAATTATTATGCCCAATATACACCTTGGATTTTGTGGTCACTCTCTCCTTGGCTTTGTCCCCTTGGCTTGGCTTGTCCTCCTTGGCTTTGTCCCCTTTCTCTCATGCTTTCAGCACATCTTTTCACGGCTGTGGAAATCTCCCTGGGTTCTTGTCTTGACCCACTCCCTTTCCTATCCTGCTTTTCCTCAGCAGTGATATCTCACCCTTTCCACTATCATCTCTATGCCAACAGCTCACAAAACTGCTCCTCCACCATTGCCCACATACTTAAATCTCTCCACTGTATCACCTGGGTTGACCCACTACCAGCTCAAAGGCAACATGGACAAAATTGAGCTCTTTATTTCTTTTTCACATCTTACCCCCTTCCTCTCTCTCACGTTTCCCATCATTAGTGACAACCTCACCTGCTTCTCCCTCCCTTGCCCTCAGCACCATCTTTGGTTCCTCCCTTACCTCTTCCCTACATACAGGCTGACAGTGTAACCCAACCCCCAGTTTTTTTGGTTTTTTTCTCTCTTTTTATATATAGAGACAGATGCATTCCCTTCCCCAACTATTTCTGACTTTTCCTCTCCATCTCTATTCCCTATAGATAATTTTAAGTAAGCTAAGATGTAGGATAAGCTTTAACATTTTATTTTAGGTAGTAAGTTTTATTTTTTCTCTCCTCTCTTTGCAAATAAGTGCCCTGCTATTTTGATATAGATATCCACTGTTTTATAAGT
>NW_017728993.1:11692242-11694087 GCF_001723915.1 Gavialis gangeticus | reverse complement strand
ATACAGATATTCACTGTTTTATAAGTGATAATTATTATGTTTTGTATTGATTTTTTTACTGCTTTTATATTGTTTGATTACTTTGATTATATTGTTGCTGGTATGTGATTATAAGATGAGGAACTTTTTTCTCTTGATTATATTGTTTTAGTCCCATATATGTAAGTTAGCATTAGTCATGTCAAGTTTCCATCTTGTAATGTCAAGCCTCCATCTTATCCCCATGCTCGGTTGTATAACCCATGACTTACACCTATCCCTCCTATGTAATATGGTTCCTGAATGAATGGGGATGAATGAGGGTGCTTGAGAGACAATGACAGTAGGTCTAAAAATAGCTCCCTCTGAATGACCGAACCATCAAAACCAATACCTGGGCCAATGGCCCAGCCCTTGGAACCACCCTCAGCATTCAAGAAACAAAAAATGAGGCAACCCACCATTGTGCCAACCTGCACATGCTCAGTAAGAACATCTGGAGCCCTCTGGAACAGGACTGACACTGCCTGGACAGGCCATCCCCATAGGAGATCAGAGGTAGTCTACCCCATAAAAAGAAGTAGTGAAGACTGACTCCTTGAGAACACCATTTCCATCTGGACCAGACCAGCTCCACATCACACCACCTATCCACCCCAGAAGCCCTGCCGGCAACCCTTTCTGGACAACACCGAGCTGAAGGAGACCCCAACTGGCCATCGAGGACCAACTTTCAGCCTGGGATAGGTAGATATCACCTGCACATTTCCTCCTCCAATTTGGACTCTATCTCTCTCCTCCCGGACTTCAGCCCCTGCACCAAGCCTCTTTAACCCCTGCTGCCATTGTGTGTGTGTGTGTGCACGCATGCACACACGCAAAGGAATCAATAAGATATTGTGTCACCATCTCCCCTGTTCAGTAAAACCACCATTATTTGTAACCTCAAGTTGGGTTGTGTTTTACTAATCCCCGGTCCCTTCCCTATCTTAAATCCCGGTCTTTGTCTCTCTCTCTTGGCACCAGCCTTCCCCCGATCTCTCATTTTCCTGATCTCTCAATTCTGTCTCCCCTTTCCTGCCACCTCTCAGCTCCTCTCTGTCCCTTCTCTGTTCCCCTTCTGCAGCCTCTCAGCCCCATTGCTTTCTGCTGTGTTTGGTCCCGCTCCCACTGCCTCTCCCCAGTCCCTATCTCTCTCTGCCTTCTCTTCCCACCTCTCTCTCTCTGTGTTCTCCAGCCTCCCCCTGCAGCTCCACTCCCAGTTTTCTTCTCCCCACGTACCTCTAGGCTCCCCCGTAGCCTCCTTGCTCCAGCTCCAGCCTCTGAGCTTCTCCCAGGCATCACTCCTTCATTCTGCCAGCTTTCTGCTTTCAGTTAACACCAATTAACCTTAAGCTATCTCAACTCCCCTCCAGTCTGTTGGTTCTAATCCTGGCACCAGCAACTTTTGTCTCACTCTCCACCAGCAGCAACCTAAAGTAACCCCAAGCCTCAGTTCCTCAGGCCAGCTCTCTTTCTCTCTCGTTTACCAGTTCCAATCCCAGTCCCAGCAACTTTCACCCCCTACACTTTCACTCTCTCTCTCTTACCTTAACCTTCCTCCAGGTATCCCAAGCACATACATACACACCACAACACCCAAGTTAGGAACTCACCTGTGTGTATGTGTAGGTGAGTGGTATGTATATGAACTGATATACATGTATGTCACTATGTTCATGATATATGAATTAGTGATCCATGTATGTGTACTGGGTGTGCAGATATTGGTAATGGATTCTGGTCTAATTTCTTTTGGTCTGTATAGTACGTGTAGGTGCTTGAATTGGTGATAGGTTTGCATATGCCTAGGCTGGTAATTTTGAA
>NW_017728993.1:11682043-11687242 GCF_001723915.1 Gavialis gangeticus | reverse complement strand
CGGACTTCAGCCCCTGCACCAAGCCTCTTTAACCCCTGCTGCCATTGTGTGTGTGTGTGTGCACGCATGCACACACGCAAAGGAATCAATAAGATATTGTGTCACCATCTCCCCTGTTCAGTAAAACCACCATTATTTGTAACCTCAAGTTGGGTTGTGTTTTACTAATCCCCGGTCCCTTCCCTATCTTAAATCCCGGTCTTTGTCTCTCTCTCTTGGCACCAGCCTTCCCCCGATCTCTCATTTTCCTGATCTCTCAATTCTGTCTCCCCTTTCCTGCCACCTCTCAGCTCCTCTCTGTCCCTTCTCTGTTCCCCTTCTGCAGCCTCTCAGCCCCATTGCTTTCTGCTGTGTTTGGTCCCGCTCCCACTGCCTCTCCCCAGTCCCTATCTCTCTCTGCCTTCTCTTCCCACCTCTCTCTCTCTGTGTTCTCCAGCCTCCCCCTGCAGCTCCACTCCCAGTTTTCTTCTCCCCACGTACCTCTAGGCTCCCCCGTAGCCTCCTTGCTCCAGCTCCAGCCTCTGAGCTTCTCCCAGGCATCACTCCTTCATTCTGCCAGCTTTCTGCTTTCAGTTAACACCAATTAACCTTAAGCTATCTCAACTCCCCTCCAGTCTGTTGGTTCTAATCCTGGCACCAGCAACTTTTGTCTCACTCTCCACCAGCAGCAACCTAAAGTAACCCCAAGCCTCAGTTCCTCAGGCCAGCTCTCTTTCTCTCTCGTTTACCAGTTCCAATCCCAGTCCCAGCAACTTTCACCCCCTACACTTTCACTCTCTCTCTCTTACCTTAACCTTCCTCCAGGTATCCCAAGCACATACATACACACCACAACACCCAAGTTAGGAACTCACCTGTGTGTATGTGTAGGTGAGTGGTATGTATATGAACTGATATACATGTATGTCACTATGTTCATGATATATGAATTAGTGATCCATGTATGTGTACTGGGTGTGCAGATATTGGTAATGGATTCTGGTCTAATTTCTTTTGGTCTGTATAGTACGTGTAGGTGCTTGAATTGGTGATAGGTTTGCATATGCCTAGGCTGGTAATTTTGAACGTGTATGTGCCTGAGTTGGTAGTGTGTGTGTGTGTGTGTGTGTGTGTGCGCGCGCGCGCGCGCGCGTGCCTGGTGGGGGTGTATGCACCTAGAGTCTGTGTGTGTATGAACCTAATTGTTTTTTGACTGTGTGTATGTGCAATTGTGTCATGCCCTCCCATCTAACAGCACAATTTTGAGATCCTGAGAGTTGGCCTGGCCCCTCAGAACAACAAGATTTAGTGGGCTCTTTTGTCCACAGTTTCTGGCCATGTCTGTCTTAGTAACTCAAACATTTGGCTTCACATTTTCCATCATCCTGTTCGATTACTACAACCTCCTCCTGTCTGGCCTCTCTGGTCCATCTTTGCCCTTCAGTCAGTACTTGTTGCTCAGTTTATAAACTGTTTCATTGACTTCTACTGTAACAAGTTTAAGCTTCTAGTTCTTGCCTATAAACACAATAGTGCCTCCGCCTAATCTTATTATAATCCTCTCCATTCCTTCAGTCACCCAGCAGGGATGATCTTGACATTTTTGCATATACTATACTAAGGACATTATCCCTCCACGATTCATCCATTCTAAACAACAGTGTGCCTTTATCCATCCAAGAAAGGGTAGCCACATAAAAATATGTTTTTTTTAAAGACACACTGTGCTATGTGGGACTGTTTGCCATCTACAGAAATCCCTTTCTGAAGAGCTGAAATTCCAACATGTTGTTTTGCAAGCAATGAAATGCCTCAGGTTACATTAAATTGGAAGAATTTTGTAAAATGAAGGTGACCTGATCCAAGAATTCTGTAGCTGTGTAGCTGCAGCTCCAGGTGCTATGTGTGTATATACACGGTGGGTTGTATGCATTTTAAGTTGCCCTTAAAACATGTGTGTCATTGAGTTGTCATGCAATGTTTGTGGTCTTAAGGACAAGCCATAGAACCCAGCCTGGCCCTAAGCCAGGAAAGAAAAGATGAAACATCCGCTCTCATTGAACTATAGTGCCTGCTAAAGAATTTTTTTCTCTGAGTTTTTTTTTCTTTGTTTCTTTGGAGTAGAACAAGGTAGATGAGTCAGCCTAAACTAAGTCCAAAAATGTTCTTATTAAATTGGTTTGAGGCTGTTCAAGAGCCTGTCACATTTACAGAACTTTTAAAAACCAAAATCTAGTTTCTCATATTTTGCGTTTCTCTCTTTTGCTCCCTCTCTTCAGGCACTTCACATCTAATATGTATAGGGCAGGTCTCTTCTGCGGAGCCCGCCCATTTTAAAATCATTATTTAGTCCGATGAGGCAGGCAAAAATGCAGACAGTATATACACTTCTGGCTTATAAATCTACACTTCTGGAACAGAGATCCAATACAGTTTCCCAGTTCCACGGTCACTGCAAATAAAGCCATTGCAAATGATGCTTGGCAATTATTTTTCCTATCAGAGGATTAGTTTCTTAACATAATATTGACCATTTTATAACTAGAAGCTTCATGGTATGGATCTCCCTTGTTCTTTCCTGCTGGAGGTGGTGTTCTTTGTAAACGCTTAACATTTTCTGAGCAACCAAGCAAGGGAGAAAAAGACTCTCTAGCCAGACATTTAGGACACTTCAGCCTCATTCCTGGAACCAGTGACTATTGATTTATACAGGAAGGGCTGTGGGCTAGAAACCCTTCAGGCAGGGAAGGAAATGAATCCCAGGCCTCCCACATCCTGAGCAAGTGCCGTTTGGTTAAAGAAGGGTGTGCCATCAGCAGCCCCTCCTCCTCCAGTATTACTTCTTCCTGTTTTGTGAACCTAACATTTCATTGCCCTGTTGGGTTTTTTTTTCTGATGAGAGCCTGAGAAAACAAAATATGTCATTGTCAGGTCAAATAGAAAACATTTTTTAAAGATGATGAAGGTTTCTGGGTTTTCATTTCAGCATGACAATAAACAAGATTTATCTTGGTTTCATCCAAGCCAATTTCCTGTACCCTCTAGTTTCATGGCTCAGCTGCCAAACCCAAGAGTCAGCTGCTCGCACAGCTTGATCTGCATCCGTTATACCCTGCTCCAGGGCTTCTGCTCCTGTTCCTCACTGCTGGCAGCTCTAGGCAGACCTTCCCTCTCCTAAGGGCTTTTTGCACCTGTCTCTTACTGAAGGCCTTCTCCTACCAGCTGGTACTGAAGACTTCTTCCCCAGTTTTCTCTAGACCCCCTACAATCTTTCTGAATCTCCCAACCTTTTCTAACCTGTGAACTAAGAGTCTCAATACAGAGACCTACCCTTCCCAAATTCTCCTTCGACCTGTTCCCTGAGTACTGCCAGATGAAGCCAAGTTGCCCTATACATCTCCCAGCAGGTCTGGCTCCGAGTCACATGCTCCCCTCCAATGGTCCCTGGAATCATTCACTTGACCTGGAAAAAGGACCTAAATATGGTACACTTGAGCCCCATCTCCCTTTAAAGACAAAATTGTAAATTCTGTATGTCTTTATCCTGCAGGTACAAACACATGTTCCAATATTTGCTCTAGAAGGCAACACAATGTAGGCTTCGATCCTGCAAGTCCTATATGCGGGCAGACTCCTGAGCCTACCAGAAGCTCACTGGGTTGAGTGGGCTCCATTCAGATGCCAGGATCTACCCACGTTTACAGAATGAAAACGTGGTCTCAATGAAGTAAAAAAGGAGTTCTACCTTCAACTTCAGCTGAGCTGGGATTTCATTGTGAGGCTTCAGGATTGAAGCCTTTTCACAGACATGGAAGAAATGACACAAACATAAAGTAACTTCCATAGAATCATACTTTAAACACTTTTAACTCCGGGGACAATTTTCTGGTTCCTCCCAAAAATCATCAGAGTAGATAATCAAATGCTTGAAACCAGCCCAGAGAGCAGATACTCGCAGTATGAGAGAGGACAAGTCTGCGTACTTTTCATAGCTATTCTTATATGTGTTTCCAGATATTGCTCAGGCCAAAAACCTAAGATGAACATGTTTTGTACAGACAGGTGCAATCACTGCTGTGATTAATCATGCCATAATTAGGGACCTGTCGGCTGGAGCTAAATATATGCTCTGGGACTTCAACCTTGCTAGAAAATTTGTGGATGGAAAACTTGCCAAGCAGGAAATTCGTAAAAACACAGAGTCTTCAGATGATGTTCTTAAACAAGAAAAAAATTATTTCCTCAGGTTCTGATTATAAGGAGAATTTGCTTCTATTCTGCATCTATAAATATTTTATGTTCCTCTGAGCTCATGTTTTTCACCTCCAATTTCACTGGACTATGAGACTGTAATAAATAAATCCAACTCTCCCCTCAGTGAAATAGTCATAGTTTCAATATCTGCAATGGATTTATTATTTTGCATTTTAATATTGTGAGTCATGTTATTGCAATGTCATGGAGAAGCACAGGAAGGATTCAAACATACTCAGAAGTCAAAATGGGCTCGTAAGGACATAACTAAGCTACCTTCCCTCTCCTCACATCTACATGAGCCCACTTTATACCTATGCAAAGTGGATATAAAATATTACTACCGTGCTTAGTGAGGCCAGGGGAAAATATTTATACCCACTTTTATACCCACTTTGCTCTGATGTATATGCCCCATGAAATGCATTGTATATTTGTTACAGTTCTGATTGCTTGCCAGTGTAGGGCAGGACTCCTTTCCATGGACTGGGGTGTGGGTTTACCGCCCGCTCCCACTGAGCTGGTACATACATATGCTTTCTGCAGAAGGTGGACCATCCCATTCAGCTGGGATACTGCAGGAAAGAGAGTGCAGAAAAGTCTTTTAACCAAACTATCCCCTGTGCTCCAGAAGTATGGTGAACAGACTCAGGAAAGCCACAGGCTTCAGGGATGATGCTCAAGGGCAACCAGCACGGTTTCATTAGGGGCAGGTCATGTCAGACCAACCTGATTGCCTTTTATGATCAGGTCACAAAGGTAATGGATGCAGGTGTTGCCGTGGATGTAGTCTTTCTAGACTTCAGCAAGGCCTTTGACACCGTCTCCCACCCCATCCTCATTAAAAAACTAGGTGACTGTGGCATTGATGCCTACACAGTCAGATGGATTGCAGATTGGCTCAAGGGTCGTACTCAGAGGGTGGTGGTGGACAGGTCATATTCGACCTGGGGGGAAGTGGGCAGC
>NW_017728993.1:11668974-11681626 GCF_001723915.1 Gavialis gangeticus | reverse complement strand
GGTGACTGTCTATAAACTCACTAGGGGGGACCAGAAGGGTTTAGGGGAGACACTGTTTCCCCTAGCGCCCCCTGGCATGGCAAGGAACAATGGACACAAATTATTAGAGAGTAAGTTTAGATTAGACATCCGCAAGAACTACTTCACAGTTAGGGCGGCTAGGAGCTGGAACCAACTTCCTAGGGAAGTGGTGCTGGCTCCTACCCTGGGGATCTTTAAGAAGAGGCTTGATGACTACCTGGCTGGATTCATTTGAGTCCAGTCTTTTCTCTCGCCCAGGCAGGGGGTCGGACTTGAAGATCTACAAGGTCCCTTCCAACCCGACTTCTATGATTCTATGATTCACAAAGTCCCTGGACGAGGGCGTTGAGGCGGATGTTGTCTTCCTGGACTTTAAGAACACCTTTGACACAGTTTCCCACCACATTCTCTTAAAAAAACTAGGTGACTGTGGCACTGATGCCTACACAGTTGGATGGGTGGCAAATTGGCTAGATGGTCGCACCCAGAGAGTGGTGGATGAGTTGTTTTCAACTGGGAGCGATGTGGGCAGTGGAGTCCCCCAGGGCTCAGTCCGGGGGCCTGTACTGTTCAATATCTTTATCAGAGATCTGGATGTGGGTGTGGAAAGCACACTGTCCAAATTCACTGATGACACCAAGATGTGGGATGAGGTGGGCACGCTTGAGGGGAGGGACAGAATCCAGCTAGACCTAGACAGGTTACAGAGGTGGGCGGATAAGAATAGGATGGAATTCAACACAGACAAGTGCAAGGTGCTGCATCTAGGGAGAAGAAACCAGCAACACACCTATAGGTTGGGGAACACCCCTCCTGTCAAAACAGTGGCAGAAAGGGATCTTGGAGTCATTGTTGAACATGAACCGCCAATGCAAGGAAGCAGTCAGGAAGGCCAACCACACCTTGTCATGCATCTACAGATGCATCACGAGCAGGTCCAGGGAAGTGATCCTCCCCCTCTATGCAGCTGGAGTACTGTGTGCAGTTCTGGGTGCCGCGCTTCAGGAGGGATGTGGACAGCATGGAGAGGGTCCAGAGGAGGCCACTCACATGATCAGGGGGCAGCAGGGCAGGCCCTATGAGGAGAGGCTAAGGGACCTGAACCTGTTCAGCCTCCACAAGAGAAGGCTGAGGGGGGATCTGGTGGCCACTTACAAACTCACCAGAGGGGAACAGCGGGAATTGGCAGAGGCTCTGATCCCCCAGGCACTACCCGGGGTTACTAGGAATAACAGCCACAAGTTGTTAGACAAAAGGTTCAGGCTGGACATCCGGAGGCATTACTTTGCAGCTAGGGCTGCCAGGCTCTAGAACGGGCTCCCAAGGGAGGTGGTGCTCTCCCCTACCTTGGGGGTCTTTAAGAGGAGGCTGGACAGATATTTGGCTGGGGTGTTATGACCCCGGCACTCGTTCCTGTTTGGGGCAGGGGGTTAGACTTGATGATCTGTTTAGGTCCCTTCCGACCCTAAGCACTATGAAACTTTGAAAGGAATGAGCAAAAAACCTGCAAACCCTCAAAATCTGTCAGAGGGCAAGTGTCTGTGTGTCTCTGTTTAATTGTATATGGCCCTGAGCCTTTCTGGGAAGTGCAGCATATATAACTAAGAAATTAATACATAAAAGCCCACACTGGCTTTAATCTGAGGCACTGCTACTGGCACAGCTCCTTTCACTTCACAACAACAACTGACCAAATATTTATCCAGCTTCTCAGGAGGGTTTGCAGCCCACACTGGATTCCATGCTGCTGTGGCTACACTACTACCGGATACCAAATGAGGTCAGATATGTCCACACAAGCTGCAGTCACTACTGCGTAGGCAATACTCTCTCTGATGCTAAAATGTGCTCAGACTGACATGTGCACTGAAAGCATGATCCATGGATGTAAATTCTGTAAGAGATCTGTAATCAGTATTGTGATTATATTATTGAATACAGTTATTGTTATATGGAAGACTACACGATGCACGATAAAAGGTTCTAAAATAAATGAAAGACCGCTAAGATTCAGGCCCTGGAACTGATGTAACTTCTCTTTGTATTTTTTACCCTCTCAGGTAAAAATGTATATTATAGCAAATCGACAGACTATTATTGTACGTGGAAACTGTTTTAATTGCACATGGAAGGCAAAGTGTAAGGTATCTGACTGAACTTCACGTTTGTAGATGTGAGGGTAAGTTGTCTAATGTCTGTTTAATTGTAGCTGCTTTCAGTGAGTAATATTGAAGATTAATCAATCAACCAAAAGGGAAAATGTGGAGAGGAGGGATGAAGCCAAATTAATGTTCAGGAAAGGTTGTGAAGATGGTGAATCGATGGTGTTGCTACTTGCTCACTTAAGCTGGTGACTAGGAAGTGCCCTTTGCATGGGCTCATGAGCCATGTGAAGAGGTTGCTTTACAACAAAGACATTTAATTGCTTTTTATTTATATTGATCTCCCACTGAAGTGTGTCTTGGTATTAAGGATTCCTGCAGAGCTGGGAACAGAAAGCATCTTCCCTTCTTCCCTTGGACAGCCAACAAAGCCTGAGGGAGGACTCCTGTCTTCTTGAAAGAAAGGAAGAGGTGGCTGGTAGGAACTATTGTAAGGGTCTTGTTACACCTTACAGGTACAAATGTTGATCAGTGTTAGTGCTAGCTCTGGTTTGGATTTATAGATTGTGAGGCTGGAAGGGACCTCAGGAGATCATCAGGTCCAGCCCCCTGCACCAGGCAAGAAAAGACAACTGGGAGTCAGGTGACCGCAGCGAGGTGACTGTCCAGTCTCTTCTTGAAGATTTCTAGGGTAAGCGATTGCACCACCTCTGGAGGGAGCCTATTCTACAGTCTGGACACCCAAGCTGAAGAAGATTTTCCTAATGTTGAGCCTGAAATGGTCTTCCAGGAGTTTGTGGCCATTACTCCTGGTTTTCCCCAAGGGTGCCCTGGTGTACAGTTGTTCACCGAGCCCTTGATATACGCCTCGATGTAGTGGTAAGCTGCTACCAAGTCCCCTCTCGGCCTTTGCTTTTTCAGGCTGAAGAGTCCCAGGTCCTTCAGCCTTTCCTCCTATGGCTTGCCATGCAAGTCTCTGATCGTACGGGAGGCCCTTCTCTGGACTCTCTCGAGCTTTACCACGTCCTTGTTGAAGTGTGGCACCCAGTACTGGATGCAGTACTCCAGCTGCAGTCTCACCAATGCCGAGTAGAGTGGAAGAATCACTTCACTAGTTTTGCTGGAGATGCATCGATTGATGCCCTGTTGGCTACAGCATCACACTGCCAACTCACATTCATACTGTGATCTATTATTACCCCCAGGTCCCTTTCATTCGTAATGCTGGTCAGTTCGGCGTTGCCAAGCCTGTAGGTGTCTTGGGGCATTTTTGTCCCACGATGGAGCACTTTACATTTCTCGACGTTGAACTTCATCTAATTCTAATCTGCCCAACTTGCCAGCCTGTCTAGGTCTGCCTGTATCTGCAGCCTGCCTTGAAGACAGCATGACCACGCTTCCCCATAGCTTGGTGTTGTCCACAAACTTGGCCAGCGAGCTCTTTACCCCCACATCCAAATCATTGCTAAAGATGTTGAAAAGCACTGGACCAAGCACCGACCCCTGAGGGACACCGCTGGCCACTTCTTGCCAAGACGACACAGGTACGTTCAGGAGACCTCTCTGGGTCCTACCCCGCAACCAGCTCCCTACCCACCTAACTGTCTCACAGTTGAGCCCACAGCCCTCCAATTTTCTCTCGAGAACATCGTGGGATACTAGATCAAAGGCTTTTTAGAAGTCAAGGTATACAACGTCAACCTCCTCTCCCTTATTCAGGTGGCGAGTTACCTGATCATAAAAGGAGATGAAGTTGGTAAGACAAGACCAGCCCAAGACAAAGCTATGCTGCCTGCCATTCAAAATCCTACCTTCTGCAAGTCTGTCACAAATAGACTGCTTGATGATTTTTTTCCAGGATTTTCCTGGAAATAGAAGTTAGGCTGATTGGCCTATAGTTACCCGGGTCCTCCCTCCTCCTTTTCTTGAAGATGGGCACAACATTGGCCCTCTTCTAGTCTTCAGGAACCTCTCCAGAGCACCATGAGTTCTGGAAAAGTTTCACCAGAGGTCACTCACGCAGTCAGGCCAGCAGGGGCCTGGAGGACCAAAAGGTAAAATCCACCCCTGTCCATCCCAAGCTGGGCTTCCCCCTGCCCTCTGGTTCTCCTCCCCAAAGCTACCCCCACCCCTGAGCATTTTCCCCTGCCCCACTTTCCCCACCTCCTTGTGGCTGCCTGCACTGCCTATCCTGGGGGAGCAGGTAGGGAAGGGTTAACCTGCCTGCCTGGCTGCTGCTTCCACTGCCTGGCTGCTGCTTTTCTCTGCTCTGAGCCAGGCCCAGAGGACAGAAGTGGCAGTGGCTGGGCAGGCAGCTTAACCCTTCCCCCTACCTGCTCCCCAGGACAGACAATGCAGGGAGCCACAAGTAAGTGGAGGGGAAGGGAGCAGAGGGGCAGTGAGCAGGGACCTGGCATGCTGGAGATGGTGGGGGATACAGGGGACCAGATCTGGGCCAGCGGGAGAGGAGGAACAGGTGAGGTGTAGCCATGAGCCGAGGAAATCCTGCCCTGGAGTAGCATAGCTTTAAGAGGCATAATGAGTATTTAAAACTAGTGTTCATGTGTGAACAACCCATGGGTTAAGAGCTCCAGGGGCCACCCAAAATTACCATGTAACAAGGCCTGTAGGTACTATACTGCTAATATCTAAAGGAAAATTTCTGTAGCTCAAATGATAACATTCTGCACAGTTACAGCAGGTGCTCTGCTGATAATATTGTAATCCTGGATAGCTATTCTGTATAATCGCACTGATAGCTGTGGTAGGAGTCTATAAGAGTTGCTACAGGATTTTTTTCCATTTACCAAGAGAGAAACTGAACCAGAGAGGGGTCAAACTTCCTACCTACAGACAAGGAATGAGTGGCAAGGCTCAGACTCAGTCCCAGGAGGCCAGGCTCCAGGGTTTGCTCAAACAACTAGACAACAGCCGCTCCCTGTGGCACTCAAGTGACAAGAGCATCAGTAAGATTGATAAATTGGTTAGAGACCATTGGAAATCACACTACTGTTAGGGTTGAACTGCCTCTTCTTGGCTTCCCTTCCTGCTTGTTAGTATAATGTGAAGTGTTTGTGGCAACACTCAAGGGGTGATATGTATCGTTTGAGCACGTGCATAAATACACTTTACAAAAGAGGCGATGAAGATAGGTCAGGATGGCATATGATCTCCCCCTGGTTTCTTCACCACTTTAACCTCATGCTCTGGGTATTTTTAGGGACTGGAAGACAAAATAAGTTAATCATACAGAGTTTATGCATGTCTTCACCACTAACACCATCTGGAGCATTCCCTTATAGCAGTATGTATAATAAACAGTGAACTTCACTCCTTTAAACCACTCCTGGATGTCATGACATAGCTGCATAACTTACAAACTGGAAGGGATGAATATGTATATTTTCTCCCCTCTTTTCTGTCTCCCATCTGCATGGAACATATGCCGTGTACAGTGATCCAAAAGATCAGAATGGAGACTAAAGTCCACATGCTAAAATTTGTTATGAAATATGCATGATAAAGCCTTGCACAGGAAAGCACATTTCTAGCTGGGGGTCAGAAAAAAACCCTTCATTTTTAATGAGGGCTTAATTAGCCTCAGCTTGGCTCCATTGCTGCACTCTTGCCTCCGGTTTAGGAGGTCATGGCTTCCAGCCCTACATTCGACTCTAGGCTCATAACCAGTGCTGACACTGCAGTGTAACGCTGCTCTACCAGAAGAGGTACTGACCTTCAAATGCGGTTTTTAAATGAAGGTTCCTCCTGATACTCTCTGGTGGTGTTTCTAGTTGGGAATTAGAGGTCCTGGCACTTTTCAAACAGCTCAAGGGACAAGCCTGGCATCCTACCCAGCTGTGCTTCCTTAATAAAATAGGTTCAACTATCCAATGCTACCTCTGTCAGCCATTGCTGGATGCAGATACAGCACACAGATAAGATCATTCCATTTGCCTGCATGCACTTCTGACACGGATCATGTTTGGGGCCTTGTAACAAATTGTTTAAAGACTTTTAAAAGGTGAAAGAGGAGAGGCAGTGAGATGACTTCAGAGACCCCTCGTAGAAACACACGTTCAAATGAAAATCCTGGTGCGCTCTTCAGTGAGAATGGCATCACTTCAGCAGGTGCATCTATGTGTGCCATTAATGCACCTGAATTTTCTGGGCAGAAAATTCAGGAGAATTAAACTGCATCCCCGCATGCATCTGAACATGCAAGTTCTCTCCCAGTGGGAACAGTTCAGTCCAGGGCTGCTTCTGCCCTGCTGTGTCCCTCTGCAGCAGCCAGGGGAAGCTCCATGCTCTACCGAGTGCCAGCCCCAGGCAGGGGAGAGCTGTCCTGGCTGCCAGGATGAGTCTCAATCTCCTGGGAGGCAGTTGGTCACCGAGCTGGTACAGCTCTCCCCACCCCTACGGCTTTGGGCTCCCTAGGCTGACGGGAAGCAATTTTCTCCTGAGACTTTAATTCTATTAAAATCTGAACCACAGAGGGGTCTACACATGTCTACCACTTTCTACACATCGATTTTGATGCATTAGTTTAATGTCCCGATTTCTAGTACCTGTACTTAAAGGTACTAGAAAATGGTGCATTTAGTCTAATCTACTGTGCAGGTATTGCTGTGCATGTGTAGATGGTGATGCTTTACTGTGCCATAGATTAGTCTAATGCACAGTGAAGCATCGCAAGTGGACATACCCAGTTAATGTAAGAAGGAGGTTGATACCATTTTGTGCAAAGAAAAACAGACTAGAAAGTGCCTCTGAATGAGGACTAGGGTTCAGCTTCAATAGAATTAAAATATCAGGAGCATTTCTTGTGAAATGTTTGCCCAACATGATACAAATCCTGTGAAGACCATGTAATTCTATGAGAATGGTCAGCAGTAGGTCTCATCCAAATTTATCATGAAAACTAAAATCTTTCAGGACTGGGATAAGACCTAAATATAAGTGACCGCAAGTGATTGAGGGCTGAGAAATCCAAGTTCCTTCATTTTCCAACCCAAGCCCTCACCACGGTTCCAAAAAAAAAAATCAAGAAAGGACAGATTTCAAGGCCTTGTCCAAGTTCTGATCTAAACTAGATTTGAGCTTGGACCTCAAGAGCTTTTCTGTAAGCAAAAGGAGTAAGATGGAAGAAGAATTATCCAAACTAATGGTGTTTTCAAAGACATCTTTATCATGGAAAGAACAGAACTTGCACTGAGCCCAACGGTGATGATTACCCCATTTTTAAATGCTTAGACAGCTGAGCTATTGGACAATCTAATATGATGGCGGTTTCCTGCCACAAATTTAATGGTTTCTTATTCTGAAATTCTCTGATATATCCCGAATAGCAGTCACACTGCTGATTTGTAGAGCGAGCAATCCTGGTAGAATTTCTTTTAGTGACATCTAACTTTTTTCCATTTAATGAAACTTGGCTTGGGAGGGAAAACACAATGGATCACCACATAACATTTAGTACACCATATTTCCCAGATGACAGCTTGTTGAGTGTTGCAGAATATAATACCGCAAGCCAAAGTGTTGATTATTTGGAGCTTGGTCTATGTCTGAGTATATAATATGCCATGAATCCCTGTATATAAATTTAATTGGATTTGTGTGTAAGACATCATATCCCTCACCTATTATTCAGTATGCTGGGCCTACTGCCATGCTACCAGAGAGAAAATGAAAAGATGCCATCTACCTTTATTAAATTACATAGAAAATATTTACAGAACCTTACTTCAGGGAAGCATCTTTTTTATTTTTGAGTAAATCATTTCCAGTCTTCAGATAGCAAGTTGAATCTCAGAAGAGCTTGGACCATGCTCCAGAACACAGGGCAGCAGCCTTTTGCAAACAAGGGCCACAGGTTGCAACCGGGCCAGTGCTGTAGTCCATCATTCCTCTCCAGCCGCTCTAGAGACCCTGAGCAGAGACTGGAGTGAGGAAGAGCAACCCTCCATGTGGGCTGTAGCAGCTGGTTGGAGGACCAGAGGCAATCAAAACACCATTAGCAGAAGACATGCCCTTAGTAAGATGAGGGCTGACTCAGATGTTCACGGGTCAGTGCCTTTGTGGGCCGGATTCGACCTGTGGGCCATAGGCTGATGACTCCTGCTCTACAATGTTGCATATTTCCTCTTCTTCTGCAAAAAGGAACTTCTTGTAAGGGTAAGCAGAGACACTGCCAGAAAGGCTACAGTCTTAAAGACCCCGTATGGGACAGCTCATAAATGCACAGAGCTAAATTTCAAACACATGCTTATTTCTCATCGACTTAAAACAGGGGTGGACAAAATGTGGCCCGCGGGCCAGATGCAGCCCACCAGGCCATTCTATCCGGCCCGCAGGGGCCCTAAAAATTTTAGAAAATTAATACTTACCTGCCCCTGGCTGCCTGTCATGTGGTCCTTGATGGCTTGCCAAAACTCAGTAAGCGGCCCTCCGCCCGAAATAATTGCCCAACCCTCGCTCAAAATGTGCAAAATAGGGAGTGCAGAGAGTTTCCTGAATCAGGATCTCAGTTTGCTTTTTCCACTCCTAATGTTGCATCAGTGTTTCAAGGGTACATGCAGCACCTGTCTAATGAGTTCAAGCACAAAGCTGCATTACGCAAACGGTCCTGAATTCAAATTGCCTTTAATTTGCTATTACGGAGGAGAAAAAAATTCTGTGGCAACTGAATTGCTTGTCACTGCACCAAGCTGACAGGAGGGAAGAAGAGCTGTAGTCCTGTCGGAGAAGAGAGCAAAAAGTAATCTGCCAGGTGCCTTTCTGCCCAAATGAGCACCTTACTTTTTGGCCACGCCCCGTGATCCACGTGGTGGAGGGATGGATGATGGATGATGTTGATCTTTAAGAGGTAAGTGAACATTTAACAGCAATGAATACTGAAATGAGGCTGTCCCCAAGCCCGTGTAAAAAAAAAGGCACTGAAGATGGATCAGAAAGGGTGTTCACATATGGTATCATAATCCTTGGGTGCTGCCATGTTGTTTAGTGTGTAACATATCCAATGCTCAATGAAAAGGAAATGTTGGAAATGTAAAAGATATACAGATGTGAGAACTTGTCCCCTAGAGCTGTGGCTCTCCAACCAGGGCTAATGGACTACCGGGATCACTTGTGGTTCACAGATCTGCTTTTGTCATTACCAATGAAGTATCTGTCAAGCAATGTCACATCCTGCTAGGTGAAGCCCTGACCAGGGTTTCCAAAGGCTTTTTTTTTTTTAAAGACCTCGTTGCTATAGCAACAGAAACCCAAACATCTCTATTCCCGGCATGGCATGGCTTTGTCGGGTGTCTCTTATGGTTGGAATTCAGCTGTGATCAAATGCACAGGTGACAGCTCTGTTGAAGAGGTATAACACACACAGCAGGACTTAATCAAGCTGCAAAGCAACCTGGAGAGATTAGAGCAGTGGGAGCTGCAGGCAACAAAGAGAGATTCAAGAGTAACCAGTCCTATACCACAGGGTGAAGAAATCAACAGCATTGATTCCAAATAGAGGGGCACTCACATTTAAGTGAACTTATTTTCTAACGTTACTCTCTTTTGTATGCATTGTGCTCTGGCTTTTTTTATGTAGCCACGATACCTGATGGAGGGAAGGTATGAAATTAGCAGGCTCTGTAAGACTGTTTTTGACAGCAAAGTGGTCCACACTAGCAGAGAGTTTGAGACCCACTACTTGAATGACTTGTGTGACCCTTTTTTATTTTATTCCAACTGACCTTCACCCTTCCTCTGCTGCCATGGCTCACCTGGGGCGGTTTATGTTCCAGCAGTGAACAGAAGCAGCAACTTGTGTCCATCTCTTGGGAAGAATGATTTAGAAGTGGTATTGATTCAGCAAAGTCAAGGGCAGGAGGATTGGTAGTCAGCCACAGTAGCAAGAAGAGGCTGTGAGCCCTTCAAGTGTGACCCATGATCACAAGAGTGAAATCTTGTTATACCCATATCATCTCTGTCAGTGGCTTTCAAATGGCACAAAATTTGCACTGTTTACAAGATTTATTATCCAATTGGCACAACTGCAATCTGGTCCCTGCTAGATAAGAATCAGCACAAAATGTCACTCAAACGTGTTTTTTTTCTGGTCTATGTCCAATGAACTAGTCATCCCATATATGCAGAGATCCACTTTGCATTCAAGTCCACCACAGTTGCAATGATTAGTGGCAGGGTCTGCAGAATGGCAGAGGACTGACACAGGTTGGAGACTCCATGGACTGGATGTGATCTCTGCTGGTGAGTGTCCTTTGAAAGAACAAAGCGGGGGTGAGAAGCGGATACATACTTCGGGAAAGGTTTAAGTTTCTAGACCTCCTTCCTGACAGGACGTACCACATGCACTAAGAAAATGCCTAGGCTTGGGCACTTTTTACATTGTGTTGCTCATCGCAGTGTACCTATAGGAATAAAATGCACACAAAAAACTTTTAACAATATTTTAAACAGAACAGGGAAGGAGTGGACTTTGTCTTAGCTGGTTAGGGATGATCAGCGTGCAAAATACTGAATGGCCTGTTTGCTTTGTAGCTGGGGGATGAAGGAGCAGTTGAAGGACTATCCATCAAAGGTACATGCCAAAGCTGTGCTTTCTGACTGCAGGTCATTCAGTGCTCTTTGAAACCAAGGGAAGTCTTTTTACGGACTGCAGCAGCAGCTGGTTCAGGCCCTTTGCAATTCTTCCAGACAGGTGGCAATAAAGTTGCTGAAACTATTTGTGTTTTGCAGAATAGGAGTAAGCCCAGCCTAGCCTTTCTCCCCATCCCTCCTTTTACTTGTAAGTGCTGTGACTTCATTGTCTAGCAACAGCTCAGAAGAGAGTCAGATGCAAATCCGCAGAGAAAGGAAACCAAACTAAAAGATATTATCAAAAGAAATAAAGGAAAAACACCATGTGAAAGACTTGCTGCAACAGCATCATTTTATCAACACCAGCAATATCATTTTAGCCACCCCCCTGGGGAAGAAATTGAATTTTTCCCCTTTGCACGTTGCAAAAAAAGAAAAGAGCAGAAAAAAAGAAAGGCTGTAGCAGCGGCGTAAGAAAACAATGCTGGGAAAGGAAGTGGACTTAAAGGAAGCAAGAGCTGGAGCCCTTGGAAGAGCTTTGATTGCTGTAATGTTGCTATGGTCAGACATCATTCCCAGACATAAGAACTTCATTAGTTTTCAAATGCATCCCCAGAAAATGGCAGGGGCTCCTGTTACAAAGCATCCAAGCTGTTTTCTCATCCCCTTGTTGGCTCTGCTGTCTTTCCTCATAATGCTAGACTAGTGGTGGAAATGTTTGAAGAAGCCATTTATGAAGCAGAGCAGCGATAATCACAGAGTGTGAGCGATGTTCAGTTCCCCTCTTCAACTGCACACGGGAAAGGAGGAGCGGGGCTCCTGCCAGTACTGCTACATATTAAGCATCTTCCAGAATGGAAAATGGACTTTTCTGGAGTGATTTTCAGCATTTTAAATTCAATATACATTGTTTTTCCTTATGTTGACATTGTTTTCACCTCAACCATCTGCTGCTAAGTAGCAGACTGCCTTCCACGGCTGATTATTAAGCACAAATTACTGAGTTTTTTGCACCTGACTTGCTTTTTGAAAGGGAGAGAGGAGGAGAGAACCATGGCTGGATTGTAAAAGGAGCTAAGTGATTTCATAATGTTTTAATATTTGTAGCTATGAGAGCTGAAAGAATGAGAAGAATAAAGCAGGTCATGTTAGGGCATAAAATTATCACCTTGGAGGGGTCAAGGATTCTTCCACTGTTGGATGTGTTATCAGGATATTTTATCACCTGAATTCACAGGATTTGGTAGGCTAGACCTAGACTGTGTGAGGAAGAGGCTGTCTTTGTTACTTGTTTGTATGTTGCCTGATGAAGTTTCTCTGTGTGATACCATTAGACATAGCGACACTGTTTGTTTGTGCTTTAATTCAAATGCTCCTGTAAATAAGGCTTCCATCAGTTCTCTTTGGGAAAGGAATGAAAGAAAAATAAAGTTGGGAGAATAGTCTTGGATTAATAGTTTATCTGCTGAAAAATGAAGTTTGGGGATAATCAAGGCTGTTCGTATATACTATATGTAGTTAAATACAAGATGAGGTTCCCCCTCCCCCCGGTCAGCCTAGGAACCCTGGCCCCCCATTATAGCTACATACAAAAGAAACCTCATTAACAACATAGGCTATCGTTAAGCTCCTGTCAAAAGCAGCATGTGCTCAATAATGGAAACCAGCTATGAAGCTGATTAAGCCAACACTAAGCATGCTGACTAGAACTTACCACGAGGATACATTAGTGCAGATCATCTGAATAAGATACGTAGTAGTGCCCATTGAGTGCAGTCCCCCTCCGCCCTGCTCCTTTTTTAAGTCATGGGGAGCCACTACATTGTATATATTTTGACTTCCTCTTCACTCCCACATATGATTGGTGCCTTTCTTGCACCATATGTTTACTCCCAGGCACCCTTTAAAGCAGTCCTCAAAGCACACCCATAAACACGGTCCAT
>NW_017728993.1:11656130-11663974 GCF_001723915.1 Gavialis gangeticus | reverse complement strand
AAGCATGCTGACTAGAACTTACCACGAGGATACATTAGTGCAGATCATCTGAATAAGATACGTAGTAGTGCCCATTGAGTGCAGTCCCCCTCCGCCCTGCTCCTTTTTTAAGTCATGGGGAGCCACTACATTGTATATATTTTGACTTCCTCTTCACTCCCACATATGATTGGTGCCTTTCTTGCACCATATGTTTACTCCCAGGCACCCTTTAAAGCAGTCCTCAAAGCACACCCATAAACACGGTCCATACAGGGCAACTCACAGCTCTGAGGTCTCTCCCCAGAGAAGTGCTGCCAGCTTCATGCTGTTTTTCTCAGGACCATGGTGCAGTTTTCGTTCTCCCGCTCACACGAGCTCCCTCTCCTGGTCTCATGGTGCTGCTGCCTCCAGCCTGACAGACCTGGATCTTTTGCTGCCACTAGTCAAGCACACTCTCCCTTTTTCTCTCGCGGAGACATGGGGCATCTCAGGGCACCAAGGTGCGGTGCCTGGCCACCCGGGCAGCAGCCACCGCCAGCAAGGACCATGAGCTAGTGTGTACAGGGGTCATCCCCACTTTCTCCTCCTCATCAGTGGCCTGCTGCCAGAGTCGCCAGGGCAGGTGGTGGCCCAGGCTGCCCAAGCTGCTGGGCGAGGCCAGGCGTGGGAACCTGGTACTAGAGCCCCAAGGGGCCCTCCCCCACCGAGTCCTCCTGCTCTCTGGGCACTGGCAGAGGCTCCAGCAGCCTGCCTGTGCTGCTAAACACATGGCAGGCCTCACCAAGGTCTGTAGGGGACCAAGATGCTATCCAGCTCATGCAAAACCAGCATAGTCCTGTGCACAGCCCTGGCCCACCTATTGTGGTCCCTCACACAGACCCACTGTGCCCACAGGGCCTTGACCTTCATGCAGTACTGCTGGCCAGAGCACTGATATCTATGCTCCTACATTTGCTGGCCATGGCTGCATAGATATAGACTTTGGCCATCGTCTCCCAGCTGAACTGGCACTGGACCTCAGTATCCCCCCAGATGGAGATGAAGTCCACCATGTCCTCTTGGGTCTACTTGGGCCCCCAGGCCTGGGTCTGTGCTGGTGGAGACCCCAACATGGCAGCAGCTGCCAGGGGCCTTGGGGGGGTGCGGGGAGGTCTGAGCTCTGTGTGACGGCATTGGGTTGCATGTGCCCACTGTTATGGGGCACAGTACCCAAGGGGCAGGCTCTGCCTGGCCAGAGTCCCAGGGGTCAGAGCCAGGGTCTGAGTGGCTGCAGTACCCAGCACATGCCCTCAGCAGTCAGGCTGTTGAAGAGCTGAAGAAGCAGCCAGCCTCCTGTTGGTGCAGCTGACCAGCTGCAAACTGTGCCTGAAATCAGTGTCTACATGTGCACTTAGGTGCATTAGTGTAAAGCACCATTAGCTAGTACCTGTATCTGTCAGTACTTGCAAATGGCACTTAAAATTAATCTAATGCACAGTAATTGCTGAGCACGTTTAGACAGTCGCACTTTACAGAGCATTAGGTTAATCTAATACTCAGTAAAGGGCATGTGTAGACACACCCATTGTGGGTCAAATAAAATGTTTTATCAACCCAATTCTCCCCCTCCTCCACCTCCTCACCATCCCATTCAGTTATGAAACTGAAAAATCAATTATTTGCACAGAATCAGTGGTGAAGATCTGTAGCCCCCACTGAATTCACATCATGTTCATTATTTAGATGCTGAAATCTGGGTTTAGATGCTTAATTTTAGGCAGTGACATAACCAACAGGGATGGGGGAGACCAGGCCACCAGACCTGGGAAGCAATTGATGGAGACTGGGGATGCAAAAATAGCATAGCAGCAGAGAGAGCAGCAGTAGGGGCTGCAACCATTGATAGCCTGGCTGCAGCTGCTGCCCCATGCATCTTTGCCATCAGGGAACAGAACTGCCCAGTTATACTAGACATTCAAGGCATTGAAGGCATCCAAGTGTAGAAGGTTTAGCCTAAATTCTCGTTCTTTTCAAGTCCTTTTTAAATTGAACCCCATAGTAGCACTAGGGAAGTGCCACAAAAAGCCAGATAACAGAACTTTCCAGAACACCTTTACATAATTCTCTACATTTTAATTACTGCTATTAAGCACTGATTTAACTAAAGTACAAAAACCACTGGCCATGCAGCAATGCTTCCAATTATACGTCTTTAATAACAACGCACCAATATGCATACAGCAATACAATGGGGTGAATGCATTCATTAGTCATAAGTGCTAACCAACATGATTTTAATTCATCAAATAATACTAAATTGGGCATAATTACGACGCAAAATGCTTCTTGTGTTGTGATTAATTTATTCTCTATACATATTTATATTTAGTGGAAATTACTTATGCTGAAAAATAATTCCTCAGATGTCCACTCCATTGCAAAGCATAGCAGGTGTAGCCCATGTTCCTATAATCTAAATTGTCCTATGGATGAGTTTTTAATTTGTCATGAATAGTTTATGCAGTGTCCTTTACTCCTAATTATTCATTTTCCAGGGAAACATAAAACAAGTAACCCCTCAGGAAAGAGATTAAGAATATATACAGCAAGGAATAGTTTTCCTTTCCCTCCCACCCTCTAGACCTCTCTGGAAGGCATTAAAGAAAACTCTTGCTAATCACCAGCCAGTTGGAAGTGCTCAGTGAGAGCTGGATGGAAAATTATTGTCCTGTCCCAGGAAAGCTTTGACATTCTTCCACAGCACAAATTGGGATAAAAAGTGAAAATCTCAAATTTTCCCAAACCAAAAGAAATTGAGAAAATAATCTCAGCCTGAGTCAACTGAACCACTGCATCTAAATTTCAACCTTTTTCCTTTAAACTTTACTATAAATTAAAAGGTTGGGATGAAAAGTTATTGCAAAACCCAATGATACAACTTTTCATCAACAGAAAAAAAATCAACATGGGAAATATTGACAGCATTGAAAATGTTTGAAACAGGAAGTTCACTGAAACCTACCCTTTCCTGTAAAAAGTTCTTGTTTCAACAAACTGGCATTTAAAAGGCACAAAGTACAACACTTGAGCCAACTCTGCTCAGACCCAGCAGCCTTTACACCCAGAGATTAAGTAACAGTTTTAATCTCTTTGTTTTATACTCTTTCTCCATGTCTCTATGCATAGGCAGATCCAGGTTTTTTAAAAGAAGTGTAAGAGCTGTGCGTGGCGCTACAGGGAAGGCTGTACTCCCCTACTCCCGGCCTCTACCTCCACCAGGATAGGCAGACCACACCACAGGAGCAGCAGCTAGAGATGTTTTTATGTCCCTGAATCAGGTAGGAATTCCCCCCAGCATCCCTTTCCTTCCCCTCCATGCTCAGCAGCATTTCACTTCCTCTCCCATTTCCCTCTTCCCCCTCTCTACTTATGTTTCTGGGATCAGGATGCAGAGACTCACCCACCACTGCTGCTCTCCCAGCCCCTCCTGCCCTGCTCGAGCTATGGGAAGAAGTTGCATGGGGAGCTGGGCTCAGCTGGGGACAGCGGTGGCAGTGGACAGATTCCCCCTCCCTGTGCCTGCTCCCAAGCTGGAGGGGAACAACTGTGGGGACCAGGCAGGGAAGAAAAACCTGCCCACTGCCACTGTTTGCCTGACAGGGAATAGGAGGGGAGGCACTGCTGAGCATAAAGGAATTTTTAAAAAAAGCCACACATAGGCATCTGGCCGGGGTTATCTGACCCCAGCACTCTTTCCTGCCTAGGCAGGGGGTCGGACTTGATGATCTGTTGAGGTCCCTTCTGACCCTAGCATCTATGAATCTATGAATCTACATGAATGGCCACACAGCCAAGCTAATTAGCTGGTAAACAGCCTAACTAACTGACACTGGCACTTGGTATGGCTAATTAGCTTTCTTCAAGTGGCACACGGAAGCAGCGACACTGCTGCTGGTTTAAGGAGAATCCTGCCTTGAGAAGCATAAGGTGCTTAAAGACAGTAAGCAGACAAGGCTCTTTGGGTGAATATGATATCTTTTATTAGACCAACTTAAATAATTGGGGGGAAAAATTTAAGCAAGCTTTTGGGTTCAAAAACCCTCTGCCAGGCTGAGGAAGTTTCAGTAGTTGGTGTGTGCTCTTACTGGATGGACTGAAAAGTAAAGAAGCCAGAGGCTGGGCTGGTAGGCATACAAGACAGACAGTCAGGGAAAATGTAGATTGAGGAGTCAGTGGATGAGAGACAGGCGGGGGTGGTGAGGAGAGAAGGGGGATGAATAGTGGCTATCTTGTATGCAGACCAGACCAGCCTCTGGCTTCTTTACTTTTTATTCCATCCAGGAAGAGCACACACCAACTACTGAAACTTCCTCAGCCTGACAAAGGTTTTTTTGAACCCAAAAGCTTGCTTAAAATTTTTTTTCCAACTATTTAAGCTGGTCTAATAAAAGATATCAGATTCACCCAAAGAACCTTGTCTGCCGATGTCCTTAGACCATCACGGCTACGACCTACACCCCTAAGGACAGTAAGTTTACTCTACAACAGAGCTTTCAAGTATTTTAAACCACTCAGTCTCTGGATGTGCATGCAAGTACTCCTGGAGAGTTACACACCAGGACAAACAACAGACCACTTTCTACCCGTGACTGAAGATTAACAAAAAAGCCCATGACCTGAGTGTGATCCAAAGCCCAGTGAAGTCAGCAGACTTTGTCCATTGACTCCAGTGGATTGACAATACTGTCGGACAGAACTACTGTGTAAGTCTAATGGGTGCTCTCAAGTGGTCCAGCATTGATAAACCCGGTAGTTTGAATATTGAGAACATGAAGCTCTCTCAGACTTCCTGCGCTCTTCAGGGCCTTCTCTTTCCCTCAAGTCTGAAGAGAAAAAGAGAGTCCTCCAGCTTACGAAGTGCCAAGGCTCTTTACCTTTCTCAATAAGCTCAGCTCCCTTTGGCAATATCTTACTAGGTCCATCAAGCTGCATGCCAGCAAGTCTGCCTGTCAGAGCCTTACCAGCTTCAGAGACATCCTAGCAAATTAATTAATAATGAATCCCCTAAAAATCCTGTTTTCTCTTCCTACCCAGCTGCAATTTCTCCAGACTGAGCCAGATGCACAAAGGCTACTGTGTGAACTTCTGCAAAGGAACTTGACAAGAACAAAACCCACAATTATTAACCTTTCCACTTGTTTCCATAGTTTATTGTGACAAGACAATGCAATAAGCTTGAAGGTAATCAAAAAGCAATTTTGTAGTAGTAAGCTTAAAATGACAAACCTTTCCTTTTCTAAATAAATCACCATTATTCCCACATGGTTCTTGCTTGACAAGTGTGTTTCCTTAGTAACCGAGTACTTAAACAGGGCTGTGTGTGCGAGGATTATCCTTCTAGCCATCGAACTGAAAGAGGAGACAGTGGGACAAAAAAGAGTGGCTTCTCTGCTTGGGTCTGTGATTTAAATATTTATCAGTCAGATAATCTTAGAAAACAAGGATTTTCAGCAGCACAGGTGTGCCAACCCCTATATTTCATTTGTGCGCTTAGTGGAGTGTGTGAACTCTAAGGGGGTTTCGAGACGACGGTACCTAAACTGAATTTAACACTCCCTGATGTTTGTTCAATAGCTCACCTAATGTTAAGGTCAGCTGTCTTATAAATTATTGAACAGATTAACAGTGTTAAGGCTACAGTATAAATAAAAGATATGAGCTAGACAAAAAGACATACAGTGTGTCTGGCTCAAAGACAAAAGCGCAAACAGACGGAGGAAAGGTTAACTTACTGTGCATGTGGGTAGAGAGCTTCTGCTCCTTCTTTCCAACAGTGAAGTAACTACCGTAGCTTGGCCAGTGTGCCTGGTTTTGGGTAACCTTGTCCACATGCGGGACTAGATGCTGCATGAAAATGAGCACCCTACACTTCCAGTTCAGATCAGTACCAACAACAGTCAGTGTATGGGCCTGACACACTCTTGCCGTCTACACTTAGTACAATCCTGGGTCATTCATCCAACAAGGACACGTTAAATGGGTGTCCACAGCATTCAGCATGTGAATACATTAATCCCTTTCTTGTGTTGTGTGTTCTTTGCACAAGGACACATTTTCTAAGCCGGTGCAGGGTAGACTGGTTTTAGAGCACCTAGTCTTTTAAGGTTTTTTTTCAATCTTCTCCTCCTCTTCAGCTGCTGTATTTCAAACCCTCATTGGGTTCCTGCAAGAGGGAAGTCAGTGTGAGAGTGCCATGCAAAGCACATTGTGGCTTGTTTAGATGAGATGTTGGTCAGCAGTCTTGTCTGCATCCGGAGGATGACCCACCAGCATCTGACATCAGTACACACCAACGGTACCAAACAGACCCCTCCAGAGAGTCCTCCATTTACACACACAACATGTGCCACGTGGGTGACACCAGTTCTGCCTGCTTTCCCACCAGTATGCTTCCACCCTGAACTGGTAGGACCTGAAGGTAGCATACTGGTGGGAAAGCAGGCAGAACTGGTAGGACCTCACCCTGAACTGGTAGGACCTCACTGATCCGATCTATCCTTACCTGCTCTGCTAAGAGTGCCCCAAAATGGGTTGACTACATTTCTTTTCTTGTGAAGTGCAAAGCTCCTTACTGGGAGGTGGGCCAGCACCCGCAAGCTCCCTCATCCAGAAAACCAAATGATAACCAGAGAGTTACAGTTTTCAGCCCCTGCCAAGCTTGGCAGTGATTTCAGTGGGGCCAAGAATTCACTGTCAAGAGTTCAAAAACTACCCATAGCACCCATCCATTAAAGCCATCCAATCAATTAGTGGCGTTAAGTTGAGTAGAACCCATGCTTAAAAGAGACTTCAAGATGCAAATCAACCTGGAAACAGTTTTTTGCTAGTAAACCAATCTAACAATGATATGCATAGAAAATAATGAGCCCTATCCCTTCAACTCTGGGAATTAGGCTGTCTTTTCTTTTAATGTACTGAAAAATATAACGTGCTAAGCCTAAATTACAAGCTTAATAACATATTTGCCCAAACACTCTTGGATGAAATATCAATTTGGAAGAGACGCCAGATTAGATTCATCAAAAAACATGTTGCAGAGTAATTTAGAAAATATTAAAATGTCAAATTCTCTCCGATCCTTCCTGTGAAATGCAGGAGAGGATATTGTTGTTCAGCTCAATAATTCCATAGTATTTTTTCACCCTTCCCCTGTATTATGTTCTCTTATAATTGTCTCTTGCTACAGAAGAGCGAAATGATCCAGTGTTAAATGTTCTTTGCTGATGTACAGAGTCCTTTGTTTTTATCTACACCAAATGAAAATAAGATTGTCAAGAAACCATAACTTTTTCTCCCCCCCAAAAACAACCTCTTGTCATCCTAAACAAAGTGAATTCCAAGGGGTTAAATTCTGGTCTTTCGTACCTGATGAAACTCCAGTGAAATGAAAGTTGTTGCACAAAATTTAAGGAAGAACGAAATCTGCCTTTTAATATTTGGCAGTCCAATGCATGCAAAGCTTGTTGGAGAGAACATAATACAGTACGTTTGGGGTTGGATTAGAAAGATGCATTTGCAAAAAAAAAGTACTGTTTGCACCAATTTCAAGAGATGCAGCACAGATTTATGCATGCCCCTCCAGCAATTTGTGTTAACGATAATCAGATGAAAAAGGATGAGCCTGCAAGAATGACATTTCCTCTGCACTTACAAAGCCAAGTACACAAGCTATTTCCTACCAGTTTTCTAGAGATTTTCTGCTTGGTTCCTGATAATCCTAAGTGTTTGCAAACACTGTGAAAAAGATTTACCTGCTACTTTCAGGTTTTTGTTATAAATACCTAGCAAATGGATCCACTGTCTGATACACAATATACATGCTG
>NW_017728993.1:11643025-11651130 GCF_001723915.1 Gavialis gangeticus | reverse complement strand
CATGCCCCTCCAGCAATTTGTGTTAACGATAATCAGATGAAAAAGGATGAGCCTGCAAGAATGACATTTCCTCTGCACTTACAAAGCCAAGTACACAAGCTATTTCCTACCAGTTTTCTAGAGATTTTCTGCTTGGTTCCTGATAATCCTAAGTGTTTGCAAACACTGTGAAAAAGATTTACCTGCTACTTTCAGGTTTTTGTTATAAATACCTAGCAAATGGATCCACTGTCTGATACACAATATGCATGCTGCTGTTATGGGAAAGGTTACTAAAGAAAAGAACTGGAATCTCCCAATCTGTGTTATATCCCTGGCTTTGCCACAGACTTCCTGTGTAACCTGGGAAACCCTCAGTTTCCTCTCATCTGTAAAACAAAAATTTAGAAAAACAAAGTTATATTAAATCAACTCACAGTTAGGTCTTTGTGAGAATTAACTCAATGCTATATGTAAAAGGTGCCTGCAATCAGAGGAAGGATGCATCTGATCTCCACAGCGTACAATTAATACAAGTTTTAAGGAAGCACAAGGTAATTCACATTAGAATTGGGCTGGGACATGGCAGATTTCATAATTTTAGGTTGACTTGGAGAGAAGATTGGAGATGCTGAATGAACAAGACGGATTTCTGCAATGTCTAAGATTGCATGAGTGATCTCGTCTACACATTGATCAGGACTAGCCCTGCTGAGTGATGAAGTCAGGACTGTGACTGAAAAAGTATGACTGGAACAAATTATTTTAGTCAACTTTGGTTTTGAGCTGAAGTCATCCTTTTGTCATCCTGTGTCATCTCCAACTGCTGTCTCAGTACTTTAGCAAGGGAGGGACGAGCGGGGCAACTGCCCCAGGCACCGAAGTAAAGGGACGCCAACAGGTGGTTCCCAGCTGAGGTGGAGCGCGGGACAGAGCCATGAGTGGCTCATTTTAGGGGGTGCAGGGATGCAAAATGGTGGGTCCCACTGCTGTGTGCACTCCCGGGCAAACATGGGGGCATGTGTCCCCCTGGATCTGTGTGCAGGGCAAGTGCAAGCTGCCACAGCAGGCTTTGCCCCAGGTACCAAACTTCATTGCTAGGGCACTGTGCTGTATGGATCTAGCAGTGCCCAACCAAAAACCAAAACACAGCTGGATCTCCCAGGGTTTTGATTTCAGCCTTGTTACTTTATAACAGAGCACCTCTTCGTCAGTAGAGATAATTTCTGTAATAGGCCCCATTCTCTGGAAGGAGGCTCCTAAACCCTCCCTTTTTAGCCATTGTAGAAGGCAGAATATTACACGTACTGCAGTTTAGTGGTAGATCTACACAAGGGCTGAGATTGTGCAGCAGGAGCTGCAGGTAGGGACTTTAAGTCCTCAGTAAAGTAAGAATGGCCTCCAATCCCCACCCTCTTGGCACCCCTTTCTTCACCCTCTCTGCTCACAGCATGTCTCATCCTCTGCCATTGCCCCCCTGCCCCCCACTCTCTCCACTTACTCCTCTGGACTCAGGGCTGGGTTGGGGAGATCTGCCAGCTGCTGCCACCCCTGTCCCAGCCACTCCAGTCCAGCTCTAGCTGAGGCAGAAGGTAGGGGCCATGCGGGAAGTTATTCCCTCTCCCTGCCCTTGCCCCTGGGTTGCCAGGGAGCACCAAAAGTGGGGAATGGGCAGGGAGGAGGAATCCACCTGCTGTTGCCACCGCCACTGTCCCTGCTAAGACCCACGTCATGCAGCTCGGTTGGAGTGGAGCAACAGAAGCTCTGGAGCTCTTACCTGCCCACCAGTCAGCCAGAGAAAGCAACAGCAGCAGGTGGAAGTGGTGGAGGAAGGGACAGAAAGGGAGGAGAGGGGCCTCTGCACATGGAGGGCAAAAGGAGGGGTGCCAAGAGCAGGGGAGGAGTTTTTACTTGCTTCTGGGACTTCAAGTCCCCGGCTGCTACTCGTGCAATCTAAAAATGATCACCATGATCCAGAAGGGGGGTGCACTCATGCCACTGCACCCCCTCTTGATCTGCCCCTGCCCAAGTCATGCACACAGAAGATGTGGGGCCCTGTTCCAGTCCAATTAGTCTTTAAATACAACAGCTGCATACTCCCCTTAGATCTAGGTTGCTTCTTCTGATTATGGGTGACCCCCAGACCTGGGTGCCCATGGCCTGGCATGGCAGGGGTTTGAACCTGGGTGTCCTGTCCCAGACAAGTGCAGAGGAAGGCAGCTAACCAGAATTTGAAGTTAGGCACTTGTTTCCTGATGAGAGTAGAGTGTAGATCCCTCTTGTCATCATTTCTCCCCGGTGAGCATAGGCAGTTTTAAGTGTCTAACACTATGTATGTATTAGGGAGTTAGCCTAGATGCCTAGCTCAAGGTTGGGATTCTACCAAGAAGCAAAGCCCCCAAATCCTCTGGCAGATCATACCTTTCTGAGTATTGGTCACAGATGGGTATCTTCTAGTAGAAAAAGTGTTTCCTAGGAAAAAAAAATCCTTTCTGGCAGCAAAAAGCATCACAAGGAAAAAACATTCACAAAGTCTGTTGGATGAGAGAGACACTGAGAAGATTCAGAGCTAAGGATCTCCTGCGTAGCAGGAAACCATAATGTCAGCTTCCCCATCAGCTGGGGAACATTTCAGATCTAAAACTCAGTCTCACAGAAGATCTTATTCATCATAAACTGTACTTTGTGCAAAATAAGTCCTGTGGCAAGAATTTATGCTTAGAGACATCAAGAGCATTAGATTATTAATTAACCAATGTTAGCAGAGCTCTTTGAAGATGCAATGCACTTGAAACGGTGATGAGTTGTAACTGTAGTGCACTGAATATATTATCATCTCACAGGCCAGGCCAGGTTAGGGCACAGGGCCCTACAGAGTTATGCCTAGGCAGGGCCAGCCCATCCTATACTGGGAAACCTGCAGCCACAGAGAGCCCCACAGCTAAGGGGCCCCCTGCGTCCAGCCGCTCCCACCCCCCTCTCCTTGCTGCCACCACCACCAGCTTCATGTCCAGCTGCCAACACCACTGCTGCCATCTTCTTTGGGCAGGGGGCTCCAAAACTATTTGTTGCATGGAGCCCCCCAAAATTGTGGGCCGGCTCTGTGCCTAGGGTGAGAAAGTCAGGGAATTACCTAAGTATCTGAGTTTTCAAAGAAAAAAAAAACCCCAAAGAAACCCAAAAACTCCTCTATCTTTTATGATCCTGAAGAAAAACTTGAAAAGGAGAAGTGAGCAAAACTGAAATAGTGGTGCCCGCAGACAGCCAACTACAATATTTTGGAGCGTGAATTGCTTGATGCATCTGCAGCATCAACCCATTGCTCTTTGAACTCCACCAGCGCTACCTGAGCAGAGAACTGGGTGTGTAACATGAGAAGAATAAATGAAGCGAGTCTACCCCAAGCAAATACATCCCAATGCTGGGTTAAGTACTGCTCCCCAGGGGAAAGGAGGGCTCATGCTGCTACCACTCCTATTCCTAAGGCGGCGTTGGGTCATGGAAGGAAGCCAGAGTCCAGTGTGTGGAGGGAGCCATGTTCATGTTTGTGGAGTACCTAGTTAAATCCATCACTGCTCTTAGTAAGCCCTGGAATATGTCATCCCACTGCACCAGTGTTCCTTACCTAGATGTATAATTTTAGATGAATTTCTTAATTAGAAGCTAACAATTATCTAAATCTTTTGCTCATTATTAGTGTGACATTTGCAATCTGCCAGCACGCCACTTCAGTATATTAAGCAGAATGGGTTTTAAATGGTAAGGTATTGACTTTTCAATTAAAAGGCAACAGTAGAAAGTGGCCATAGGAGGTTAAGCTTATGTGATCCTCCTCCCAAGAAGGATCTGCCTTCTTGGGGGGAGCAGGTGCAGAGAAGGGCTATTAAGTAGATGGTGAGTATGTCTTAGGAGAAGGGACAAGACAGCGTGGCTTCTTTAGCTCAAGAAAGCCAAGGGTGGGAGGGGATAGAGTTGCTCTATCAAAGGAAGGGGAAAATTAAACTAAAGGACAATGTCTCTACAAGAATCAATGGTACAAATATACTTAGGCTGGAAATCAGAAGAAAGTTTCTAACCCACAGAGGAACAGATGTCCTGTAGGAAGTGGGGCAAACCTTAGCATAGGTGGGGAGTAGCTTCAGTGACCCGCGCGACCCTTTCCAGGTCTACGTTTCAAAGGAAGAGGGGTCATAAAACATCCGATCTGTCTGGCTGTTTTTCTGACTCCTGTGTTCCTTTGGGATGTATGACTGGAAAGGGCCTCTGGGGTCACTAAGCCCACTCCTCTGTTCCCTCGGGCAACCATGACATAATCCTGTTCCTAATTTTATCAAGCTCCGTCTTAAAACTAGTTCATTTAGCATTATTAGGAATATTATTGCTGATTTTTATTGAGTGCTGACACAATGTTTGGTGAGCTATCAATATATAAAAGCCCCTGGCCCAGGGAATTTATACAAATGAAACACAATACCCTGGGTGATAGTATATGTACCCTGGATAGAAGAAATCATCCTGACCAGGCTTTGCAAGAGAGAAGAAATAGTTCTATATTTCACAGCTAATCAATGAATATACAAAATGAAAACCCCTGTGCATTATGATTATACAAACCCTCTGGCAACCTTTAACATAAACGGGTCAGGTTGCCTTTTAAAATCAAGTTAATTGTCTCCTTTGCAGAAGGGTTTAAACTTTGAGGTCTATACCTCCTTACTGAATGGCATCCTTTTCACCACTAAGCTTAATAGGCACTAGGAGCAAGCACTAAAAAGGACTCCCCATCCACGGCTGGTGGAGACATACTGAGCTATGGATACTAAAAGGAATAAAATAGTCTACCTGAGGTTCTGAGCTGTACACATCTGCCCGTCTTTTTCTCAGTTTTTTCCAGCAAATCTTTCTGTATAAAGTCCATCTGTTTCAAGAGGCCCAGCAAGTGGATTTTTCCAGTGAAAAAAATACTGTACCCACTGTGGGGGTTTGGTAGGAATGGGCGGCTGAGGAGGAATGTGTAGTCTCCCCACCTTCAGAATCAGAGACCTGGAAGGAATTTTTTCCTCCAAGATCATAGAAAAGCATCTGAAGGTCATTTCAAGCTTTGACCAGCAGTGAAACTGTATTGACCCTGAATTAAAGCCTATTAGGCATTATACTCCCAGAGGCTTCCAGTTTATTTACCTTGCTCATCTAAACCTATTTTTTATGTACAGCTCTGTATAAGCTCCTAATCAAGGCATCTGTTATATCTACAGAGTTACCTTGGCTGGTGAGCAATCTAGTCCTCCATCATCCTAACACAGCTCAGCTATGCCCAATGACCTCAGCTCAAACTCTTCTGTTTAGGACCCTTCTGTTTAGGACTGTTTAGGACTTAGGCGGGCTGCTCTAATTAAAGCCGCTTTAATTGAGAGCCGCTCTAATTAAAGTGCCCGGGGTGTCATGTGCATCAGTGTCCCCTGTGCTGAAAAATGGCGACGGGGATGCTTTAACTAAAGCTCATTGAATGAGTTTTAGTTAGAAGCACACCTGCCACCATTTTTCAGCATGGGGACGCTGATACACATGACACTGCCATTTGCTGCAATGCGGTAATTACTACGCTCCAGCAGATTCAATTAATTGAGTCTGCTCCGATGCATTGTAATTACAGCATGTCGGAGTAGCCTCAGTGTACATGTATAGATGTCCTTCAATCGCCGCTGGGTTTTAACCCCAAAACATGCATGCCACCATCCAGCTGAGTGGGTCCATCTCCTCCTAGAGATGTCATTAGGGCAGCAAAGGGGCAAGGTTGTAAAATCCAATTTATGGGGCAATAAATGACTCCCCATCATAGACACACATACTGACAGCACATCAATTTGTTGTGTAGCTCAGAATGGCTACCCGGCTGCAGGAAACACAGCTCAAATACAGACATGGCCAGAGTGTGGATAAGGATTTGGGGTTGCCAGGGGAAGAGGCCTAACTGTATTCTCTGTATTAATGATTTCTATAACTACAGCTGTCACTAGAGAGCACTGAAAACACTATGGTCAAAATATTCTCTATGGCTAAAAGTGGGACCCTACAATAACATCTAGGTAGCTGAAGGAATGGTCTGTTTTTCTAAGTGATAAGCAACTGTAGCTCTTGTAAAAGTCTTGCTAAATGACTTTGAAATTCAGTTCTCTTAGGCTCTGATCCAGGAAAACATCTCTTTTCAGGAAAGTATGTAAACCTGTGTGTAGGTGCTAGTCTGAATCTGGACCTTAGGAAACTAAATGCAGATTTAAGTGCCTTCATATAAACATCTACATGAAAATAGTTTGCCTTATTGGCAAATACAGCTGTATTTCAGTAAGACCGAGGGTCCTCCTGAGAAACCCACACTCCACCAGACAACGAATCTGTTATTTTTTGTGGAATAAAAACCCTTTAGCCAATATGTGAAGACAGAAATATTCCCATAGATCTGTTTATAAAAGGTCTAAGCCATGTTAACTATCAATCTAGAAAGGACATGCCAAGAAAAAGGGAAAGTTTTTCCAAACCACATTCCCAAGGAAAAGATTTGCCAGGCTACCTGAAGCCATGAAAATAAAACAGGAAATATAATTAAGCATTAACAGTCACCAGGCAGTATGTTTATAGGCAATTGTCAGCATTGCATGCCTTGGAGTTGTATAATAAGGCCAAGTGGGTTTTACTACCTATGAAGTACAGTAATCACCCTGAAATGAGCTGCCTGGAGAGTATTATCGTTGTTATGAAATGGAATTTATACATAAAAATAATAAAACAGTCAGATTTGAGCATTAACTAGGTGCTTATTACCAATGTGCATGTGAACAATGCAAGCCAACCAGAAAGTTCCCCTATGGCCTATGGTGAAAGAGAGAGCCTGTGATCTATGTGTTCTGATTTCCAGGAATGGACTTTCTTTGACAGAAATGCCGTGGATTTCAGTTTTTCCATCTGCAAAGCTGAAATTCTGAATAGAAGTCTCCCAAACACCTACGCTTCCACCAGTGTGCGTCTCCAAAGCTGCCCAAGCCCTGACACCGCCCCAAAGCCAACAAGTTGTTCAAAGCCTTACTTCATACTCCAGCCCCAGATGCCACAGATCAGGATTCGTAAACTAGACAAGAGAAGGCTTTCGGTGTGCTCAGACTAGACACCACGGCTGGAAATTAACCAACAAAGTCAACAGAGCGCATGCACGGAAACAGCCAGGCCATAGTCATGGAGGGTGTGTGGAGAGGTATTGGGAAAAGTTTGCAATTAGCTACGATATTGCCAGAATAAAGCTTGAGCAGGAGACATGAAGAGACGGTTTTGGCTGCTAGGGCATTGGACTGCCTATAAGGCTAGCTTCAGTGGAGATTTGTGGCTAACAGTCCTCAGTTGAGGGGATATGCCTACCTCTAGCCTACCAGGCAAATATGCCAGGTCAGCTGTTTAGGGTCCTGGGTCCTTCTCTGCTCCCTGACCCTCTCCTTAGCATTTTAGTCCTGCCTGGCTTAAGTGGTATAGTGCTCAGCAGTAAGGCTGTGCGAAACAGCACTGTTTCATTTTGACAGGACAGTGTTTCGTTTCAAGTTTCTTTTGGTTTCTAAACTGCTGTTCCGTTCCGTTTTGTTAAAACTGTTTCAATGTTGTTTTGACATTTTGCCCATAGGCTATAATGGGGAACCATGAAGCTGCCTATAACTTTGTCAGTTTTTGCCTGATTTGGATGAACCTTACAGGGATGGTAGCCCCTTCTGAGCCTTCCAAGTTTTAAGGAGAGAGGTGCAGGAGTTTTTGGGAAACTGTACCTTAAGATCTTGAAAGCAAAACTCGTGTCACATGTGTGTGTGAAGGCACAGCACAGGGTGAAAACTGCAGGGGTGGTAGCTCCTGCTGAGGCCACAAAGCCTGCCTCATTTCAAGGAGATAGGTGCAGGGGGTTCTGGGAAACTGCACTTCAGGCTGCTGAAAAGCAAAACTCATGACAAGGGTGACAAAAAGCAGGGCAGTTCAAATAACGCTGCCTTTTATGCTGTTTTTCCAATCCTCCCCCAGAGCACTGGGATTGGAAGGGGCCTCAGGGAAGGATCACAGTCACTGGCTAGCTACACAGTCAATAATGAGAGCACTCC
>NW_017728993.1:11636855-11642369 GCF_001723915.1 Gavialis gangeticus | reverse complement strand
CCTCCCTCCCCTTACTTTCTGTTTCCCTGCAGGCAAGCCCAGCTTCAGTTTCTGTAGCCATCTGGCCTCGAACATCCGGTCACATGCTGCTCGAGCCCAGATGTTCAGTGGTTTTCATCTGTCCGTTCCTGATGTTCCGCTGAGTGGGTGTCTCCCTCCGGTGTAGTCTTTCCCCCAATCTTTCCTGCCACAACTTCAGTTCTTGTTCCAGTGGCAGGTGTCCAACTACCAGGGTCTCTCAGCTACAGGACGTCTGTCTGGTGATCTTCTGCGAGGCTCCACCTCCCCTCTACCTCACCCTTACACCCTGCCTTGACAGGTTCCAGATGTGCTTCGGCGAGTTCCCCGATAGTTGGGGCTCCACGTACGCTTGCAGAGATGGTCTTATCAGCCTGCCGGGCCTAATCCTAAATCTACCCACCATGCCTCACAGCTTCCTAGCCTCCCCTGAGGCTGTAAACTCCCTACAGGTTTAAACCACACTCCGGCTCCATATGCCTTGCACAGCAACCCCTCCAGAAGTAGGAAACATAAAATACAAACAATAAAGAAATACAAAGATACTAAGAGAGGCCCTCTGCCCCCCTTATAACCTGCTTCTTTGGCCTACCCACCACCACCAGGCCTCAGGTACCCGAGGTCCCTATTTGACCCTGAACTGGGTCCGAGCTAGACTGCCAGTTACTGCATCTTCCTCTTCACTCTTCTTCTGGCCTGTGGGTTCACTGGACCCACAGTGGCCCTTATCCATATGCTTCCCCCATGTCCCACGTCCCACGTCCCCTGTTGGGGTGGCTCTATGCCACTGGGGCCCATTTTCCACAGCCCCTCACACTGCCCTTTGTCCCCCACCTGGAGCACCTCCTCGAGCCCTCCAGGGGCCACAACGGTTCCACCTGGTCTGGCGTCCGGGTATCTGCTGGCCCCATCAGCGCCTCGGCGGTAACCCCTGGCCTCCAGCTCCTCCTGCTCTTCTTGGTCTTTTAATCCGGGTCCCCAGCCTGGATGAGGAGCCTCTGATCCCTCGCTCTCTGCGCTGCTGCTGGCAGCATCTTCCCCATGGTGGGCTTCGCTGCATCCTCCCATGCTGGGAGAGGCAGCTTCCTGCATCTTTTCCCCCCATAGGGGCTCCGGGAGAAGCTTCCCTGCTGGCGCTCCTGTGGGTCTCTCCCCCACTTCCTTGCCGGCAGCTCCTTTTATCCCTGCCAGCCGGCTCCTGCAGCTGGCTTTATCTGCCGGCCACAGCTGTATAAAGACATGGCTAACGAGCCACGTGGGTCCCGCCTCTATCTCCGGCTTTGCCGCAGATCCTGCTGCCGGTAAGAAGTTTTTATTTTATTTTATTTTGCTTTTGTTTATTTCTGAGAATTCCTGACCCCGGGGCTCCCCCTGGCTCTTTGGGGTCCTCCCCTCTGTTCCTGCCCATGACAGTTTCAAACCTCAAAACATTTTGAAACTTTCAAAATGTTTCAGCTGTCCTTGTTTCATTTCGAGGCTGTTTCGAAGCCCTTGGTTTTATTTTCATTTCACTGTTTCAAGCTCGAAATGAGTCAAAACAGCATCGAAACGAAACAACTGGAGAAATTTCGCACAGCCCTACTCAGCAGCATGGCTTCTGGAAAAAAAAACACCCTTCCTTAGCTGCCTAAAGTCTCCCAGTCCATTGCATGGGGAGCCTAGGCATGAAGCTCAGGGAGGAAACAAGACAACAGGCCTTGTAACACTGAGAGAAGCAGGTAAAGTATCTTTCAGGAGGTAGCCCAAAGTAATCTGCCCAAGGTGACACAGGAAGGCTGCGACAGAGCAGAGATTTAAACTTGGTCTCAAGTCCTGCAATAATGCCCTAACCACTGGACCATCCTTCCCAGAATAGCTTGACTCTGGGAAGGAGTGACATCTTCACATGGATGAGATGAAAAGAAGCACCACTTGCTAGACCACTTGTTAAACATTGGTAATCGGTACTGTCTTACTCCATCTCCAAAGAGCTGGAGGGCCAGCCTTGAATAATCGAGCACTGATTAACCAGGTCTGACTACAATTTATGTACCTGTGCAATCTGCCCTTTGTGAGCACAAGTAAATTAAATTGCTCATTGGACCTGGTAACAGATGGCTTATTCCATCTCCTTTGTTTGATCTGTGCATCCCAGGGAGCATAACTGAAGAGGGCATCTTTACATAGCCAGGAGCAGCAAGTGAGAGCTGGATAGCAAAAATGAAAAATGGGCAAACTAGGAAATTTTGGCACATAAGTCACTCCCAGTGCTTACGGTTTTCATTTATCCAAGGCAAAAGGAGGAACCTAAGCGTTTTATTAGGTAGACCAGCTGTGGTATGGAAAGATCTTTTACAAGCCAGCCTAGAGGATTTGTTTTCCTAAATCATCTGTCTTTTTAAATACAACTTTTGTGATATGCAAAGAGAAAGCAGGAGGTAATGTCAAAAGCATTCCATGCGCTATTAATTTTGTTATGCAAATCTACTCCCCAAATGATAGTTTTATTCAGAACTAGCAAGAGATCCATCATTATACCTCTATGTATAGAGAGGAAACACAACTAGGATTGAAACAAGTGCTCTCATTTGGATTATTATTTTAATATGGCAGTATTATCTGTAGGTGATTTTTAAAGCAGAATGTTTGCATAGCAAATCCTGAACTATTCGTTCCCAGAGACTGTTTAGTGTTGTCAACATTTATTACTTTTGCTTTTGTAAATATGTGTAGCAGAAAGCGGTAGAGTTTGACTTAAAACTAATAAGCAGATTTTGGGAAATGGATAACAAAACTACCACTCTTTTCCAGCCATCTGCCTCCTTACCTAATAAAACAGCAACAAAGGAAGTGGAAAAATACAAAGGCAAGAACAGAAAACCTGCTCAACTTGTGTAAACTGTATTATTTTCAAAGTTTTAAGACGTTAATACTAATTTTTCTACCACACTTGAAATTTTAATGTTTGGCTACACATTGCATTCTAGTGCAAAATTACTCTCACGTACACACTTGCTCTGAAGTGTTGAATTATACACCAAACTACCAGTAGATGTTTCAAGTAGCTCTAGGAATTTTTCTACCATGGACTGCTACACATTGCAGTTTTTTCAGATTCAGCTGTGATGTGTCCATTATCCATGTGTAGGTTTTCACACGTTGTGCTCCTTTTCAGTCAGCCATTTTGCATCTAAATGAAGCTATGGCTTCAATACAAGAAGATATGGCCCAGTTACTTATATATGCAGTCATCTGATCACCGGGACAGATCTGGGAGTGGGGGTGAGGGAAGGAAAGGAAACAGGAGGGAGGTGCTGCACTTCCCTTTGATTCCTGCTCCACCCAAAGTTTAAAACCAACTGCTTGGCAGGGGCAGCGACATTTCTAGTCAAGCTGCGCTGAGGGAGTCAGTGGACTTCATGGCTCATTATAATCTACATGATCCCTTCGAAACTCTTCATTCCATAGATGAAGAGTTTCATCTGTGGAATGAAGAGCCAGATGAAGGCCATCAAGGCCTTTTGATGATCCACCAATCAAGCTATCCTTTGTTCTGCAATCCTGCGGTCTATTAGCTGTTCCTGGTAGTGAAGCTCACATTTCACAGTCCAGCCGATTGTTTTAAACTCATTCCAATGAAGTTATATTTGTTTTTGCTTCAATCTTAAACTGAATAATACAGCCCTAGGCCTCTAGTATATTAGTAACGTTTCTCATTTTTTTTTAACTGGAGAAAAATGTATGTTGTTTTATATGTGATGATGCATACACCTCATCACGTGTACCCCCATTTTCAAAATTCTAGATCTGCCCATGCCGTATCATGACCCACACCTTAAAAGTATTGATACAGCAGAACAAAGTAACTAAACTGGTCAACGAGTCAAAGCACAAGAAAAAAACTCTTTTCTCTCCTTAGAAACATACCCTTTAACGTTTCTCCAGAAGATGCTCAAATTACTACTTGTATAATGGTAGTATCTCTTTCCTGCCCAGGGCAGGGGGTCAAACTCGATGACCTATTGAGGTCACTTCTGACCCTAACATCTATGAACGTATGAATCCCCAGCTGAGATGTCGATCCCATCGTAAGGGATCATTCATGAAAAGAAATAAGAGGAAGGGGAAACGGAAGCTTTGATTAAGGAAAATGATCCGCTCTCAGCACAAAGAAGGCCTACGTGACATAACTGCCAGCCACGTGTTCTATTTACTTCGGTGATTTTGGAAATCTGTCCACTGACAACTTACAAATTCTGGGAAAGGTTTAAGGAATCTGTTGGAAGGCCCCAGGGTATGTGGAGTCTGCTGTTTGCTGGCAAGGACTGTTACGCATCTCTCCACAGACAAGGTACAACAGTGGGGTTATTAAAACTCAGTGATTGTCTGTTCAAACACACATTGGGATGACAAGTTGGCTAAAATAAGGAAAGTTTTTGCTAGGGACAGGAGTCTAGGAAAACTCCCGAGCACAGAAAAAAAACTTTACAGAAAGTTTTTGAAGCAGAAAGAGAAAACTGTGTTTTCATATAAGCAGGGACTACTTCACCATGGACCAGCTAAGGTCAAAGCAACTGATCTATACCAGAAAGACAGACTCCAGGATTCAGGCCAGGAGGTGAGAAAGGAGACACCTGGACAGCCAAAGAACCCTGACCTCAGCCTAAACAATGCTGCAGAGTTGTAAAGAAAACTGAGGCAGAGAGATGGGTGCAGGTTTTATAATTTTTGCCTGGATCAGCATATTCCCTGTGCCTGCAGAAAAATATAACTTGTTTTAGAATCCTCTGAGAGGCTGGAAGAGATATATGCCATGCCCGATATGTCCCTGAGGAGCGAAACTGTGAATTCTTGTACCACTACTTCAATCAAAAACCACTATTCGGATTCATTTCAAAATGTCAAGGATCATGAGATTGGCTCCATAAATCCTTAGATCACAAGAGCTGGCAACACTTGAACTCTGGAGAGGGGCATTATAAAGCCCTTTAGGAGTCTGTGGAATCAGCACATGTCTCAAGAACACAGGGCAGCTAGGACTTGGGCTACATGAATACAAATATCTGACAGACACAGAGCCTGGGCCCAGGAAATGTGCCAGAGAAGATAAGAGAAGAAGTAATGTTGCAGCACCCCTAGGCTCAGGTATTGCTCCAGTGGGCTGGGACCCAACAGAGCAGCCAGGCAAATGTCCAGGAAAAAACAGCTCTACCTGGGCTGTGACACCACTACTCTAAAGCATATCTCCCATAATTTTGTGTTTCACTTTTGTATTTAACCCAGAAGGAAGGTCTTGCTTGTTTCAGGACATGTGAGCTAGGGACAGACATTCAAAAAGCCAAAGCCTGAATTGATCCAATCTTGGCAGGATAGTCTAACCTGCCTAGATTGAACCAAATTGCAAGGGAATAGACATTCGTGAAATGCAGGCACATGCCTGCAGTGGCTCAGGTCAGGCACCAGGGGGTGCTAGAGCAGCCCTCCGCTGCAGGGAAACTGTGCTGGGGGGGGAAGGGG
>NW_017728993.1:11627022-11636464 GCF_001723915.1 Gavialis gangeticus | reverse complement strand
CCCTCCGCCCCCGTCCCACCAGCCTGGACCCAGGCCAGGGTCCGCTGGGCTCTCCCCCCCCCACTGCTGCAGAAGCAGGGCCACATGGCCAAATGCTGGGTGGCATGGCAGAAGGCAGAGGGGGCAGGGAGGGGAGTTATTCTGCCCTCTACCCCCACTGCTCCCAGGGGACCGCAGCCAGAGTCTGCTCATCCCAATGGCCACTGCTGCTCACTCCCTGCATGGAGCAAGTGGTGGGATCAGCCCCTCCTGCCCTTTCTGCCAGATGCCAGAGGGAGGGGGAAATAAGCCCCTTTCCTGCCCCCCACCCCAGCTAAGGTGCCCTGCTGGCCAGCCTCTGGCCCCGTCCCCACCCCTGGAGTAGTGAGGGGGGAGTGCCCGTGATGGGGACTGCAGACCCTGTCATGGTGTCCCAGAGTGCAAGCATCTTCCCGGTGGGGGGTGGGGGTGTGCTGTGGGCAGGGGAGGGGATAGGGGTGGGGTCAAGAAAGCTGCCACAGATGAGTGGTAGCAGTGGTGCTAGGGAGGACTGGGGGGTTATGGCTCCGTCTGATCCCTGGTGCTGCCACTTACCACAGTCCATGGCAGCTCTGACCCCCACTCATGGTCCCCCCTGCTGGGAAGAGCCTTGAACTCCCTGAACACTGCTGCTGCCCAGACAGGGCCCTGCCCCTCGCCACTCCAGCAGCAGGGCAGAGGCTGTACAGATGCCGGCTAGCAGGGCTCCTTAGGTGCAGGGGCAGGGAGGGGGGTTATTCCCCCTCCCTCTGGCATCTGGTGGAGGGGCAGGAGGAGGCTTATCTCGCTGCTGGCTCTGCACAGGGAGCCAGCGGCAGCAGCAGCAGTCAAGGCGGGCAATCCACAGCTATGGTCTCTTGGTGGCAGCAGGGATAGAGTGGGAAATAACCCACCTCCCTGCCCGCTGTGCCTTAGGGGCCATGGCAGCCAGCATTTGGCCACATGGCCTCACTGCTGCAGCAGCAAAGGGGAGCATGAAGTAGACCCCAGCTCAGGTCCGTGGCCAATTCACCCCAAGCTTGTGCTGGGGCTGCCCACACCCCTGCCACTGGAGTAACCAGAGGAGAAATGCAGGTACCCATCAGTGGGACAGGGGAGAGAGGGGGGAAATAAACCTCTTCCCTACCCCATTCTGGTGCCAGCGTCTAGCCAGGCCTCTGCCCCTGCCCATGCCCCTGCCTGTCCCTGCTCCAGCTGGGGAGCAGAGGGGCAGGGCCAGCCCTGCTGGGCTGGAGCACACAGCCCAGCCCAGAGAGTATGCCAAGATGCTGGGGGACTTTGGTTTAAGTTAAACCAGGAAAGGGTCTGGGCCACAAGTTGCATAAACCAGTCTGAGCTCAATCAGTTAAGTCTGATACTACATTCAACCAGGTTTATCTCAAACCAGTTTTGGCCACTTCAAAACTGGTTTATGTGCACTGAACTTATGTTCTGTTACAGGTTTCAACCAGTTTCTGATCACTTAAACCAGTTTATGTGTAACATCTGTCCCTAGCTTGGAGCTACCAGACCACCGGGGAATAATGAATAACCCTAACTCAGCTTCCCCTTGTCTTGTAACGTACTCTGTAGAAGGATTAAGTGTAGCTGAATAGCAAACATGAAGGGGAGAGTGGAAGGAAGCGATCATGTAGGGAGGCGAGGCTCCAGAGGGTCGTCAGACTAATCTGGGCCCCAAGCCAGGAAGTTTTTCTGTTTCGTTCTCACTACTGCTATATCACAAACCCTTGGAAAACAGACCTTGCTGACTCACTCTGTTGAGTCATTCCTGAGCCTTAGGCTGACCCTTTTCATCATCTCCATATAAACCAATTCATTATCCACATTATCCTAATTTTCATAAGGTCTCTTTTATCATTAGCATCATGCAGGCCTCATTACATAAAAATGCAATGGCAGAAAGCAGTGTCTAGTAGGCATGTGTGAAGCGGCAAGTATTCACTTCAGATTTGGATTCAGATTCGGCTGATTTGGAAGGACAGTGATTTGATTTGGAGATCTGAATCATTGTCCTGATTTGATTCAGCCAAATTGGATCTGAAGATTTGGCGTTGCTTTGGAGATTCAGCCATAGACTAAACAGGCAGCAGTCCTCACCACGCTGGACACAGATGCCTCCAGCTAGTAAGTCTGTTTTGCTTGGTGGAGGGGGGAGGGAAGGGGTGGAGGGGGGGCAGATCAACACCCCACAGTGAGGGAGGGATTGGGGCTGGGCCTGGGGCTGGGGCTAGGACAAGCTGCCCAGCCAGGGTGGGGGGTGGGACTCAGGGAGGAGGGCAGGGCAGCACAGGATGTGGGCATGGCAGAGGTGGGAGGGGGGCTATGCCCTGCTGTCGCTTGCCCAGTCAAGGCAGGGGAGGGCGCAGTGCAGCTCACTGTAGGAGGAAGGGGGCAAGTGGCAGCAGGGAATAGCCCCCCCTCCCAGCGCAGCTGCACCTGAATCCCGCACACCCCCACCCCAGCTGGGTAAGCAGCAGCAGGGCATAGCCCACTGCTTGCACAGCCAGGGTTGGGGGGCACGGGATGTGGGCACTGGAAGTGGGGTCTATGCTCTGCTGCTGCTTGCCCAGCCGGGGCAGCAGGGCGGGATATGGGTGCAGCAGAGCTGGCAGCAGGGGCTATGCCCTGCTGCTGCTTGGCCCCTACCGCCTGGAGTGAGCTGCACCTGCATCACGCCCCACCCCTGCCCCGGCTGGGCAAGCAGCAGCAGGGCATAGCCCCCGTTCCCAGGGCTGCTGCACTCGCATCCCATGCCTCCCCGCCCCCTCCTCTCCACCGAGTCCCAGGCCCTTCCACCCCCGCCAGGCAGCTTCTCCCAGCCTCAGCCCCAGCCCCAATCCCTCCCTCGCTGTGGGGGCATTGATCTGCCCCCCCAAACCCCTTCCCTCCCCCCACGACAACAGACTTACCAGCTGGAGGACTGCTACCCGTTTAGTATATGGCCAAATCTCTGAAGTAGCTCCAAATCTTTTCCGAATTGATTCAGAGGCTTCTCATTGGATTCAGACTTTTTAATTGGTCTCCCAATTTGATTCAGATTTAGAGATTCGGCCGCTGAATCAGGCTGAATCTCCTCCAAATCGAATCTTCGCACAGCCCTAGTGTCTAGTCCACCTTGAAGGCCAAAATCCTTTATTTACCCAAAGAAAATATGTTTTATTGGAAAATTTCCAAATAGCTCTAGTTAACACCTCCAGTCATTTCAGTACAGTCTTTAGTGCCTATTCACATTTTTGAGACTGCTAAAAAATCCTGCTTGGTGCTGATTTTTTAGAAGTTATACAGGTCTACACACATACTTGTCCCCTGGGAACCAAGCTACCATATAGTTTCAATTATACTTGAGGGCAGTTTTGAGAGGGGCTTTGTCATTTAGAGCTGCTGTATCCATGTTTCTACATGCTATAAGAATTCTCTGGGTATCTAAATGTTATGTAGAACAACTACTACATTGTCCATGTTTTCCCAAAAGAAAAAAAAAAAGTAAATTTTCCAATTATCAAGGCAGCACAGCACTTGGTATATATCATTATGAAGCTGTTAACAGAAATGCTGCATTATTGTTAGCTAAAAGCCTATTTATCCCTAACGAGCTATTTAAAAAACTAAGGGCAAAATCCTGCTTTCATTTTCACCAGTATAATCCCTTTGCATTTACACTGATTACAAGAAGAGCAGAATACAGCCCCAAAGCCCTGGAATTCGACTTTATAATCTGACACCCATCCGAACCCTAAGTCATTATTCACAAGTAGGGTCCACTTGCTATTCCTTTCTCTACTGTGAATCCTTTTAAAATAAAATTGTGGAAAAAACTAAAACTAAAAGAATAAATAGTTTATCATCAAAAACAGGAGAAAAATATTGTATCTCAAAACTGCTTTGCAGCATAACCATTGATGAGCAGCAACATACAAATGCCAGGAAAGAAGAAAAATCCTCCTTTTAAAAATAGAGCAACTGGCTAGAAGAAAATTAATCCAAGAGGAAGGAAAGTTGGCGCTGAGTATGGCCCTAACTTAATAGGTGCTAATTTAGGTTCTGATTTGATAAAGCACCTAAATAGTACAGACTTAACTTTAGCTGTATTAAATTAGTCACCGGCTGAAAGTCAAGCAAGGGTTTAAGTATTTGTGGAAGCATGGCTTTTAAGTCTGAGATACTTTAACTGAAGTCAAATGTAGTTTTGCTACCAACTTCAGTGGAGCAGGATTATACATTATGAGAATTGTGCTAGATTTAGTATGTCAAACAGATGCACAACACATATAGTAAGTTAGCAGCGTCTGAGTCAATGCTGCTGACAGGGTCAGGCACATTAAAAACCACAGCAAGAAAGATGATTATTACATATATTTTGAATAACACATTTAAATCTTCAAAATGTCAAGATTTTGACAAACAAAATGTCTAATGCACAAAGAAGGAAGAAAGTCTGTAAGAATGGTCTGTGTGTGCTTAGTACGCTACCTAAGTGTGTGGGGTCGTGTTTCCCCCTAGTGGCTGGCCACCGAATCGAGAGCAGCTCGCTACTTCCCAGCCAGCCGCATTACTCTTTTGGATCAAGTGCTGGGGGCTATGCTTTAGGTAATGAACATTCTGGGTTTAATCTCCCCGACAAGGTTATTATATCTTGCTTTATGACCAAGGTCTACTGCACATGCTAAAGCTACAGTGGGCCCTTAACATGAACTAACAAATCTGATTAGTGGATGTCACCCGCACGCATATTTAAATCACAAGCATCGCTACCCAGTACTTCAGGCTTGTTTGTCAATCTCCCCTGCTGACGGAAAGAGTGGAAGTGATCAAGTACAAGCTAATACTTCGTAACAATGCTTCTTTGCTGGCATCCTGTTTCTACCTAATTTAATTTTATTTAATAAGAGGAAAAAGCCAGCTACTCTACTCTTTATGGCTGCAAAGAAAAACCTTTTGAAAATAACCCAATGACACACTGTCTTATTGATTTAAACAGTACAGAGATGGGTATGATCTGTCCCAATCATCTTAATGTGACATTAGCACCGAAGACTAATGATGAGACATAACAGGCCAGTGTCCGAAGATGTGGAGGTCATGGGCTTTGCTGCAAGACCAGCAAAAAACCCCATCATTTGGATTTTATTTTGTCTGTGAATACTCTGTGTTAACAATGTTACCTATCTCACTAAGGATAATTCCACTGATGGATATTTTAGGCAAAAATATTAAACCCTTTTGGGATTGTAATCCAAGTTTTGAACAGAGCACGGGGCTTGTGAAGGACACAATCATTTCTCTCTTATCCAGTCTGATCGCTTACCCCTTACACTGGTACATGTATTTCTTCTACACACTTAGTAGAGGCCTCAAATTATTGAACAAAAGGTCAGAAATTCTGCTCACCACGCCAAGCTGTTTGGCAATGACTATGGCAAGCACTGCATGTTCTCTCCTAACCCTATTTTTCAAAAACAACATCGTGGCTAACAAAACACTTCCATTTGGTGCGTGTTATTTGAAACAGTCTTTACAAACAGTAGATTTTCTTGCCTCTTCTCTCTTGTCCCAGGAGTACTGACTGATGCACTTACAAAGTAAATGAGACACTTTTCCAAAGAGGAAGAACGTGTACTGTATGCTTTTTTGCATGAACTATTACTAAGATGTGATGCAATCATAAAAACATGAACAAATCAGCAATAACATGGGGTGTGGGGGGGCTGTTAGCCCAAGGTGCCAGTTTAGTCGGGGTACATGAATAACAACCCCTGGAGTCTGTACTATGGTAACAGGACCTGCAGCACCCAGGTGCAACAGCCCCATGCTGCTACAGCAGCAGCAACCAGGGCAGGCAGACCAGGCCATAGCAGCACCTGCCAGGGTTTTTGAATCCCCAGAGCAAGTAAGCTACCCTACTTCTGGAAGGGTTTTCCCAAGGTGCAAACCCTGCTAGTAACACTTCTTTTATGGAAGAGATGACGAAATATGCAACTTGGACATTAGGGTATCAGCAGCTATTTGTGATGCCAGTTTTGTTGATGATCCTGCCTCCAGAATTCCTCTCTTACTCCCTTTTGATATTACACTCCAAACCCCCAAAGCTTTGTGGATACCTTTCTTCCCCATAATAAAGTGGAGTCTGTCTAAGAATCACCATTAATTCTATTTATACAACAGAGGCTTCTGGGGAAAAAAATTAACCCACAAGGAAACAGTGCTTTTATGAATCAGTGGTTCTGATTCATAAATATTTGTACAAGCGAGGTGGAGAAAGCCTTCCTCCAGTGCTTATAGTAGGACAGGCGTTCCTGCAGTGTCAGCCACAGCATTTACTTTGTGAAATGTCTCAGCATCCTTCTGTGAGAGTATTTTTAATCACCAACCACAATAAACAGTTGTAAGTGATGAAAAGCAAGGACTCATATCATTAATTCAAAGCAGCCTCAAGGTAGGCAAGCAGACAGGTAGGCTTTCTAATTATTCCATGGTCCTGATTCACACCATCAGTAATAGCACTCTTTTCACAGAAGACCATAGGGCACTTTTATATAAAAACACAGCTGAAAGCACCATTAAACCATATGCTAAAACCACAGTTCCCACTATTTTTTCATTCTCCAAACACATCAGGGATACAGGAAAGGCAGGAGCCCAGGACTTAGAGGGTGCTGGGGGAGTTTTGAATATATTATAGATTAGATTATTTTGATGTCTACTTCTTCATTCAGATTCTCTTAAGATTTGTATGAGCATCCACAGGCTTGGAGGTTTAACCAAAGCCAGAGCTAGATTTTGATACTTCCAGACTTTGGGTGAAGATACACATCGTCATCATCTGCAATTCCTCACAGTCAAGGATAACCATCCTCCATAATTGCCTTATTGTGGGTCTGGAGATGGATGACAAGGCCAATCCAGGCTCAACAGGTTTTGTTGCAACTCAGGCATGTGTTTCCATGCAGGGTGGATGGTTCTGGATTCTTGCTTCAGTCCGCAACATACTGTTTCTTCTGCTACTGCTTTTCTGTTTCCTGTTCTTGTCATGAGGTTTCAAAGTACTGAAATCCCTACAGCAGACTCTTCCTCCATTTGGGGCAGTCCTGGGCAATAGTCTCCTGTGAGCTGACGTTGATGCTGCATTTTTTCAAGACGGCCTTGGGAACATCCTTGAAGTGCTTTCTCTGCCCTCCTCTCAAGCATATATCTTGACTAAGCTGGAAGAATAAAACTTGCTTCTGGAGTCTGGAGTCGTATATCCAAATGACATGGCCAGCCCAGCAATGATAGTTGCCTCGATACTCATGGTGTTTGCTTGCGTGAGATTGCTAATGCTGGTGCATCTTTCTTCCCACTGGATTCAAAGGATCTTCCACAAGCAGCATTGATGGTATTTCTCCAGTGACTTGAGGTGTTTCTTGTACATTGTCCACATCTCAGGTCCGTACAGTAAGGTAGGGATCATGATTGCTTGATAAATCATGAGCTTGATTTTGAGTCCAATGGTGTGATCTTTGAACACCCTTTTCCCCAGGTGTCTAAGGCTGCACTCGCACATTTGGGGTGATGTTGGATTGCCTTGTCATTGTCAGCCTTCTGCGAGAGAGGGCTTCTGAGGTACGGAAAATACTCAGCATTCTCCAGAGTCTCACCATAAATCTGAATGACCAGAGCTGAGGGATTCTCATTAAGACCTTAGTCTTCTGAACGTTAAGCATCGGTCCCATTTTCTTGTATGCCTTGATGAAGATATCAACAATTGTCTGATGATCTGCATCCAAATGACCACATGCTGTAGCATCATCAGCATACTGGAACTCAGTGACTGAGGTCAGGGTAGTCTTTGTTTTGGCTCAGAGTCAGCTGAGATTAAACAGTTTACCATCCATGTGGCAGCTAAGCTCCACTCCAACTGTTGGTGGCCAAATGTAGCATCATTGTAAGGAATATCAAGAAGAGTGTTGGAGGAATGACACAGCCTTGCTTAACTCCAGTTTTAACCAGAAAAGGATCTGTGATAGATCCATTACTGAGAACCACCACTCACATACCATCATGGAGCAGGTGAGGAATGGTGATGGATTTTAGTGAGCATCCATACCTCAGAAGGATCCTCCCCAGTGCTTCTTCGTTGACAGACTTGAAGGCTTTCATGAGGTCAACAAAGGCCATATATAAAGGTTACTTTGTTCCCAGCATTTTACCTGCAGTTGGTGAGCAGTGAAGATCATGTCAGTTGTGTCTCTTGATGCCCTAAGCCCCCACTGAGATTCCAGGCAGAGCTCCTCAGCAAGGAGAAGGAAACAGTTCAGGACGGTTCTTGCAATGATCTTTCCTATAGTGGACAGCAAGGCACTCCCTCTGTAATTTCCAGTCAGACCCATCTTCTTTCTTGAAGATTTTCACAATCAAAAGGCATCCCTGAGGTCATCTGGGATTTTGTCTTCATTTCAGATCCTTAAGATGAGGGCATGGAGCTATGATGAAAGCTCCTCTCCCCCCTGCTTGAAAATTTTGGTGGGGATTCCATCTGCTCCAGATGCCTTATCATTCTTCATCTGCTTTATGACTTTTCTCACCTTGTCAAGGGTTGGAGGGATTCCAAGATCATCTCTGACTGGGTGTTGTGGGATGGAATTGAGAACACCCTAGTCAACAGAATCTTGATTGAACAGAGTCTTGATTGAGAAGGTCTTCAAAATGCTCCTTCCAGTGGGTGTCAGTGAGATGTTGAATTCCCTTCACTTTGTCTTCCCACCATCTGGTCTTCATATCATGGGTCCTCCTTTGGACCTTTGCCTTGGTTTTTTGGTGGTTCAATTTCTTCTTCTTGGAGTTGGAGCCATTCTTCCATACACAAAAGGCCTTGCACTTGCAGTCAATCAACTCTTGGCTCTCCCTGTCATTCTCATCAAATCAGTCTTGGTGGTTCCTGGTAGAGAATCCAAGTGTGTTTTCATAGACACTGATGACAGTGGACTTGAAGGCACTGCCAAGCACTGTCAACATTCTCCCATTGTTTTTGATTGGAGTTCACCAGTTTTTCATTGAGGTGCCGGTGGAAGAGGTTACATCTGATTGGGCCCCTTGCGTCCTTTGATGTTAACCTTCCATCAGCATTCCTTCTACTACAGCCATCATCTGGGAACCAGTTTGAATGACTTAACTGAGTGGATGAGTTGGTGATCATTCCAGCAATCATCAGCTCCTAGTATAGCTCAAGTGATGCAGACATCTTCATGATCCCAGGCACAAACGATGATGTAGACAAACAAGTGCTAATGCTTAGATCATGGGTGTTGCCATGATGTTTTGTACCTGGTTTTCTGGAAGAACAGGATATTAGTGATGGTGATTCCATATTATGTGCACTTGGTCAAAAGTAGTTTCATAGTTTTGTAGTTGGTAGGGTCGGAAGGGACCTAATCAGATCATCAAGTCC
>NW_017728993.1:11598534-11626416 GCF_001723915.1 Gavialis gangeticus | reverse complement strand
ACTCCAAGATCCTTTTCTGCCTCTGTGCTGACAAGAAGGAGGATGCCATTGGAGTTCACCTTTTCCACTCCCTCCTTGCTGATGGTTCCATTCCAGAGGTTTGAGCCCCTTCCAACTCTGAGCAGAATAAGCGTGTCTCCTTCTGGAACATCAGAAAGGACTTGGTCAAGGTTAGCATAGAATTCTTCCTTGATTTCACCAGTGGTGCCAAGCATTAGTGCATATGCAGTGGCTGCCAATGTGTGACAGAGTCATGAGGTACTCACCAATTCCAATAGGGAACTCATTGAGTTGGTTTATGAGTTCATTCTTCATGGCAAAGCCAACTCCAAATACGTCAGTGTTCTCCTTCCTGTTTACCCTTCCTGCAGACGATAGAGCCACCTCCTTGTTGTTTGAGCTGCCCATCTCCTTCCGCATCTTGCTCAATGCAGTGATGTCAATGTTGTGTTGCCTGAGTTCTCGAGCTACAATTGCAGTGTGGCTCTCTGAGCATTCACTATTAGGATTGTCCATGATGATGGCTATAAAATGGTATTTAGAGGTTTGCTTTTAGCAACTAGCTTGTAAGTAGATCAGCATTAGAACAATGGTCCATGGCAATGGCAAGAGTTAATTGATTTCTAAAAGCCTGTTTGTGACAGTTTCCTTCAAGGCTCACTGTGTTTAAAGTCAGCAGACACACAGGCTGGGAAATTAAAGACATGTTCCACACTGTTCCATAAGGGATTCTGCAGCTTTGGTGTCAGGTCACAATGCCCAATTGCAGAGCCCTTGGGATTACCAGTTTTGGTGAACAGACCAAATTAGGAAGCCTGGTAAATAACCAAATTAAGATGTGTGTATGTGAAGGATTTGTGGGGGAAAAAGGAACATGGACAGTATGATAACCACAAAGAAACCAGTCAATGATGCCCAGAGATGAAGAGTCATCAGAGGAGAAAAAGAATACAAAAGAAGGGATTTCAGAGCAGCAAAGTGTCCCTGAGAGGGGAACCCAAGGCCAGCATGAACAGAGGGCATATCACCAACCTGTCTCACCCCACTGGAGAGTGGTGGGCCTCAGTCTTCAACCTTCAGGCTGCTAGTATCTGACATTCAAGAGAGAACCGCAGGTTAAAGCTTGTGTACTGGCCAGACATAACTTGACTCTGTGACAGGTCTAGGACTGGTAGATATATAATTGTTTGCATTATTCTTATCTACTATCACTGTGTATCAATAAAATTTACCTATTATCAAACAGAGAGGTTGTGATTGGCTTGAGGGTTTGGGTCCACCCAGAACAAGGTATCTGGGTCATAAATCCAGTGCCAACACATAAGCGTCCTAATTTTCCAGGTCCCAAAATTGATTGTGCATCTTCATTAATCTTGACTGCAGTAAAGGTGATCCCACTGGACATAGTTATCCAGTCAGGGAAAAGGTAAGCAAACTATGTTTAGGGCACTTTTCTAGTTCCCTCGCTATGCGGGGTGAGCAGAAAACATTCCAAAGAGGGCTGCTTAGTCGCAGTTACAGTTGCCAAATCATACTTCTGCCTCACCCAAATGCTAGACATCCTTCTTGTGGAACTGCCACCTTTGTACGAGTTTATAACTAGGAGATCCCAGCCTTGCAGTATATTGCTTTTGTCATCACTAGCTGGTCACCAAAGGGCTTGAAAAAATTGTTAAAGCCATTTTCATGGAAAATGCTTGTGCACAATTTCTTGTATCATAGAGAAGCTGCTGCATATCAGCTTCTACCTAGTTGTTGATAGAATGGGGCCTTGATCCAATGACAAGGAGGCCAAGACAATTAGAGATCTCATTCTGCTGCAGCTTTCATCCACCTTCACTTTCATCCACCTTGCCATTGAGATTCTAACAGCTTCTTCCACCTGCTTCACCACTGAGGACTTGTAGACCCATGACTAGAGGCTGGACAGGCTTATTATAGCGGTGACCTGTACTCGCAATATCACAGCACTGTCAGAGAATATATGTCCCTTTTTAGGAGGGAGAGCATTACCGTCTGCTGTCTCCACCACATCCTGGCAGCGCTACCACTGCTTGGTTCATACTTGCTTATTCATCAGAGTTACCCCTGCTTATTTCACAGCTAAACTTCCCTGAAAGCTGTTCTACTATCCACCACCTGTGGATGCACTAGGTAAGCAGCACAGGTCTGCCACCAGAAGATACACGATATACCATGCAACTTACATTGGCTTGTACCTCTATGTAAGGGATGGAGGTGTGTAGAGCAGACAGGCGAACAGCTCCCCAGAGGTATATGCTGGCAGAGGAAATTACTAGAGGCTCACTACTAATGGAGGAGGAGCCAGTAATAGCTGTTTGCATTAAACAAATGCAGGGTAAAACTGTCTAGAGCTGCGTATATGAGACACACAGGAGCAACTTACACCCGTGTATAGTTACATCCAACTTTCCAACACATGACTTACATTAATATAGATACTGATATATTGGTATTCTGTTAGTTTGCTCCATATGTGTTCTGGTGTGAAAGCAAGTCACACTGAGCACACCATGGTTTAGGGTCCTATATATTTCACAAGTATTCTGAATAAAGCCAACTGGATTACTGTTAAAGTCAAATACTACTAAAAATCAGTTTGGCTTCCAGGACAGTCCCTACACAATACTTAGAAGCCTCTCCTTCCTTTCTCAGGCTGGTTAGCCATACCTGACATTCCTTTTTAGTGATGAAGCTGTAATGAAAAGTTGTGGTATCATATAGTTTCCGAACAAAACGTGCCAAAAACCAGTGATTTGTGTATGGTGAAGCTGCTCATTTAGGCATTTTTATTCAGAATGAAATACTGTGACATCCTCATGACTTCTTGGATCATTTCAACCATCTGAAATATTTGAAATCAAGTGAAAATGGCCCCAAATAACATGTTTTGCTCCTGTTTTCACAATAGAAAGTTGAGAAATTTTTGTAAAATCTGAATTTTTCCAATATTTCAGTGTTGTAGAAAATCATACCAATGCAGAATTCCCAGCTAAGTCTATTCACAGCCTTTAATGCATGTAGCCTCAGAACATCCTTTGAGGTAGGGGAGCTGCTGTACACATTTTATAGATGGCAAATTGAAGCACAACTGTGTTTGGTAAGCTATTTGCCCAGTGCCACGCAGGATATCCATGACAGAGCAAAAAATTGAACCTGCTTGTTTCAAGTGAGCCACTGAGTTGTCCTTCCTGTCTTTGGATTCAAGAGGAACAGGCCCAGCTCTCAATTGGTGTCCTTCATAGAAGACAAATATCCATTTCCCCTCCATCCCTCGTGTTCCTGGGGCATCTTGGTATTATTTTTCGTTCCTGTGGCTGGCAGGTTTCTGGGGGGGTGGGATTTCTCCTTTGCCATCCCCTATCTTTATCTATCACCTGCTTTTCCTGTCTCCAAATCCTCTGTGCCATTTTCCATTTCTGTACCTTACTTCTTTGAAACTCCCCTATTCCCACTCCCTGTGCCATTCTGAATTATCCTCTTTTCTTTTATCTCCTGCCTTCTCCTGTTATTTATTTTTTTATAATTTCATGTCTCAGGCCAAATTGGCCAAATCGGTTCCAGATTCTATTGACTCAATTGTCCACATCTGTATGGTGCTACCACCATCCAATATCCTACCTCTTAGACTCTTCAGCCTGGAGCTTCAGATACTCCCAAAGCCATGGCAGGCATCCTACATGCAAGCCCCAGACCCAGAGTCCTTGGGGCCTAGATGCCCCCTAGTCTCACTTGCCCCTAGCCAAAAGGCCGTAGGAGCAAGCTAAAGGTAGAGCCTGAAAGCAATCCCCAATCACCATAAATGGTGTAGCCAAGATCCTCCCATTGGGAAGCTATAGCAGACTCTTGTAGGGGTTCTTGCCCACAGTGCAATGGATGGGTCAACTACACCAACTTATTCATGTCCAGGAAAAGGGGGAGACCTCCTGCCAGGTACAGTAAAACCACATGGGCCAACACCATCATCCCAATATCTCCTCTGCTGCCTTCTCCCCTTTGAGCCTCCTCTTCTCTCCCCTCACGCATTTTATTTTTTCTCAGTAAAATGGTAGGATATGTGCTCTTCCTGGCATCTAACAGGTAAATTAGGGTGAGAGCCTCAGGGTGTCTTTATGCATGCTCTAGGTTGGAGTGAGGTGGGGGAGGGTTTAATAAAAATGGCTCCGAGAGCTGCTCTAATTAAAGTGCCCCAAACAAGCTTTAGTTAAAGTGCCTCTGCCAACATTTTGAAGCAGGGGGACACGGAATACACATGACACAGAAACTGGTTGAGTGTGCTAATTAATGCACCCCAACAGACTGGATAAATTGAGTCTGCTACAATGTGTGCAAATTAGTGTGCATCAGAGCAGGCACCTGGCAAGCGTGTAGGTGCCCTCAGTGTCTGAGGCCTGGATAGGTAAGGAACTTAGGGCTGTCTGTACCTAACATGGGGGTTAAAATCCTAGGAAACTCCCAGCCACAACAGCAAGGTTGGCAAAATACACTGCTTTGGCTTCCTGACTATAAGGAGGAAAAGGATTCCACAGCCATGGGCCATAAAGCTCAAGCTCTCAGTGTTTCCAGATTGTGTCAGATGAGAATAGAGCAGTACATTTGCAGGGTCTCCTCAGAGAGTATAAGCAAAAAGCAAGCCTTGAAAGATAGTCTAGGAGAGCAATATCGGGGGCCGTCCAAGGCAACAAAAGCACTTTAAAATCAATATGAAATGTCAGTGTTAACCAACAAAGATTTCAGGGCTGCACTTGTCCCTGACCTGACAAATGGAAATGGCAAAACCACCAAACTAATTGTTACTAAGGACTTGGGAGAAGATTTGACCTCAGGTCCCTGGGAAGCCATAGTCTAGTGCAATAAATACAGTTCCATATACCCTCCTCCTTCCTATACTCCTTCAACATCAGCTTGCTCCAAAGCACTGCCTGTGATTTACATCAGTACTTGTCTCCGCGTCTCTGACCTTACAAAACGCACATGAATTCTGAATGGCATCTTTGTTTTATCAGTCGTGATGATCTGTTCCTAAACACCTTCCAAAGCCACTTCAGTCAGGGTCTTTTTTCACTTACTTTCCCTTTAGGCTATTGATTAGATTGAAAAGCAGGCCCACAGACAAAAGCCATTGCTTTAGTTCATGAGACTTAATCTACCATTTCCCGCTAGTATTTGAACATATTTACTTAAAAATTTGGGGGGTAGCTGTCTGGAGTTTCATTATTGATATGCCAACGATTTATATGAAGAAGGTTCAGCATCTAGATTGAATTTATCTTGGAGTAGTGGTTGGCAAATGCAGGATTCAATATTGTGTCCTTTGACAAATGTATATAGACACTGGATCCCAGAGGTAGCTTTAACAAATGGCTCTGTTCTTGTATCTACCTAGAAATGCCTAAAACCAGCTCTGCATGCTGCTGCTTTTGTACATTTGCACTGGGTAGCATCGTTGCTTCTGTAGAGGAAAAGGATAGAAAAAATTAAAATAAATCAAGCTGAAACACTGCAGAGCTTCACTTTCAAATGATTAAAAGAAAAAAGCTAACAGCCAAGAAGATTTCACCTTTCTAGTCAAACTGTCTGATTGAGTTTGTCCCTGGAAATTCTTTAGCAGTGTGGGAAAATTATGCCCAGACTTCAAAGCGAGGGTTTTCCTCGTAGATGCATGTTCCAATGAGAAACAAGAATATCTTCATTTGCCTTGCAAAGTCATGTGCTTAATTTTACTGTAAATATTATATGACTGGATTAGGATGATTTAATAACCAATTAAATCAACAAGAAACTCTGGAAACTGAAGGGCCAGCTCTGCAATCCTCATACATCCGAAAACCCAGTGAAGCAGGAGATGCAGAATGGGCTTACTGGACACCCAGCAATTGCATTTGATGCTCAGCTCCCTTTCCCAAAGTGGCTCATGGTTAAGCCCTATGAGGGAAGTGTAGCATAAGCTATTGCGCATCCGGAAACAACTTACAAATTGTTTGTGAAATGCAAACAGCAGACAGATGTACAGGGATTGCCATTAGGATGCTGACATTTACCGTTTGGAAATACTTAGCGTTACCATGGTATTAAAAGTACTTTAGAGCACTGCAGTAGCTGTGTGTACACATGCTTGTCAGAGGACTCTGCTGGAACCTTCTCATTAACGTCTGGGTGTTTGTGCTTTCAAAGCAGCTGCAATGGCAGGTTTGAGTCATTCATATTCCACAGCACCCCTGGAACTGATTCACCCTCAATTTTCTTCCTTTGGGACTTCCCAGCAAGCAGCTATAATCATAGCTGGAGGCTACATAGGAGGCTTGCTGTTGGATACAGTTTTGGGATATGCTAAATTAGATGACCTGCTTGTGTCCTCTTCCCAACCAGCATTGCCCACCTCACTGGGAAACTGAAGACTTGGCTTGTCTGTAAACACTGTTCTGATTACATTATAGACTTTCTGCCAGCAGCTGGAGCTGATCCAGAGGAGGTGCAGTAGTGTGACTGAACACCCCTTTGCCCCCCTTTCTGACCACATGGCAGGAGCATCAGCAGAGACTTTCTGAAGTCTTCAAGGAAGGTAATAATTCCTCCCCTTTCTTCCCCTCCATACTCAGAGGAACATTTCCTCCCCTCACCTCCTGCCTGCTGCTGCCACAGTCCCTGCCATCCCAGGAAAAAGGGGAGCTCCTGTCCTGCTCCGGCAAGACTGCACAGTCAGCCCAGGACATTGGTAGCAGGAGTGGTGGTGAAGGGGCTCTCCCTCCTTGCCTGGTTCCCACAGGTGTTTCCACTATCCGGGAACAGACACAGGGAGGAGGAACCTGCCTGGCTGCTACCACTGCCGCTGTCTCAGCTGGAGCCCTACCCCTGTGCATCCCAGCAGGAACAGCTCTGGAGCCTCCCTAGCTCCTGAGACAGTGGAGACAGCAGCAGACTGGGGAAGGGAAGGGAAGAGAGGGGAGATGTGCCTCTCAGCAGCAAGGAGTGGGGTGGGGATCCTTACCTGCTTTGGGGACTTAAAAAAAATCTGTACCACCTGCTTCTCCTGTGGTGCATTTGCCGACCCCAGTGTGGCGGGTGCAGCCACCTCTGCTGCTCCTTCGGCATCCCGCTTTGCAAAATTATGAATCTGCTTCTGGTCAGTAAGAAGCACAGTGAACCAGCCTGGCACCATAGGTAAAGAAATGCCGTGCATTAGGCCAGGACAAAAAAAGATTAGGATGAGACATTGAAGCTGAGCCCCTGTCATTGCACAGCAATCTGCCTATCCAACTGGCTAGCTAAGGACTACACCACTTTATCTGCACTTGGCTGACTTCTCCAGGCAGTCTGGATAAGCCTCTGTTGAGCTGACATCATGGTGTCAAAATGAAATGAGACTATTTAAATGCAAGACTTTGGTAAAGCTGGTGCAACATGAAAATGAAACAAAGTCAAGGGAATCCCACAGGGAGCATGTTAGGCAGGAACAGGAAATAAAACAATGTAAATGCATCTTGCTCTGGACTTAAATAGCCCATTAAGGCCAAGGTCTGTCACTGAATTTGTTTGGGGATTGAGCTTAATTTGTCTCATACATCTTGAGTTAGATGCATTGTTTTACCAAATAGCTATTAACTAACATTAATATGCACAAGTCAATTGAGTCACGTTTGACTCAGCTGAACAAAACAAGGTCATTGAAAGTTAAGCCTGGCACTCCAGCCCTACCTGAACAGCTGCATGATGTAAGATCATACACTCCTGAATACTCTGGCCCAGTCCCAGAAAGATGTTCACAAGCTGATTGGAACTCAGTGAAAAGCAAAAAAACAAACAAGGGGGAAAAAGATTTAAGAGCTGGGGGGGTGAGGAAAGATGAGTTAGTTTATAGAATCATAGAAAGTTAGGGTTGGAAGGGACCTCAGAAAGTCACATCTACTCCAACCCCTTGCTCGAAGCAGGACCAGCCCCAACTAGATCATCCCAGCCAAAGCTCTGTCTAGCCGGGTTTTGAAAACCTCCAAGGATGGAGCTTCCACCACCTCTCTGGGGAACCTGTTCCAGTGTTTTACCACCCTCCTAGTGAGATAATTCTTCCTCACATCCAACCTAAACTTCCCTTGCTGCAACTTGAGACGGTTGCTCCTTGCTCTGTTATCTGTCACCACTGAGAACAGTCCAGTTCCATCCTCTTTTGAACCTCCCTTCAGGTAGTTGAAGACTGCTATTAAGTCTGCTCTCAGTCTCCTCTTCTCCAGACTAAATAACCCAGTTCCTTCAGTCTTTCCTCAGAAGTCATGTCCCCCAGGCCCCTCTCCATTTTTGTCACCCTCCGCTGGACTCTCTCCAATTTTTCCACATCCTTTCTGTAGTGGGGTGCCCAAAACTGAACACAGGACTCCAGATGTGGCCTCACCAATGCTGAATAGAGGTGAATAATTACTTCCCTTGACCTACTGGCAGCACTCCTACCAGTGCAGCCCAGTGTGCCACTAGTCTTCTTGGCAACAAGGGCACACTGCTGGTTCATACTCACCTTATTGTCCACTGTAACCCCCACGTCCTTTTCAGCAGACCTGCTGCCCAGCCAGTCACCCCCAGCCTGTACCAGTGCATGGGATTTTTCTGTCCTAAGTGCAGGACTTTGCCCTTGTCCTTGTTGAACCTCATGAGATTGCTTTTGGCCCAATCCTCCAATTTGTATAGGTCACTCTGAATCCTAGCCCTACCCTCCAACTTATCTACTACTCCTCCCAGATTGGTGTCATCTACAGACTCGCTGAGGGTACCTCTATGCCATCTTCCAGGGTGTTGATGAAGACATTGAATAAAACTGGCCCCAGGATCGACACCTAGAGCACTCCACTTGATACCAGCTGTCAACTAGACCTCAAGCCATTGATTACTACTCTCTGAGCCCAATGCTCCAGCCAGTTTTCTATCTACCTTACAGTCCATTCATCCAGGCCAGACTTCCTTACGTTGCCTGTAAGAATCATGTGGGAGACCATATTAACAACTTTGCTAAAATCAAGGTACACCACATCCACTGGTCTCCCTGCATCTATAGAGCCAGTCGCCTCATCATAGAAGGTAGTCAAGTTGGTCAGGCATGACTTGCCCTCGGTGAATCCATGCTGACTGTTCCTAATCACCCTTTTCTCCTCCAAGTGCTTAGAAATAGATCCCTTGAGGACCTGCCCCAGGGACTGAGGTGGGGCTGACTGGTCTGTAGTCCCCTTGACTGGTCTGTAGTCCCCTTTTTCCATTTCTTAAATAAGGGTACTACGTTTGCCCTTTTCCAGTCATCCAGGACCTCTCCTGATCACCATGAGTTTTCAAAGATGATGGCCAATGGCTCTGCAATCACAAGGTAACGAGCGGAAAAGGAAAATATGAAAATCCTTTTCAAGTATTTGGAGGATGGAAAGGGAATTCACTAGTTTAGGATGGGTCAAGATTTTAAATTAGGAGAGATGGCATGAAATTGAGAGGAAACAATGTTTAGGCTAAATATCAGGAACAATTTTGCACCAGTAGGAATTGTAGCCTTTCCCTTGGAAACAGGGGAGAAACCTATTGTCAGGCCATTTAAAGCTATGCTAGTCCATACGTTTAGTAAAACAACCTTATGTCCAAAGATCCCAAAGACTTCTACACACTCTGCTGAAGAAATCCTCACATCATGCCTACAAGATAATACAAAGTTTATCCTCATTCCAATAATCAGGAAAATGACATATAGGCAAATTCAGCGACTTGCTAAAGGTCTCCTAAGTAACTAATAGAACCAGTAGTAGATCCCAAAATTTCAGATCCATGTATATTAGCCAGGGAAGGAAGGAAGAGATGCTGTCATTGAATTCACAGTGGGGCTGCAGGAATTGGTGTCCCACTTTTAATGACAGCACCATGCAGCAATGCAGTGCCTCTAAAGGAATCCTTATGGTCAAAGATCATTTTGCCATCAACAGTCACTTAGAGAGTCTTTAATCCAAAGTGTACATCAACACATTCCTAAAAAGAATTTAATCTGAGGTAACCATCCTTATTGCAAAATCCCCAGGAAATTTTGCTTGGAATCACTAAGAGCCCCCCACTTAGTAGCAGCATTTGAAGTTCAATATGCCAGCCATTCTTTTTTAAAAAAGCCTGAAAGCAATTAGTCCAGATTAGGGATCAAAGGCCTAATAACACGTACAGTGTGAATTACAATTTAAAGCAGTTTAAGATAGAGGGCACAAAAAAGCATCTCAAACTGTGCATTTGCTGCACAGCATCCTCCCTGTCAGGCTGCCTGCCTCCTCACAGATGAGTGAAAAGGAAAACATGGGAAAACGTAGTGGGAGATAAAAATACCAGCTCACATCTGCCTTTTTAAGGTTCAAATTATTCATTTTATGGGTACAACTCATCTTGGCCATATTTAAAGAGCCTGATACAATAAGGTAAGCATGGGGGCGGAGAGGTGGGGTAGGGAAAAGGGGTGCAGGAATTGAAAGACATGGTAACCATGTAGTAAGAGAGATGGAGACTCTTAGGGAAAAAGGTTGAATTCTATCTGAGGGTGGAAACAGGCATTGCCTTTATGTCACCATAATTTTTGTTTTTTATGGAGGCACAAAGGCTATGCAAACAGATACCCACACCCCTTGTACACAACAAAGGTGGTATCAATTTGTGCCGCTTTACTGCAGCAGACCTCTGTTAGATTTATGGCGCAAGACTGTAGGCTACCCAGAGCTGCCCATGGTCTCCAGCTGGCCTGGGCAGGCACACCCAGGCCCAGTCCTGCATGCCCCAGGAACTCCTAGGACACAGGATTAGGCCCCTGAAGCCCTGGCTGCATCTGCCTGGGTTCCCCAGGCACCCATCAACTCTGCTACAGTCCCGAGGCTGGGACCACCAATCGGCTGACTGGCAGCCCTGGGACTTTGCTGGATTGCTGAATTTGCTGTGATGCAGTCCCAGGACTGGCCATCACAACACTGCACCAAAGGGAGTTCAATGGTCCAGCGCAGTCCTAGGGCTGGTGGCAGTCAGCTGATTGGCAGTCTCAGCCCCAGGGCCACACCAGAGCCACTTTCCCCTGCTTACCCTTGGGGACATCTCTGTAAGAGAGGAGAGCCAGGCAGTGTTTCCAGGGCTTGAGGGGCTAAATCCTGCATGGGAATCCCCAAGATGTGTGGGATTGGGCCCCTGAAACCCCAGGAGAACACGTCACCCATTGTCCCACCTGTTTATCTTGTGGGACAATAGGCAAAGCATGTTTTGCCCAATGCAGCAGATCAACTGTGCTAGGACGCATCCTGGCACGGTTGATCCCCTTTCTTTGGCAATGTCTACTTCTAGCTTAAACAGCGGGAGATACAGAGAGTCAGAAATCTTGAGATTATCAGGGTTGGAGTCTGGTCTGTTAGGTGTCTGAGAGCTAGGGCTTGCTTTGTTTTGTTATAATAGCACAGTTATACAATAAAAATTCAGCTCCTTCCTGGATAGCGTTGGTCAGTTATGTTTAAGGCTTACCAAGACCGCCTCCCAGTCCTCCACCATAAAATTCTACAAAATAACTCAATGCCACTTTCTTTTCAAGAAACACTGATCATCCCTTAGCTCATAAGTAGAAATGGCCTGTGCCACCAAGAGTTTATAGCCTAACTAGAAGAGACAAAGGGAAGGTAATCGGGCACGCAGACAGGTGAAGAACTTGGGTCACACAGAGCAGCGGCAGAGCTTGAAATACAACCTTCCTTGAGCCCCAGGCCAACACTATATCCTCAGGGGTAAAATGCTTCATTTTAAAGGACCCCATAGAGTTCAGCTCTCCCTTAAGCTCTCATCAAGACCCGTTCAGCGTCTCGTTATCTGCTCAAGTATTTTCCTTTGTACTTGGCCAGGCCTGCTAGCTGCGTTAGCTAGCCTATTTCCAAGCCATCAAAGGATCGGACTCTCAGGGACGATTCTGATCTCTAGGTGCCTGACAGTTATAAATGATCTGCATGGCCCTTATGACAGGCTGCTCACTTGGTAACTGATGAGCTGGTGTCCTGGAGAGCAAAGCCTATGTATTTTGTAAATGACAAAACAGCTATGGTGATCGAATCTATGTGGATAGGAAGAAAAGCAAATATAGGTTTTACACTAAATGCGTATGATGGATAGATTCATCTTACCGCGTGCCCCTCCGATTCAAACGCATTCATTCAGAATACATATGCAATTCAAGGGGGTTCTCTAAATTTATTCTTGTTTACTGGGACTCTGACGAGCCGTGCTTTCAAGTGCTGGCGAATGACAAAGTGCTATAGTCTGCTCCAGGGGAGGATTTTAGTTCATATCCTGAATTAAGTCCATAGCGCACTCTTGCTTGCTGCAATAAATAAAGGAAAGGCTTTGATTTGACTGGGAGGCAGTGTAAATCAAAGGGAGAAGAGGGAACAAACCCAGCCATTTGGCATTTATGAAACAAGCAAAGTGGGGGGTACAGCGCTCTCATCCAAGAGATATTTGGCACCGGGACTCCAAAACCAGGGCCACACCTCTCCTGTGCACCTTATCCTCAGGGACACCCCTCCATTTCTATTGTTAAAATGATCAACATTTATAAATAAATGGAATTAGGGCTACAGAAAGAGATATCGGTGTTGCAGGGATAAATCTCATGACATTTCAAGTTTCCTGAATTAATATTTTTGTTCCTGTTATTTTAGCTCTTCACCTCTCCCCTTTGGGCCTTGGCAAGGCTGAAGTTGGGACCGAGAGTGGTTTGGATGCAATTGCCTTTTTATCTGAGCTATTTTCTAGCTACAAATCAGCAGATTTGTTTCTCTTCTAGCTACATTCCTTCAGTCCCTGAAACCTAATATGAACTAGATGTGGCTGGACTGCCTGGATTTAAGTCTGACTTCACCCTTATTCTCTGCCAGAATCTGGCCCATCCCCCAAGTGACCAATCTGGGATCCACAGCCATACAAATAACTCTCTCTCTTCTGTTTGCAGACAGGTTTCCTGACTCTCTGGAGATACTGGTTGATGTTCAACTGCATTAAAAACCATGTCCACACTTGAGGCATGGTACTGACACAGATGTACCTCTGCACTATACTGCCAAAGGGCTCCTACAATGGACACAGTCAGATTGGCAAAAATTCTGCTTTGTACTGCTTCAGTAAAACCAACCGCAGGGATAAAAACAAGTTATACCTGTAGAAACACAATGCTATGGTATTACTATATCTATGTTAGGGGATCCTTCTAGTAGTTACAGCCAGCAGAAACCTATATAGAGGCTTAAACCCTCATCACCGATTTTTGTTCCAAGTGGGAAACTAACCCAGGACGTCTCAAATTCACTACTTTTTAATACAGAGGCAGTGCTGCCAGGCAGTGAATATACTACTGAACTGGTCCTGCTGGATGGAGCAACCCTGTTTGCTGCTTTCTTATTCCTTCATTAGCTGCCCATAGAGTACCAATGAAATCCAGGGTCCCACACAGCACTTACCTGAGAAAATTATGAAAACAACTCTCTCCTTATAACAGTGATCTCCCTTGACACCTGTGTTCCTCAGAAATAGTAAACCTCTATGGTCAAGCCTGAAAGCAAATGGTGGAGTATGCAACCTGCCTCCAGAGGAGCAGAGGTCTCAGCTGCTTTTGTATGAGGTGTAAAACCTATTTCTGTAGCCTAGCGCTCTTGTAAAAATGACAAGGGAAAGAAGGAAGGTAGAAGAAAGGGGAAGAAGAAGCAGGTGTACCAAAAATAAGTCAGGGGACAGAATATGAAGTACCAGTAGTCCGTAGAGCACAATGGTACAATGGTGAGGAATGTGGCATAATTGCCTAAAAAAAGCTTGGACAGGAAAATCAATATTGTAACGTGTATAGAATGTCTTCCTTCTATGTACAATCCGCAGAAAATAGTCTCTTACCACCCCAGATTTCATAGACATTAGGACTGGAAGGGACCTCATAGATTCATAGATGTTAGGGTCAGAAAGGACCTCAGTGGATCATTGAGTCGGACCCCCTTGCCTAAGGCAGGAAAGAGCGCTGGGGTCAGATGACTCCAGCCAGGTGCTTGTCCAGTCTCTTCTTGAAGACCCCCAGGGTAGGAGAGAGCACCACCTCCCTTGGGAGCCCATTCCAGATTACGGCAACCCTTACTGTGAAGACGTTCTTTCTGACGTCCAACCTAAATCTGCTCTCCGTCAATTTGTGGATATTGTTCCTAGTTACTCCAGGGGGTGCCCTGGTACATAGAGCATCTCCTATTCCCTGCTGCCCTCCCCTGATGAATTCATAGGCAGCCACAAGTTCACCTCTCAGCCTTCTCTTGCAAAAGCTGAAGAGATCTAGGGCCCTCAGTCTGTCCTCATAGGGCCTTGCCTGCAGGCCTCTCAACATACGAGTGGCCTCATCTGAACCCTCTCAAGATTGTCTGCATCCCTCTTGAAGTGCAGCACCCAAAACTGGATGCAGTACTGCAACTGTGGCCTGACCAGTGCCACATAGAGGAGAAGCATCACCTCCCTGGACCTGTTTGTCATGCATCTGCTAATGCATGATAAAGTGCGGTTAGCCTCGTTGATCGCTTCGTCACATTGATGATTCACATTCATCTTGGAGTCAACTATGACTCCAAGATGCCTTTCCGCAGCTGTGCTGCTGAGAAGGTCATCTCCCCCAGCCTGCAAGTGTGTGGGTGGTTCTTTTTGCCCAGGTGCAGCACTTTGCACTTGAGTTCGTTGAACTGCATCCTATTTCGTTCTGCTCTTTTCCACCCTGTCCAGATCCACCTGAACCCATTCCCTAGCCTCTGGTGTGCTAGCTTTGCCCCATAATTTGGTATAATCTGCAAACTTGGACAGGGTGCTCTCCACACCTTCATCCAAGTCACTGATGAAGACATTGAACAGCACTGGTCCAAGAACCGAACCTTGGGGGACTGCACTGCCCACGTCTTTCTGGGTAGATATCAACCCGTCCACCACCCCTCTGTGGGTGTGGCCCCTAATCCAATTTGCCACCCACCTGACCGTGTAATCATCTACATCACAGCCTCTCAGTTTATTTATGAGAACAGAATGAGATCCCGTATTGAAGGCTTTCTTAAAGTCTAGGTAGATGACATCTACGTCGACTCCTGCATCTAAGCATTTTGTGACCTGGTCATAAAAAGAAACAAGGTTAGTCAGGCAGGATCTACCTGCAATGAACTTGTGCTGATTTCCTTTCAGCATTATTTCCCCACACATGTGATCCTTAATGACTTTTTCCAGTTTCCTCAAGGATAGAGGGACCTCGTGAGATCATCAGGTTCAGCCTCCTGGCCAAGGGGCAGAAGTCAGCTGGGGGAGGATAGTCCCAGCAAATTAAGCATCCAAGCATTTCTTAAAGGTATCCAGAGTAGATGCTTGCACCACTTCTGGGGGGAGTCTTCTCCCAACTCTGGAGACTTGGACAGTAAAGAAGCTCTTCCTTATGTCCAGTCTAAAATGGTCTTCCAGCAGTTTATGGCCATTACACCTTGTCTTCGCTTGTGGTGCCCTGGTGAACAGGCATTCCCCCAGAGCCTGATGCACACCCCTGATATACTTAAAAGATGCTACTAAGTCACACCTGAGCCTTTTTTGCTTCTCCAAGCTGAAAAGTCCCATAACTCAGCCTCTTCTCATAAGGCCGTCTCTCTTGACCTCTAATCATGCACTTGGCTCTCCTCTGGACTCTCTCAAGCTTCTCCACAGCCCAAAATTGGATGCAGTACTCCAGCTGTGGCCTCATCAAGGCTTAGTAAAGTGGGAGAATTACTTTGCGAGTCTTGCTTGAGATGCATTGGTAGATGCAAGCCAGAGTTTTATTTGCTTTGTTGGCTGCAGCATCGCATTGCTGGCTCATGTTCATCTTGTGGTCACTCATGACCCCCAAGTAGAGAGCTCTAGCACAGCTAACCCGTTTACATGTAGTTGCCCCAGTCCATTCCCACTGTGTTAGCCAAAACTGTGACAATCGCAGCCAGTGAGAATAATAAGAGTCCTAAAGCTTTCCTCAGACTAATGCAAACTCTGACCTGAGTTTAGCGTGTTATTCAACTGCACCATCCTGTACCTCCTCAGCTGAGCATAAACTGTTCTAGTCTCATGAAATGCCTCAGACACCCTGTGGGCCACATCAAGCCCACAAAGGGTTAAAATGTGGTCCATGGGCTCCCACTCAGCCATCACTCTCCCATTGCTCCTGCCACTGTAGCAATGGACAGTGTCTCTGGGGCTGGATAGCAAGGTGGGAGGCCCAGTGAGCCTACTGGCAGCACCAGCAGTGGCAGGAGCAGGAGCTCAGCTGTGCAGTGGTGGCAGTGGGGGAGGTTAATCCACACTTTGGTAGTGGTGGGGGCTGCATGCAGTGCGGTTCCAGGGAGCTTTGGGGCATGCAGTTTGCAGTGTGTAGCCCAGGACTGGTGTGGCACACAACCCTCAGCCACTCGAGGTTGGACAAGCCTGGAGGATTAGATCACAGTGGTCTGGGTGCAGAAGAGTACAGCAATATAGGAACTGAAGATACCCCATTTGAGATAGAAAATAACAAGTGGCATATGAGAGGAAGTTGGCTGCCTTGTCACTGCATCCTCATAATTAATGTATGGAGGAACTTCCCTGCTTAGTCAAAATAAGTCTATGTCCTTTACATATCTTTTTGGATGTTTTCCTTCCCCGGTGGATAATTATTCATGTTTGAGATGGGGATGGGGAGGAGGGGGTTCTCCCAAAACCTTAATTCATGCCTCCTTCCTGCTTACTAAAGCTAAATGTCATCTATGCAAGGGATCATAATCAGCTGATGGTGACAAGCAGAGGAAAAGCACAAAAGGAAGAAGAATACTGTTTTTAGAATGAAGAAAAGAAAGATCTAACTGCTGGGAGTTTTGCCAATAAATTCAATGGGAACACAATAGAGGCCTCACTGTTGACAGCGAAAATTAGCCCCTGCTGCCTCTGGAGGGTTATGTTAAGTTGTATCTCCCTGGCTGGAGGCGGCGCATAGACCAATGGAGCCTTGTCTGGTTGAAGCTTAGATAGGTTGATTTACCTGCTGAGGCCACTGAAGAAGACAGCAAGGGGGCCTAGTTATGTATCTAAGGTCTGGTTTGCTTTAAGGAGTATGTGCTCCTTTAATGTAGCTGACATCTGCCAGTCCACTCCAAACATTAACCATCTACTTCTTCCCGACATCCCTTGCCTTAGTTCACGAAATGCAGCAAATGAAATTACAAAAGCAGCAGACACTCACAATAGCCTAACTATGGGGGGGAGAAGGAGGGAAGCAAAGGAGGTGCGACCAGAGCACTAGCTCCAGGCATCGAGGTAGGGGCAGGGGTGCTGAACGCACAGCCCCCATGATCCAGGCCTGGCTGCTGGCACTGACAGCCCATCTTTTGCTGCCCCCCCTGTGCCCTGCTGCCACCCAGGATACAGAACCACACAACTATGCCCCTGGACAGTGAACACAAACAATATGAAACTTAAACAGAGTGACATCATTTCATTTAATCTTGCACAAGAAGGGTGAGCCATCTGAAGGGATTTCCTTCCCCAAGCCACCTGTTTTCTCTTGTACTAAGAATCTGGGAAATAAAAGCGTCCTTGAAAAAAGCTGCCCGCTGCATTCATTTTCTTCCCACTTCAGTGATGCATCGGCTGAAGATGATAAATGTACAGATCAACTTCAGCCTTAATCCCCAGAAGACCTAAGAGACTTGCAAACCTCTAATGTGTTCATCTTTACAAGGGTCCTGGGATGTAAAGAAGTTCTGTTATCCCCATTTTACAGAAAGGGGATGAAGGCATAGAAAGATTAAATGCTTTTCTCAGCACCCTACAGGAACACTGTAACAGAGCAGCAAGTTGAAGTCAGGTCTTGTAAGCTCTCAATTAGTACACCCACCAGGAGGCAATGTGTTTCCTGTAACACATAAACAGGCTAAACATTGCATTTGTGTAATATATTTGAAAGAGAAAGTCTATGACACTGATTCTCAGCCAAGGTGCTGGGGCACCCTGGGATACCATGAGATCCTTTTAAAGATTAGCACAGTTAGATGTGCAAAGACCTACATGTTATTCACAAGATAAACCCAGAGATTTCACATAGGAATCCACCGTGTCCAAGAACGGCCTGACCTGCTGTGGTCTTGTGGAGCTCTTTGCAACAGAAGAACTGTTTTGTTTGGTGGGTTTTTGTTGCCAAAAACGAGTGAAAGCCAAAAGCTGACATTTTCTGAGTCTAAAATGGTTAAGAACCCATGGCCTATGAGGTCTAGATGCCTGTTCCAGCAAAGCTTACTGCCCTGATATGATCCCCTGAGATAGAGATGACCCTGGGGGAAATGACTGTCTGTGGGGCTCCTAGCCTGTTTGCCTTTTGGCGGCTAGGTCATTTGCAGATAATCTGCTCCCTAGTTGCCAGATTCCCATGCTAGCTCCATCATCAAAAGATCATGGCTCCCCTCTGAACATATAAATGAAGTGATCAGACTTTCCAAAAGGGTGACCATTCACTAAGCCCCTTTGAGAATATTGGGAGCTGCTCAATGTTAGACTAGAGGCCCTGTGCCCCTAGCACTGTCTTCTTACGGCTTCAGCAAAACTTTGGCTCAACAAGGCTTCAGCTTCCAGCTGGCTTCCCTCGCCCTTCTCCTTAGTTTAATGAAGTCTCTTCTGACCAAGTCCCCGCTTCCTTCCCTCTTCCTGAAAAATAGTAACAGGCCCAGCTGGGCTGCCAAAAATATAAGGAGCTGGGAGTTTCGAGGCCCTTACAGACTGCACCTGGAAGCTGATAAGAGAGACATGCTCCAAGAAGATAAGGAGGTTTAAAGGAAGGTTTAACAATAAGGGGACAACTAATTAGTACATACGCCAATGTTAGTGAGGGGGAACACCTGCATGGGTATCTGTGTAGTAACTAGCAATTGGCTTTCTTATACAATTATTAAATCTGATCGATTTCTATAGTTATTCAGTGTATAAGAAAGGTGTAAAACATTTAACTGTTCTAATGCACTTGCAGACTGCCCCTCTGCCAGCTGGTCTCTAGTTATACTCAGTGTTGTTTCCTTAAGTTTAATCAGTAGTAGGTACAATAAACCAGGAATGAAAATAAAGCATGCAGGGCTGAGTCCGGCCAACCCAGCTACTCCTGACATTTGGCCCTGAGACCTATTGACTATTGGGTTTTTTCTACTTAGATTTCATAGACATTCGGGCTGGAAGGGACCCTGGAGGATCATCAAGTCCAGCCCCCTGCTCAGGGCAATCCTGCTCTAATCCCATTGCAATTAGAGCAATCCAAACCTTATATATGGCAATGGGACTGGCATGCTGGAGGTACTGAAGTAAGAAACAAAATCACTTCCTCCTGCATTTTCATTTTATTAGAGGATAACAACTGGACTAGATGTGCCCCAGGGGCTCAGTGGGGCTACTACAGATGCAGGTAGTGCATGCTTAACTTTTTGCACAGATGATTTTTCATGGTAAACAGCTCCTGTATGAATGTTTCTCCTGTGGGAAACATCAGACTAGAAGACCAGCAACTTTCAAAGATGCCTAGCGTCAACATGTGGAAGAGTTAATTGCTGCCTCTTTCAAGACAGAGCCAGGTAGAAGTCACAGCGCATTTCAAGTTACTCTGTAAGGACAGTCTCTCCTTTAAATTCATTTAACACTGGAAAGGGAAATCCTCTGGACAATTTACCGCAGCCAGACTAAAAATGAGAAGGTGTTGCAATGAATCAATTACAAGATCAGCCAAGGTAGCTAAACTACCATCTTGCGGGTAACAAATCACGCTACTGCAACTCTGCCACATCATTCCTTTGTCATTTATTCTGTACACATACGGAATAAGTCCAAGGCAACATATTCCAGGCAGGAATAAAGAGCTTTGATTCTCTGGAGCCTGAATATCCAATATAGATCAATGTTGCTAGAGGGAGGAAAAAAAGAAAGAAATTTAATTACCTCCAGCCTTAGCTTGCATAGAGAGTAGTCAGGCAGGAAGTGTCTGGGCTAGGGCAGAGGTCATCTAAATGCTAGTTTTATTCTGAAGGAGCCTTTCTAATAAAAGGGAAACAGGCTTCAACAGGAACAGGCACAGTCTTAAGAAATGCAGAAGAGAAAATGTTGCTAAATCCTGGCTGATATACCTCGCCTGGAAATTAGACAGCAAAGGCACTGACAGTTTCCATTTCGGTGACAGCTATCTGCATCCTTCATGGTCCCTTGGGTTCACCTCTCTAGCCATTATAAAGAAGCTGAAAGGAGGGACAGCTGATTTGTTTGTAATGATAAGGTATCTTCCCTGAAACATATGCAAGGATTTTGGAGCCTGCTGGAAGACTTCCAAGCTTGTCAGGTGCTTATTACATTTAGCAGCTGCTAGTAACTTTGGCTGCTGCCATATGCTGCTGGTGCCCTCCCCTTCACTCTGACTTGAGGATGTTGAAAGGTTGCCTTACTTGCCCTGTTTCTTTGATATCTGATGACTTCTGTGCATGTGATTGTATAAGAGACGGTCAAAGTGACGAGAACCTGACAGAATTAAGACTGCCCTAATCGCAGGGTTAGGTGAACTCCCAAGCCATTCGGTAAGCAGGATAAGAAACCTTTCACCTCGGTGGTTGAATTTACTGCGTGCCTTATGGAAAATGGGCTTTGCACTCTTTTGTTAAAAACAAGCAAAATAAATAGTCAAATTTTTCTAACATATTCATGCCTTTAAATTTTATATTTCTGGTGAAAATCTCAACTTCAGCAGCAGCACCGTACTTAGACAGGGGCTGGACCCGATGATCTGCAAGGTCCCTTTCAGCCCCTAACAATCTATGAATCTAGACTCTGGGTGGCCCTAGGCAAACTTTTAGTATCGGGCCCCGCTTCAACAGAGATAATGATAATAATAATTTTAAAATTACCATTTTTGGGTCCCCTTTCTGTCCTGACCCCAGGCAGCTGCCCAATCCGCCTATGCCTGTGTCCAGCCCTGGTTAGTAGAAGCTGAAGAGGAAACAAATAACAAAAAAACCCAGTGATTTGTAATCAAAATATCCACACGTACCAACTAGAAACCTTGGGAGGCTTTTTGATGAGATGAGCACAGCTGCTGAGTACTTGTGGGTGAAAAGCACCATAGATTTTTAATGGAGTACAAGTGCCAGTGATTTGACCAAAGGTGTTAGTGCATTTTTGCCTTGCTAAGCCTTCCTTTCTAGGTGTAATGGGACATGGCATTCTTCATTTTCTGTCCTGTTGTGTGCTAGGAACTGGGTACCTGTAACACCGAGCCAGAGGGCTCCAGCTATTTAAAAGAAGGCTGGGCCAGTTGCAAGGGAATCTTGCAACTAGGGAGCAGATTATCTGCAAATGACCTAGCTACCAAAAAGCAAACAGACTAGGAGCCCCACAGACAGTCATTTCCCCCGGGGGTCATCTCTGTCTCAGGGGATCATATCAGGGCAGTAAGCTGTGCTAGAGCAGGCATCTAGACAGCTCAGAAGCAAAGGGCTGCAGGCAGCTGAGCTAAGCCATAGCAAGGAGCAGACTGGTCGTAAGGCCTTAAATGGAAACGCTTATGGGTGACTAGAGTGTCACCTAACAGGAAGGGGCAGGGCTTAAGATGCACATAAAGCCAGTGCCTGACATCAAGTGGTCAGTCTGGCCCTACAAGCATCAGAAAGGGCTCTTGGGTAGGATAGCTGCAGGAGAGTGACTTGAGCTGTCTTAGGAACTGCAAGTAGGGAGCTTATAGCTTACAGGGACATATGACCCAGTATGGGGGGGGGTGTGGAGGAATTTTGTTGTACAGCTAATGACCTGCTGTTTATGTTCAGATGTATCATGGGGATAGCTTTAGTTACAGTCAGTAGGCTTACAATCTTGTTGAACTGATAGCCACTCCCAGTCTGCCAGTGGCCCAGTGCAATGAGGGGCAATGCAGTAAGGTACCAGAGAGCATACGAGGACTTGAGCCTTCCAGGGGCAGGAACTCAAGCTACAGTGGTGCCCGTGGGAAATGAGAGCATTTTGGGCCCCATCAAGGTTGGGCTCAAAACACAGACAGGCCAAAGCCAGGAGCGTTAAAGCACAAGAGGGCTGAAGCTAGGGCCCAAAGGGTCAGAGCTAGGGCTTGGTGAAGTGGGCCTAGGCAAAGGAGCAGAGCTCTAGGAAGAGTGGAAGCTGGGAAGGCAAATCCCCAACAAGGGCAAAGGAGCCTAAGAAGGCCTGACATGAGTGTTTAATCACTCAATAACAACTGTGAGGCATAGGTGGAAGGAGACCATGAACAGTCCTTAAGGCAACAGATGCCCTGGGGCATGGACAGGCCAGGAGGGCACACTTAATGCTTGAGAGGCCGGATTGGGACCAGTGGGGATCAGAGAGGGACCTGCTGGCCAAAAGGCAGACAAGGGCTTGCTCTGGGACCCAAGGGCAGCTTCTTTTTTTACAAATCAGGTAACTACATCAAGGCATGGCAGGAGAGAGAGAAAAGGAAGGGTACCCAGGGAGCCAGCGTGAGGCAGGAGGTGTATAGCCACCAGGAGGCATCATGGCTGCCCCTGGGGTGGTGGGCGGGGTGGGGGAGGGTGATCCTGTTACAGTACCACTTTATACCAAAATGTACTTCAAATAAACCCTAGGTGAAGGAGTCTCAGGGTGGCACATGCCTGGTGATCTGCTGCTGAAATATGACGTCATTCATAATTATTGCTATTAAGATGAGTTGAAGGAGATGATATGAAATGGGAACATAACTCTTTAATATTTCTAACTTGTATTAGAAACATGTCATACCTTCACATTTGTTTAGGGAATGCTGATCACCCCCAACAAGGATCACATCAAAAAGAATAATACAAGTAATTATACTGCATATAAGGAGGTTGTATTTACAATTATCCAGGCAAAAGACCTTATTTTTTATGTCTAATTAATAGCCTTGGTATTTATAATCTGATAAACTTTAGCCATCTGAAAGAAGAGATATGGGAATGAATTTCGAGAGATTGAGAGACTAGTTTATCCTTAGACTTCAGAATTTCACCCTGTGTTTAAAAGAGTACCATATATTCATAGACTCCTAGAAAAGCAGGGCTGAAAAGGACCTCCAGAGGCCATTTTGTCCAACCCCCCACCAGAGGCAGAATCATCCCTATCCAGACCATCCTATTCAAATCTATTGCCCAACATATGGATGGGCAACCCTGACACAACCACAAGGCACAAACACACTAACCTGCCACAGGTAAAGCAGGGAGACCACAGCAGCCAAGTTCCTGCTGCTGTGAGGGTTGTTAAAAATGTCTGAGCGATCCAAGGAAAAGGGCTATGCGCCCTGCTACGGAGGAAGGTAAAAAACACCAACAGTCTGCCCCAGTTGAACCATGGGTACAATTTCTTCCCGATCCCAAATACAGCAGTCGGTCTGACTCCAAGTGCACAGGCAAGACTGTCTAGCCAGAAAAGTTGGGGTTTAAATCAGCTATAGACTTGTATACTCCAAGTATTATAGTATAATTGGTCTCTCCTGAGTCTGCTCTCTAATGGATTCATACTGGGCATGGGTGCTGTGGTTTGAAGAGACATCACGTGACAAGTGCTAATTAAGTCATAATACCTGTGGAGAAGAGTACATCTGAAACATGAAATTAGCAGGGACTGAACATCTCAGAGGACTAATAAAGAGCTATGAAACCTCTTCACCTCTAGGTCACAGGTTCATTTTCAGCTCAGCTTGCTAGTTCTAATGGGTTCGTATATGGCAGGATATAGCCACCCAGGAGTCAAGCCTGGAACCCAAGCCTTCTGCAGAAGGACATTGGTCTCTACTCATCAGGCCAGTGCCTGGACTATCATGCCAGGCCTGTGCTCGCCACAGACCCTGAAGCCCACATGCATTGAAGCGGAGGTAGGTGCTTCTTGCAATATATCCAGAGGGCACCAGGGGACAGCAGAGACTCACACTTTAGTGCTAAAGATTTCTGGGGCTTTTTTCCACCTCCCCAGACTGATTTATATTCTTGACTAAGGAAGCATGAAGGACCATCATCAGGCAGAACCCCGTCTGCTTTCCCTTCCTTCAACCGGCGAAGAAAGCAATGCTATCAGCATCTGATCCAACTTATTCTTTTTTTGCATGCAAGGGAGAAGTGGTGAGCTAGGAATGGAGCCTATATCCACTCCAAATTAAGAAAACATACCCAAAGCTAGCTTTAGTCTAGCTAGCTTAGGAACCAGGAGCACTGCAACCACAACTGTACAGATTTAAGCACAGGTGAGTGTCTAAGATCCCAGATGCTAATCTGTACTGGTGTGGCACTTTTATTGGTACCAAGCTAGCTAAATTAATGTCAGCTCAGAGATGGCTACCCATCACACATCTGACTCCTGCATTAAAGGAAAGAGAGCAAAAGGACAGTTGGGGTGGGGGGAGGGAAAGAGAGAATACAACAGGAAAGGATGAGAGAAGGGATTGTGGGATCCAAGCTGAAAGGAAGTTGGAGTCAACTCAATAACCTGGAAGAAACGTGTAGGAGGAGTGTACTGTGAAGGGAAGATCCTTCCGAGTGGTGGAAACAGCTCCCGATTCAACATTTTATCTTGGGCGGTTGGGCCCCCTTTTTATATTAAGCTTGCCACTTAAGAGGAACAGCTCTAGCAGATTGGTCTGTGAAGCAGTCACTGAGAGCAGTGTTATCTATGCAAAGCAAATGACCTAAAAAACATTAGCAATTTTGAAAATGAGTTCTCCAGACTTTTTTCCCCCTTTCAGTCTCTGAGTCCTTTATGTGCTCTTCTTTCATGGCTTCCAGGTTCTCTCTGCAACGGAGAGAAATAAAAAAGCTGAGCTTTCAAGGAAACACTTCATTCCAGCAGCTAAGGCTTTACTTAAGATACTCCCTAGCATGACACTTACAACCTTTTTCAATGACTGAACAGCACTTTCAACTTGCTCATTCATGCAGCCAGCATGCTACACATGGTTGAAAATCAATAGCTTATCATGGTTATTCAGAAATGTATTTAATATGAGGCAGCAGCCCAATGCAGTTCTTGCTGTTCAAGTATTCAACATGCACCCATTTGTACACCTTTCACCTGCTGTCAAGTTTAGCAGAAGCTAATGCCTGACACCAAACCAACCAGTCCATTCTCCCAGGCAGTCCCTCCAGCTTGGACCCGAGGCACATCGACAGAAAAGCACAGAGGATCTTGTATTGCTGGGGGCTATGTTATAGCTCCTTAAGGGCCAGAAGACTCGAGTGGTAGCACTCCAGTACTTTTCCCAAGCACTGCATTTAAGACTTTAAACAGCCACAAAGCATTTTACTGCTGAGTGTGTCCAGGCCAAATGAAAAAATGGAGGGTAAAAGCCCTTTAAGGCATGATGTTACTCAAAGATTAAAATACTTCTGAAATATGTTTGAAAAACCATCACATTGAATCAGGATGACATTTATCTTCAGGAAGACCCGGTTCAAATCATCTTTGACATGAGCAGAGTGGCAACTGTACAAGCGTGATGACCCACAAACCTGCTAGAAAAAAAGGCAAGCATCGGGTGAGGAATGAAACAAAAGATATAAGAAAAACAAACAACATACAACTTAAAGACACACTGACCACTTCCCACCGGTATTGTTACCCATCTTTGACCGCGTTTTAAAAAGGCACCTCTTAAAACTCTCAGTGTCCAAGAAAAATCAGTTCAAGAAACAGATCTCTAACAGATAGTAGATCTGCCTGATCTGGCCACTTGCACTCCTATTAAATGATTTCTCTACAAAACTCAAGGGAAGTTAGGGAAAATGCGGAAACAAACATATGGTCCAGCTGTACAGCACAAAAGAAGTGATCTTCTTTAAAAAGCCATTAGAAGTCTCCCTCTTCCCTAGTTTGTGACATGTCAGGCCTAATTTTCAGGATATGCCCCTGCAGTTCCTTTAGGCTTGGTTTCGTGGTATACGCATTCTGCATCACTGACCGTGGGGTCAAGCTGTCTCAAGATCCGGTACCTCGGTGTCCTCAGTGGTGGCAGAAGACAGAACAAGGAGCAATGGTCTCAAGTTGCAGCAAGGGAAGTTTAGGTTAGATACTAGGAAGAACTTTCTCACTAGGAAGGTAGTAAAGCACTGAAATAGGTTACCCAGAGAGGTGGTGGCATCTCCATCCTCAAAGGTTCTTAAAACCCAGCTAGACAGAGCCACGGGTGGGATGATCTAGTTGGGGACGGTCCTGCTTTGAACAGGGGGTTTTACTAGGTGACTTCCTGAGGTCACCCCCTAATTTTCTGTGATTCCATACGCGAGGCACAGTGCAAGTGTGAAGGTGAAAGGTCATTATTAATAATGTTGGCTTTCATCTCTCCAAATCAGAGTTCCCCGATCATACTTAACCATTTAGAAGGTTCCATATTCTCAACTGCTGTACAGTCACTTCTCCTACACAACTGCTACATTCAGCTGCAGGTGTGAGACATGTTTGGAGAAAAATATTATGATTAGGATGTCCATAAACCTGCTGGTCTTGAACTGATTTAATGTCTTAGGCTGGGAAGCACAAAAGTTGAGATTTAGCTTTCCTGAGATGTCATATACTCTGCACGGTCTGAAATCACTATGTAAAAGCACAGCATTATAACTTTATTAGCCTGCTGCTTTGCAGGCACATTTTCTATTATGCATATTTTTCTCTTCCAATTAATGTGAAATAAGATGGAATCAGTCTTTGCATGAAAGAGCAGAAGTTATATTGATGATCAATCCATAAATGTTAAATAATTTCAGCTGAGCTACTCTGGGTGTTTGTACAGCTGGTTGAAAAATGTTAAATATTATTTTGGGGGTTTGGGTTTGCTTACAATTTTTTGACAAGCCCATCTCCCAGAATTTACATTTTATTTTCTAAACTGAAAACTGCAAACAATTCATATGTGAATCTTTAGTCCCATATTTTACACTGGCGGCTTACCTTTAAGTATACGGATGCATGAATCACCATAAAAACAGGATAACCACAGCTCTTTTGTCAGTAGAAAGGGCAAGAGGAAACGTAAACTTACCAAATGGAAAAACAATAACTAGTACAGGAATATTTTGCCTAGAAGAATAGAAGGAAAAACTCCAAACAATGCAAAGAAGAAAAAAAGACACAAAGGAAAGCATCGTTTTAAAAAATCTTTTATTTATATCTTAAACTCATCAAGTTTTAAAGAAGAATATATATTTCCATAAAACCCCTACACCATGTTGGTCACAAAGTTGTTTAATACAGAAAAGAAATAAATGCAAAGACTTTCTTAACCACCACCTTTAGACCATAGATATGAAGAGTAGGGAGGTCAGTTCCAGGACTAAAACAATTTCCATGGAAGTTTCAAGCAGGCACTTTCATTATTAGTCATTACTTACTATTTCTCTATGATATTTCATCCTACTTCCCTAAAGCAAAACACAGACATAGCAATCAGCAGAAATTCTTGTCAAACCCAACCACATCTCTATGACATAAACGCTTGTTTCTAAAATGTGCATGAAAGCAAAACACCCAACTTCTATACAAAGAATGCCCTTTACTCTTCCATCAACTGTAGTCGAGACTCCCCGTCTTGTGCCGTGACAGCAGCTTAGCAGAAAGGAAGTGCTTGTCAAGTGGGGCTGGCTTGGGTGAAGAAAACCATAATGCAGGTCAGAATTCTAATTTAAGTTTTAAATACATTCACTACTTACATGGGGATATTTATTTTCTACATGACATTTACTAGGTGCCTTCCCAGCAGAGATTAGGGGCAGATGAACTTCTCAAAGATCACTAACATGCTTTTTTTTTTTTTTTTTTTTTTTT
>NW_017728993.1:11592048-11598459 GCF_001723915.1 Gavialis gangeticus | reverse complement strand
TTTTTTTTTTACTGACCAGGCTAATAAACTGAGATGATTAACATGACTCTACCATTCAAACACACTGTAGTTTGAGCTGAAAACTTGTAGCACTCTAGTCATTAAACATTACTCAGACAGTTGATAAATATTTAATTCTAGGTAGGGAATAGGGGGAGAAAAGAGCACTCTACCAACCAAAGATAGGTGTTTGAGGGCTTGTCAGTCTTGTTTTTGCTCACGTGAGATGCATACACATACTGTAGGTACACTGAAAGAATTCTCCCTTCAACAGGTCTATCTGGCCATGGCTTGGTGTGGGTGACTAGCTGGGGAGCTCTTGTGCTCTTACTGGAATTAAGAAACCTTTTTCTCATATACTCAGGGTTAAAACAAGTACCAGATATTTGGGGTAGGAAGAAATTCTCCTTCAGATCAGCTGGCAAGGACTAGGGGTCCTTTACCTTCATCCAGCAAAGGGTAGAGTCCGCTTCCTGGAGCAGAGATGGGCAAAATGCAGCCCATGGGCCAGATCCAGCCCGCCAAGCGATTTTTATCCAGCCTGCAGCAGGACCCTCTGTTCTGCCTGACCCAGGTGTGGGGGACAGCCTGGGCCATGGCACGTGCCACTGGTCCCGTGGTCCCTGGGTGCATGGTGGGTCAGAGGTTGAAGAGGCTGCCGGGAACTCCACTTCCCGGCAGCCCTGGCAGCATCTCTTTCCAGTGCTGGTGTCTCTGTCACTGCTAGACCTAGCCCTGCTGCTCAGGCACCCCAGCATATCCACCCTGCACCCACTGCTGGAGGTGCCAGACAGAGCAGGTGGGCAGGGTCTCCACAGAGACCGAGTGGGACCCCTGCGGGGAGGATGCACTCAGCTGGGCAGATGGGATGGGTCTGTGGGCAGGTGGGGAGTGGCATGCAGGAGCAGCATGCGGGAGCTAACCGGGATGGTGGGGCAGAGGCTAGGGCTGGGGTGTGGGACAGAGCTGTGATGCCCTCCCTGCTCTGTCCAGGGTCCTGTGGTTCCCCTGATTTAAACTGTGGCAGCTAAGGGCGTTGCATCTTATGTTGCATCAGTGTTCATGGTAATTTTATGAAGAATTTAAGATTAAGAGTGTATAAAATTGTATGGACAAGGATGATCCTGCCTAAGGTTGGACTAGATGACCTATGGATGTCCCTTTCAGCCTTGTTTCTCTATGATTTAGAAACAGAGAAAGAGCAGGAAACCTTGTTTACCATATTGCACAACATAATTAGTAGGTAGACTCTCCCAAAGCATGGATCAACATGGTTATACACTGCTAACTTCTGGATATTTAACATCTCCATTTAAAAATACCTTATGTATTGCATAGCTACAGTGCTTTATATCAAGGGGCTTTTCAAACATTTAATCAAAACAATGTAACACTATTACTAGAGGAAGGACATATCTCCATTTTTCAGATGGGGAAATAGAAGAATATCACTAATTTTTGTAGCAGCTTCTGATTTGGTGCACCTGACTTGCTGGGTCCCTAGTTTGACAGCTAGAGCTGGACCTTAAGCACATTCAGCAGTCTCAGACTCTGATAGGTATTCTGAATGCCAAGAGGCTTTGACCAGTCAGGCTGTGTGTTTCAAACCAGGTTCCCAAGAACAGAGGCATCCAAAATAGATATTTGGGTCTATATGGCTTGCTCAGGGACACAGAAGTCTGTGGCAGATCTCAGGTTTGTCACAGTTACCTGGAACTTCCTCTTGGCAAATGTAGGGTTCATCCAGGTGACAGCTCAGCAGTGCTTAGTGACTCTTGCCTTTGGGATCAGAAGCGGTTCCAGTATGAGCAGCCTGAGCACATGGTTCCTTGCCACACAAACATGCCCCACTCTTCTACAGAAGACACTTTTACATGGCAGGAAAGCAGGCCAAATTATTCAAGTCATGTCTGCCAACAATCCCCACAGAATTTTGGTTGCAGATAGTTTCTGGGGTGTGGCCTTTCCTGTGTCAGCTTGTGACCGAGGCACTCAATGCATTTCAGATATTTTTAGGGAATTTTTTTTTTTACCCCGAGCTGACTTAAAAAAAGAGGAAGGAAGGATGAAAGATTCTGAAATGCTAAAAGAAAATGCAAGCTCATATAATGCCAACTCTTCTGTGCACTGATTTGCTGTTGCTAAGAATCCATATAACACTTTCTTCCAAATCATACAGTGTTATCTACCTTGCCTATTAAAAATGCATTAATGTAGTTTTGCACAACAATACAGATTTTGCATACAGGAGAAATTTAAGTCACGTTTATCACAGCCGCTGTAACTTGGCCACAGAGTATGCATACTAAAGAACTGTACAATCCAGCTATACAAAACTCTGCATTACTCTTATGAAGATCACTTTTGTACCTTCAAATTTGTAACATACAGTCAACACAGGTGTGGTGTAGCAGTCATGATTTTTATTTTCCAGATTTCAACTGGTTTAGAGAGTCTCAAACGCAGTGGCAAAAGATCTGAGGATTGGCCTTCTTTAGTGGATTTAGGCAGAGAGCAAATAAATTGAGACCTCTAGAGAGCAGTCAGGGTGCCCATGAGGTAGAACAGTTATAAAATATTCAAGGCTTGTGCAGATAACATCTGCATCTGAATCCTACACACAGATCCATTTTCTAACCTCTGCAGATGGGCATACTGGTAAATGGCATTTCAAATATTCATTAAAGAAAATGTGACATTTGAAATAGAGACATCAGGCAAACTAATGGGATGGACTGAGTGAGACCTTCTGGATTCTATTCCCAAGGTTCCCACTGACTTAGCGTGTAGCCTTTGTAAGGTCACTTTCTCAATGTGCCTCAGTTTATCCAACAGGTCAACTCCACCTAATGCACATATTAATTACTTAATATTTCAGAAATGCTTTGATCTACAACAATGGTTCCCAACCTTTTTCTGCGACCTGCTGCTGGGAGCGGAGTGCAGTGGCGGCAGCAGCCCGGGGGCAAGGGAGCTCCTGGCACGCGGCGCAGCTTGTTGTTTGTGTGTGGCGCCGCTGACACTGCCCCCACAACCCTCATTTGGGTCACAACCCGAGATTGGGAACTGCTGACCTAGAAATACAAACTACTATTACTAGTCCTTGCAGGGAGTAGCTACACTTGTGCTGCATCTGAAATACAAGTAAAATACATTACGCACTAGATTGCCAACAATAGTTATTTATTTTTTAACACTGATTAGAAAACTACCTCAGAAGAATTACATTCACTCTCTTTTTCTCCAACCACCAAAATAACTCCAAGATCTGAGAGCAACCAGGAGGGAATTTAGCACATGAAACATCTCGGTAACTGCTACCTGTCCTAAAACAGGGCTACACTTAATGCTTTGTGACCCGGAAGTATTATACTTACAGCACCACAAAATTAAAAGCTGCAGGAAAATAGAGAATAAAAGACAAATAAAAACCCAAGCTTACGAGTGCATTTCTATTTAATGACTGAAAAAGCATAGGTTTTAAAAACAAAATATAGTTTGAATAGAGCTTTGCTTTGGTTTTTCGGCATATAAATATTTCACATCAGAATCTCCCAAAGGGTACTATTTTAAAACAAGACGATGCCAAACATGACAAAATAAAAGTTCCAACAAGCCATTTTATTTATTAGACTGCTTTGTGTTCATGTCCCCTGCTTGTCAAACTCCTCGACACTCCCAGTATGGTAAACACATAATAGATACGCTGCTGCTCGTGCTGTGGACTTAATCTTTCTAAAAGAAGCTGTGCAGCACAGCGTGCAGCACTAGCAGGGGAAGGAAAAAACATTTTTACCAATCTATCTTAATTTTACCTGCTATTCTCCATCTTGTAACGATATGCGTCTTTCAAGTACTTCAGTCATTCCACTCAGGTTTTTGCTTCTTTCTTTCCCTGCAATACACTAAGCTAGCCAATGCAGTGCAAGTTTTTTTATAGGTGGTAAAAAGTTTATGACTGAAATATTTTAATAGTGGAGGTATTTTAAAATCAATTTCAGATGGGTTGAGAGAGATTATTGGTTTCTTTAACATATAATAAAAAGTATAGCTCTTGCTAAAAGCTTTGACCTTCAGAAAGTAACAGCATTTTAATTTAATCCATTTTTCATACAGACAAGAAAGCATTTTTAAATATTTAAACAAAAAATAGAAGGGGTGAAGCAAAGGTGGTGCACATATTTAGAAACACTTAGACAAGAGGTAGGCTCAAGACTAGACTGTGTTATGGGTTGAACAGCTTAATACTTCATTCAGAGATGAAAGGAGAAATCTTTTAAAAGCTTGTGACAAAATGAGAAAGATTCCAAGTACCAAATAAAGACCTAGGATTTTGAACACCCTGAATTTAGAGGTTGCACAAGTCTGGAGCTTTCATTCAGACTCACTGCTCCATAATAAGCAAGGAATTCATAGTGAAAATTGAGAGCATCTTTCCTGATGAACTTCTTAAGATACCTCAAATATTGCATTGTAACACACAGGCCATCTAGAACAGACTTACAAAGTCCAAGTGTGATATCTGTCTCATTTATTTGCTTTAAATTTGTTTTTTAGAATACTTAAACACTATAAAAAGTTCTCTGGGTCATCCCTAGTCTTAAGTGACATAAAATCATGTTGAATGTCAACCAGGAGGACTGGATAACAAAACAAGCGTTGACACCGCTGTGTAGGGAAAGGAGAAGTACTGGGGTCCTAACTATTCAGTGCAAGCTATAAAACCCACAGGGAAATTGAAATGGTGTATTTTTCTGTTTACCTTCAGGTGACAATGTCCAAACACTTTAACACATTGCTGAATGGCTGTTACAAAAACTCCTGTCACTAAGAATAAAAATAATGAATGGATGGATATTCAGGCTGGACCTTCTGCCATTTGCCAGTGGTCTCTCGCATATAAATTTTAAAATAGCTTGCCAGGAACATGTGGACAATGTAAACATATATATAATCAGGCCTGGAAATCATCAGCAGAGGCAATCTTGTAAACAGAACCCCTCAGCTCCCAAATACAGACACGTTCAATTTCTGCCAGTGTTTCTTAAAGGACACAGGGTCGTTGGCTGAAGTCAATTTTCAAGTTATTTTTTTAAAATCAACCTCTTGGCTCACTGCCACTGGTGAATGCTGTCTTTCCCAAAAAGCTTATCTTCAAATTAAATCTTAAATTTAAACAATATGGCACATCTTAAAATCTCAGTTCTCCAAAATATGATAAAAGATGCTTCCGATTCCATCTGCCTCGTGATCTGACGTGCAGCTTTAAGTGCTAACACCCCTTCATGCCATATATCAACGGCGCTGATTCTCTTCTAAAGTGCAAGGCTTCAGTTTAAGAAAAACTTGATTCCAATACTTAGACAACATATTTTAACATATAAAAAGACAGCTTTCTTCCTCTTTTCTTCACTGTATGATTTTCCCCCTCCTATAAGACCAGCAAGCAATATTTTCATAAACTGGAAAGTGAGCGCTCAGCAGCCAGCTGAAAATAGGCAATGCATCCTTTCTGTGCAGTGGGACAAGTCTGCCTAAAGGAAGGGAAGGTTGGCTCTTGGGCAGGGGGTGCTTTGTAGGCCTGTGCAAATAGGGAAGTATTCAATATGGATTCGGATCTGGCTAATTCACAGGACAGTGATTCGATTCGGATCACTGTTCTGAATCGATTTGGCCAAATCAGCTTTGGAAGATTCGGTGCTGATTCAAACAGATTTGGCAATTTGGATTGGACAGGGAGAGGCAGGCACAGCCGAGCAGCTCCTCCGGCTGTGTCTGCCTCTCCACGGGCAGGGGGAGCCACAGGAGAAGCCCCCATGGCTGCCCTGCGCGATCCCACCCCCTGCCCAGCCCCAGCCTAGTCCTAGCATTTTCTTTCTTTTTTCTTTTTTTTTAAAGCCCAGCACTCACCGGCTGCAACAGCAGTGACTGGAGCCTCTGGGCACTCATGGCAGAGCACCCCCATGCAGCGCAAGGCAGCGGGGATCGGCCCCCGCTTGGCACCTTTACAGCAGCTGCCCCTTGGCACAGGTACAGCGCGGCTCGGCAGGGCGCTGCACACTGTCTAGCAGCTGGAGCTGAGCACTGCCGGGCTCCGGCTGACTGCTGGAGCTGCCCCAGCTCCCAGAGAGCGTGTGGTGCCCTGCCAATCTGTGCTGCACCCATGCCATGGGGCAGCCACCATGTGGGTACCAAGCGGGGGAAGGGAGGGTGATCCCCATTGCCCCCTGCTGCATGGGGGGAGGGGGCTCTGCCACAAGCCCCCAGAGAACCCAATCACAGATGCCAGAGCTGGTGAGTGCAGAGCTTTTTTTTTAACTGCCAGGAGGCTGGGGCCAGGATGGGAAGGGGGATGGGGCCAGGGTCAGGCAGGGCAGCCATGGGGGCTTCTCCTGCAGCTCCTCTGGCTGT
>NW_017728993.1:11583371-11591729 GCF_001723915.1 Gavialis gangeticus | reverse complement strand
GGAGTGCAATTCAGGCACAGCTCACTCCAGGTGGCAGCATGGTATAGCCCCTGCTCCCAGCACTGTCACACCCACATCAGCACTGGGAGTGGGGCTCTGCCCTGCTGCCGCTTGCCACCTGGTGCGGACAGGAGGGCAGGATACAGGCATGGCAGCACTGGGAGCATATTTTTCCCAGATAAGTTCCATTAAACAGTTCCTCGGTCAAACTTAGCACTAGGAATCACCAACCAGTTGTGCCAATAGAGCGGTCACACTAAACCCTTCAATCAGAAAAGCAGACCGAGCAATGGGAAAACGGCATAGCTTCATGCATCTTTCCAAGCTCCATTTTGAAAATATCTCCTTAAAATTCCTTCTGTACCTGATGGACTCCAACTAAGGCCCCACAGTGGGAATCATTATGATCCTCATCACCCCCATGAAAGGGACAGACTTAGAAGGCTATTTATTTCTATAGCAATAGCTTCCTAAACCAAAAAAAAAAATCACCTGTTACCATTAAGTGCAGCATCTGCAGCTCCATAGCCTAGTAGTCTTCTTGTATCCATTGACTACCTAATGCATTATGAAGTGGTAATGCATTGTAGAATAGCCAGGTGCTGGTATGTCTAAACCAGCAGACACAGAAGCAAATCTGACTTCTGGAGAGGCATCTTGATGTTTTAAAAAGGCACTGTGGTTGCAAAAATTATCCCAGTCCCACAAGTCCCAGTTTTTAACCACAGATTTTTTAAGACTCCTTCGTATACTTCCTGATTTCACTTTTAAAGACAAGCCTGCACAAGTTTGCTTTGACAAGAAATGCTGAATCAACTCATATTCTAAAATGCACTGAAAAAGGAGACATCCTGCAGAAAACCATCCAATTAGGTGGCTGTGTCCAGCCCACTGGCCATTTTATTGCTTCTCAGCTTAGTATTTTAAAAAACATTTTATATATGGAACAGGCAGTGAGTTCTCATTATTTTTTAAATGAAGCCAGGAGGATCTAACCCAAATTACAGCAAGCTAAAACAGGCAACTTAAGTGATGAAGACTGTATTACTTACTCTCCTTTAGAGAGCCTTCTGGTTTATCTGTCCTCTGATCAAGGTGAGCCTGACAAAGCTGAAAATTATACTGTGCGACTCGATTGTATGGAGATTGTTTTTCCCCAGTGAAATTATTTATTTTTAGCATCCCATGATGAATAGACGTCTCTCTACTCCAATACACGGCTCTCCCTGTGTAGCCAAAGTTTCTCACTGCACATAGCAGGAGATCCCTCGAAGGTTGGAGACCAAGAATACTGGCCAGCAGGTCTTCTTTGCGACTCAGAGACAATTTGCCTCATAGGAGTTTTGACACCACATAGGCACAAATTTGATTTGTAGCTGTCCTGACTATTTTATTATCCCAAAGTCTTGCAGGAAAAGGTGGGATGGCAAATTTTACAAGTTTCTCAGATGAATAGTTTTCCTTTCAATCTGTGGGTTTAACTGCAAAAGATACTGGAATATTTTCCAGCTTTTGAGTGGGAGGAAACTCCACTTTCACCTTTGTTAGATCTTGCTCGGTAGCATTTTGGCTTTTTTGCTCTTTAGATGCTTCCAAAAGATGCTGCACGTTAAGTCTAAAAATGAGGCGAGGATCTGGTCCAGAAAGCATGGGGCATTTGCAGCTCTCTCTCAATTTAAGAGCCTGTGAAAACAGAAAAAAATCAAATCAAACTTACTCAAGTAGCATTGTAGGCAAAGAAAATTTGGTAATTCATAGATTCATAGATTCATAGATTAAGGGTCGGAAGGGACCTAGTAGATCTTCTAGCCCGACCCCCCGCCAGGGCGGGAGAACAACAAAAACCCCAAAAAGAGAAATGGGACTCAAACGAGTCCAGCTAGGTGGGCATCCAGCCTCTTCTTAAAGACCCCCAGGGTAGGGGCCAGCACCACTTCCCTTGGAAGTTGGTTCCAGCTCCTAGCCGCCCTAACGGTGAAGTAGTTTTTGCGGATGTTCAATCTATACCTCCTCTCCAACAGCTTGTGCCCATTTCTCCTTGTTATGCCAGCGGGCGCTAGGGGAAACAGCGTCTCCCCCAAACCCCCATAATTCTCAGAATTGTCCTGACTTACAGCTGTAACTCTAACCATTAGGTGCTGCATTAGGGAGAAATGACAGACAAAAGTGGTTCATACCAGCAGTGCAGGATGGCTTTAGATGTGCTTCATCAAGGAATTCAGTGCTGCTCTTTAGAAAGGGAAGGGAAGGGAAGAAACATTCACTTATAGTTGATCTATGCAACAGACCAAGACTGCACTGTGGATTGCACATTGCTATAACAGTTTGTGCTCCTCTACCATCTTCCTAAATCAGTAGGTATGCAGGCCCTGCTATAAGATTGTGAGTGAGGGATGAATTAGGAGATTCCCAAGCATCTGTAGGGAAGGGTTTACTGCTTTTAAAAAAAAAAATTCAGAACCTTCAAAAAGACTACCATGAACAGACCACTGCTGCAGTTTTTAAAAAAGGAAGAGGAGTATAGTTTAATATTTCCCTCTACAAAGAGATTCTGCAACCATTTTTCCCCCTTAACAAAAATCCTTTCATTTCAGTAAAGGAGTGCAAGTTCTCTAAACCTAAAAAAACCAAACAGGATTTCATGGCAGCCGCAGGCCTTTGGAAAAAGACAAGCTCCAGTGACATGAGAAGTGTTTTCTCATCTACACAATCTGATTCACCACAAGCAGAGTTCTGGGTTCAGGGCACATATATTTCTCTTGGTTAGAAAAAAAGTCAAGTCAAATTATGAATAAAAACAGACGTTTGATATTGGTTGTTTTGCAAGATGATAATCCAAATATTCACCAAATTTCACTGTACGTATCCCACTGCTTCAGTGACCAATTAATTTCTAAACTGACATTTGTAATGACAGACCTAAGGGTGTTCTCTTGTTCCCCTGCAGAACATAAGCTGCTGCAAGCCTGCATCAATGTCAGGCAGTGTTATTCATGGCAAGAAAAATATATATAAAAATTTAGGTTATAACTGGGAAAGAACAATATAATCCTCTTAAACTAATATAACAATTTAAATCTCCAGTTTTCTAGCTACACAATGCCTATCTTACTTTCCTGGGCTCGCCTATCTGAAATACTGGAGTTCACAACATTAGAAGTCCATGCAGTATCTCAGGGATAATATTCTCACCAAGTGGAGGTGAAGACCTCCACTTCCTTACTATACCGGGAGCAGGAGTCAGCAACATATGACCCACGGGCCAGATCCAGCCCATGAAGTCACTGAATCTGGCCTGAAGAACAGGGTAGTTTTGCCTGCACCTGTGCCACTGGCGCTTCTCCCGGTCCCCACCTTGGCACAGGTGTTTTGTGCCAGTCACACCTGTTTAAAAAGCCTTCCAGAAAGAATATAAGTTACTGTAGATATAACATCCTGATGCAGTCATTCCCCCCGACCTGAAGTTGAGTGTGATACTGAAGGTACAAATCCAGCAACCCAGGGCTACTTAGAAAACTCAGTCTCCAGCAACCAACCACATCAGTTTACATGAGAGGACAACATATAGCCGTTCCCAATGAAATTCATACAGCTTACCAGTATCACATTAAGACTATGTTTCACAGACTGGAAAGAATGATCTTAGCCAGAATAAATGGCTGAGAAGCAATTACTAAAGCCAAAGACCCCAGAAAGAACCAAGGCCACTATCCCAAAATTACAGACTTACTGGAATATGTGGATGTGCCTGGGGATTGCAGGCATATTGCTACCATCTTTCAGAGGCTAATATTAAGACAAGAGTACTGCACTGCACTTCAAAAGAGAAGCCATTCAAAATGAAGATCAGCTGGTATTTCGTGTTACCATAGGCATAGAAATAACTGTACTTGCTGACTAATGCGAGATCTATGAATCTGGCTTGTAAATTGGTTCAACCTTAGTCGCATACAGCAGCACTGGCTGGAGCACAACTGTCTGTGCAGCTGCTTGGCACCTCACCCTCCTCCTCTCAGTCAGTTATAGATGGTCACTGGGGCAGAGGGCTGTGCGCAGGCCCTGGGCACAGCATAATTTTTAGCCATGTGTAATTCCATCTCTGATCCTTCCTGGTCATTTCAAGTTCACCACTTCCAGGCCCCAAGCCAACACTGCCTTCGGGACAGGATTGCATGATTCTACTGTTCTCAGACCAGGTCATGGATTGCAGTCCTCTGTACCAAATGTGAGTACCTCAGCAGTTTGACATGTCCCAACCCCAAAACTCTGAAGATAAAAAAGAAAAAGCATGACCTTAAGGATAAAAATCAGAAAGGCTAATTGGCAGAAACAGTTCCAAGACCAGGGAAAGTACAGATCCATTACTTAGAGGAAGGAAAGCAAATACAATGAACAACACGGGAGACTGAAGTATTCAGCTCCTTCTTTGCTTGCGCTTTCAGAAAAAAAAAAGGTAAATTGTGACTAAATCCCCAACACGATTTTAACAAGGGACAAAAACACTGGCCAGTATAAGGAAGGAGCAGGTTAGCTAAGTGAGCCACTTGGAAATTAGCAAAACCCAATGAAATTCACCCAGAACACTTAAGAAAAAAGCCACAGCCATCTCTGAACCATAAGAAAGTATCTGCAAGACCTCATGGATGATGGGAGAAATCTCAGAGGACTAGAGAAGGGGAAATGTGGTACCTATTTTTAAAAAGGAGAAGCCAGGGAATTAAAAACCAGTCTGCTTAACTCTGATACCCAGAAAAGTAGGAGAAACAGTTATTAAACAATCAATTTATAAGCACTGAGAGGATAATAAGGTGATAAAAAACACAACACGGACCTGACAAGAATAAATCATGTCAAACCAATCCAATTTTCTTTTCTGACAAGCTAACTGGCCTAGTGGATATGGGGAAGCAGTAGATATGGTATCTTGACTTTAGTCAGGCTTTTGACATCATCTCACATTCTTATAAGCAAACTCAGAAAATGTGATCTGGATGAAATCACAACTGGTTGGCAAGTACTCTCAAAGAGATCTTTCTCAATAGTTCACCATTAAGAGGACAGCTTTTCAAGCAGGTTCCATCAGAGGCTTGGATTTATTCAATATTTTTACTAAAGACTTGAATGATGGAGTAAAGAGGACACAACATCTGTGGATAACACTAGCTGAAAGGGGATTGCAGGCATTGGGTAAGAGTTTTTATCTGGATAAATTAAAGAAATGGTCAAAAAATGAACAATCAGAAATTCAAAGATGATGCAAAGTATAGCGCTAAGGAAAAATAAGTCAAATGCACTGACACAGAAGTGGGAATAACTGGTTGAGCTACACTACTGCAGAAAAGAATTTGTGGGTTACATCAGACTGCAAACTGATTCTGAGTCAATAATGTGATGTTCTGGCAAAAAAAAACTGCAATTATCATTCTGGGACATCTTAACGCAGAGTAACATGTAAAACATGCGATTGTTTTGCTCTGGTGGAGGCTGGTGAAAGCTTGCCTAACATATCCAGTCTGCAAACTGGTAAGAAGTCAGGAGACAGCAACAAAAATAAGAGGTCAGAAACCTGACCTGTGATGACAGGCTGAAGGACCTGGGTTTTGTGTATAAAAGAGAAGACTTGGAGGCACACGATAATAGTCTTTACATTTGAAGGGGGGGAGAAACTACTGTAAAAATGACATTGATCAATTGTCTCCCATGTCTACTAAGGAAAGGATAAATATCCAACATATCTAAATCTTCTTTTGCAAGTTACCAGAAAATATTTGCTAACTACAAGGCAGTCTAACACTAACACAGACCTACCCAATAATGTTGGGGAATCTCCTTCATTGAAGGCTTTTAAAAAATAAGCTAAAAACACCATTGTTAGAACTATTCTAGCCTTACTTATCCTATCTCTGTGCAGGGGGAAAAATTAGATGATTTCTTCGGGTTCCTCCCAGTCCAATGTTTCTACAATTCCATTTCCTCCAGAGTGATGTCAGTGGTACCACTTATTAAAAAACATACCTTACACCAAAACAAGAAAATGGCAAGAAAGACTAATCTTAAAATAATAAAACATGTTCTGGATGTTTAGATTTCTATATATCTTTTTCAAATGCATGAAGGTAGACTCCAGATTCTCAAACCTCTGCATCCCAAAACCCCTATAGTCGACCTGGCATAGTCTGTTCCCTCAGCTCACAAACCATGTCTCTCTCCCACCCTAAGGGGGGAAAAGTCCTTTAAAAGATGCTTAATCCTTTTAATCACTCCCAACTCATTCCCTGAATGCAGTCGTTTTAATTGTTTACAGCCCTTTAACTTCTTAGTTCCTGCCCTTGGCAGAACAAGGCTTGTAATTTGTTGGGAAAAAACTGTAAACTCCTCAAAGCTGGTGGGGCACAAGGGATATGCGGCTTGTCTGGGACCATGGACTTCTTGGTGACAGTCCTGCTTGAATGCTTATAGACATATAATAGTCAGTCCACTACTCTCATGTAGGTCATCTCTCTCAATAACTAGGTTACATATCAATACACTTAGATTACATAGCGCTGTGAACATTAAAGCCACCTTTAAAAGGAAAGCTGCAGTAAAAGACGTGTCACAGCTGCTCTAACGTTATCATGATAGATTGAAAGCTTTTGACCAGCAATCAGATAATACAACATTTCAAAGAGGGAAAAAAATCACCTTTTCTCTAACATGTTTTCTAAAACTCATTTCTCCCAAAATAGCACTTTTGTAACAACCCATTTGTTCTGGACCTGAAGTAGACACTCATCATATATATATGTGCCAGGACTAAGTACTTATCTTTTTTTCTCTGGTTTAGAAAATGTTACTGTCAAGATTGTTACCTTCATGCAACTCAGAGGCCAATTCAATTATACCACCTAGTAAAATATTCGCTTTTTCTTCATGTCTCAGACAAAGTGAAATTCTGGAGAATAAGTAGTGTTTGCACAGCATAAACACAGATCCTGTATCTATTTTCTAGTGCAGTACTTCAGGTTTGCTGTCATGTCCAACTGATCTGTTTGCTATAAATGAGAATGCTGTAAAATTACAAATTTAAAAGAGTGGTTCACACTTTTGCAGTCCAACCCTGATTTTACTAACACTCACAAGATTGAGGAAAGAGGGAGGAAAGAAGTTGCACAGAATTATATATCTTTCAAGGAGACTGCTCTATATTCAAGGACTGTGTGCAGTAAGGCAAAGCATTTTACCAAACAGTAAATGAGAAGTATAATGTGTTTAGGAAAGACTGTCACTAAAGTACAGGGCACAAACTTATATTGCAGAAATTAACCTTTCAGTTTTGTTCGGTGGAGAACTCAAACTAAATAGCAAACAAAATACATGTTGTAATTTGTAGATGGCTGAATATTTCAGCATCAGTTTTACACATGATGTGCAATTCTCCAGGTGGCTTACAGTACTAGTTCTCTGCTACTCTTGACTCCCCATTCACCATAGTATTAAACAGCTATAATAAATTCATCTCGTTTTGCTCAAAGGCAAATGAAAATACATTTGCATTAAAACAGCTGTATCATGGCATCATATAGTGGTATTTTGAAATGGTTACATATTTAAATAGAAAAAGGTTGATGTATGTCTATATTCTCCAATTTTCCACATGAGCATTCTAGTTACCAAAACAATTTATATTAATGTCTAGGTTACACACTGCCAGTAACTTATTTTTATTTAATTAGAAATAGACAAGTTTTATCATGAAGTTATCCAGGGATTTAAAAACAAGAACGAACAGAAAAATGTATTTCTAATGGCTCTTCCTGTCAATCTGTATGAAGCTGGTTTGCATTAACAGTTGTTTAATTATGTCACAAAAATCACAAAATCATTTGAGCTAGTTGCAAACAGCACAGATTCTCCAGTCTTGAGAGAGAGAAACTCCTTCAAGAATATACCAACACAACACAATATACTGAGTACACTGAGATGCCCAAGCTACTTCAGTACCAGAAGCAGTACTATCACATGAGCATGGTACTCTACCTGGGATAATTAGTACAGGTGCACTGATATATCGGTGGCATACTGGATCGGCACCAATAAAAGGAACATTAAAATTATCGGCAATTGGCATTTTTTGTCTGGTGTAGCTCATAAAGTCACTGATAATTATACCACATGGATGCATGCAGCCACGCTCATGCACGTGGCCCAGAATGCAGCCCTGCAGCTTGGGGAGCAGGCTCCGGCTGGTAAGTGTGTGGGGGGAAGCAGCAGATCAAGGTCCCCACGGTGAGACAGGGAGTAGAGCAGGTGAATGCAACCCTGGAAGTGGGACGGAGCCACAGGCAGCTCCGGGGGGGGGGGGGGGGGGGGGGGCCG
>NW_017728993.1:11577954-11578371 GCF_001723915.1 Gavialis gangeticus | reverse complement strand
TACATACCCCTGTGGGAGGCATGGTGGCATGTGCCCCCCAGATCTGTGCGCAAGGCAAGGGCGGGCTGGCCTCTGTGGGCTCGGGGTCAGGGGCTGCACCAGCCTCTTCTCGGAAGGAGGGGTTGGGCTGGGGCTGGACTCGGAGGGGTGGCTATAGCCCCCAAGGCCCCACAGTGCCGCCCGCCCTTAGCCCAGCCCTGGCCCATCTCCTTCCCCCCCCCCACTAAGAAGAGGCTGATATAGCCCCTGGCCCTGAGCCCAGAGTAAGAAGCCCACCCTCACCTAGTACACAAATCTGGGGGCACATGCCTTCCCGAGTGCTGCACGCAGTGGCAGGGAGCCGCCCCCCTTCCCCACGCCCCCCAGACAAGCCGCCCATGGGTCTGGCCCTCACTCCCTGATGCCTCCATTTCCATT
>NW_017728993.1:11574949-11577944 GCF_001723915.1 Gavialis gangeticus | reverse complement strand
CCTGTCCCTGACCCACTCCCTCCCTCACCATGGGGACCTCAAGCTGGCCCCCTCCATGCCCCTTCCCCGCCACAAACTTACCGGCCAGGTGCTGCTCTCCAAGCTGCCGGGCTGCATTTCTGTAAAATCAGCTATAGGATCAGTATCAGCCAATATGGCTGGTTAATAATCAGCTATAGTTAATCAGCCAAGAAAATCTTTATCGGTGCACCCCTAATTAGCCTCACAGCAGGACTAATCAGCCTAAGCCAATCACCACACTAATGCAGCTATACCGCTTGGCGCTCAAGCTGACTCATTCAGAGCTGTCTCAGAGAGGTCTCAAGAGGAAACTGCATTGCAAAGCATGGCTACTTGGGTGTGTTTGTACAAAAAAAATAGACATATTCCAGGGAACTTTCAAAAAAACCTTTTATTGCTTACTCCCTCCCTGTATAACAGATGAACCCTAGTGTCTGATGAACGTGCTCTCCTGAGGGAACCATAACATAAGGATGCTAAAACAAGCTGTTGCTGGTAAGCAAGAATGGTGCTATAGGACTTCCAGCCCTGATAACCAGCCAACACAGAGAAAACACAGCTCTGTGGCAGCATGTCACCACTCATCACCATACAATGCCATGTAGAAATGTCCAAGCTAGGCCTGACCGAGCTAGTGTATGTATATTAGAAACAGAATACAGGTTTCCCTCACTTTATGCAGGTTCAGTATGTGTGAATTCACTCTTACACGATGACCCTTTTTATTCCAAAAATGTGTTATATGCGAAGTAAATTCACTCTTATGCAATCGGTGTGGTGGAAGCCCAGTCAGCTGCTTTGTGCGGTGCATTGTGGGAGTGATGCACACCAAAATATAGTTTCCTGTGTGGATCTGTGCTCCTCACTCATTGTCTGCGACATGTGTTTCTGTAGTTGCCATCCCCATTATAATAGTGCCCTGTACTTGTGTGTCCTGTTGGTGAGTACAAAAATTGTCTAGGAAAAGTGGTAGAAATGGGTCTGGGGGGTCAATACAGTAGAGGTCTTGGAACATATCCCTATTTGTTACATTGTAAAGTGGGTTCCCTTTATGCAAATTCAAGTTATGCACCGTTTTCCAGGAACACATGTACAGCATAAAGCAAGGGAAAACTGTACCTGTATTAGCAAGATGCTGCATTTGGGCTAATGTTTCCACTGAACTCATGTTGGGGAGTATGCAGCTTGTACCCTACTCTAAAGACATTTGAAAGGGAAAATAAAATAAAGCCTTTGTTCCTCTTCTTCAAATATCACAGGGGAGAAGACTGCAAGGCCTTTCCCACTCCACCTGCCTAATGACTGCTCTTGCAAAGGACTGGGGTGCAGAAAAAAAAAAGGGTTGTTCAACTTGGTAAGGTACAAGAGATCTAGCATGGCTAACAGGATAAACGTCCACACTGTCTTAAGGCATAAAGTTACTTCTTTTTGCTCTTAGATTTTGCATCCTACCTCAGATAAAGCAATACTATTACCCTAGAAACCCTGTACAAAAAAAAAAAGGGTCAAGAATCAGTAGAATAGAAATCAGAATCACAGAAAATTAGGGTTGGAAGGGACCTCAGAAAGTCATCTAGTCCAGCCCCCTGTTCAAAGCAGGACCATCCCTAATTAAATCATCCCAGCCAAGACTTTGTCTAGCCAGGTCTTAAAAACCTCCAAGGATGGGGATTCCACAACCTTTCTGGGTAGCCCATTCCAGTGCTTTACTATCTTCCTCGTGAAAGAGGATTTTCCTAATATCCAACCTAAACTTCGCTTGTTGCAACCTGACAGAACAAGGAGCAATGGTCTCACCTGCCACCACTGAGAACAGTCCAGCTCCATCTTCTTTACAAACACCCTTCAGGTAGCTGAAGGCTACCATTAATACCCTCCTCAGTCTTCTCTTCTCCAGACTAAATAAGCCCAGTTCCCTCAACCTCTCCTCATAAGTCTGATTCTTCACCTGTAGGTTGGATCCAACTACAAGGATGGCTCTAAAACAACCACCATGTTCCATTTCAGCTACTGTAATGGATTTTTTTCAACATTCATAACATTCACAACTTAAAAAAAAAATCACAGAGGGATCTAGTTGAAGTGGATGGTTTTAGGTGTGAGGTATTTTGAAAAGAAAGAGTCTAGACATTCTTCAGTCTACCTCAATCGCTCTTTTGACTTATGCCAACATTTAAAGGATTTACTACACTTTCTCCAATCAGAGGATCCTTGAGAGTCTTTTCTGTCACAGGAAGTAATACGGAATCTCCATATTTTTCATATTTCCCATGCTAGTAAATCCCCATCCAATCATTACAGCATGGAATCAGGAAAGGCCATACATGGTAGTTGACAAGGAGTAAAAAAAATATAGGCAGCAGTCACATGTTTTGAAATGAAGAGGGATGTTTCAAAATGAAGCTTATTGTGTTGGGAAAAAAGAATAGATTTGCTACTCTAAAGGGTCACAACAGACAGCCACACCAATTCTTTTATAAAAAGAAAGTCTGACCTATATGATCATCCATGATACATTTCCATAACTGAAGTATCACATTTAAGAACAGTACACAAACCAACACCAATGAAATCAGAACTGTTTTCAAGTATAAAGCCACTTCTTGTATCACAGAATCATAGAAGTAGGGTCAGAAGGGACCTTGTAGATCTTCAGGTCTGACCCCCTGCCTGGGTGGGAGAAAAGACTGAGTCCAGCCAGGTAGTCATCAAGCCTCTTCTTAAAGATCCCCAGGGTAGGAGCCAGCACCACTTCCCTAGGAAGTTGGTTCCAGCTCCTAGCCGCCCTAACTGTGAAATAGTTCTTGCGGATGTCTAATCTAAACTTACTCTCTAATAATTTGTGTCCATTGTTCCTTGTCATGCCAGGGGGTGCTAGGGGAAACAGTGTCTCCCCTAAACCCTTCTGGTCCCCCCTAGTGAGTTTATAGACAGTCACCCGGTCCCCCCTCAGCCTTCTCTTGTGAAGGCTGAA
>NW_017728993.1:11572246-11574433 GCF_001723915.1 Gavialis gangeticus | reverse complement strand
GCCTAGTTTTTTAATGAGGATGGGGTGGGAGACGGTGTCAAAGGCCTTGCTGAAGTCTAGAAGGACTACGTCCACGGCAACACCTGCATCCATTGCCTTTGTGACCTGATCATAAAAGGCAATTAGGTTGGTCTGACATGACCTGCCCCTAATGAAACCGTGCTGGTTGCCCTTGAGCATCATCCCTGAAGCCGGCCCATCACAGATGTGCTCCTTGAGGATCTTCTCAAAGAGTTTCCCAAGAACAGAGGTAAGACTGACGGGCCTATAGTTGCCCGGGTCCTCTCTCTTCCCTTTTTTGAAGATGGGGACCACATTAGCTATCTTCCAGTCATCCAGTTGTATAGTGTTTGATTTTTGCTTTGGCTACCAATAGGCAACTGAGCAAATTAAAGATTCCCAGTTACTCACTTGGCATTCTTTAGTGGGCATTTGAAAGAAAGAACAAAAGACAAGGCTGCAGATGGACAGGCAGTTGTGTGAATTAGCTCCTTTTCATTAGTCAGGTAGAATTTGCTCTCTCGTGCAATGGAACAGCCAGAGAAATGGAAAGATAAAAGCAGCCTACAAAATCTACAGAGGCCCATAATTACTAGGACTATTAAGAAACCTTCTACTGGGGAATCTGAGATCCTTCTGAAGGAAAGCTCTTCAAGATATGTTCAGTACCACATCAGTAAGAGAAAGCAAGAAGGCATGGCATGATAACCTAAGGCAAGTGGGCCAGGAAGCAAAGAGAAAATAATTTAGGGTCCCAATGCCAATTCTGGTTTGCAGAACAGGGGTAATGGTCACAGAAGCTCAGTGTTACTTTATCAAGCCAGTATTGATTAAAAAGAATGCAATTAACAAATTAAAAATCTTACATCTTAATTAAAATCTAGGAAGTCCAGAGAATAATTACATTTTACCTATACTGGTTTAATTTCTCTTCACTTAATACAGGCTCTGAGCAGGTTGGTATTTTAAAAAGGAAAGTTTTTTGCAAAGATAGAGAGCAAGATAAATGCAATACTAAAAATTAGCTCATGAATCAACACTAAACTATAGCAGCCTTCTGTAGAAAAAAGTTGCAATCTCTGCTTACCTCTGGAATAAGCCGGTCTAAGTGTTCAGCTCTGTTTTCATGAGAAGGGTGTGTGGAGAGCCATTCTGGTAATTTAGGCTGCCCTTGAATGGTTTCTGCTAATTCCATCTGCTGCCAAAATACACTGCTTGCTCTTACGTCCACACAAGCCTTAAAAAGTAAGACAGGAAAGAGAAACAGTGATGCATGTCAGAACCACAGCCTAAATTTTTAATTTAAAATTCTTCAAGGCTTCTGTCAAACAAAAGACACTTGTTAAACTCTTTATAAATTGTATATTACCTTAATAAAGTAATGCAAAGGAGACGCATCAACAGGAATGACAGGTCGTATGCAGTGCCAGATTTAGCCCTGATGCAGCTACAGGAAATGGGTGTTGCAGCTAAGATAAAGTCACTCACTCACTTCTGGGCCTGATACTCCTTACATCCCTCCCTGTATCTGCACTGGCTTCAATAAAATTACACCTGAATTAAAGAAAAGGCTTGGTTCTTAACTAGGCACACAAATGGTTAATCAAAAGGTAACTGAATAATTCTTTAGTTTCAGACTACCATAAGCAGCTGAAAGATGTGGTTTATTAACAACAACTATGCGTTGAACCCAAGACGAACAAATTAAACCCAGTCTCCCTGCTCCCAACCACCAGAACCTGCACTGGAAAAGACTGAAAAGAATTTTTGGAAGGGAGGAAAAACAAAGACAGGATATAATATCCAATTTTTTGGCATGCAGTTTAGGATCTGCTGCTATTCTAGTTCTAGCATCTGTGGCATAGGAGCAACTCTGGAGTCTGGATGACCTGCCATATTCAACATAACTACACTCATTCATAAAAGGGTAACTAGCAGGGCCAGGCACGAGGCCAACCCACCTCCCGCCTACACTTGCTTGCCATGCCTTCATGTAAACAATAAGTTGTTTGTTTTTAAAGCAGGAGGCTGCCCATTTTAAAGCCCAATGCCAAAGACATATTACGCAGCTCCAGACCTCCCCTTTTACCGTATCCCATGCCTCACAGATGGCATGCAAATTTTCCACTACTACCCTGGCATTTCTTTCCCACATTCCCCTGGGCAGAAACATCTAGCAATGCACGT
>NW_017728993.1:11566329-11567246 GCF_001723915.1 Gavialis gangeticus | reverse complement strand
GTTAGACCAGAGTGGCCCAAACTAGGCCTCAAGCCCCCTATTCTAACTATATCGGTCAGCTTCTGTGCAGCCCTTTAGACCGTCTTCAGACCCTACTCTACAGTGTTGCTGGGCATGGCTAGCCTAGTCAGCATCTTGTGCAGCCCTTCAGACTGTCTTAGGCCCTACTCTACACTGCTGCTGGTGGCCATTACTCGGGACAGCTTATGTGCAGCACTTCAGGCCGTCTTCAGGCCCTACTCTTCACTGACATCAGGTCCCTATAACTCTACTGTGCTCCCTTGTTGAGGTCTCTGGGCCTCAGGCATCTGATAACTTACCTGGGCCCCCCTAACCCAGCCTACGGCTGTGCAGGCCTCAAGCATCTGTTGACATACCTGGACCCTTTGGGGCATTACATCCCCTTGGGCCTCAGGTGCTTGTCGACTTAACTGAACCCTGGCTCAGGCCCCTCATGGTGGGCCTAGGCCTCTGCCACAGACACCCCAGAGCAGGTCTGGGTGGTTGTGCTTTTCTCTCAGGGTGTCCTCCCTTAGCCCTTCCCCCCTCCATGGGGTAACCTGCAAGGCAGAGAGGGCTAAGGCTTTCTGACACCCCATATTCGCCCTTCACTAGGGAGGCACAGGTATGGCATTTCCCGGAAGCTGTCCTGCCACAAGGAGCACCACCACACCATCCAACCCCAGCAGGGTGTAGTTTTAGGTCATGCTCAGGACCATAAACCTCCTGCCATTCCCATAGTTCCTACCCTGTCCTCCAGGTGTTCCTGAGCAGCAGCTCCAACTGGGCGATGTTCTGCCTCCGGCTGCCTACAGCAACTGCTGCTTGGCTTTACTGCTCTAGCCTGATCTTATGGTCAGTAGCTCAGCCCTCTTTCCCAATCAGGCAGTCTCCTGTTAGCCATGTGACTCCTAACT
>NW_017728993.1:11545171-11561329 GCF_001723915.1 Gavialis gangeticus | reverse complement strand
CTCAGGACCATAAAACTCCTGCCATTCCCATAGTTCCTACCCTGTCCTCCAGGTGTTCCTGAGCAGCAGCTCCAACTGGGCGATGTTCTGCCTCCGGCTGCCTACAGCAACTGCTGCTTGGCTTTACTGCTCTAGCCTGATCTTATGGTCAGTAGCTCAGCCCTCTTTCCCAATCAGGCAGTCTCCTGTTAGCCATGTGACTCCTAACTGGGGAGTGAATCCACCTGCCAGCTGCCTCTGCTGCCTGCACACGCCCTTTCAGTGGCAGGCACCACTGCCCCTGTGTGTCGGGATCACGTTCCATATACTAGAATTGGGTCCTGGTGCTGTATGTCACCCCCATCTAGCCCTACGCACTGAGACTGGGCTCTGGGGCCATGCACTGGGATCAGGCTCCACACAGCCCTGTGGGCCTACTCTAATGTGCAAGCCCATGCTATCTGGACCATGGGGCTCTCCAAGGGTCTGGAAACTTAGCAGTAGGGGAACAATACCACCAATCCCCTACTGTCAAATTTTCAAACCTGTGAGAACCCCAGTGGGCTGAATAACACAACATCAGGGGCCAGATCTGCTCAAGCACCCCTAGGCTAAAACATGAATCTCAGTCTCCTATACATCAGAGAGAAGACCCAACTTATGGCCAACTGGCTATTCAGAGATGGGCAACAGGGGCACTAGGCTCAATCTGAAGTAACTTTGAAAGGTCTGCTTCACCCTTATGCAGACTAGGAACACTGGTGAAGAAACTAATATTTTCACAGAATCTAAAAGAAATCATTTACTACCCAATTCTACTTTACACAGCACTGTGATAACAAGAAAAAAAACACAGAAAGGATGAAAGCAGGATTCTGAGACATGCTCGGTGAAGAAACATGACCAGAAAAAGTCACAATTTTTAAAATTGTAAAAACACCCAATGTGGCAACATGGGAACTCCCCGACCAGGCACAATGCTACTCTCCCACCTGCCTCTGGGCACGCTGCCCACCTCTCTCGCCTGCCATGCCTTGTTGTTAAATGATTAGGGTCTTAATTAGACGGGAGGCTGCCCTTTCAATGCCCTGTTCTCTTGGGCCTATGTATGAAGCTCCAACCACCCCTGTACTGCACCCCAAGCCTCACAGATGTTTCTAACAGCTGTTATGTGACCCAGCCTGAGGCTGGGCCCAACTCACCAGTGTTAGGCCTCTCACATTCTACCTTATTACACGCCACACTCATACTACCTCCCTCTCTCTGAAGCCTCCCACTCCACTGCCTCTCACACAGTCTCTCTCATACTGCCCCTTGCGGGGCCACACTCGTACTGCCTCGCCTTTTCCCCAGAGCCACACTCACCCTGCCCTCACCCGGAGGGTCCTCAGGCTTGTTTCCCTACACTCCCCAGCCAGCAATTGTGCAACAACTTGGGCATCTCCCTTTGCCTTCATCCGAGCGAGCAATTGGGTGGTTCACCAAACACTGGTCTGACTCTGCCTTTGGTCTCTCACCAGGTCACTCACTCAGCTGCTCTCAATCACAGGCTTCTGACTCACCCCATTATTTACTTGCCACCCCACCCAATCAGCCTCCAGCTCACCTGTGGCCTCAGGCACCTGAAAGCTTACCTGGACTTAACTCAGCCCCCATGTTAGCAGGACCTACCCTCAAGCCCCTGCTCACCCCAGGCCCACTTCATGTCTCTTCCTCACAGGGCCTCATCTCAGGCCCCTGTGTTCTCAGGGGCACACTACTGCCCCTGTTGACTCGCCCCACTCTCCAGGGCCTCCCAACTGCTCCTCTGGTGCAACCCATCAGGTGCCCAGCTGCACCCCACCTCCACTGAGGTACATACTCCATCCCCTATGCTGGGATCTGGGGTTGAACACCCCCCTGCAGGCTAAGGTGCCACTCATCAGCATGCCTGGCCCACCATTCTTGCTCTCCAGGATCCTGTACCCTACCTGGGCTCAGGTGGCTACAGCCATGCCTAGCCCCACTATCCACTTTCCAGGGTTTTGCACCTCACACAGGCTCAGATGCCACACTAGGGCATGCCTGGCTCACCATTCTTGCTCTTCAGAGTCTTATACCCCACCTGGGCTCAGGTGGTCGCAGTCATGCTTGGCCCCACTATCCACTCTCTGGGGTCTTGGACCCCACATGGGCTCAGGGCGTGCCCAGCCCTCTGCTGCCTCTGGTGTTAAATAGCCCACCCAAAGGTGGGGGCTGGGGTTAAGGCACCCCTCCTTGCCTTTCACCAGGGAGGTAACTGGCCTGGCATTTCCTGGGGGTTCCTAAGACCCCCACCAGGTCACCCTTCCCCAGCAGGGTGCAGTTTCAAGTCATGCCCAGGACCAGGAGCCTACAAGCCATCCCCATAAGCTCTTGCCCTTGCCTCCTAGTTGTTGTGGGAGCAGTAGCTCCGGGGGATGTTCTTTCCATGGCAGCAGGCACCTGCTGCCTCCAGCTCTGCTGGCCTGGATCTAAAATGGCAGCTCATCAGAGCTGGGGCAACACGTGCTGCCAGCTCTTAAAGTGGCAGACACCCAATGTGTTCTGCCACCCACTTTCTCCCTTTAAAATGGTTCCTGGAAAAGGCTTTTCCCTGCTTCTCTGCAAGCAAGCTCCCACGGAGCTTCTAACAGCCCCAGAGTGACAAGCACCTCACTGGTGCTCCGCCACACCCAATCAGAATTTAAAAAAAAACCCTGTTGGGAATATTGGCTTTACATGCAATGTTAAAAAGTTTCTAAAAAAAGTGTTAAGTGGCCTGCAGTGTGATGATCACTCAGAGATATGAAAATCATTTAAACATACCCAAGGCAATGATGATCCTCAGTCAAAAGTATTATCCACCTTATCTAGCAAAATATTTGTAGTTAAATTCTATCTGCAGTATTAAGGGTATTTCCCAGCATCAATACAAAGTACTACAAAGGAATGCTAGATACCAGTGTTTTTCAACCTTTTCCAACACAAGGTACACTTAACATTAATAAAATTTTTCTGCAGCACACCTGTTAAGGCATCCCCAATCTTCATACCTATTGTAGCTCATTGTCCTGGCAAAATTCCACGGCACACTGGTTGGAAAACACTGCTGTATACACTTCTTTTAGTTTAAAAGGTTCTCACTTCCTACATCCAGAACCCCCAGGAAAACCAAAGGATCATGGATTGCAATCAATGCAGGAAACTGGTGATGGGAGGGAGCTGGCAAAGCTCTTCAAGGTACATGAGACTTCTGAGAGCATTGCTTAAAAAAGCTGGCTGGACTCTGAACTTCTTGCTGCTTTCTCCCTTCTCCATGGACAACATTCTCTGCTTCCAGAAAGCATCACTGCAGGAAGCCAAGCACACCACACACCGAACAGTTTGCAGAGGGCTGTCACCATCCATCGGGCAGCACAAGGATAAGAGCAACAAGATGCCCTGGTCACATGAGCTGAGGTACCAAGGGAGACCAAGTCAGACTAGACATACTGAGCAGGAAACGGTAAAGAATAAGGCCAAGGAGCCTCTTTATACTGGTGTTATGTAAGTGATGGAGGGAAAGTAAAAAAAATGCATCCAGCAGATAACAAACAAAATATATGGGAAGGAAGGGGGGAATATATCTATATATATAGCATAGTATGCAAAGTATGAGGGAGTTCAGCCCAGAGGTCGTATTGACAAGTACGAAAAGACCAAATTTCTCAGGAATGTGGAAGCCATGGGCAAGTTTCAAAAGGGACTCTTAAATCCTTGACACCAAACATTTGCTTTGTTTATGGCACAGATTTTGCAAACACTGTTTCAGTGGGGTTTTTTACCCTGACTACTTTGCTGGCTCATATGTAACTCTGCCCCACTTCCCTCACCCTTCCACACTACAAAGAGCATTTTCAGGAGTCACTGTAAAGCCAGAAACTAGTATTAAAATATATTACATGCATCTAAAAATTATCCACAATGGCTTTCCTGTAAGACAAAATGCTACGTGTTTAAGAAGGTATGATCACTTGCAACTTGCTGAGGGCAAAAATTGATCCTTTATACAGCTGGAAAGCAAGTACCCTTATCCCTTGATACCAATAGGAATTAAAGCACAGAAGGCCATGTGATATTGCAAATCAAAACACACATTTATGTAAGACTGAATATGTAAGGTCTCGACCAGAAGTCAGAAACCTTTCTGGAGCAGCGAACCAATGCTACAGACCCAGCCACTGCTGTCACTACTTCTCCCATTACTAGAACACTGCCAGTATCACAGGGCAGAAAGATGACTTGGCAGGCTAAATCCAGCCCATGGGCCATAGGTTGCCAACCCCTGTTCCGGACTCCATATACCTGCATATTTTCTGCTATGTACTCTGCATTCATGTGAAAGAAAGCAGTGTTGTGTAGTTTTTTTTCCTGTATATTTCTTTTGAAAATAAATAAATGAAATCAACTACCCAGAGATTAAGATCATAAAATATTCTTGATACAGATGAATAAGAGGTTGCAACACAAGTGGAAGAGCTGAGGTAAAAAGATAAGCTACTTAAGTAAAAAAATAATTTCATGGAGACCGCGGTCATATGTGTGGTTTATACAGTACTTTGACATCTCTGGAAGAAAATCACTATAGAAGTGCAAATGCCTTTTGAAATGTTAATAAGGAAAAAATCCTACCACCCTCTTTTAGTAGCGGGGAAACTGATACACAGACATTGAAGTAACTTGCCCTAAATAGTACAGCAAATGAGAGACTGTTTCTAGACATAACCAGTGCCTAATCCAACTCCTGTTTTAAGCTCCAATAATTACATACTTGTAAACAAGCACCCAGGTTTGAGGACAAAGTTGCGTTACATTTACCATGATGATCTCTTTTCCTCTGAGTTTAACACTAATCTTGGAAAATATCTGTAAAGTTGTAATACCTCCAGCTGCTGCAGACAGCATGGATCAGCATTTGTGTTGGCATCTGGGAGTGTCACAACAGATCCTGGAAAGCAGCAGGGCTTTGCCCTGGTAAGTTAGTTACCCATGACATTTTTCCAATACACCAACAAGGCACCTTGATCTTTGCTTCTGATTTACAATAGCCATCAAAAGCAATTATTTCAACCCTAGATTATCCGCTTGTGCTTAAACCTTAGAGGTTTTCAAAATATATACTAGCAATGATAATTCCAACTTATTTTCCTTATTCTGAAGTAGTAACTCTAGGTGGTGCTGTTCGCATAGTTATCTAAAACTGCCAACCACTATACTTGGGCAGAGCTAAGAGGTCCTGCTTAGTTTGTTTAATGCATGAAGTGAAGACCAGAAACAAAAGGTATTTGGATATCTGAAATTAAATTTAGGTAGAAATTAGGCACCTAGATCTAAGAGAGCAATCCACAGAACTCTGCCTAACTTGGTTAGGCACCCAGGACATCTGAGAACTCACATTTTTGCAAGTCAAAAGTCAGAAAGAAGTGTGATTTCTGGCACACCCCTCACTTTGCCTTTCCTATGGACTAGTTTAGGCATTCCTTGCCCCCCGTCCCCATCCCCCATCAGTTACCTGAGTGTTGTAATTTCCAATTCCAGGCACCTAGCTCATCTGTTTTAAAGTATATGGGACTTAAGTTCCCAAATTGGGTTTATAAACTCCACTTTGACCTTTAGGTATTGCAATATTCAGTACCAACACACCTAAATTCTTATTTATATTTGGCCCTAACATCTTTCAAAGATAAAACGATGAACTGGTGCATCAATTACACAATAAACAGCTACAAATAGCATACAAACAAGGGTGACAGTCACGTTAGGAAGAATCACATCATTTGGTGCCACTCATCTGTTGCACATATGAAGCAACTTGCATATCAAAAGTAATTCATAAATTTACTGACACCATTTATAAAAGTTGGAAGCTAGTTGAATAATCAGAAATTAAAGGACTCAGGAGTTTTAAAATATATCATGCAAATATATTTATATGTATTTTATTCATGACAATTCACTAGTTGGCTTTCACTTGTTTAAGAACAAGTAGCTTTTCCTCTTATTAGGACTAAAACCTGTGGAAAGTGTTCTTTGTAGTTAACAAGGCACAATTTTACAAATTCCAGTTATGACACACTATTAGTAAAATGGCTATGGATTTCCCAGAAGACCGTTTTATTCTCCCCCTGATTTCAAGAAAAGCCCATTTGGCAAAAACGTTAGGAATCCTAAGACTGCAAAACCAAAACGTACTTGTGCATAAAGCATCATTTGTAAAGAACTTATTCAAATAACAATGGAAACAAAAAGAGAAAAATATTGATATTTCACTGTTAAAAACAAGCAGCAGTCATAATTCTTACCTTTGCAGCCAGCTGAAGTCCCACTTTGTCAGCTTCAGCTTCCAATGTTCTGCTGTAGGGTCTATCAAACATAAACTGTGAAAGAAATATTTCAGATCCTCAATTCAGAACCCTTGCTTTCACCTATTTATGAAGTGATCATAACTTGAAAACTTACATAAACACTGCTAAGGACTAAGAGTGAAAGTGCTTCCTTCAGTGAATCTCAGAGCATTCTGCAACTCTGTATTTAACTCCAGTCAGTTTTAAAAAGAGGAGTTAAAGATGCTAATCATTGCTGAGTGAAACAAGCTGATCACAAACAAAGTAAGAGACTCTCTCTCTAATCTTTCACTTTGCATCAATGTTAGGTTTTGGTCTTAAAGGGACCTTGGAAGATCATCGAGTCCAGCCCCACACCCGAAGGGCAGGAAGTCAGCTGGGGTCATAGGATCCCAGCAAGATAAGCATCCAATTTACTCCTGAAGGTGTTCAATGTAGGTGCTTGAACCATCTCTGATGGCAGGCTGTTCCAGACCTTGGGGGCTTGGACAGTAAAGAAATTCTTCCTTATGTCCAGCCTGAAATGGTCTTGCAGTAGTTTATGACCGTTCAACCTCGTCATCCCTTGGGGCGCCCTGGTGAACAAATGCTCTGGTGAACAAACATTCCCCCAGATCCTGGTGGTCACCCCGATAAACTTATAGGTGGCCACCAGATCACCCCTGAGCCTGCGCTTTTCCAAGCTAAAGAGCCCCATGACTCCCAGCCTGTCGTCGTAAGGTCTGTTTTCCTGACCTCTAATCATGCGCGTGGCTCTTCTCTGGACTCTCTCAAGCTTCTTTCTCCACATCCTTTTTGAATTGTGGAGACACATCCTTTTTGAACTGATGAAGGAAAATTATGGATTGTTGAAATGGCTTGCTCTACTGAGGCAGCATAATAGTATGACTCTCTGGGCTGGGCATCAATTGGGAAATACAACCAGACAGAAGGAGTCTACTACACGTGTATTAAAGAAACAGTTTCTGCCAGCTCTTCCTGTAGCTGACTCACAGATGGAAAGTATTTGGAATATGAAATGTTTCCTTCCTTCATATTTCAGGAAAAAAAACTATGAAAAGTGAGCCCTAAGCAAGCAGGTCTGGCAATGTGTACCTAAAGAAATCTGCAGTCACTAGCTATAAAAGTAGCTCAGATAGCCTATTTTATTCTGGAAGGTAACCAGAATAATTCACCAAAGGAACAGTAAGGGGCTGTGGAAGAAATCAAACTTCGCGTTGTGGTTGAATCAGAACTGACAGAGCCAGCTTTTCTTTATTTAGGGCTATACTGTGATCACAGGGAGAATTCCATACAGCCAGGGGAATCACCCACTTGTCTGTTTCAAAGGATTTCTCAGACTCTCTAAGGTTACAAGCATATTTATACTTAAGACAGAGAAAGACATAAAAAATACACCTTGGAGAAACAAAACAATAGTAAATTACACAGAAACTTAGAAAGTTTTACTTAAACAAACTATCTATGTATAGGGCAATATATCAAGATAACCCAAGGAATGTAGGAATACGGATTCCTTATCTCAGAGCAGTATCAGTACATCTGGTCTTTGTCTGTTTTTCTAGTCAAGTAAGCTAATTACTTCTACAGGGCTTTTCTGTGGACAACAAGGTTGGGATCGGAGGCAGGTAAGTACAACAGCTGTACGCCAAGTAAGAACAAGGTAGTAAAGACATGGCTGATATCAACACTGTTTTTAAAGAATTTCAGAGATTTTCTGCCTACTGAAAGAACTATGAACTATCCCAAGACTATGATATGAAGTCTTGCAATCTGCCTCTATGTCCCCTGGTTCTCTCTCAATATTCCACACTAAAGTAGATTTTACCTAAGCCAAGATCTGACTGTTTGGAATCACTGCAGTAAGCCACCTTATGCAATGGCAGAAGACCTTTTGTCACTGAAGGAGAGACTGAAGTAGACATCCATGCATAAACCAAACATGCATCCTGCTTTAAAGGCATACTTCCATTCTGTGATACCAGTTACTGAACCAGACATTGTAACTAGCTAGTACAGCAGTTCCATAGATACTCTCTTACCTCCTGCATCTTGCTCTGGATCCACTGGCCAATGATTGCCAAGCTATCTCTGGGACAAATGGCCCAAATCATAGTGAGAAAGATGAGTGACAGGAAATCCAAGAAATGTACCAGACTGGCCTTTTCTGCCTGAAAACAAAAACAGTGCTGTTTTCAATCATTTCTTCTCATATGCTGATTGCTTGGTGTTCTTCCATATTTAAGATAGAAAAGAATGGTCTATCTTAGACATCCAGACGCTCCTGTCATAGGGTGGAAATGGCTCTTTTAAAGGAGGTAGACTTTTCCTAAGTGGGCACATCTACACAAGACATTTATTGCGCAGTAGACTAATTAGGTGTGCAGTAAACATCTTGGCATCTACATATGTGCTCTGGGTAGGCTGGAGGAACCTAACTTATTCCGCAGCAGGACTGTACTTGTAAATACCAGTATTATCCTGCTGTACAGTAAAATACTGCAGCTGTGTATGTGTACATGCTGGAGGGGTTGGCTGGGGCATGAGGGTGCACTGAAGCAACCTTGTGCCCCAGCCAGCCCCTCTGCAGCACACTGAGCTGGGGGCAGCAGCCTTGGGCTGACAGGCTGACCTCGGGGCCCCCCGCCAGCCAGGGCTGTTCCACCCTGGCTCAACATGCTGGAATCCCAGACACACATGAAGACACATGCCCAGCAGCAACAAGCTCCAGAGATATAAGCTCTGGAGCTTACTGATGCACGTTAACAGGCATGTGTAAACGTGTCCAGTGTGATTAAATTAGCTGCCCCCAGGTGAAGGGTTTGAGACCTAAGACAAGGTGATGTTTGATCCAGAGGAGAAAAGGCTAGTAAACAGCACTCCAGCAGGGGACCCCAAGTCAAGGGAAAGGATATAAATAAGGCTGACTGTAGAAACCTACTGCCCTTATGAAGAAGAGGTATTAGGAGCAGTCAGGCAGCCAGACCCAGCTTGTCTGTTTTGATTTTTGTGGAGCTGCTTTGGTGTTAGAAGTAGAGATATTTTTGATGAAGGACGAGGAGCCAAGCCTGTTTGCTGTTCTGCTCCATGAGTCGAGTGCAAGTTTTACTTTCACTTTTGTTCTGTAAGAAAGAAACTGCTCCCACCATATTTCTTGTACATAATGCACACTGCAACTTCCAGCAGCAGCTTTTTTGGCAGAAAGATGTAAGTTGTCTGTGAGGAAATACAGCCTTCAAGGAAGGGAGCTATTATCCACATGTTTAGAGGAAGGTGAAGCACAGAGAAAAGAAGTAACCTGCCCAAGCTCATACAAGTATTCTATAAACAGAGCAGAAGTAAACTAAGCACTTCCAATAGTGCTTTCCCTTAAATGGGTTAGAACAGGGGTATTCAATGCCCCCCACCTCTGGGCCATATCCAGCCTGCAGAGCACTCCATGGTTCTGGAAATCTGGCAGCAAGAGAGCAGTGGCACTGCACCCCTACTGCCAAATTTCCCATGAAGAGCCCTGGGTCCTGAATGGAGGATTGCGTATCTGATCCCCATGAACAGGGTCTGGAGGAGGTAGCATTGAGGTCCAATCCCAGTATGTGGAGAGGAAGGAGGATGGCAGCACCAGGGCTCTGGGGCCCAATCCTGGCATGTGAGGGTATGAGGGGGTGGTGCTGGGGCTCAATTCCAGTGTGCAGGGCCAGGAGGGCACCTAGACCCAATTCCCAAAGAAAGGGTGTGGTGCCAGGCCCACCAGAGCCTAGTCCTACCATAAAGGGCATGGAGGTGGCAGCATTATGCCCGAGGGACTGATTTTGACTGCATCTCGCCCATGGACCAGCTCCGGGCCACTCATCTGACCCGTGGGACCAAAAGATTGAACACCACTGGATTAAAAAATAATAAAACTGAACAAGGATATAATTAGATGAACACCAACCTGGCATAATTTACACCAGTCCTGTCTGCTGATATACATGACTTGAATCGGGAATGGACAACACTCCAGGCTGACCAACACAGCAAGTTACTATTTCATCGTCTTGCAACTAGAAGTCAAGATGGAGGTAACCTGCTTACCTTCAGCTAATGGCAGGGATATGGATATACAAGCAGCATGGTGCTGCCTGGATGGGTGTGGATAGATAAGGCCTGAACTGATATAACCTCAATCAGTCAAGCTTTACCCGTTTTTTCAATGATAAGTCTCCACTGAATTAGGAAAATTTACCCCGTTTTAGAGATCTGTGTCTTCTGTCAGCTACTGGTTTTATATACCAGTATAAAGCTGATACATTTAGTGCCCAATTAGATTTCCTAGTTTGTTTTTCCAAAGCTATACCAGCAATGCTGAAAAGTTTTAACATGACCACATTACAGTTGGGGCTCATGCGCACTTTTGCAAGTAACTGACTGGGCATGCAAACAAAGAAGCAGATTTCAGGTTCCCTATCTATAACTTTTGGAAAAGTTGCTAAAGTTCTGGCAACATGTGTTTTAGAAGCTAAGAAATATTTATCTTCATTGTAACCAAGTTTAAGAAGATAAGGTACTGACTACCTGCAACCCTTCAGTAATGAAATGTAAACCACACCAGGTCTGCTCTGCAATACCTACTAGCAGATGTAGTGTTAACACTTACTATCAGGGGATTACTCATGGTAGTAAATACTATTTATAATAATAAGCATATGCAGGGTCAGGACAATGCCTTTTCAATGCCCTCATTTGATCTTGGGCAGCATAAAAGGATGACAATTTACACTAATGAAGAAACCCCACTTTAAAAACACGTCACCCAAAAGTGACTATATTAAGACACTTTTTTCCCTTTTTTTTTTTTTTTTTACTTGTAACTACTTACCGCATGTCCCAACACAGCGTGAGCTATCTCATGTCCCAAAATGAAAGACAGCTGATGAACATCTGACACTGCATTTAGTAACCCAGTGAAAACAAACACTTGTCCATTCTAGAAGGAAAAAAGCAGATTAGGCCCTGTGTACAAACACTAAGTTTTTGCTGCAGTAATACTGCTAACTTTTGCTTTTACTTACTGGAAGCACAAAAGCATTTATGCCTGGTTCCTCCACTACATGAATAACCCACTTAAACTCTGAGAACTGTGGGATGTCTTGGTTGCTTTCAGAGAGATGATGAACTACTTTTTTCACAAGTTGATAGCGAGGGTCTTCCTCAGGTAACATTTCATTTTCAAACTTGTCCATCCACTGAAAAGAGATAACTTGTTGAGTTTCTTTGGCACAGGATGAAGGATAGAGTACAGAGACTAAGTGATACAATGATACAATATACACAGGAAGCACAGTAGAAATGTAACAAAATAGTAAATAATATTATTCCAGACCAGAGATTTTTAAGTTTTCATCTGCAGAAACCTAAACATTTTGAAAGGGAGGTGCAGACCCTTCTGGATATTTCAAATGGAGATGCAGACTCCATTGAATTGTATTCACATACTTTTGATCCAAATGAATCCACAGCTGCACAAGTTATTAACTGCTTTAAGTCAGCACATTCATACACATCTCAAAATACACCTGTATCAAAACTGAGTAACACAACACTGTAAGGTTTATCCTTCCTCCTTCCTTCAAATATTGTTTGCTTACTTCAAATGATTTTTTCCCAAAGATTGTAAACTCTTTAGATAATGATTTGGGGTAAAAATGTTAAGAATACATAAATTCCATTCTAAAAAGTGTTCCAAGAAGACTGATGTGCTTATGAAAATTCGTTTGAAAAACTGAAGTGAAGCATTTTTATCTCACATTTTTATCTTACTCTTCATAATGCCTAAAACATTTTAGTCAAACTAGCAACACCATATTGTGTGTTATTGTGATGCTTCATATTTCAAGTAGAGATTTCAGATTAAAAGGCATGTCTGTAGTGTATTTTGTTTTCCAGCCAAAGTGTCTTATGAAAAGCAAAATTCTTAGAAACAAGTCTAGCACTGAGATAAAAATATTTAATTCAAAAACAGGAGGAGGGACAACAGAATTGGGATCCATCATTAAAAGGCTGCACAAAAGGCTAATTTGTTTTTCCTACATATTAAGGTCTAAATCAGTGTTCCCCAGCTCCACTGCTGTGTTCCTGTCTTCTACCAGTCAACAGCTATGTCCCCCTGGCTACCACTCAATAATCCTACTTCTTATCCTCTGTCTCTTGTCCCTGCTGTACACTGAATCCTATGCCTGTGCCTACCACATATCAATATTTGCTGCCAAGCAGAATTTCAGTTTACACCAAATGACAGTGTATTAGATTTAGTACAAAATAGCTTGGCTTATTGGTACCTCAGGAATGTTCACATCACAAGATGAAAGGGATAGTTACTCAACATTTAACATAGATACTGCTATTTCACATAAAAAAAAACCCACCAACATTTGTTTGTTTGTTTATTTAAAAAAGGATGATTCACATGATTTATTTAATGAAAGAACTCAGCATGGCTGACAATTATTGCAAAATATGTAGTTGTATTGTATTATGTATCAGTGCCTTTTCCAGACCTGGACACTTCCTAAGGGATGCAGCTCAAGTATGGTATACCAGTCTGGAAAATCTGTCTATGCATCCCAGTTTGCTTTTATGACCTGCCTCTATCCCTGTATCATTCATAAGACTGTCTTTTACTGTGTTCTTACCTCCCTCCCTGAACTAAGTGACAGCAAAGTGGCATCTTCTTGACATGGTTGGGTGAGCAGATTATCAAGACTCACTAACACTAGAATAGACTGAGCAATACAACGTATATGCTACAGAAAGTGATCATGCAAAGAAAACGAGTTCTCCCTTCAGTGGCCCAATAACTAAGCATTTGGACAAGACAGAATCTGGACACTTCAGAGGATTCTGATCAAGTCCCAAAGAATGCTCAAGAAACTGATACACGGAGTTAAATGCATGAATGCTCTTTTCCCCTGATGGTTATAGCTTTTGTGCTACCTAAACCAGAATAACTGCATTAGAAACCTTTGCACAGCCTGTGTACTATTTGCTTCATTATGTCCACGAAGAGAGCTCACCAGGCAGAAACTCGGGAAAACAGTGAGTTTGAGTGGGTTGTGGGCTGGGGTGCAACGACTGCAAAGTACCACTTCTGTGAAGGGGTAATATACAGTATGTACCCTCAAAGCATACCAGAGTGCCCAAAGAGAAGCATGAGCTGGGAGCCTATCCAGTTACAAGAGACAAATACACAAGTCCAAATTACCAAACATCCAGAAAGAAGGATATCTAGTGGGCCTGTGGAATACATCACTAATAGGACTTTGTTTCCTTACAACACTTACCATATTATATTCCAGCTGTGACAACTGCTGAAACTGTTCTTTTCCAAACACCAGTAGTCTAGTACGACCAGTGATTGGAGTCTCTTCCAGGTGAGTAAAATAAAATATGATGTATAAAGTTCCTAAACTACAGGCACCTAGAAGAAGTCTCCATTTATTTTTTCTTACACTTTCTTTAAAGAGTTCTTTTTTGTTGGGGGGAAGGGCCTTCCACCATTTTCTTATGCTCCTGGAAAACAAATATTTCACATTAGTCAATAAGCATAATGCTTATCAGCCCTACAAGTATGAGGGCAAACTTTAGATGCTAACATCTACAAAATGGTAAAAATTCTGTGATGCAAGATTCAGTGGATTTATGGAATAGTATATACTTTGTTTAAAGAACAGAAGTGTCACAAGATAAATGCTTCCTTTTTTTAAGGCAAAGCATTCAAGCATTTAGCTTTCTCATCTGGTTAGAAAAAACAATCACAGTTTTAATTTTATTTTTAAAACATTTACAATGATGATCTAGTGTAAAGTTTTAGAAGATAGGCAGCCTTCTCAATATTTACTGCTTAGCAACTAGCTATGTTTCCTGTGCTTCTAATGGGAAGTAGAGGCTAAAGGACTTATCGTTTGTGTTCTAGTCTAAAATACCTGAAAGAACTGGGTTGTTCACCCTGACTTCCCTTAGAAAAATGTGCCAAGGATTTTGCCTACCAAAAATAATAAACAAAAAAAATATTAAAAAATTCACTAGAAAGTAAGGAGAATGATATTCCATTTCCTTGCAAAAGCCAGCCACACAATCAACCTCTGTCTGAACTGCATGGCTATGCTGCGTAAGTGCAGCACATGCTGTGGCCAGAAAAAACAACCACCACCACTTTCTCTCAGTATGGCCTGAAGTCAATGTGGCAATTAGGTCAGCAGCAGTGGCTGTTCTTTTGTCTTGCATGGGGAAGAGAGAATCCCAGGTTCTTGCTTTCTGCTTTTGCCTACAACCACATCTCTGGCAAACATGAAGTGTGTCTGGTAACCTACAAAAACAGACATCTAAGTTATGTATATTCCTTAAACATCAGTGCAACTTTTTAAACTATGTCACTGTCCATTGTAGCCTGAGTTTTCAGTTAAGGATATGCATCACCCTTGAAAAACCAAAAACCAGTGTTTTTAGGCCCTGAATAAACCATGAGTGCATGATTTTTATTGCTCCAAGCCACAGAAGAGTTCCTAATAGCCAGCAGCACATCCAGGAAGGTGAGAAGAGGTGCAGCAAGGCTGGAAAGCTCACTGCACATGCCTGGCAACTAAGACCAGAGTGCTCATGGCAGCAAAGGGAGCCACAACCGCACCACCGCACACCCCCCTGGATCCCTGCTAGCAGCCAAAAACTGTGGCACTCAGTCTATGGCCCGACAGACTGACCCTGTGCACAGGGGACCCGGCCCCACAGACGGAGCCCGGCACAGGATCCGGCCCCGTGGACCAATGTTGCGTGTAGGGCCAGATTGTTTTGGCCACTGGTGTTCAATGCTAGTCTGATGCAGGTACAGACCAGGTTTTCAGATGACAAATAAGAGCTAATTTACAAGCCCACCAAAATTTACATTGATGCAAGCGTTCAACCCTAAACGCCACAAAAGGCCGGCCGCAAAGACAACTTGCCGCTGGCCACACCGAGCCGAACAGTCGCTCTCTGAAGACAGGAATGGAGGCTGCGTTTTACCTGCCCAGAATGATAGCAAATAGTTTCTGAGCTGGTTTGAGGAGGATCCACAAGGCAGGAACCGGAGCGGCTCGCAAGGACGAAGACGTGTGGACGAAACGGGCAGTCCAAACATCCCCGGCACCCAGGCGACTGGTGCGAGGGCCTGGAGGAACGACTGCACGCAGCACACCCTCACTGAGGCAGCGTGGAGGGGGCAGGACTCGAGGTCCTCTACCGCTATCGGGCGCCTTCTCACCCGCTTCTACCTGCCACAACCTTCCCTGGCTTTTCTCCGGTCCGTTCCTAGAGACATGGACGCTTCCCGCCGCAGGGCGGCTCACATCCAGGGACTTTAGGCAACAGAGGTGGTGGTATCCTCCTGCGGGGTTGGCCAAGGAGACAAGGCGAGACAAGGGGCAGGCACTGCCTGCGCGCCGCAGGCCAGCCCAGGTGCTCATCGCTCTGAAATGTGGAGGAAGGTTTGAGACCCCAGGAAGCTGCTGCTTGCCCCCAGGTGGCCCCCGCCTTTGGGGGCCAACGTGCCTCAGCCCCGGGGCGCCAGGGTGGGAGTGGGACGGGCGCGCGGGGGGACCCACCGTCCAGCGCTGGCGGGACGCGGAAGGGTGACACGGGGTCGGCGGCGCAGACTGATGACGCCATCTGAATGGGACAGCGCCGAGAGAACGGCGCCCTGCCCTTCGCGAGGAGGCCACGCCCACTGCCTGGAGCGTTCGCCTGTGGGCAGGCGGGTGGCGCTGGCCCCGCCCCTAGGGGGGGG
>NW_017728993.1:11529183-11545024 GCF_001723915.1 Gavialis gangeticus | reverse complement strand
GGGGGCGGTGTGTTGACACACCTACGACATACGGCTCTGGCCCCGCCCCTGGGGGTGCGGTGTGTGTTGACCCTGCTGCAAGTTCCAAGCCGTCCTTGTACAAGCGTGCATGATTATTTCTGACCATCAGGACTCCCTAGTCGAGATGATTTTTGCAAAAAAATAATAAAAACTCACCAACAACAAACACAAGCCTTTTGCAAAACAAAAAACAAAAAACAAAAAACACCAACAAAAACAAGATTTTTGCACAAAAAACCAACAAAAACAAGATTTGCAAAAAAAAAAACCCCAAAAAATTGTTAAGGGCAAGCTTTTGGACACAAACACCCTTCATCACCGGAGAAAAGATTGCAAGAGTTCTGGGTAGAAATGAAAGTTCATAATTATTATTTTTTCAAAAATAAATAATAAAGCTCAATCATTTTGGAGGCGGCTCCTCCTTGCTAAAAAGCCCACAACTCTCAGAGTCCGAACCAACTTTTGGGTTTGCTGGCAGCGCTTTCCAGTGACTCCTTGCCTCCAAAGGAAGAAAAGTTTCCACTTGGCTGGCAGGGCTTTCACTCGCTCGCTCACTGGCCGCTTGTCATGAGCAATATCGAGGAAATAAAAAGTAAATATAAAGTAAACAAGACGATGGCATCTGTGCGTGCTTATCTGCATGCTGATTTCCCTCGTTTCCCAGCGAACAATAGATTGTTTTCCAGCCAATACAAGAATTTTGAGCTTCCAATACAACGATTTCACCTTGAAGACCATCATTTCAGATGTAAGACCTGGCCACGCTGCTCACAGCCCCGTGTCCTCAGCGCAGCGCGTGGGCAGCCAGACCTCGCTGCTTCAGGGCTCGCGGGGCAGCGTCTCGGGGGGTCTGGCGTGCGGTGGCAGCGCTTGGCAGGGGCCTGGGGATGTCATGGGCACCTTGGGGCTGGGCTTTACCAGGTGTGGACTGTGCCTTGCCCAGAGACGCGTGTTTCTCTGAGTAGCTGGTGGCCCCGCCAGGGGCTGCTGCTGCTCACTTCTGGGCACTGCACCGCTTTCCTCCTCACCCCCAGGCCCTCTGCAGTCTGGAGCCATCAGTTATCGATGTTACTCCCTAGCCGCTTACCTGCACATCTGGCTGCTGCACCCCCTAGGTCCATACACGGCCGCTCCTTCCCCTCGGATTCCCCGTCCTTCAGCCTCCGACCCTCCACGGCAGTGGTTCCCAATCTGCGGCACGTGTACCGCCAGTGGTACGCACACAACCGGTCAGTGGTATGCATGAACAAATGTATTATAATTTATACAACAAAAAATTGCTGGTGGTACTTAAGTTTGAACCGAAACATTTGCTGCTGGTACGGAAGGTTGTATCCTCCTAAATCGGTGGTGCGCAATCTGCCAGAGTTTGGGAACCGCTGCTCTCAGCTAAGCCACCTCTACACCCCCAAGGCTGCCCATTGCTCTTCCTTTCCAAGAGATCGCTCCTCAGTGAAGGGTCAAGTCCAGGGTTTGATATATGGGGGGGATGAGCCCCCCCATAAGAGACACCCCTCCCCATAAGAGACGAGAGCCCCGAGCCGTTCTAAACAGCTCGGGTGGCGGCAGCGGTGGCAGCTCCTTTGACTGCCACCACTGCAGACCCCCCCAAGAGTCGAAGTGTAATTTGTCAGGTCACACAACAGGTGTCCTTTGCCATCAGGCCTGCTCCACCAAGGATGTTTTTCAGAGGAATGGGTAGGCGTCTTGTAGCCCAGCATGCACTTCCTTGCCACCCAGATTGCAGATTTTGACATGTAGATACCACTGACAACAGAAACTCTATTCGGAATGAATTGGGAAAGTGACTTGAAAGACGGGTGCTGCAAGTCGCATGTTTGTCAGGCGGGCGCATCTGGAAGGTGCGTGGTAATGATGATGAGGCCGGTGCTGCAGGGCTTCCCAGGCAGGCCGCTCCAGGCCCTTGCCAAGTAGAACAAAGTGTCCCTCCCTGGGGAAGCTGCAGCAGCCCAGCTCCTGGTCTGTCTGCCTCTCTTCAAGACAGCTACAGACACTGTAAACACGCTGCTCACTACTTGCTACACAAAATAAGTGCTTTCTGGATTTTTATCTTTCTCGCACTTACTGACCCCTCTTGATTCCCTGGGTACCCTCCTCCCTTCCTTGGTACCAACATCAAGATGCTCCTTGTTGAACCTCCATCCAGAGCCAGTTAATGGTTATAGCCAACAGGGCCTGTGGAATCCAGGACGGGACGGTGACAGAGACCCTAGTGCACCTCAGAGCTAAAAAAGCCAGAAGGACTAAAGTTTTGTCTGCGGCCAGCAATCTTAGTTAAGAATTGTATTTATTACAACCAAGTCCTGTCTCCTGCACTGTAAGGAGCGGGCAAGCTCAAACTGTAACTCAGCCAGAAGGGTGGGGAATTTTTGTTTTGGCTTTCTGTGACGTTAATCCCTGAAACCACCCAAGGAGTTGTGCACAATAACACCAGACCACGTGCAGCTAAGAGCTTAGTGTGCCCAGCTGGTCAAGACTCGAGCTTCACCTACAAGTGTATCTTCTGTTACAGCTCTGTTTTCTTCAGACTTTCCTTTTGCTCTCCTCAGTTAGCGCAGGCCTCCTTTATCCTTAAACACCAGTATGAAATCTCTGGTGAGATTTCCCACGCAGATTTTCTCCTTCCACCTCACTGAGTCACCATCTTATTTCAAATCTCATCTATTTTTTCTCTTTTTCATATTTATTTCTCTCTTCGTCTGCTACTATTAATCTCTCTGATTGTATTACTGAACTGTCTGGCATACAAGCTATAGGGACTGATTCTGCATTCTTGGCTTACCTAAAATCCCCATTGAAGTCAGAAGGTATTTGGAGCATGCAAGGAATATAAGATTGGGCCTTAAAATTATACTGTACATTCTGTACTTCTAAAAATGTCCATGAATGGCATTCTCCTCATTCAAATTTCAAAGCAGACAAATCGCAAATATAGCTCAAATAATTACAGGTTCTCTCTATCAGATACCAACACTAAATGTTTCTCTACATGAAAATCTGGTAAATAGTTAAACAATTGGATATTTATGCTGTGCTGTTTTTCTCCAAATAGATAGCTAGATCAAATGACATTATAACTAGTCATTTACACAGTGGCTGTTCTTGAATTTTAATGAATGTGAATGCACAATACCTTTTATCTGAAGACATCAAAGAGCTTCAGAAAGTTGGGCAAGTTATAGTTTCCATCTTTCTGATAGGGAGATTGATGTTAATGTGTGAATCATGGCCTCAGCACTGCAAGTACAATTCCTCTCTGAACAAGGCCAGCACAAAATACACATCCCTTACATCCCTCTTCATTCTAATTTCGGGTTCATAAATGAGGCTAACATTTCTGTTGATCTTCATCACTGCAATGAATTTCATCTCGTCTGACCAGCTGAGCTGTATGGAGAGTCCCACGCATCCCACAGAGCCCCTTCACATCTACCATTTCTTGCAGAGGGATGAAATAGATTCTGAAGTATGTCTGAATCTTGAATGGCCTCTAGAACCCCTTACTTATCTCCAAATTATTGCTTCAGGTTGTTGTAGAAGGAGTCCCTTTGGAGCAGGGCTTTATGACCTATATGCTTCCTCTACTACTCTTCCAAATCCACCTATTATTCAGTGGAATCACAGAATCACATCCAGACAGAGCAGGGCAGTGAATAGTTCATAGCAGTTCACTCGTAAACTGTGGAAGTTGTGACTACCACTGCTCATTCCTAGTCATCAGCTTAAAATACTAGAAGACCTGGAACCCTCATGTCATTTATGGTCTACACACAAAGGAGCCTCACATCTTTAATAGGTAGACAGAGGAAAACACTTTCATTCACAAAATCTCCTTTGTGCAAATATGAGTGATTCCTACTTTGACACTTAATGGACAAGCCTTTTTGTACTGGGTCTTATTGGCACTGACAAACATAATCCTGGGACCGATATCTGCAAGCACCGAGGGTTTTCTGCACAGGAAAGTTACACCAGTTAACATAAGGTCTGAAGTTAAACCAGTATAGTAATACCAGTACAAACTTGCCCTATGGACACACCTGTCCTGTAATGAGTGCCTCTTTCTGTTGAACTAGCTTTCATCACTTTGGAAGAAGCTGATTATACTGGTTCCACTGGTAACATTTTCCTGCCCAGACAAGCTTTTTGACATGAGTAATTCTGTACATGCAATTAGCTCCACTGAATTCATTGGTTACTCATGCTCAAATATTTGTAAGATATGTTTGATACATTAAGCCTTTTTTTGTGTTACCGTTTTTGAGTGGAAGGAAGATTTGGTGTAGGAAAGAAGAAAGAGCAGCAACTGTTTATTTTTCTTACAGTTTCTTATTATTTTTCTTCAAAGCCCTTTATTGTACAATTTATTTTCTTTTCAATCCCACCTGCAAAATAGCAAATCCAAGAAAAATAATCAGAATCCACCAAACATGCAAACATACTTTAAAAATAATATTTTGCATTTCTAGGGGAGTGTCAATGTGTGCGTCAAAACTCTCCCCTTTCCTATATTTTTTCCACCACAAGCAGCTGTCAGCTATAATGTGCAATGCTCAGCTTCATGTGAATCACTTAGCATCACACATTTTATATATTTTTACCCTAATCATTAAAGTACTTAGCAGTTATACAGAGCATTTGATGTCTCACTCAGTATCATAAAAGTAACAAATATAAATTCATTGGGGCAGTTTCATAATTGAAGCATCGGTATAACTCTCCTATTCACAAGCATCAGACTTAAAATCCCAGCAGATTATTGCAGCCCTTGTCCTTTTCAAGAAACTAAATTGAGCTTTATGCCATTTACATTCATTTGGTCAAGACTGTAGAAGTTGAATTCTCAGGGGTTTCATGTAGGCATTAAAGATTTTATGACTTTTTCCATAGAAGCAAAGATTTCCCCATGTGTCCTTGATCAGAAATCCTCTTCTGATACAGTAGCTCACTGTTCTGTACCAGCTGCTACTCCGGCTGTTTTCCTCCACCACAAAGCTGATTGCACTTCAAAGCGTATTATTAGGTATTCAATATATTTATTGTTAATTATTATCTTAGTCTTGCATACTGTAAACGTAAAATCAAAATCTCTGAAATTAGCATGAGAATGATGTTCTAGTCAGAAACATCCACCCACCAAAAACGATAGGTCCAGTCTTCCTTGTGAAAGGTTTTACAAGTTTTAATACGGTACTTCAGTTTCTAAACTATTCGTGGTGTGATATTTGAGTGCCCTATCATTTACAGGTTATTTTAGTGATAGAATCCCAGGTGAAATCAGAAAGTCTATCAAGTCTTTAGAATAGCTAAAAGGTATATCCACTTACATACAGAACTGAAGCACCTCAGATATCCAGTTCATCAGTCCCATTGATTCTGGACCTCATCTCATAATGTGCTGGTACATCAAAGAAGCTGGTAAAAATCCCAAATTTCCATTGACTTCTGTTGGATTCAAAGGTGCCTGATGCTACACTGACTTAGACAAACACAGTGCTGTATGTATTAGCAGTCTTTACATGTGTCCAGACTAATATAAATAATATACAACATACTCAAGGTTCAGGAGAATGTAGGATCAGGATTTCACTCCAAATCCTATGTATATACCACTTGTTTTGTTAAGTTAAATTTCTGCAGTGACATCGAGATGACAGGTATTTTGTGGATGATACTAATCATTGAGGAGCTGCATGCAAACATGGTAAACAAGATGAGGTTCAGCATTGTGTATTGATTGCTTATAAGCAAATTTCCACCCATCCTCAGACAGCTGGCTATTCAAGACTAATGACCAAGGTACTTCAAGGCCCAGATCCTTCACTGTTGTCAAGTGGCATAGCTGCACAGGTCTCAATGGCTCTATGCTGATTTATATGAGCTGAGGCCCCGGCATTTATGGTTTCCCACATTCTAATCCTTTCAGGTAGTTCACAAACCAATTTCAAAGCAGCTGAGTTACTAAAAATGGCTTGAGGGAAATAACAACCATGTTAGCATCCTTACAGTAAGGCTCGTAAAATGAATAGCATATTAAAAGAAGCGAGAGTTGAGTCACTTCAAACCTTTGATGCGCTGGAGTTTTCATTCAAATAAGTCTCTTATGAGCATTGATCCAGTTACTTTTCATCTGTCTACATTACTCTTCTGGATGCAAGTAGATCAGCAAGAATGCTGACATTTCTTGTTTTAGTCTAGCAAACACAGACATTTGTTTCAAATAATACCTGGTTGAAAAATAATGGGTGCAAATGTCACCAATTCTGTACGGCTTATATCTAAAATCTGTATGGGAGATTATAAACATATTCAATCTTTCACTTGCTATTACCTATGTCACTCCAAAATCGTCTCTGTAGTACTGAAGTGTGCTGGAGTAAGACTGGACAAATGCTATTCCCAAGGCAGTGAGGACCTTCATGGAAAAGACATGTGGTTACTATCAGGCTATCCTGAGTGTGCAAAATTTTAACTAGATAAACCGTTGTACCAGGGTTTTTGCTTTGGCTGCTGGAAAATGATTGTAAAAGTTGGAGAAACTGAGTTTTCTTGCTCCAATAGGCAATTGTAATGACTCAAGATTAATTTTAGCATGAAAATTAGGTAATTGCAGCACGAGATGTATATAAAACCCTGAGGTAAATCAATGGAAATGCTTTGAAACGGGCAATTATACCTGTATGAGACAGTCTATAGCTTTAATAACATTAACCAGTCCAGTTAAGGAGGAAAAAAGTAAGAACCAATATTTAGTTCTTCCTCTGAAGAAGTGGTTTAAGTATCTAAGTGACTTTGTATTTTATCAGGGTAGATTCCTAAGTATTAAATGTTTTAAGGGGAATTCTTGAAGGCACATATCTAGGTATGATTATTGCACTGTAATTGTAATAATAATAGCAATAATAATAATGTGTTGTTATTGTTGTTATTATTACATAGCTCCAGCAGCATACGAGTTTCCTAGTATACAAGTAAGAAGATCCTGCAAAGTGGTGTGGCTGCTGTGCATCACACTGTCAGATTAAATAGGCCAGGGGCAGTCATCTCCTGGAACATAACATGAGACCAGGAGGATGCCCAGGAGGAAGCAATACCAAGTGTGCTCAGCCCCTGGCCTGTGAGCCAGATCCAGCCCCCAGTGCTATGTCATTTGCCCCATGGAGCTCCCCACAGGTCCATAGGGAGTCTCCCAGGCCATGGCCTTGCATGCTACATCTGGTGCACAGGGCAGTGTAGGGCCTGATCCTGGTACATGGGGCCCTACTAAGGAGGTGTAACATAGGGTTAGGCAGAGGCGGCACAGGGCTTGATCCCAGTGCACAGAGCCTGGCAAAAGCAGCATAAGCCTGGGAGCTCAATCCCTGCACGTGGGCTGGGCGGAGGCAACAGGGCCCTGCTTCCAACATGCAGAGACCAGCTGAAGTTGCACAGGGTCCTGGGACCCCAGTCCCTGCATTTGGGCTAGGCAGAGATGGCAAAGTCTAAATCCTGGTATGTGGGCCTAATTCTGGGGCACTGGGTCAATCCAGCCCATGGACCAGCCTCGCACTACTGGTTTGGCCTGCAAGCCAAAAAGTTGAGCACTATTGGGCAATACTGTTTTGGCTTTTTGCAGTCATTGCAGCCTACTATAAGTCAGAGCAAACTTCAGGATGTCTGAACACACAGCAAGATCAATAACCATGGAAGGGCTTATTCTGGAGCTCATGAAAGATTGTGGAAGGAACTCCTACAGGAACTAAAAACTGCTATAAATATTACCCCCTTCCACACTAAACGCAAGCTGCATTTTTCTTTCCCCTATCTTCTCCAACATAAACACACACCAATGTGTGCGCACACATGTGTTCGCAGACACATTGAATAGACTTTAAAAACTTCCAAAACAAGAGACTGCACTGTTCACATTTTTCTACTGGGACGACGATGAAAGAACAAATGCGACATGTTAGTCATGTTATTTAATGCTGCTTGGATAACCTGGTCCACTATAAGAAACTATGTGGAATAAAGATAGGACAAAACAGCAGAAGAGTGAGGGCAGCATCAAGGAAAGCTGTGCATACAAATCCCAACCATACACACTGCACACAGGCAACTGCTAGGGGGGACATGTGCCCTCCCAAGATTGGCCCTTGACGTGGCACCGCTCAGAACGGGGCAGTTTTTTTGCCACATGGGTGAGTGGCATGTTGGGGGGGAGCACTAAGTCACAGCACAGAAGTATAGGAGTGGATATGAGGCTTTTGGCCCCCCCCCAGGCCCATCCACAAATTTTGCACCCCTAGGCTCAGGAGGCACCAGTCACCCCTGATACTGCATACTTCAGCAGTACCCAAAGATCTGACCCAGGTATAATCTGACAAATGCAATAAAGACAAATACAATACCAGTTTCAAAGCAAGATGTGGTCAAAAAAAAGGAGTACTTGGGGAAGTAACTTAAAGAAAGTGGGCTTGAAAAGGGTGTGAATGTGGCCAGTGCACAGGAAGCTGGAAATTACTCCCAGCCGACAGTCTTAAGATAAAGAACATGAAAAGCAACGGGAGGCAGGATGTAGCATGCATGGAGGTGGAAATGGTGGCACAATGGAGCACAGCTTGACCTTGATGCAGAAGGCAAAGGCAGACACCATCTGGACCAAGTGAGGGAATCACATAGACAAGTGCTGAGAGGAAACAGAAAGAGGCCCAGATTGATGAAAATATTAATCCCATTACATTTATACTTCTCCTGCTAATGAACATATGCATGCCGTTATTCACCTGGGATCTTTATTCTGAAAGACCTGAAACATAATCAAAAGTTTATATTATACTTGGAAAGATTTCTATAAGAACATGAGCAGTGGACAGGAGGTCAAACAAGTAGCACCTCATGAACCGTTGCTGTGAAACACGTGTTTTGCCATATGTGGAACATGGGGCAATATACAACCTGAAAGATGATGCAATTGGAGCAGCAGGAGAGGAATAAGTACTTAGCGGGGGCATTAGAAAAGGAAGTTGAGTCTATTGAAGTCCTGATCCTCCGGTAGCTTTACATGGCTTTATTCCAAATGGAATTACATAATTCACAGAGATGTTCTCTCTGTTCCATACTGCAATTAATCTTCCTGTTCTCGTGATTAATTGCTGACATATACCGTATCACCTCCACTTAATGACCTTCGTGTTTTCCCTGTCCCAGAGCAGCATGCACAGACCATTGGATCATGGTGACTTGCAAGGAAATAGCTGACCACACCCCATCTGTTTCAGATGGTGGTCGTGTCGTGATTTATGATAGCATGAAGGATACTATAACAATATCTTCTGTCAGCCCTAACTCCTAAAAAAATCAAAAATCACCCCCACAGACCAAGTACAAATACTTAGACTCTCTTATCTGCCAAGATTTTGCCTTGGATACAACATAATTGCCTGCATTTTTCCTAACTTCATCTTGGAAAAAAATCAAATTGTTTTACAAAGATGGTAAAGCATAATCCCCAGTGTAGATTTGCAGTTGTTACACTTCAGCCTGTTGGCGGGGCAGAAATGCAAGCTAAATCTCCAAATGTTTCCTGTCCTGTGTATTAGTAAAATGTAGAAATTCTGCCTTAACACCCATGCTGCCTCATTGCAGCAAACAGTGTATAACTGCAGCCCAGAATACAGCAGAACTAATGCATGTGTTTTAATCATCACCTTTCTTTTGGTTTCCTTTGGAATAAGCCAAAATGAGTGGCAAACGTAGGTAATCTACTGAACAACAGTTTATCACTAGCATGGCGTGAATCAACACTCAAATAAACTTGAGGAAGTGCCTTTCAGTATTAGATCCCTTTGAAGAAATGCAGCTCCACTTCCAGAAAGGGAAAATTCAAAGCTGAGTGCTGCAGGGCTCGAGTGTGGCAGCCAAACCTCAAGGGATTTACCAGTGAAGTTAAAAGGGACAGCATCAAGACCTAAAGTTGCAGATTTTGGTGATATTCCGATGTTTGGTATAAACTGTTGGAAGCCAGTTAATGCAGCTGGCCATATTCCTGTAAGTTTGAAACAAATCATTTTCCCAGAGCTATTAATAATGTTGGATCTTCGTTACATTCTTGTGAAAGAAATGAGGGTAGATTTTCACATTTTCAGCATGTATAATCATGCCAGATTTTTCATAAAATAAACCAGCGCATGGTATCTTTCATTATGATGCCAACAGCCAGATTTTCTGAAAAATCTCAACATGCAGTCCAGACTGGTTGGTTTCAAATGGGATGCACGCTCTGCAGTAAGCTTTTTTTAAAGTAGCTGGTGGTCTATTCTGGCTGAGATTCATAGGCAGGTATACAGCATCCCCCAGGAAACAACAGGTGGAGTCCACTAGACTGCAGCACCGTGTAAATAATATCACTAAATTCAGCCACTATGAGCTTGCCCAGCTGCTTATGGGCCCCTCTCCCCATGGAGCGCTACCACAACATTTCCTTTATGCAATGGCAAGCAACAGAGTAGATATAAAGAAGACCCTACAACCGTTGTATAAAGCAAAGATGAGCTCTGCAAAAGGCAGGTATGGCTGTGTCTACACCGTGCTGGGGTGTAGGCAGAGGGTCCACAATTACATCCGCTAGCCACACATCCTCTGCTAAAGAAGCAGTAAGTTGGTAACCCCTAATCTTTAGCTGTGTCTACACTGGGCACGTTCGCATGTGTTATTAATGTGCCTGAATAAACTGTGGTGCATTTTATGCTGGAGTCAGCTGCTTCCCAGGACAGTGTCTTCACTTGCGCTCAGGACCGCAGCAATTCAAGCCAGAGTTGAGCAGACCTGGGCCGGCAGGAATCCCAGGGAGTGAGCCCCAGGCTCTGGGTGATGGCATCAGACAGCAGAGGCGTTGCCTAGGGTACAAGGACACTATGGTGCAAGGCTAGGTAGCCCCTGCATTGTAGTACTCTCATGCCCCAGCCAGCCCTGGTCAGTCTATACATGTGTTTGAGAGCATGAACTACTCTACTGTAGGGTAGTACTTGTCCCAAACAGTACTATTCTACAGCAGAGTTAATTAATTTACTGCGCCCTAACATGGATGCACATGTAGACTGCAATGCTTTACTGGAGAACTCATTAGTCAACTCCACAGTTAAGCACATGTGTAGACACACCCACCACCAGGCTGCTGCCTATTGCACTTCCTATTCCTGTATTACCAAATCTGTTTGTGTAGGACGGATGGGTGAGGAATTACTCATCATATGAAAACCCAGACAATTTTATAGTAACAACTGATGTCATAAAAATATTATATATATATTCAGGCATCTGGTAATACAATATAGTCTTTTATCTTTAATTTCCCAGGTCAGTAATGACTGCTGCTGTTACCATCTGGTAGCTATTCTTGGTCCTGTGTTTGAAATGCGTTTAGGGATTGGAAGAATTTCCAGTGACTATCACCAGGAACCTGGAAGGGTCAGAAAGAAGTGAAAGAACAGCATGCCTTAGGGATAATCCCATGGGCAGGCACACTGCAGTAGGGTGATGTCAGGAAACTGCCCAGCATGCAACATTGTTGTTGAGGAAGGGAAGACTCCAAGGGATACCACGCAGATGGCATGCTCTAGTTCTGCACACACACAAGAAACAAAAGCTGTCTGTGATGATCCTGAGGCATGGATTTTGATTCTGGGCTGCAATTCTCCAAAGCTGAGATGTTCAGCTACAGATTGTCCATTTTTAAGTCAGCCAATTATAGAGGACAAGATGAAACACAAAGCTGGCTTATGGAGCGAGGTGAGGTCAGACTCAGAACTTCCCAATGGGGTGGGGGAATTCAGGTGTGGAGATTTGGTTCAGGTCCTTTCCTCATTAACCTTTGTACTTGAGCAGTGTCTAAACGCAAAGTTGGTTCTATTGTGCGTGGTGCTATAGAAAGGTATAATGCATCTTCCAAAGTTCATAATGTTTTGATGCGTCCCTGGAAGGAAGGTGCAAAATCTATATTGGGTAAGTAACATGCAATAGGTAATCTACACTCGTCTTCAAGCATCATATACTACGAAGAATATAATCAGTAGTAAAATTTAATTAGATCCTACAGATAAGAGAACAACAGCTAGATCTGGCTCATACATAATGTCTTTCAGTCATCCGTCTTAAAGGAGGGAAAGTACCATTACCCACGTATTTCAGATGAGGAAACTGAGGACTTTGTCTTAGCTGGCACCATGGGGCAGAGGGAAAGTTGGGAATACAGTTGAGGCTTCCTGACTCCCAGCAACCCCCATCATTTTTTCCTAGATGAAACAGAATACTTCTGATCTTTGGTTAGTAAGCAACTAGCCATAGGAGTCGCATAATACTGAACAGACCAAACCAAATAAATTAAGGCTGCTAAAGTGAACTGGACAGCTGACCTGTTATAATGCCTACTCAAAGAGCCATGTTTTGCAAGTTATCAAACTATCTAGTAGAATTTTAGACCCCCACATGCAATCCCAGATATATGCAACAGTTCTGCCACTATTCTAACATCTAAGAGTAACCATAATTTCCCCTGTTTTTGTCTTTTTTAATTAAAAAAAAAAGTCCTTCACGGTGAAAATGACCTACATCATAAACTATTTTGTAGATGTGTAGGTGTCTTGGCTGAATTCCAGCATGGATAATTACATTCTGCTTACTCCTTGCAGCTCTAATGAAATAGAGCGCTCTTCACAACTTGTCCTCAAACACTGTAGAAGTGCTGTAGGCTGTAATACAGTGAAAAATACCTTCTCTTATTGAAATTGCAAGGGAAATTTAAGCAGACAAAAAGCAATTACCAGCACTGGAATTTGGGCAGGACACCAAAGTTAACTCCCCTACTCTTATATTAATATCAAGGGACATTTTGTAGGTATAAGTGGCCAGACCCTTGTTGGATAGTCCACATGGGATCAGAGCAAGAGGCTGTGTGACTACAACTTTGAATTCCTGAATATTTTTGCACCTGGAAAACGGTTGTAGACAAATGGGTGAATATGTGAAAGGCTGTAATGTTGTAAGCCAAGGAGACTGTTACAAATGTTTTGCTTTGTTGTTGTTGTTATTTAAAGGAATTTATTAAATTCAAAATTGGTGAAAAAAAAATTCTGGCAACTTTATCGAAGAGCCTATCTTAAAACATCTTTTTAAAACAGAAAGCCAACCTTACTTGTCAAGTGAACCAGCACATAACTCAAGCATCAGTAATGGAGTGTGACAAAAAAGGAGCGCCATAAAATGTACATAAGGAAGTTTAACAAGAGCTTTGATCATATGAATGCAGGTATTATGACCTATGCCAAATACATATGCTACAAATTGTAACAACTTTATTGTCCTTTGAAAATATAACTATATGCCTGGAAAATTTAGCAACAAGATGCCTCCCCATCTTTTCTTTGAAACAGGTTTTAAACAGCTCCCAGACAAATGTATATGTGAGAGAATAATTATTACTATTCTTAAGTATCTAAATTCATTTGGGTCTTATAACAATGGCTTTCTAAGCTTCAGGATTTAGAAAAACATGCCCTCAGACCCACCCACACAAACACACTATAAATCCTGCTGTTTTCATTCGGTTTTTTTCAAAGTCTTATTTCCATCTTCAGTTTACAGCAACTATACGTTCTGTCCTCTTCTCATTTCACCCATCTCCTTAATTTCAACTTTCTTATACTTCCCTATCCGCCTCCTCCTGGTAATAACCAGCACAGTAATCCCAATGAAAAGAGACAATATCACAAATACCACCACTGCAATAACACCAGGAGTCAGCTGTTTCATAGAAAACTCTGGTGGCTTTTCATCAACGTAGTAGATTAGCATTTCTTCAACATCCAGAGGCTTTCCCCCGACAGACAGAGAGAATGGATTACTGGAATGAAATATGGAGTCGCGTTTGACATCTTTTTCAAAGTAATAAGCCACATCAGCTATATCAACATCACTGTTCAATTTCTGGGAAGCATTTTGTTTTAGGTTAATAGAGATAAAGGGATACTCATAATCAATGTCTCCGATGTAATTAGGATGCAGTTTGTATCGGTTTTGAATGGTGTACCTCAAAGCATTTGCTACTTCAGAATTAACGAAGGGATCAGACCTTTTCTTGTGTTTGAGCTCGATGAAGATGTGGTTTGTCCTAACTAGCTCGCTGCAATTTAATTTTGTCCGTTCACCCTTATCCGTTCTTCTTACTCCAGCACTGTTCACACACCAGCAGGTATCAGTCCCATTGCACTGCTTGGCCTTGAAAGCACCGCTGGCTGCACAATCTGGATCATAAATGCCATCGTTGTCCAAAAAGCCATGAGAGGGGACGCGCCTGACCTTTGACGGGGTCATTTCTGTTTTCATCAGCAGGCATTTCGAAGTCAATGTCGAACAATTTGCTACCCATGCTGAAGCGATCAACCTACAGACGCAGATCCCAGACCGGTCCGGAGCGCACGTTGTCCGTTTGTTGGTTGCACAGGTACAGTCCTGTGCTGATGATACAGCTGCCAGCATCAAAACCAGCACAATCCCAAGCCTAGACTCCATGGTTGCAGGACAGAGTGGAAGAAGCCTCTAAGAAGACAGGACAAGTGTTACCTGAAGACTAAGCCTGTTCACAGAGTCCCCTGGTTTCTGCATGCCACTCCTTCTTTCGAAACCCAAATCAGACCTGCCAGACAGGTTCTGCTCGCAAACAACTCGTCTCACATGATACAGAAACACTCACAAGTCAGGGAGTGGCAGCAAACTCCCCCACTGCCTGCCTTCCCTCTTACCAAATGAGGAAACAACAGGCAAGAGAAACCAAAGTCAACATAAAACACAAAGCTTCATGTACACACAAGTGCCACTGGATCAGCTTTGTGCGTGCATGCAAATGCTGTGTTATTTGAGATCGTTCTAACACGGGTGCCTAGAGGGCCAAAAATCAGCGGATAAAGAGCAGGAAAACACATTAGCAGGGAAGCAGCAGCTTAGTTTAGAGAAGCCCCTTTACCCTCACATTATAAGGAAGGAGCTTCACAGGGCAAGGTGGGCGATGGAGGCATTTCCACCAAAGAGCATCCAGAGCAGCTCTCCCTCTCCTTGCCAAGCTCCTCTCAGCACCTGGCGGACACCATTTGGATCCTGCAGCGCTTAGTAATTGTAAGTCCCATCCTTGCACGCATTTTGGTGAGGGGAGTTTCTGGCCAAGAACAGACACCGGAATCAGTGGCAGCACTTCTGTAAAAGGATCTGTGTTACCAAGGGCACAGACAGCCCAGAAGAGCTACAGCTAGGTCAGCTACACCAGGTGGCAAATGCTGCTGTTTTTCTTGGAACCGGAGAGTCCATAGGCTTTTGCCTCTCTCCAGATGATCCCAGCCTCCTCCGTGATCAGATAATCTGTTCCTCCTCTGAAGGAAGCACAAATTAATGCTGCCAAATAGTCTTAGATCCTCTGTCCTTCAATCCCCGTGTTGTTCTGTCTGCTCTCTCATTACGCAAGGAGCTCTTTTGTATATGAAATGCTTTCTTTCACTGCTCCAGTAACACCCCAGAGCATCTGCCACTTCCAACCAATGATGGGTTGACTGTTCCTGTTGGCAGATAACACTTCCATTTGTAAAACATCTGGTGAATCCCCATCCAGGAAGAGCTCGCACCAACTGCAGAAATTTCTTCAGCCTGACAAAGGGTTTTTAAACCCAAAAGCTTGCTTAACATTTTTTTCCCAACTATTTCAGTTGGTCTAATAAAAGATACCAGATTCACCCAAAGAACCTTGTCTGCCTTCTCCTAGCATGAATTGTTTCTA
>NW_017728993.1:11527213-11528112 GCF_001723915.1 Gavialis gangeticus | reverse complement strand
GGGAGTTCCCCAGCCTGTAGGTATGGTGCTGGTTCTTCCTCCCCAGGTGCAGCACCTTGTACTTGTTGGTGTTGAAACCCATCCTGTTCTCATCCACTCACCCCTGTAACCTGTCTAGATCTGATTGCAGCCTGTCCCTCTCCTCCACTGCATCCACTTCTCCCCACATCTTAGCGTCATCCATGAATTTGAACAAGGTGCTTTTCACCCCCTCATCCAAGTCAGCAATGAAGATGTTGAACAGTGCGGGCCCAAGGACCAAGCCCTGGGGGACCCCACCGCCCACAACCCTTCAAGCTGAAACTGACCCATCCACCACCACTCTCTCGGTGCGCCCCTCCAGCCAATTTGCCACCCAGCTGACTGTGTAGGCATCAACACCATTTTTTTTAATGATAACGGGGTGAGAGACAGTGTCAAAGGCCTTCCTAAAGTCCAGGAAGACTACATCCACTGCAACACCTGTGTCCAAGGATTGTGTGACCTGGTTGTAGAAGGCAACCAGGGTGTTCTGACAGGACCTGCCTCGAATGAACCCATGTTTATTGCCCCTAAGCATAATCCCCCCTGCTGGTCCTTCACAGATGTGCTGCTGGATAATTCTCTCAAAGAGCTTACCCAGGACTGAGGTAAGACTGACTGGCCTATTGTTTCCTGGGTCCTCCTTCCTCCCTTTTTTGAAAATGGGAACAACATTGGCCCTTTTCCAGTCCTCTGACACCACACCAGAGCACCATGAATGCTCGTACAGCCGTGCCAGGGGTCCCGCAATGACCTCTGCCAATTCCCTCAGCACTCAGGGGTGGAGATCATCAGGACCTACTGATTTGAACACGTCCAGTCCCTCCAGAAGTTCCCCAACTAGGTCCTCACTGACCCTGGGCCTGGCAGCGCCTCCC
>NW_017728993.1:11521929-11522213 GCF_001723915.1 Gavialis gangeticus | reverse complement strand
TTCTCCTAGCATGAATTGTTTCTACATCTCCCTCTTCCTTACTTCTGTACACTTTAGCCCAAGCCAACAACATATACACTAACTTTCACTCTTGCAATGGTGCCTTTTCAGAATAGTTGACATTGTCATGGCAGTTTCTAAGATACTTCACAATCAGAAATTTGACTAATAAGGCAATATTTCAGCAGCTGACAAGTTGCTACGCAAGCCAGAAAATGAGTCACAGTTTCTACATTTATCTTATCATAGTTGGTTGGGTCGGAAGGGACCTGAGCAGATCATCA
>NW_017728993.1:11506525-11516929 GCF_001723915.1 Gavialis gangeticus | reverse complement strand
AGACCCTACGTTACCCAGTACCTTCTTTTTAGCCCCTATGCATTTAAAAAAACGACTTCTTGTTGTCTTTGATCCAGGTAGCTAGTCCCAGTCCCATCTCTACCTTGGCCTTTCTGACTGCCCCCCTACAGTCTTGTTCAATGGAGGTATAGTCCTCCTTGGTGATGGCCCCTCCCGTCCATCACTGTCAGAAAATGTCCATTGATCTAGGCAAGGATTTCTGTGGGTGGTATCCTTTACTGAACCAGCTTCGTGGTTAGGATTAGATTGAAACAAGCCTTCAAATTCAATACACTCGCATTCAAAAGCCTGTCCACATCTATCCCAACTACGCAATTGGTCCAATAAAGATACCATCCATGAAAATCTTTGCCTCTCACATTTCCTGCACTTTCACAGCCGCAACCTAACTGCATAACTATTGACCCATCTGTCTAGTCTGCTCAGCACCTGCAGCCACGTCATAACAGATCAGTAGGGGTCTACTGAATTTGGAGGCAGCCATCAAATTTCATGGACAGATCCTGGGGCTGGTCTCCATTTTCGTGGGCTGAGCATGGCAGGGCCCCCCCATGCCTCTCACTGGCCAAAGGGCCCCAGCAGTCCCACTCCTCCCTGCATTGTGCCAGATGACCTGAAACTGTGGCTTAATTACCCTGATTAAGCCTGAGAGGCCATTAGTCCATGTGTTATTAAGCATGGATTAATGGCTTCCCCTGGCTTAATCAGGGTAATTAAGCTGTGGTTCCAGATCATCCCCAAGTAGGGAGGCTGCACAGGGCTCTCCAGCCGGCTGTGGCAGGCACCCAGGAGGCTGCACCGAGGTCCGTGGAGCCCTGGCCGGCTTGTTGCTGTTGACAGATGCATGCACGCAACAAGCCAGGCCAGGGCTCTGCGGACCCTGGTGCAGCCTCCTGGCTGCCTCCCACAGCCGGCCCGGGAACCCGGGGCACCTTCCTAAAGCCTCCCCACCTCCTGCTACGGGCAGCCACACCCCACCGCCCTGCCCCCGCTCTTCTCCCCACCCTGCTCCAAGACTGCAGGGCTCCCCTCCCTTTTCTCTACTTGCCAGTAAAAGGTTTCTTTTTGCTGGCAAGCCCACCAAAATTGCAAGGCCTGCTACTTTTTTGGGGGGGGGTTGTTTTTTGCAGAGTCCAGTTTTCCACAGAGCACACCAAATTTTGCATTGTCTGTGAAAATTGTGCAATAACAAATTCAGCAGGTCACTATAGATAGGGAGCATGAAAAAGCCACATGACATTAAGCAACTTGTTACATCCGTTCCTTTTCTGGGTCTGTTTTTTTTTTCCCTTCAAAGATGAAAATAATGATATTTAGCCACTTCTGAAAGACTCTGAGATCCATTTTTGAGATCCAGAGCAACACCCATTTTTCTTTGCAGAGATGACAGAGATACTTTTAAACCCATTCTTCCCTGTACAGACAAGTTACGAACTGCCTGATGCTTGCAATTTCTTTTAGGTAGTAGTCAAGCTTTGCCTCTACTGGAGTATTTCAGGGCCTTCCCTGTATTTAATATAGGACAGGGCTGATTTGAAGTAGTGATGAAGTTACATAAATTATATGAGGCTGCATTGATTGGTAATGAATATTTACAACCCAATGAGTTTGAACCAAATCTCCATATCCAAATACTATTCCTCCCACACACCACACCCCATCCTGTGCCTTTTGTTCAAGTTCAGATCTGGAGCTGGCCTTTTTACTGGGCTGCATTTATATTTAAAACTGGACCACTGAAAAACTAGGAAATGGCCAATAAAAAACATTCCTACACTAGCAAGGAAATACACTTGGTGTATTAGTTATGGCACATTATAACCTGCCTGCTATCCGATAACCCCAGGTCACGTCTCTACATTTTAGCACCTACGTTCTATCACCAGGTCAACACTCCCCGCTTCCCCCCCAACCTGCCTGTCTCACCTATTGTCTCCCATCCTCACTGCTGTGCAGTTACATTTTCACAGACCTGCATTTTGCATATTGGCTTCTATTCCACCATGAAGAACACAAAATGCCAGAAGACCATCCCTATGCCTGAACAAAGGTATTTGTGCTCAAAAGCTTGCAAAGAACAATTTTTCCAACTATTTAGTTGGTCTAATAAAAAAATATCACATTTACCCAAAGAACCTCGTCTGCCTCGGTTTATGCCTGGATCCTGTACTGACTCCTTTTCTGGCAATGAACAAGTTACTGCACCTGTACCTTTTCTGGGCTTGGTGCCTCCCAGACAAATAATTATACTTACTCACCTTTCTAAGGAGCCTTGAGATCCACAAGTGAAATTACTATGCAAGTGCTACATTTTCTGGCCCTAATCTCTATTTTCATTTGATACTAAAACTGTGGTCAGTTCAAATCCTTCTCACACCATATGCAGCCTCTTGCTAAGTTGTGTTACTGCTGCTCCTTTAGCATTGCCCTGTTTCATACTCCCCAGTGCTATAACCATTGCCTATGCTTTGGCCAGGACAGTTTCTGACATCTCTGACAGCCTTTCATTTTCCCCACCTCCAGTTTGTTCAAATGCTGTCGATTAAGTCATCTGTCACCTTCAACTATGCCACACGCCCTCCTCAAATCCATTCATTAGCTTCGTCTCTCTCACTGCATCACAATCAGACTTCACATCTTCAGCTTCAGCTCCACTCTATAATCTCATCCTTGCCTGCATCTCTGCTCCCATTTCCTCATATTGTTCTGGCTGTTCTCTGTACTCCACCCAGACCTCTCACCTTTGACTCTTGCGTTATCGCTGGAAGAGCCTCTATTTATCTATCAGTCGAACACCCCCCCCCGCCTCCTCTGAAATCACTCATTCTCCATGCGTTTCTTTCCCATTTATCATCATCAGCCCCTTCTCCTCACCCTCCCTTTCCCAAGTTACATCTCACCTTTGCTTTGTCCTGTCCATTGTACAAAACACCAAGGAACAGGGAATATACCCCCCAGCCCAGCCCTCTTCCTGTCAAATCTTCATCCTGGGACAGATCTGTAAAGGCTGCTATTATTGCTTTTCACCAACATTGAGGGAGCTACAGCAAATTATATATGCTGAGGATCAGTGTTTGCATTTGGCAAGTGCCATATAAATGTACACAGCACAGTGTTATTTTTAATAATACTCTTGCATGTCATCTGAAGATGTCAAGGTGCTTTATAAATATGTACACATATGGTCTTCTTCTCATTCCTATGCTAGGCAAGAAGGTAGTGTCCTCATTTGTAGACAAGAAGGCACAGAGAAGTTCAGTTGTTTGCCCAAGACAAAATAGAAAAGCCAAGCCATGGGTAACCAAAATGCCAGTATAATCCCCTTCCTGGGGGAAGATTCTTAGTGGTCACAAGTACAGAAATACTGTGCTTAGTCAAAGACTCACATAAGCCAAACTCTTCAAGACATTTAGGAAAGGGAAGAATTTTAGTTCTAAATCCCCAATTTTGCCGTGTTGTACAGTTATTGGTTTGGTGCACAAAATTCATTGTCAGCTTTGCTCTACCTAAGCAACGGCAGAAGAACCAGACAGACTATTTCTTAAAAACAAAATCAGTGTCTCATACCTTTTCTATGCCCTAAAACAGCAGTTTCCTTGCTTGCACCACAGTAAGATAAGCCACTGACACTAAAAGAGTTAATAATTTTGAACAGCAGGCTTTAAAAGGAATCTTGTAGGAAATGCACAAGGCATTATTTCGGTAGTGTTCTCCGCTTCCATGGAAACAATTTCTCTGCATGTTTTCTCTGATAAAAATAGGGCGTTGGGTCTATGTAAAACAGCAAGATACTTCCAATTAAGCAACCAGAATACTTTTAACTGGGCTACTGAATACTTTGTTCAGCATCAAATGTGATTACAATGTTCATCATGCTGTTAAACAACCAGCTCCTGCCAAAGTGGCAAATCCATGGAGCTATGGTATCTGAAATCATGCCTCCTTTCCTTGCTTCTTTTGGCAGGCTCATCAACAACAGCAAAGTAGATTCCTTTCTTCTCTGAGACCCACTGATGCATCACTGCATTTTCCCTCTCCTGGTGCATTCGGGCCACGAGGCAGAAGGAAAGCAACTGGAAGCTTTTTCCACGCCACAACAAAATGCTTTTATATCTCAGCACCTCCTGGCAGAGCCAATGCCACATTAGCACCTCAGGGAACACGTTCACCTAGCCCCTACCATTAACAGAGATACATAGGGAGCCAAACGGTATTGGAATTGAAGACCATATCTGAGTTATGAGTAAGGCCACATGAAGTTAAGTTGATGACTACCTTAAGACTTCATTGGAAAGAAGAACGACATTTTTACAGGGCTGCAATGTTCTTACTTAATGCTTCAGAGATACTACAGAAAAAACTTACGTCAAAATGGATTCCTAGTGGAGATTACCCTGGAAATGTTATTGCGTCACTCCAATCAGTCCCTGGGATTTACTAGGTAAACACAGCTACATCGGAAGAATGAGAAAACTGAAGTCCATGAAGATCCATCCCAGGATACAAAACTACCACCTACAAGAACCCAATAGCTAATAAAAAACATTGTCTTTTACCTATTGGCTAGAACACTGCTCTGTCTCTAGTGCAAAACCAATCATATTTCAGAGCCACTATATTCAATTTAACAAAGTCACCTGGTTAAATGCAGGCGTAGCTATCACAGGAATAGGATTCTGGTTCCTGTCCTGCTTACAGACTTGAGGAAGCATGGTCCATCCTCCCTGCTCCACCACCACCCTTCAGTGTCACTGTGCACAAGTCACCAAGGACTAGATCTAACCCATGGATCTAATCCTTTGAGGGTCCAAAGGGTCCAAGTAAGGGCATTAGCCTCACTTTCCATCTGTAAGAATATGGATGAAAGCCTCTCCCCTCCCTTTGAAGGCAAGCCTAATTTTCATTTTCAGTCATCACCACAATCATTTACATTGCAGTATTACCCATGAACCCCAATGAGAACAGTGTCCCACTGTGCTAGACACTGTATGGAAGACATAAAGAAGCATCTCATGCCCCAAACAGCTTACATTCCCAAAAGGAATATGAAAAGGAAGGAGTTGAAGGGGAGAATTGATAGCCTGAACACAGCAATCATCTTGTTAGACCTCCCTCCTCCCATCTTTTCAATGCATTATGAAAACATCCCTAGGAATTTGGGGAGAAGAGGACCAACGGGAACGAGAAAGAAACAGACCGCGGCTTTTTCCAGAGCATTAAAGCCGAGATTTTTAGAAAGGCATTGAGGTGCCCACATCCTATTCATTTTGAAGGGAGTTTGATGCCTAAACAGCACAGAGGATCTGAGCTCCAGATCCTCAGGGGAAGATATTATATTGAAGCATTGGTGACTTTTTTTTTTAAACTTCAACATATTAGATGTAACAGAGCTCCCCCTGCTGGTACTAATTTCAGTACTGATCTGTGCAAAAAAACCTACGGTTCTCTCTCTCTGGTATTTCAAAGGAGAGGGAATGACTACAAATGACTACAGAGACAGAATACAGCTAGCTAGAAGACTATGTATCCAATAACCCTGCAAGGGAAAAGCTCTCCCAAACTAGGAAGAGCAAAGATGGCTATTTACAGCAATGGCCCATGACAGTAGCAAGAACAAATTCTTACAAGTTTTAACAGATTTCCTAGGAAAGGAATATTAACCCCCACCACCCCAACCTTACAGACAGCAAAATACACATGCACAAGACAAATCCCTAGGGAAGAGTACTGTGAACAACTGAGACTTGAAAACTTAAAACAACTTATCCTTGCATGCATATTTATTGGCTATCTGCACGCCACACATGTATGGGGCAGTCCTGGGAGATGGAACTCGTACAACAGAGGAAGATCAGAGTAGGTCATCATCATTTTCAGAAAATTAGCCTCACAGTATCGCAATGAACCTACCCAATTTGCAGCATCAAGACTGAGGTTCAAATTAATGCAGACCTTAGGCAACTGGCTTTCAGATGTCAATTATACTGCATGTGGGTTTTTCAAATGCTTAACATTTTCCTCTCTCTTCTGAGCATGAGAGGTGTTACAACATTAACTAGGATTATGTAGCAGAATCATTATACTAAAAAATCATAGCTCTGGTCAGACAAATATTCTGGGTTAAAAAAAAATACCAGTTCCTCAGTAAAAAAGGCTTGATTCTCTATGTTTATGCAGAGTCAGATCTGTTAAAAATAGTAAAATCTTATTTTTAGTAATTTTCTTTCCTGCTTCTGATTAGCCCAACATAGGTAAATTAAGTAAGGAAGACCAAGCTGGGTTCTTTCCTCATCCCATACGCTATCAAAGCAATTGGTAACAGAAAAGCCATGTGTTACTAAGATGCATATTTTTCTACTGGTCAGCTGTGCAAATCCAGGCCCCAATTCTATTTGTCACCTGTGTCTCTGGGTTGCTGTGCAGACGCAAGCGTTTCCTAGCAAGAATTTGATTGCAGCCCATTGAGAGAGACTCAAAGCTTCAAATGGACAAAAATACTAAAATATTTTCACTTTAATTATTAAGGATGGGCAGAACCGCCAGCACATCTTTTAATTCTTTTAACACTACTTCATTGGCTTTTAATGACCAAAAATTGAATCTGTCCTTCCATCTTAGACAAAAATACTACATCTGCAATGTACTGCTGCCAAAACTTGCGTTTTAAGTATTGATGAAAAGAGTTTCTAAGAACAAACACTAGTTACAAAATATTTTAGCACAGGTACATGCACATGAGTACGTACACACACACACACACACACACACACACCCCGCCCCCCATTTCAGAAAGCAATACACAAAACTAAGATTGGTAGCATAATACTTTATTATGGAACACTCCAAAATTTAAGTCGAGAGAGGTGAAGTTTCATCTGTGAGCAAATGGCAGAGTTTACCAGTAGAGATATTGACAGCCATGCAATACTTTTACTTCAGAAATACCAGAGATGACAGTTCACAATATACACCATTTAGGGGCAATGACAGGTCTGCAGATTGCAAGGATTGCACTTTTTAAATTAATGAACTATACATATCACTCTGGTATATAAAGCCTCTTATCTGCAAATGTACACAATCCAGAGAAGCATAAGGTTCTCTACTATTATCACGTCCACGGGCTTTGAATACAGACTGGAAAAAAAAAGTCTCCAATTATAAACTGTCCATGTATCTTCCTATAATCAGGTTCTTCACTTTGAAATGAAAGAAACTAAACTTAATAATAGAAAATGTGGCAGGAGTTAGTTTCACCTTGCTGGTGAAAGACTTACCCAGAATGGGATCTCAAAATAGCAAAACTTGTGTTGTTTATTTTTAGAGGTCAACATAGATTTTATCTGAGCATACAGGGTTGGTAGAAGTAGTTACAGATTTGAACCTGAAATTGCATGCTTTATGTACAGCCAAATCTATAAATAAAAACTAGCCTGAATTTCCCATTCTCCAGGAATGAAGCAAAGTTCTGGATTGCTCCATGGTTTTCAGACAAGTCAGACATTTTGGCTATATTCTCTTTAGAGGGAGAATATATAGTATGTGTAAACAAATCAACAATTTATTCCCAATTCAAGAAGGAAACTTCCCAATGCACACACCTGATAACATACTGGAAGTTATGGTTTCCTGAAACTTTTTTCTATATAAATCAATCTGCTTATATAGTTCTAATATACACAAAGATATCCTTTGTACAAAATTATGGCAAAAGCTGATATGAACAGCACATGTACTACTTAAAATGCATTTTGAACACCTAATGTATATGAATACAAAAGGCATACTCCTTAATTTTTTTTTCAGACAAACATTCTGGCTGTCACAATATGGCACTAGATTTTGCCATATGGTAGCAACCTGTAATAATCAGGACCTATTGTTTCCATAGGAAACACTGGCGACTAGATGAGAGATCATGATGATCTGATAGCACAAGGTAATACCATCTCCCTGTAATACAGAAGACCAGATAGAGTACAACCTGTGATAAAGCAGGAGTTATTGTTTCCACTGGAAACGCTGGCAACCCAAAGTGACAAATCATAACCATCTGCTAGAAAACAGTTATGTGTAACAGCTCAGAGAAGAACAATGAACTGGATTAAGCAGAGGACAAATGTAAGAGTAGAGAGCAGGAAAGTTGGGGAGGGGGGAAATCAGCCAGAGAACAAAACTTTTCAGTGAAGCGGTTACCATTCCTGTCCATGGAATTACCCAAAATTAGAGCCCACAAGCAAATTTCTTTCCTCTGATGCACACATCTTACTCCAAATGTAATACCTGTGTATTTGACAATAGAAAAGAGAAATTTGAGACCAAAACACTGAGAGGGGGGGGACTCTCTCCAGTAAGGACTGCAGCATAATACTCTTTTTTATTTCAGCTCATGTCCCTCCTAAATAGCAGTTATAACAAAGTCAACAATACTACCCGATTATTTTTCTGACTGGAAATATTAAAAAGTTTCATATGTAAATCAAAATATTTTTGCTAGCAGTTTCCAAAATGTCTTGAAACAGTCACACTTCAGAGACACCAGATTCAATCACTATTATTGTCAACCAAGACAATGTTGGAAAAGCTGAAACATCGGAGAAGAGTCCAAACAACTGAAATTTCCACTTTGTCAAAGGCATCACATTAGCAATTCATTTGGACACATGCTCTTGTTTTCATCAGCTGCATCATTCTGCTTCTCACTTTTATAGCTGGAAAGGAACAAGTTTTCTATCTGAGTCAAGAATTCTTCAGCGATGAAGCAGTTGGTTACCTTGCCCAGAGTCTTCCTCATGCACTCCAAAAGCTGGTTTAAAAAGAAAAGTAGCATTTTCAAATTCAGAAACCAAGTCAAGAAGAAAAACCCCCCAGAGAAGCAGTAGTTGATAAATATTCTAAGAGTAAACCTTAATTCATTACCCGGTTTGCAGACTGCAATTTAAAGCATATATAGGACTTTTCCTAGCAAAACAGACCAGTGATTCCCTTATTTACAGGTCCTGACTCTTAACAGCTGCCTGTTGTTCCTTTGGATGAAAGCAAAACATAGCTTTATGCCATGAAGAAAAATTCTTCATGATCTCAGGTGGCAATCAGCTTGTGCTAAAATGTTTGGCTATGAAGTACAAGGCTAAAATAATCTCATTGGCAGTGAAGGATATATATTCTACAGAAAATATACAATGCACAAGAGTCATTTGAATTTAACTATTGTATAATTTGTGGTTAAGATCTTTCTATCAGTTCAGTTTGTTCATAACCTACTTAAATCTACAAGTAATGCCGGGAGAAAAATAAGGGTATACAATTAATTGTGTATGTCTACTGTTTACGTGCTTTTTCTCTTTGGGCAAATTTTCTGTCTTGTTTGTGCAATTAATGTTACAACTTTAGTTATTTAGAATGTCATAAAGATGATTACATGGACTGGAAAATTAAAAATCTCACTTATGCATGCAAAACATGGTGCAACACCACTTTAAAATGGCAGAACAAAGATGTAGGAAGTTTATTCTTCTCTCAACATGCATAAAATTCTTGCTGATCCTAACAGCAATAAAACACAGAAAAGACCACAATTTGCTCTTCTCCTGTTACCAACTTAAAGTCAATACTTTAAATATGGCTTTATTCAATGACCTGAACCTCAACAATAAACAGCAAGTTTGGAAATATCAAGTCAACCTCATTCTCGTTATAGTAAAATAGAGCTACTTATTTATTGCAACTGGCCTAAAGCTGTGACTTCCTGGTTGCCACTTTAGATGGTTCAAGGGAACTCAAAGTAATATTTTTAAAAAGTCAAAATACTTACTTTCTGCAAACAGGTCAGGTCAGAATCTCTGTGAAAGATTTTATCCATGGGGACACTACTGTTGGAAGAAATACAAGACCACTGGATCATATATAAAAGTTGCAATTTAGCTCATCTTAAAAGTAATGCTGCTAACCAGTGGTGCTCAACCTTTTTTTTTTTTTTTTTTTTTTAAACTGGCAGGCCAGATGAGCAGCACCCAATCCCTCCACAGGCAGGATCTGGCAGGGTCCCATCTAGTCAATCAGAGGGGTAAGGGGGGCAGAGCCTGGCCCCAGTCCAGCTGCATGGTGGAAGGGGGCTTGGTCCTGCTCCAACATGGCCCTGTGGAGGGGAGGGGCTGTGGCCCAGACCCTATCTAGTCCTGTGAGTCGGGACAGGGATAGGGGTGGGGGTCAAGGGGGTGCACAATGACCTATGGGAGGAAAGGTACATGGCCCAGCCCCGCAGGGAGACGGGGGTGCATCCCAGCCCCAACCTGGCTACAAAGGAAAGGGGGCATGGAATGGCTCCAATCTGGCTTTGTGGGGGAGGGTCTGGGGCCCCTCTGCAGGGCTTGTAATTTTTTT
>NW_017728993.1:11459626-11501525 GCF_001723915.1 Gavialis gangeticus | reverse complement strand
CTAAGGTGTCGGGAGCCCTGCAGGCTGGAATCCAAGGCTCCGTGGGCTATGTTTGGCCTGTGGACAGTAAGTTGAGCACCTCTGTTATCATCAGTCACACACCTATGTGAGAGCCGGTATTTTTCGATTATCCATCTTGTTTTTTCGAACACTAATTCCCACTGAGGTTCATCCAACATCTGCTGTATTTCAAACTTGTAGGGGAGACCTGTAATCCATTAAAATAAGACTTTCATTTTTTTCTTTTACATCTACCACTCTGTTTAAACCTAGAAGCAATATTCTTTCTTTTGACTGTCCATTCTTTACTTAGGCTTGTTGCTGCAACTACTAAAAAGTTAGAGACATCAAGAAATAGTTTAGTCTCCAAATTCAAGTTCAGCAGAAAAATGAACACTTATGGATTATAACAAATATATTTTATTTTGAATTAAATCTTGCCACACAGACGGACAAAATGAAAACTTCTGAGAAAGGAAAACTGCAAAACTAAGTAAGCTTTATAATTTAAATTGCCAGTTTCCCATACTTAAGTCATATTTCTTATACCTTTGCCAGTGTCTCAGTGGCATATATAGAGAGTATTAAACCAAAAAAAAAAAAAAAAAACCCACAAACCCCAAACCATCAACATTTAGTTTCTTTTGCTGTGTAAGATTGTCAGTATAGTGACACTACTCTAAATTTAGGAGGGATGGGTCTTGATATCTTTAAAGGCACCAGAAATATGATGCCTTTAAAAATATCCAGAAGAAACAATTAAGTTTTAAAGTATATATTCAGATCAGTGAGGGTATATGTAAAAGATGAGTAAATTAAGGTAGTGACCTATAGAGAATGGAGGAAACTTATTAGTAGGCCACGTGTCCAAAAGAAAAGAAGGTAAATTTCAAAGAAAAAGTCATTAAATACAAGTCTTCTCAAAACCATAAGAATATAATGATCTGATTCACCTGCTTTCTGTCAACACCTTGAAAGATAAAAGACAACTATTACAATTTACTATCTGAAAATACTGCAGATATGAAAAATGTTCAAACCAGTGCAAAGTGGATTTTCAATAGTAAGATAACCCATAATTAAAACACTTATGATGGATGAGGATCTCCAATTTCTGTTCATTGGCTTTGAAATGAAATTGTTTTCCCTGCTTTACAGAGGCTACAAGCAGAGTTAAACGTGGAAAACAGAACATCCAGTTATTAGAGAACTTTCACTGACCCACGTGGAATCAGTCACTGAAGTTCTGTAAATTACTTCAAAAATATATTATGTACCACATTTTGTGATTTTTAAATTAACACGAGTCGTTTTTTCTTTAAAATAACCATCTATGTTTGGGATTTCCATCTCCATTGTTAACATTCTGTAAATTGCTTATATTTAAACTTCCAAAAGGCCAGCAAACAACACTTTGGATGAAGGTTATTGCTTCCTGTACCAATCTGCCACGTGAAGCTATCTACAGAATCACCTGAGAAACAGAAGAGAATTACTGAGGCCAAGCAACCTAAACAAGTACTTTAACTCCAAGTCTCAAAAAAAAGTCAAGGTGGCAGGACTGTGCCAAGTGAGACTGTCAGCAGAGTAATCAAGAATCACCAAGTGATCCACACTCTGCCCAGAGTACTCAGGAAGTGTCCAAGTAGACGATCCATTTCCCTTAAAGATGTCAGTATGCAAAGTCGGGAAGACAACTCTACACCTATTTACGTTTGGTAGGTTTCTGCACATCCACAAAGGCACTGAACTATTCATTTTTACATGAAAATTAAGATTACAAAAAAAATTAATAATTTAAATGGTTTCCATTATCTGGAAAATTTGCTAGCTTCAAACATCAAAGGGACTTCAAGCCCTAGTTTAAATGTATACAATGTTAAAACCAAAAGCATTAAGAGACCTGGAGAAAGGGGCATAGGTTCAGATACTTACGATAGGAGCCATCTGAACTAATCTCATCACTAATAACAAGACAAGTAATTTGGGAATATGGAAGTGGATTATTTCTGTTATAAGGACTTATAATCATTCCAATGAACATCGCACCACCTCTGGAGAAATAACTCTAAATAAAAAAGGGAAAAAAATAAATAAAATGACTACTTAATACTTTCTAAATGCAGTATAAATACTTTATTTATTTAGACACACACATACAGCATGGGTCTGACTGTAAACTGAATGGAAGGCCTGGTGGCAACACTCACGGTGGGGTAGGTAGGTCCTATAAAATACCATAATGTTGCAACCTCCAGACCAAGGTGAGTACAGGGTGCCTCAAAACCCTAGCCTTCATTGCCTTGTGGGTAACTCCTAGGTTGGAGAAAGGCTAAGGGACATCACCTTGACAGAAACATGCCATCGCTGAGGCACCAGGCAGTCAGCAACAGTTCTTTTCTTATCTGTTGCTCTCGGGCAGAAGCTACAACCATTGAGGCACCGAACATCTGGACTTGGTCTGGCCTTCGGATGCTATCTCAATGATCTGAAGGGGAGATGGTAAGTCTTGGACAGGCTCCATTCCTCCACACACTTGCCTCAGCATACGTGTCAAAAGGTCTCGGTGTGATGGTTGCAGGACTGTGTACAAGCAGATTCATCAGGCACCTAGCTAGACTGTATGCATACACCATGATCCAGAGGACAGATGGTTGGCTGCCCCCTCTCTCTCCTTCTCTCTCTCTCTCTCTCTCAGGTAGGAGCACTGGTATATCCTTAAAAATCTGGCAGACTGATTAAATAATGCGTATGTAGAAATGTAGCCTGTATTTACCCTCATTTCATTACTCATCTTCAATTAAATGAATAATCCTAGTGCCCTGAAAGCCACAGACCCGTTTACAACCCAAACAATTTCCAAATATGCAAGCTATGTCCATTATTGTATTGATGCATATTAAATAATAGATACATTTTAAAATACACACAGAAAACCTACCTGGTATTTAGCTTGAGTATCAATATCTCGGATTGAAGGATTAGGGTCAAAGGCAGGGTGAGAGTGATACCACCCAATAACACTGTATCCTCTAACAGCCAACGTTTCTGAAGCCTGCGTTTGAGATACTGGATCCATCTCACACTGTAGTCCTGTACTTAGGCTATTGCATGGTTCAGCTGCACAAATCTGTAAACAACATCTTCATATGTATAAACGGGAACAAGAGGCAAATTTAAATCCAATCAGTGTTAAGCACTAGATTTCTTAGGGAAGAGGAGGAAAAAAGACAACTAGGTATTCTGTAAATTAATTAAAAATGCAAAGAAGCATAAGAGTGATGTAGCCATAAAGATCCAGAAATTATACAAGAGGCAAGGGTTTCTTAGAGTGATATTGTTTATTGCACCAACTGTATAAATGGGATAGAAGATAAGATTCTGAATGCAAGACATTCTGATATACATTATAGCTATCCCATCTACACAGTTGGTCCAATAAAAGAAATTACCATAAAATATCCTTGCCTCAAAAATTCATGTAATTTCAAGATTACGATAACTGACTTCTGAATTTCAAATCTGTTTTAAAACTAAGTTCAGTAATCTGCGGGATGCTACTTCCTGCATAGATGCAAAATGACAGGTACTGCTAAACACAAAGACATTTAACCAATTCTTTTAATAAAATGAAAAATAAATATACCATAAAAACTTACTTCAACAATTCTATCAGCTTCAGAGTATCTTCCTCCTAACAAGCCTATTACTTCTGCCATAGAAACATGAGAGTGCTGAAGATGCAATAAAAAAGCATTATTTATAATACTTGTTAACCATTTTTAGTAATGGCTCCTATCTTGGATTTTCATAATGAAATATTCTTTATAATTATAATACATATGTTGCTTAATAAGATTGAGAAAAAAAATGAACAATGACTAGTGTAATATAAAGCTAATAAGTAAAGGTATCTTTCAGGCATGCATGTGTTTTGTATACAATACAACCCCATGAGAGAGAAAAAAAAAAAAAAGATCAATGAAGAGGATGTTCACTATAAGGGCAAAAGGCAATTTGCTTGTCCTAATGAAAAACTTTGTTCCTGCCATTGGGAAAGTTTATGTAAGGAGTGCTCTGTAATAATGAGGCTGTACCATATCTATCAATGCACAATGTTCCTACTTGGAGAAATCACCACTTTTGAAACACAGAAACACTGTGTCATAAGTGAGCAGACCGGAACTGGCTGGCATAAAAGAAAATATGCCAGTATCAAACTTCTAGATTACAAGGCAAACAGAAAAACAATCCCAAGGATGCAGCACACGCTGAAGAGGTGTCTATTTTGCAGCCACTGCCTGCACAGAGGATGAAGACTGTGAGAAGTAGGGATATGACTAAGGTTTGCCACTGCTTTTATTGCAAGTCAATGATCAGAATCAGCTGACTTCAGTTGAAAACAGAGTGGGCACTAACAGCCACTCAGGCTGGTAGATGATTTACAAAAGCACTACACACAACTGTAAAAAGACCTGCAGCAATTTCCAGTTTCTTCAATAGCAAACTATTGGTTTTAGCACGGAATGGGAAGGAAGCTAGCTGGAGAAAATTAGGAAATACCAAAATGTACACCACAGTTCATTGTAAACAATCCTAAATCCTTACCAAGTCCATTATTAGGAGTGCTTCTGAAGCCACTTTCACCTGAAATGGTTCCTGAAACAATATACGTGATCATGAGTATAAAAGATAGCTAAGGTAAATGCAGAAATGTTCTTAATTTTCCTTTAATATATACATACCTGTTTTTCTGCAGTGAACAAACAACAAGGTATCAGCTGAAAGGGATCAAAGGAACTGTAAAATGAAAGAAAATCTCAAAAAAGGCAGGAATGTTAGCAGCACTGTCTTTATATAAATATTATTGCCTCCCTGACATGGGTTGGCATAATCTGAATTCTTTTACTACTGGAATTGCTCATCACCTGAATGACTGTTTAGTTACTGTAACCTCATTTCCCACACAGGAATGATGTGACAAATTTTGTAATTTATATTTGCAGCATAAATTTTCCTTAAAAATCTAGACTCTAAAGCAGACTTCATATCAGGGGGTCTCAACTGGGGTCCTGAGTACCCCAGGGAGCTGCGAGATCCTGGGTCACATAAACCTAATGGGCTTCCTGACCTGGCCTTGCACATCTCCTGAAATCTGGGGTACTGCTAAATTCAGAAATGTTATGGAGAGGTGCTTTAAGTCTAAAAAAGGCTGAGAACCATTACTTTATTATATACACAGTAATAATTTACATCCTAAATTGTGGAATGTGTGCAAGCTTACTAAAACTATTTTTATCCAAAAGGGGTATTATAGACACACAGACCCAAAAAGAAAAACCTTTTTATTTGTCTTGATCCTTTAGAAGGCTTTGCAGGTTTAAGTTTCTCCTCCTCTCGTCTTCTGGCTAGCTCTTCAGCAGAGAGATGCTAAAAAAAAAAAAAATCTTAATTACACAGTGCCTCAGTCAGGATTGCCAGGCTAGCTCAACACATTTCTGTATCTCAAAACACAGAATAGTCTCACCATGCCACGTCTGTAGCTTTTGTTATTGTACCTACACTGAAAGAGCATATATCATGTGACAACAGCAACAGAGGCATTAGAACAGCTTCAGCTAGCAGAAGATGCAATACATGCTTCCTATCATCTATTGATTAATCTAACCCAGGTTTGAGCAAATAGCGGGCATGTTTTATATATACACGAGGCAAACATAACAGTTAAAGTCATAAGAACAGTTTTCACTATAATAAGCTGGGCAAAAAAATTACACTTTCACATTTTGCCTGTCCAAAGATAATTCTTGGTTCCCATGTTATGTCTTATATGACATTCAAAGTCATTCAAACATTTAGACTAAGTACAGACATTCAAAAAACCCCTTGCAAAAATTCTATTGCACTTTTCTTAAAGCGGTATAAGAGTGGGAGCAAACTGAACAGGTTTGCTGTTCAGTGTTGGGGGCAGGGGGAACCAGAGCCTTCTGACCATACTGACTGAGGCCAGCAGTATGCTGGGGCAGGAGGGGGCAGTGTCAGGCCCCCAGAAGCCAATCTCAGGAGGTGGTCTCACACCTCCCAGAAGACTGCCAGAGTGGCCCCTCTCCCCAGCACCGCCACCCTGTCAGCAATCAGTGGGGGCGGGGGGGCGGCCCATGCAGCACAGACTCCCTTCCCACCCCACCCCAGCCTCTTGACAGCTGCAGCACAGGGCTACCCAACACAGCAAAAAGCTGGGCTGGGAACTGGGGATGAGGGAAGGCAGCCCTCTTGCCCCACAGACCTGGCACAAGCCCTCCCCCTTCCCCAAAACCAGCCACCTAGAGGGGCCAACATAGCACAGGTGCTCTGTTCCCCCATCCCTCACCCAGGTGTGCAAAGAGGAGACGGAGGTTTTTCTGTCTCCTCTCTGTGACAGCCTGGAGGTGGGGCTACGCCAGTGCTTGCCTGGAGCAGATGAGTACTGGCCAAAGCTAGCAAGCCACCCAACAAGGGACCGCTGGGATGCCAGAGGAATGTGACCTACCTTGACTCAAGATGGGATGCGATACAGACGTTCAAAAATGCTCTAATGTAAAGCGCTTTAGTCCAATACCACATCCATCCAGGGCTAACTCAGAGCAGGATCTGCCATTTTTAAAGCACTTTATTTTCCATGAACGTCTGTCCTGTTACAATCGTAAAGCACTTTTTGCGTGCTTAACTTGCAATAAGAATAATATCTATAACTAGCCTGAGCTGTTAGAAAGTAGTTCAGAAACTCTGAACTTGAATACAATATACTTTTAAACACAGGAAGACTTGGATAACGTGTAGTTTATGCACTCACTGTAGGATTAGCTCAGTAAGAGCATGCATGCACAAGAGACATTTCTCTATATAGTTAAAACTGGCTTTGATATTGAGGAACAGTTAAATACTTTAGTATCATCTGCACTGGAAAGTACTCCTGAACTCAGGAAAACTTAGAGTTTTGGCTCTCTTAAGACAGGAGTGTTCAACCACCAGTCCACAGGCCAGATTGGCCTGTGGGCTTGTGCCATGCAGCCCACAAGGCTCCCCACATGTCTGGAAGTTCAGTGGTGGGAAACTGGTTACCACTCTCTCCCACTGCCAAATGTCCAGCTCCACGGGGAGCCTTGGGCCCTGCAAGCTGAATTAGGTGCCTGATCCCAGCATGATGTTGGTAGAACAGTTAAATACTTCATAGAGTGTCAGGTGTGGGCAGTATCAGACTTCCAGGACCCAATCCCAGTATGCTGGGGCAGGAGGGGGCAGTGTCAGGCCCCCAGAAGCCAATCTCAGGAGGAAGGGGGTGGCACCAAACTCCCAAGGACAGGAAGGGGTATTGCTGAGCCTTAGACCCAATCTCAGCACACTGGAGCAGGAGAGGGTAGTGCCAAGCCTCTAGAGAAAAGTCCCAGTACATGGGGGTGGGAGGGAGTGGTACCAGGTCCTTGGAACCCAATCTTAAGGGAAGGGAGCAGTGCCAAGCCCCCAGGGCCCAATCCTGACATGTGGGTTCATGGACCAGCACCACCCCTATCTTAAGACAACTCAAGGTGGTGCTAGCATTAGCACTGCTGCTTAAAAGTTAAACTGTCTGTCTACATTCTTGACCTAGGGGAATAAGTAAAGGGCTGGAAACCCAAAAGGCTTAAGTTTTACTCCCACTCCTATAACTGATTTGCCTTACTAGGCTGCAGCCAACATCTGCTTGCACCAACAGTGAAGAGCAATGGTTGTTAGCTAGCAACATTTTCCTTACCATGTGTTCAGATGACATTCCCTATAACACCAGCAGCTGCTTATGAACATAATATGGTGACACCATCATGTTATTAACAAGCATCCACTGTAATAAAAAAAGAAGTCCTGGTCTTTCAATGGCAGGGTCAATGACTAAATAAATCGGATGGCTCCTGGGTATGTCACCAATGCGTTGATTCTCCCCCACGTTAAAGCACATAGCCTTCCTTCTATAAAAGCCTATCTTAAAGCTAAAAAAAGCCCAGGGAAAAGGGCAGAGCTGGTCAGCTTCTCACTCACCACCCCTCTCATTCTTGTGCAACATATTAATATCAGTTTGCAATGAAAGGATATTACACAAAGCCACGGTCTTCAGACATGGCTGATATTTTTAAACCCGCACAAGATATAAAAAAGAAAAAGAAAAAAAGCAAGTCTGACTCAAAAAGAAAAGCAACTATTCAGCAACTGAGAACAAAACTGATGAAATCCTAGAATGAAAAAGTGTGTGGCATGCTGTGAGGTCACAACACAAACATAGTGTATGGCAGTGCACATTTGTGGCATGAACACCTCACACAGAAAAGTACAGTCATTGCTATCAGCCCAACCACCTAAGAATTGGCACAATACCACTTCATAACCACTGCTTCCACAAGATGAGGTAATCTTAATGTTTATTACACCAGTGTAGTTTCCTATCCTGTTTGATGAAATTCCATCTGGTCTCAGACTAAACTCTACCAGAACAATTAAAAAAATACAAGGGTTACCTCAAAAGTCTGGCCTTCCAAATCCCTGGCATCACACCAGTTTCCCCAAGGGTCTCGCACGCGCCGTCGTCTTGTACGCTGCAACGAGCCAACGAACACCAGGTTAAGCATCAGGCTATGCTCTGCCAAACATTGACCTTTACTGAACTTAACCAGCCATAAAACAATAACGCACCACTTAGTGTCTCATAAGTGTTTCAAGTACAGTTCTACATTAGAATAATCCCACTGAATAACAAGCTCTTTACTTTGGAGTATACTCAACGCTTGGCAAAACGTCAAGAAATAAATCAGTAAGGATTTTCCATGTTTCTTTTTAAAAATACAGGGTGACATCTGAGTAAAGAGCCACAAAACCTACCTAATTCTGACAGCAGCACAGTTGTAACACAATGATGTGGACAATATAAGGTACTACTATTCCTTGCATATGATAATCTCTCTCTCTCTGCTATGGATTTCTTTTCCCATGCGCTCCATTTATTGTTAGGGGATTTGATTTAATTTTATTCTACCAATGAATTAAATATACAAGCTGTCTGCACAGCAATATAAAACCATGGCAATATACGATTTTTACATAAATATCTTGCAAGCCTTTTTATTTAATGAAGAAATAAAGTTATTTCTAAAATCTCATATATACTTGGTCATAAGTGTAAAAGCTCTAAATTATTACAGAAACGTGGTCAATTTATACAGCACATGAATTAGGCATCCTAACAACATGCCAATGGAAAACTCCAATAATTTTCCAGCTAATGCAGGTTTGCAAATTTCACAGGTTTTGAAGGTTCCCTGCAGGAAAGATAAGGGACTTTAGAAACCAACTGCATAACAGAACAGTATTTCACATGCATCTCTCTCTCAGAGAGCAACACTACTGCTCAGACAGTCAAATCAACACTCCACAAGAGAAAAAGAGATGCCTTGCATAGAAAGTGGAAATCAAAAAACACCCTAACACTGTCACATGTAGCTTTGTATTTCTAACTTACCATAGACTGCAGACGCTGAGCTAATTGGTAGGCTTCTGTGGTATCTTTGCCTTCTTTGGATCGTGTTTTATCAGCTGGTTGTGGTCTATTATATACAGCCTGTTCTGTAAGGATGCAAAAAACACACACACAGCATGCTTCGGTAACCTTTGAATCTAGTCATTAATTCTCTCTGGTAAAGGTATATAACACACTGAATATAAATCACAATTAAAAGTCTCTTTGCTTGATCAGGCAAAAGAACGCTGTCTCAGGAGACCAATCTTAAAGAGGAAAAGGTAGTTTTAACTTGTGCATTTTCTAATATTTTCCAACATCAAACATTCTATCCCATGACACATGTATTGTATTATACTTCTGAAGGGGAGCCCTCCACACACACACAAAAAAAAGACTGTCAAACTAAGGTGAGGAGTAAGGATCACGTTCACCCACAAAATGTTGTACTTCACTTAAACCATCATCAGGTAAGCCACAGATATAATTTACACAGTATCATTTCAATAAGGTATATTTCTCCTAACTCATAAGAAAGGGCAAGAAATAACCAGAATCTATATTTAAGGACTGAAGGCATTTTGGTAGCTTAAAAGTAAAAATTAAAAAAAAAACCCCAAACCCTATTTTCTTTGTGAAGATCTATCAATTATTTCCAAGTCAAAAACAAATAGTCTATTGATATGTATATTACAGCAAAGGTGTAAGCCCAAAAAGGTCAGAACCACTTGGTGCAGTCCTACATAAACTTGCAAAAAGTCCCTGCCCCCAAAACACTTGCAGAGAATGACAGTGCCTTGAGGTTTAAGTAACAAAAGTTTATCAACTTTATAAATAATGACTGGCCTTCAAGAGGAGTAAATTTAGACAAAAAGATTCTTTTGAAAAGAGGTTTCCCCCCCTCTTGATTTTTACACCTCAACTAAAAGTATAAACTATCTAACCTATAAACAGACATTAGCATTTATAAAGGCTAAAGTCCTGAATAGATTAAAAGTAAAATCATCTTTTTACCACAGCCAAAGTTAATTGCTCCTATTAATTCCAGGTACGTGTGTATTCGACCAATACAGTTAACATCACCGCAGTTCTTCAGGCCTGGGCGTACTGAAGTTTTGTTCAGGTATTTGGGTTTACATCGCTCCCTGAAACAAAGCACAGCGCATTTTCAAACAATAAGGAAATGAAGCAATACAAATATAAGAACAGTATGCTTTAACTTTCCTTTGAAGGCATTTAACATTTCTTTATATTCGTATATTTGTTTTCTACAGAATAATTAGGACACTCCTGCTACTTGGCACATTTGGCACTCACCCCAACAATTCTAATAGTCGATACTATTTTTGATCCAAAAATATACATATGAAGTAAGATTGTACAGTATGTGCAACAATATACCAGTCATATAATCCACAAAGAAATGTTAGTTTCACAGATGTGAAAGTTTATTATGGTTTTTGGACCGTAGGTACATTCAACTACATGCATACAAAACAGACATAGCATAAAACACAGCTCTCAAAAATTACTAGTGCCAGCAAGCGGTTAATTTATTGACGTGAAATGTGTAAACCTGGTAAACCAAACAACTATTCTGTCATGTTCAGTATTAACCAATTATTTTACCTACCTGATGCAAACAACTTATTAACAGAAGAGATTCTTGCACATTGATTTGTTACACTAACATTTACTGCTTTTTAAACTAAAATTGGAGGTCTATCACATTTTTCTTTAGAAATACAAAAGCTTACAGTTACCCTGGAGCTAGTGCATAAGGCAATAATTAATTTATAAGGCAGCTAAACTGAAGGTGAAAGGAAACAGTAACATTTTAAAAGCTTATAAAATTACAAATCAAAATGAAGCCACAGGAGGACAAACCACTTGGTGAATTACCCTGTCACAGCAATAAATAGGTTCCTTAAAAAGGCTCAAATCAAATGCATTGGAAAATTAATCAAGTGTCTGAGTATTACTCCATGTTTAGAAAAAACTAATTTAAAAAATGGTTTGGTTTTGTTCAATATTATTTGCTAATACAGACCACTCTTGCTATAAATTTAGTCTTCCAGTCTCCTGCAGGAGAATAGGAAAGAATTAGTATGTATTAGATCTCTAAGTAAGGAATGGCTTCAGTGTGAGTAAAATCTGAAGGATGGGACTCAAAAGACATAAAACATGCATCAGAAACATGCCCATAGTCTCATATGCTTCCCCACTAGCTATCCCTAATCACCTAGTTGTAATGTTGTACACTGATTAATATTGCTCTGTTTTCTCTTCCCTGCCTAATGTAATGCACTGAATACACAACAATTGGATAAACATCATTTGTTTGGAACACGCTTTAAATGTTTGACTGCAAAATGTCTCCGTAAGAAAATCAAGACGACAGAAAGGATGAGGGGTTATCTGCTTGGAAACAAGTAGCACTGGTCATAATCTTGTGAAAACAGCCAAAACATCACAGCAGTATTCTGGGCCATCAACACCAAACAACCTCTCTATCCTAACTGCAGCAAAGCAGCACTTAATCACTTACTTCATAAAATGAAATCAAAATATATATATCTTACCACTGATCCAAAATGTAATTTCTAATCTTCAAGTAGCGCTCTGGAGTTTTGGCCTGCCGTCCCTCAAAAAATTCAGGAATAGCTTGTTTCTCTTCTTCCAGGATGACATTCCTATCAATTTCCACTTCCTGTTCTGGTGGCTTAAGCTCCTCTGCTTCCTCTTGATTCTCTTCATCCACTTGATGGGAAGAGTGGAAAAGCATTTCAGTATCAGCCAAGTTCTTCTGTTCTTCATTAAGCTCTTGACCAGCCCACTGCCTGCCGCCATGAAAAGTTCCTCTTTGGTCTTGCTCATTTCTCTCAGGAAATTTGTTAAATTGCCAATACTCTGATTTCACAGATTCATCACCATTTATGCTCTGCTTCTCAGAGCAAGTCATCACAACATTTGAAAGTTCCAGTGTTTCCACCTTGCCTTGCTCAGTCTTTAAAAGGTCTTCTGCAGTTAAAGGAATTGCAGAGTTGTAGACAGAAGAACACGTGTGTTCTCTTCCACCAGTTTCTTGAATTAGACTCTTGTGACTATCGGTTAATTTAAACTTTTCAGGTTCCTGCTGGGGTGCATAAGCAAGCAGCTCATCCATTTCATCGGTAATGTCTACCTCTTCATCATCAGACAGTTTTTCAATTTTCACTGCATTTAGGTTGGGGTCTGCACGGCCCCTCAGGTTTGTAAGGGCCCAAGTCTCTGCCTTTTCTCCATTCTCATCATCTATTGGAAAGCTAGTGCTGCTGTACTCACTTTGGTCCTCTTTTTCAGTGTCATCAATCTTTGCCTGATAAAAATATAAATGGATTTTAGAAAAATTAAGCATTCCCCAACATATAGCAAAGATGAAATACAGATGAAAAGGACTACTGCTTTCTGATAGTTATTTTTTTTCTTAAGTAAAAACTTAAAGACTTTTAGGTGCTTATACAACATTATAAATTCAAGTGGCATTTAAGAAAAGTTGTTTAAGACTTCAGGTGATATGTAGAGCTGAAATAATACTGGACAGTTCAAACTTCTGAGTATTTGAAGAGAAATCTGTTTTCAGTCAAATAATCCACCCAAGTTACAAGCATCAGTAAAGCCAAAAATATTGTTTATAAAAAAGGACTGCCAACAAGATTTGAATAATTCTGATTTGTTTGTCTGTCCATACCTATATCCTAAGCAAGAGGGGGAAGTAAGGGCTTACTTACCATGCACAAGTTGTTCTATAGTAAGCTGGCCGAATGTCAGTTGCTGTTCCGTGCTAGAAGGGTACTATAGTGAGGTGGCTTTTTCTTGAATGAAAGTGTCTGCAGAACACCTGGCACAAGGTAAGACCCTCCTAACCCCCTTTTACTTTGCTTGTTTATTCATACCTAAATCAGGTCAGATTTTGGTCCTAAATGTGTAGATAAGCACACTTTATGTTTTCTTTTAAAAGCAAGGTTACAAGGTAAAGGTATTGTAATGATAACATACCACATATTCATGTTTTCTTTCCAAGTACGTGTAAAGAAACATACTGCTGTACTGCTTTTTCTGGTAACTAAAAAAAGACATTTCACTGTACCTTGTTCTTAAAAAACTGTCTTGCATAGCTCTTCACTTGTAAAACAGTGCGACTTCCAATCAGCTTGGCAATTTTTGTCCACCTTCTGCCAAATTTAGCCTAATTTAACAAAAGAGGTAAAAAACACTACTGATTTCTAACACATTATAGGATCATAGAAAGTTAGGGTTGGAAGGGACCTCAGGAGATCATTTAGTCCAACTGCTCAAAGCAGGAACAGCCCCAACCAGATCATCCCAACAAAAGCTTTGTCTACCTGGGTTTTGAAAACCCCAAAGGATGGAGCTTCTACCACCTATCTAGGTGACCTATTCCAGTGTTTTACTACCCTCCTGGTGAGAAAATTCTTCTTAATATCTAACATAAAATTTCCCTTGCTGCAACTTGAAACCATTACTCCTTGTTTTGTCATCTGCCACCACTGAGAACCATCTAGCTCCATCCTCTTTTGAACCTCCCTTCAGGTAGTTGAAAACAGCTATTAAATAACCTCTCAGTCTCCTCTAAACTAAATACGCCCAGTTCCCTGTCTTTCCTCATAAATCATGTCCCCAGCCCCCTCACTATTTTTGTCATCCTTCACTTTTTGTCACCTTATTTTGTATCATATTTAATACATTTATCATATTTTGTATCAATTTAATACATGAAAATGGGTTTACAGAAGCAATTTGTGATTCAAAAAGAAAAAATAAATCCTATTACCTAGGCACCAGAAAGCCAGAAACTATGCTCTCTGAAGCATCACTAAGTACCTTTCCTTACCTGGAAATCGCTCTTGAACACAATACAGAGAAGACTGCCTACTGTCAGAAAGAATCCCAGGAAAGCTAATTAAGCATTTGCAGGATTAGCAGTATTTGCAGAGTGTTACGACAAATTACATTTTAATCCTGTAAATGCAAGTTCAATTTACTGAACCACTTTAACAGCCAACCAAAACCATGCAAAAAGGTCAAAACATAACAGGCAGTCATCCATCCAAGTAGTAACTAAGGTATTGGTAAGTCACAAAATCAGCAGGCCAGTTCACAACTTGGTGTATTTATTACAGATACTATATTAGTGCCCAAAAGCCTGAACAGGTTGAGACTTTATTGTGCTAGGCCCTGTATGGAAATAAAATAAAGAGCTTCAGAGAGCTTACAGTAGTGTCAAAAGCACCAAACTTGAATTGGCTAGTTTCTATTAACAGGGTCCTACTAAATTCGGTAGTGTCAGAGTCACATTGTAGCCATGGTGGTCCAGGAATTGTGTGAGAAGCAAAGATATTTGTGTGCGATATCTTTTACTGGACCACATACACGGATGGGATAAAGTTAAACAAGCTTTCAAATGCAAGGCATCCTTCATCAGATCTAATACACAGTTAGACAGGCTCATCTAATTTTATTCATACCATATAATTGGTCCAATAAAAGGTTCGACCCCAAAAAATCCTTGCCTCCCACTAAATTGATATTTTCATTTAAATTGCTGTGTAGCAATTGTAATACTATACCTGACAAAAGACAGCAGACCTGGGACATTATTGTTTCAAACCTGCAAGCGATCCTGCGCCAGCAAAACTTGTGTGCTCAGCCCAAGCCATCCTGACAGTACGATGCATCTACCACTAGTCTGAGGGTCGGACCATGGCCTAAGTATGCCTGATTTACCATGCCATAAGGTTAAACAAAAATAGCTGTGTCATGGTATCCATTTTTTAAAGTTTTTAAGCAGAACTATTTTTATGAAAGAAACATTAACAATTAAGATAGCCTACTGATAGCTGTGCAGAAATAAAACAAAACACCAAAAATATGTTATCTTACCAGTCCTTGTTCAAACAGCTCTTTTTCTTCTATTGTCCATTTCAGTGAGTAACTAGCTGATTTCGTAGGTGACCGTGCCCTAAAAGAACAAGTAAATATCTTGCGCTCATCTCCAAATTAAAATAACTTGCAGTAATTTTGGGATAAGCAGGCATGGGCCCAACTGTAATGGGGGGTTTTGTGATGGGGATGTGTGCTACAGCAAAAAAAAAAAAAAGTGTTTAAGATATTTGTATTTGACTACAAGTGGTCTGACAAATAAAACCGTTGTTTAACAATCCAACATAGCTAGATACACAAGACTGATAAAGAAGAGATACACACATACCTTTCATAGTGCATACCTTGCACATACACTGCAACTTAACATAAATCAGAAAGACCATTTAAAAATACAATTCAATAATTAAAAAGTACGTACATGACCTTTCCTGTTTTCTTATGTGGGCTGCAAAATATAAAACACAATTCAACCAGAAGTTAAGTAGTGACTCTTGTTCTTTTAAGGAAACATATATATTTAAATATATTCATAATTAAAGAATCAACACATTTCTCCTAAAGTCTCATCTTTCACCATTACTTTCCCCTAAAAGGGATTTCACCTTTTCATGGACTTTTTTTCAGCTTCCTTCTGTTCAAGCCATATTTTTTCTGGAAGTGATTTATTTGACAAATAATACCTGTCATTTCTGCTAAGGAAATTTGGGATGCACGAAACAGAACAACACACATGTAAACATTCTGTCAAACTATATCCATTTATAATTTATTGCATGTCATGCTTTCAAAACTAGAACTGAAATACTGAATGTTTTACAAGATACTGAGTTAACAAATGAAGGGATGCCTACTTCACTTTCTACACCACAGACTCATATGATTTTGAGTAAGTCAACCAGTCTGTTTCCGCCGTAGCTTTTTCCCCTTTTTACTTGGAAACTGTATTAAGGTAATTTTCTTCTCCTTTCAAACACCTTGCAATACAAGTCTGAATAATTTATTTCCCTGAAAAAACACTGTCACTTTAAATCTGTGTTTTCTTCTATACTACTAAACTCCAAAAGGAAAAAAGAGGACAGGGAAACAAGGCAGCCCATGTTTCCTAATCCAGTCACCTAACCAGCTTGCTGAAATTAGTTGTGTCAGCAATATTAAGAGGGCTCATATTGCAAAAGCCTGTAAAGTGTTTGCTAAACTAGCTGTAGAGTATCCTTGCACTGCAAGACCTTTATCATCAAAAACAAGAGACAGAATTAAGAAGAGGAAAAAAAATAAATCACAAGACTGATGAAGGTCAGGACAACTGAACTATCTGGAAGTTAGACATCATATTAAGTAACATAATATGCCATTCAGAGCATTCTCTTGGGGGCTGGGGTGGTGTAGATGTGGGCATTAAGGCAAGGTCACAGCAGAAGCATTCATAGCAAGGCCCTGTCAGAGTCCAACAAATCTGTGACTTCTGCTAAATACGTTATCACAAAAAGGAAGGAAAAACATTCTCGTGAAATAATGCCTTGCAATTATCTAGATTCAGTCATTTGAGTAAAGGACTGTATTTCACAAACATTAAATAATCTTCATAACACCCATATAAGGTATTAAAGTGGATTTGGCAATGAAGATGGAAAAAGACATGAAAAAAGACTCGTTAAAGTCAAATGAAGCTGCAAGCGGGGCGGGGAGCCAAATGACAGAATTCAGGTATCCCATCTACCACTTCCACGATCTTACTACTAGATCACAGGGCTTCAGGCAACATCAGTAACACCCTTCTCTCCAAAAAATCAGTCCACAATATATCTACTACATAGCAAAACCGTGGGTTTTCCTATGTCCTTCTAGGAACAGACAGAAACAAGCCAATGAAAGGATACTCTTCTTCCAGCAACATTTTCTCAATAACAGCCCTGTTCTCCTCACTGATGGTGCTATCCAGTGTCCATGGCTGTAAAAAATATTAATTTGTATTTTAAAAACAGTGAAGAGGGGAAACCCAGATGCTATAAAAAGCTCTCAGAAAGAGGCACTATCCATTAAAGAATGACTTACGAGGCCGTTATCTGTTTTCCAAGATGAATCGAGGTAGTGATCCTGCAATAAGCCCGAAGCGGTATTGCCATAATCTCTGTAATAAAAATACCAATCCTTTTAAAGGGAAAAATATATCGGAAAATAAAAATGTACATCTTTATTAATGAAAATATTATTATTTTTTTCAAATCAGGTACCTTGTCAGAAGAGCTATAATTTGAACCATTATAATTAGGGACCTACGAAAGTGGCAATACTGCATTTTCTTTTTTTGCAGAAAACACAAAATCAAGCATTTTCTGTGAAAAACAGAGGCCTTTGCAATTTTGGTGGGCTCACTACAAAAAAATTAAGTTACCAACAAGGAAAGGAAAGGGGAGGAAGGGGGGGTGAACCTGAAGTCTTGGAGCACAGGAGCGAAAAGGGGGGTAACGGGGAGCAAATGAGAGGCCAAGCCTGACGCAGGCTCAGTACAGGCGCCAGCCCTGGCCAGGCAGGAAAGCAACAGGGTTTTGGCACCACCTTTTCAGCACCCAGAGACAAGCTGCAGCCCAAGGAGGATTGAGCAGGGATGAACAGTGTGAAGAAATTCTCCAGAAGGGCCAAATACATTTCAGCTCTGAACTATGCAAGACCATATCCTGCAGGGACCTGGCACAGAGATGGAAGCAGGCTGTTCCATACCGCCTACAACGCGCCTCTGAAAACCAGCGTAGATCGACGCTTAGAGTCCTCGGCTCACGTCAACCGAAAGGCTGCTGCAGAGGCTGAAGGTCAGAGCAAGAAACAAGTGACCATGTCCTCACTTTTTAAAAGGACCACATAAAGCAGCTTGGCAAGGTGAGCAGCAGCATTTTCCCTTGTGGAGGCTTTTGCAGTGGCAACCATTCCGCTGGGCAAACTTGATCGCCCTAAGTTAAGGGACTACCTGAACCAAAAAGGTCCAAAAGGCTGGCAGTTTTGCATGTGTGAACAAGCTTCGGCAAAACTGTCTCCCTGCAGTGACTGCTTCAGACATACAGCCCCCAAAATCACCACTGGCAGAGTATGAATCCTTCTCCACGATGCCCAATGAAGGTGCCATCCCTCAAGGTAACTATGTGCTGCATATTTTACTTGTACTTGCGAGCTGGACAGACAGGCTACCTGCCTGTTTTTCAAACAGAGCCAGTCCAACTCACACCTGTCAATTTATCTACCAGGGCTCAGGCTGTAGTGAAGACAGTCATCAACTATGGCTTAGAATTGAACAAGATCGCAGCATTTCTGACCAACAATGCCACATATAAGTGCAAGGCTTTCTTTGATGTGCTCCAAGGAATTGATGTACTGCCCAAAACAATTAACGTCACCCGTAATGTGCACATCCTGTCTTTAGCAAGCGGCATCTAGTGTACTCAGTTCCCCAATGCAGACAGCCTGGTGTCCTCCTCCAAGCACCATCCAGGCCATTAGCGCTGGGACAGGATTTCCCTTGCCAGTCAAAGTGGGGACCCACATGCGACTGCGTTTGCTGTCATCTGAGCCTGTGATCAGATCACCAGGTGGAATTCGTGGTTCAACATGGTCTGTTGCCACACAAGCACATGCGGTACTACAACCACTTTGTGAGCGAGGTGCTGGAAATCACACCCGGCGCACAGTGCATGCTTAAGTTATGCAGTCTCTTGGAACAGGAAGCCATTCAAGATCAAGTGAAGTTTGTGGTGAAAATGCCACCCAGTTCAGAGAGTTTCTACCATGATTTGAAGGCTGGCAGGTTGTGATGTGCCATGCACAAAACAAGCTGATAGATTTGATAAGTCGGGTCAAAGATATGGCGTCACAAGAACTGTTAAGCCGTCAACATGAAAATTCAGTGGAAAAGAGACCTGTTCCAGGCAACAGCTGTAAAGCTGAACCAGTACTACAGGTACAACCCAACACTGCCACCATGGTTCAGACAACCAGCTGTCTCCTTTTTTACTGCTGCTCACACCTGACACCCCAACTAGGTGCCTGTTCTGAGCTATGACCCTCAGCTAATGAATTAAATCAATCCCTGGATGGGGGAAAGAGCATGACAAGAAATGCGCCACTTATGTAAACTGTGTCAAAGAGCGCCAGATGCCTGCAAGTGTTTTGGGACTCGGTGACTTGTTTCCACATCTGCACACCCTAGCAAAATGCTGTCTCACCATCCCAATCAACTCAGTGGATGCCGAATATGCCATCTCCACGTAGAGACAAGTGTTCACTTTGCAGAGCTAGAGATGTCAGCAGTGACTGCTGGTGGATGCTGCATGTTAACTTTTAAAAGCTAGCATGAATTGCCTGTCTCACGGTTAGCACTGAGTAAACTCCTTTTTACAACACCATTAAATAACGTATGGTAATGGTATTAGTTACATTTCATGGTGTTTATAACTTTAATTTCATAAGACGTTTCAGTTTAAAGTTTAATAGAATGCTTAGATTGCTTAATAATGGGTCAATTAATGGCTTCCGCAGGTTTAATCAGGGTAATTAAATACATGCACACCATATATCTGTTGCCTATCAGTTCGGCACCGATAAAAGGGGAAACAACATTATGGACTAGCACCCTTTTTGGTCATTATAGCTGATAATGTTTACTGATAATTATGCCTTCTGGCCAGGGCCCTGGACACCTGGGTTCCCTCTCCCCCCTGCAGGGCCAGGGTCCCCAGATGCCTGGGTTCCCTCGGGAAACGGCAAGCTCCCCCTTGCAGGTGGGCAGCATTCTAGCCTGCAAAGGGTCCTGCTTGCAACCCAGGGCCAAGGCAGGAAGAACGAAGCTATAGCCCAGAAGGCATGGGAAGGGCGGAGCTCTCCACCACTGCGCGCACCCCTCATGGGAGTTGTGTGAGGGAGATGTGCTCCCCCCAGATTCGTGCGCAGAGCAGATGCAGACTTTTTGCTGTGGGCTCAGGGGTCTCTGCTGCCTTTCCCGTGGGAGCCAGCTACATGCTCCCTGCCTGCCTAGCAGCAGTGGGGGCAGCGAGTTGTGCACGCGGCCAGTACACGGCTCCTGGGGCAAAGGAAGCAGAGCAGAGCCCCGAGCCCACATCAGGTACCTGCATCCGCCCTTGCTCCATTCGGCTCTACTCCATTTATAAGCGCCCCCGTGCCAGTACATGTGACACAGGAGGCCACTGGAACATGCAAAAAACAAAAAGCTTATTTATGTCATTTTAAAGTAAACTGGTTATAGGATCAGCACTGGCCAATATGGTTGGTTAATAATCAGCTATCATATCTGCCAAGAAAATCTTTATCGATACACCCCTATAATCAAGCCGCGGTTGCAGGCCACCTGCCAATCTACAGCAGAGGGCAGGATCCCAGAACTCATTGGCCACAGGCATGGGAGGACCCTGCTGATAAGCCCACAAAAATGGCAGCTGGCCCCAACACTGACCAGCAAAGTCAGCTGCCTGCTTCCTCAATTTTGATAGGTCCCTAATTATAATGCAGCTTGTATTCATTCACATGAGAAGTACATAGAATCCAAAAATTAATGCAGTATTATAGTATTATATTCTCTAGACCCATTCTTTAACATTTTACTAAACATAAAGGGTAACCCCAAGAAAACAAGCCTCTCTTTAATACTTTCCCAGATGTCAGAGCCCTTATTAATTGCATGCCTCCCTACTCACTGCAAATACACATGTAAAGTACTGCCAGAAACAATTTGTTTTAGTAAAAGTAAAAATTTTTTTCTGAAAGAGACTGAAAATTAAAAGTGGAAGTGAACTTGTGAAACAAACAGATAAACAAAGACATAAGAATTGCTTGGGAGTTAGGGCCTTGTTACACATTAATTTTACACAGCTCCTGGAGCTTAACCCCTGAACTGTCCACACATTAACACCTGAAACTAGTTTTAACCACACTTTAGGCAGCTTAAAGTAATGCCACTCCAGGGCAGGTTTCTCTCCAGCCCCCAGGGGTGTGACATTCCCACCCATAGGGGGGCAACCCCATGCAAACAGCCTGCAGAGCACATGCCAGCTAGCCAGGTTGTGCGAGACATTCTTTAACTTATTCCTCTAATTTCTTTTTAACATTCTTCTTTTTTTTTTTTTTCTCATTTCTTTCATTTTACCACCCTCCCCCCATTAACTTTCCAGGCCGTTACAAGACTGAAGTTTTATTTTCAACTGTAACAGCACAAAAAGCCCATGTCAAAAAGCCCATGTCTTCCCTTAACCCTCATGTATTGATTTCCCCGTTTGTAAAACAAAAATAAAAACTGTCTCATAAAGGTCCAAAATTTCCAAACAGAAACCGGTAAGTGAAATATAATACGGAATTAAAATTCAATTTTTGTCTTTAATATGAGACAGAGCTGATAACTTATGCAAGAAACTATTCATAACATATCCCATACTGTGATAGAATCAATAACTTAGGGCAGTAGTATTCAAACTGGGGTACAAGGTGCTTTGCCACGAGGTACAAACAGTGAGTAACAGTGTTGCCACGTATTCATGTCTATGTCCCTCTTCCTAACTAAGGAGCTAACATACAGAGACACCTGGGACAGAGGTATGAGCACAAATGTTTTGCAGATAAAACGTACATGGCAAAAGGAGTTGGAAAGTCACTGCTTTAGGGAATTAAGGAACAAGCCTTACAGTAACAGAAATAATTACTTAAGTACAGGCAGTCCTCAACTTACAATGTTTCATGTTACAACGTTTCGTACTTAAAATGTTTATAAATTGTCACCCTGTTTCAACTTTCTGACATCAGTTTCAACTTTACGCTTGATTTGACGCCAAGCCACACCAGCAAACAAGTTTGCTGCGTTGCCCATCTCCCTGGAGAACATCTGTCCAAACTTCCTTGGACACTTTCTTTAAGAAAGCAGACAAGACTCCAGAAAAACCTGCAGCCAGGACTGCTGAGAAGACTCCAGCCAAGAACCCTTCAAAAAGTCCAGCAAAGTCACCTCAAAGAAATCCTTCCAAATCAATATGATTGCTATTTACAATATAAATACATGAATGTAGCTATATTACTCATCTATAATTGATCATGTACAAAATTTTGGGGTATTTTTGGTGAAAACAGGGTATCGGGCCTTGGTTCAGGAACCAATCCCCTATTTATAACATTGTTTCCTATGGGAAAATGGGTTCTGAGTTACAATATTTCAACTTACCACGCAGTTTTCAGGAACCAATTGTGTCATAAGTCTGAGGACTGCCTGTATGTTAAACACCATCAGCTAAGTCAGCTGAGGCCATGAACAGTCATTCATTCAAAACTTTCACTGCTAGAAATGTTTGCAGGAAAGCAAGCAATACAGGTGCTCAATCTGCAGCTGCCCCATCCCTTGTGCTTCTCAGACCAGGGTTACCTGCTCTAGTCCCCCATTCCTGGGGGACAAGGACTGGAGCAGCAGTGCAAAACCTGATCCTCACACCCAGGATCCCTGTGTCAGGAGAGGACAGGGAACGACCAGCATCTGCTCACTCTGCCTGGTTCCCAGTGCCCAGGAGCCAAACGGACTAAGCAGCGTAGCACAGCCCGTGCACGCTCCTCACACCAAGGAAGCTGGTCTGAGGAATGGGCAAGGAGCAAGCAGCGCTTCTCACCTTCAGGACTCTGATGCAAGAAGCAGCAGGCAGCTGCACCTCCTCTCCCTGCCAGCCTACACCGCTCCCCCAATTCCCCTTGTCCAGATCAGGGCGACCCTGACCTGAAGGCACAGGAGCTTTTCCCCACCACTCAAACTCCTCCCTGGACTGGGAGGGCAGACAAACAGCAGCCATTCCCCCTGCCTCCCCAGGCTTAGGAGGGCACGGAGAAGCATTTCTCCACCACTCAACTCCGCCTGAGCCCCAGGAGGAGTCAAGCAAAGGGAGAAGCATCCAGGCACTCACTCTCCCAGGAGAAACTCTCCCTGGAAAGACCTCTACCAGGTCAGAGAGAGGCTGTTTTTCTCCTAGTGCCGCCATCCTTGTTCCGGGAGAAACTGGGCGAATGCCTAATACTCTTGTGGTTTCTACTGGGAGACCTGCAATTCTTTTGGTGGAAACGCAATGCTTCTAAGTGACTTAACTCAAGCTGTATTCAGTAAGCAATTAACCATATTTGAGGGTATCACAGAGAACCAAAGAAACCTAGAGAATTGGGGCTGGAAGAGACCCCTCAATCCAACCCCCTGCCCAAGGCAGGATCATCCCTATCCAACCTAAACTGGACATAATCCTACCATCGGCAACCCCGACACAACACAGACCTAACGCCTGAACCGCTCGCAGGGAAACCAACGTCCACCTTCTGAGAAATGCTGTCGGTCTCGGCTCACGAGATGCCAGGCACTGACCCACGCCCGCGACCGAGGAAGGCAAACTCCCCCCTCAGCCCATAGCTGACCGTGGGGGCGAATCCCTTCCTGGCCCCAAACAGCAACGAGGCTGACGCCAGCACAACCCCTTGCCTCCAAATAAATAACGTGGATAACCTGGGCCTCACTCACTTGCATCTTACAGTGAGCGATAGGAAGTCAATCACACCTACTTGCACACTTATTTGCACACATTTGCACCCCCCCCCAGTGAACGATGTTTTTTACAGCAAATCCGGTCCTTTGACGGCTCCGATACGTTTCCCATTTAAGACCTGGCAACGCCGCGGCCAGTTGACGCAGAAGCAGGCTCGGAGGCAGCAGCCTGGCCCGACCCGCTCCCAGGCCCGCGCTCACCCCGGCTGCCCACCGCCAGCCGCCATCGCCGCGTCCCCCTCGACATCCACATCCGCCTCCTCCGCGGCCGCCATGATGCCCGCCTTCGCCAGCTCTCGCGAGAGGACGCGGCTTGGCCCACTCCTCCCCCTCCGCTTGGGTTCCCTCCGCGCAGGCGCGGAAGCAAGGAGCGAAGTCGCTGCCCGTTTTCTGCCCGCTGAAGACGGCCTCGCTGGGTCCTAGCGCCGTGGGAGGCGCTGAATGTCATGCCCTGCCTCTGAGTTTGGGGGCAGCAGGGACAGCCTCTCTAGGGAGCCTGTTCCAGTGCTTCAGCACCCTCCTAGTGAGAGGTTTTCCCAATATCCAACCAAAGTTTTTCTCAATAGTCAACCTAAGATTTTCCCAATATCCAGCCGCAATTTCCCCTCCTACAACTTGAGCCCACTGGGGATGTGCAGGGCATGCATGCGCACCCCCCGAGCTTGGCAGTGCACCGCCTGCCAAAAGCACCATTGCCACCCTCCCCCCCATTGCTGCTAACACTGCCAGCGGCATCTGTAGGTGGTCGCTGACTGCAGGTCGGCGCTCGCCCCCCTGTTCCCTGCCACCGACACCGCCGCGGGTGCCTACGGGAGCTCCCCAATCACCGCCACCAACGTCGGTGCTGCTGCCTGCAGGTGGTCGCCGTGCCCCTCCAGCCTCTGGGGGTGCGCGGTGTTCATGCTTGAGCCCATTGCTCCTTGTTCTGTCACCTGCCACCACTGAGAACCGTCCAGCCCCATCCTCTTGGCAACTGCCCTTCACATGATGAAATGCTGCTACTCAATCCCCCGTCAGTCATCTCATCTGCAAACTAAATCAACCCATTGCCCTCAGTTTCCACTCAAAAGAGACGTGCCCCAGCCCCAAGGGCTGAGGCCCGAGTCAAGGGTTGCCTTGGGTCAAAAAAGGTTGCAAACCAGTGCCCTCGGGCTTGTGCCTATAGGGAAATGAAGAGCTGTGGCCCACTGGTTTGCAGAAGGACTCAGCACTGTCTTCCGAATAAAAATGGAAAACCGCTCCTGCTGTCAGCCTTCCCAGTAGGGACTGCCCCTGAGCCCAGCGGGGCTCAGCACAAATGAATTACTACAGCCCCAGGGGAGTGACCTCCAAAAATCTTACCCTGCAGGACATGCAAAGACACTGCTCCCCTTGGGCTGATGTTATGAACCCAAACTTATTACGTAACATAAGAAAATGCTGAGAAGTTAGACTGTGAGAAGCCATTTGGATTTTATGGTGCTCTGGTGGCAGCAAGCCCTATTTCTTGGAATATATTGAAAGGTGTTTTTTTCAGGTGGCTTTGACTTGTTAGGGCTGTAAGAGACTTTCTATTCTTTGTGCTAATTAAATAGACATAATTGCCGCATCGACATGAGTGCGGATGTTTGTCCTTGTGGCACTGCTACTTGTCCCCAGGGCAGGGAACGCCTGTGCCACATGCCCTCTGGAGCATGGCAGGTTACCCTAGGCAGGTCACCCTGGGCTACCCTTACCTGGGGTCCTGGGGCCTTCTGGGGCTGCAGCAGTGGCGATCCTGCTGCTTGGAGCCCGGCTGGCAAGCTAGAGTGTGGCTCCAGCCATCCAGGCCCCAGTTTTGGGCCATGCATGCTGCCCCCACATGTGCTTCTCTGCAGTTTGTTTTTTTGCACGGGTTTTTTTGACCCTGAGATCCCTGGGGGTCAAAAACCCACCCCGCACTGCTACTTTGCAGTGCAGAGAACAGCTGAATATGCAGTATGTGGCGCTGCAGATGTGTCTCCAGTGCCACATACCACACAGTCATACTCATCTGGATGTAGCCAATGATGGCAAAGTCAAACTTTGCAAAGGTAAGGATCATGATCAGGAAAAAAAATCAGGTCTTTTTATTAAAAAAAATAAGATTTTTCACAGCCCACAAGAAATAGAAATACCTCCATGTAAGAGAGAAGTCCAATGAAATACTTTATTTTAAACCAATAAACGTTTAATTGCAGTATTGGTAATCTAACCATCCCAGCTTTATATTGGAATGGGGGGTCTTGAAAGATGAACTCCTTATAAACTACAGAAGAACTGACCATTGTCATTAGTTATGCAGTTCTCCAGAGAACTGCAGCAAGTAAGTAGCATAATAATTAAAATGGAAATTAATGTTATAATTATATATTTCTAACATTAAAGAAGAAATTTAATACAATTACGATTTAACCAAACGGTAGCTTTATAATTAGGCTAAACATAATCATGAGTATTATCCATCAACACTAAGCACATTTTTTACTTTTTAACTTGTGGTTTCTAGTAGAGCGTTGCTGATTCCAACCATTCAAAAATACTGTCACGCTCAAAAAAAATCATGAATGTCTGAAAATTCGTGGGAATTTTAGTAGTAAATTCATGTGGCTTATTTTCATTTTGGTTTTCTGAGTTGGTGGGATCCACATCTTCAAGGTTTTCTCCAAAAACACAATAGCGAGAAACTTATGATTTAAAATAAAAGATGGAATTTTTACTTGCATAACTGCTAAAGCTCATGCTTCAAGAAAGGCGCAATATATTATTATATACAATAAAATGGGGACAGTTGGCATCACTATGTAGATTAAAAATAGATTCTTTTTTTCAGCAATCATTATATGAGCCCCAGCATTCTTTTTAGTTTTCCTTACCCTTGTCAGTATGATGCCTTTTATACAGATAAAATTTAACAGATTGAACTAAGAAAGCAATATGCTACCACGCAGGTGGTATGAACTAATAATCTTTTACTTAAATACTGGTACATAGTTTTATTTATATCTCCTGTAAATTCATTTTGTTATGAACATTTTCTTTTTCAAAAGCGTTACAATCTGAGCTTGGTTTTCAGTTGTGTTAAATTCTGCTACTTGCAGTGGAGTCTTTCCGAGGCTGTTAGTGGCTTGTAAGTTTGCTTTCTCTCCCTGAGACCAGCTTACAAGTGAATTTACAGAGTTAAAACGACCGGCTTTGCAAGCACAGTGCAATGGGGTATCTTTGTTGTTATCTAAAGCATTAATGGCTGACCCATGGCTCAACAACAAATTTATCAAGTCACTGTGCCCGTGTTCTGCTGCAAGATGCAGTGGAGTCTTTCTCCAGATATTTTTGTCATCGACATGTTTATTCTTCCCTTCCATCAGGAGGAGTTTTACTATCTCTGCATTGCCTTTGATGCTTGCATAATGCATTGGTGTGCAACCATCCATGTCCTTAACCCCAAATCTGGCTTTTTTGGCTAAGAGAAGTTTAACTATATTGAGATCATTTCCCATAGCTGCCATGTGAAGAGGCGTCTTCTTCTCCTTGTCTGTGACACTGATGTCAGCATTGGAATTAATAAGCAACTCCACCATTGCACGATCTCCTAATTCAGTAGCAAGATGTAAGGGTGTCTTTGACTGCTTATCCTTAACATTAACATTGGCTTTATGCTGCAGCAGTTTTTGAGCAACATCAGCATTGCCCCTTTGGCTTGCAATATGTAAAGGAGTGACTAACTCCTTTGTGACAGCGTTAATTTTGGCCCCAGCATTGATTAATATGTCAACGAGTGCTTCCTTATTATGAAATGCAGCAATGTGCAGTGGGGTTTGATCTCCCTGGCTTGTGATGTTAGCATTCATCCCTTTGCTTAGAAGCAGACTAGTGATGGAAACTGCCCCAGCTTGAACAGCTAAATGTAAAGCCGTGTCTGAATTGGGCGTCTTCTCCTTCAAGCTGGCTCCTTTTTCAATTAGCACTTCTGCAGACTCTGTTTTACCCAGTTCACAAGCCATGAGTAAAGGCGTGTACCCCGTTTCGTTGTAGACATTGATATCTGTGCCTTTGTCTACTAAAGCTGCTACAATGCCGTGCAGGTTCTTCTGAACAGCTTTAAAAAGAGCTGACACCATTGTGTCAGGGGACAAACCTTTAAAATATTCTAACAGTACTCCGAAAATGGATTGGTTGTTGCTATTGAAGGCTACATCAATTACATGGAAATCAATGCTAGCTCCAGCTTCGAGCAGTACTTTTACAGTCTTCTCAAATCCCCGGGAAACAGCGTAGCCCAAAGCACTTTGCCCTTTCTCATCCTTTGCATCAACTGCGGCACCATTCTTTAAAATGATTTGTGCCAAACTGCTGTCATCTTTGAGAGCTGCCATGTGCAAGAAGTTGTGCTGGTTCCTGTAAAGCTTTGCCTCTTCTTTCAGGATCCTGTTCAATATATGACTGTGGTGGTTCTGTGCAGCCAAATGAAGTGGAGTTTTGGCTGCTTCATCTAAGCTATATATGTAGGCACCGGCTTGGAGTAGCACTTTCACTGCATCATCGTGGCCTTTTTCAGCAGCCCTGTGGAGTGGTGTTTTCCCTTGACTATCCTTCACTTCTAGCTTAGCACCTTTTTTAATTAAATATTCCATTACTGCAATCTGACCATTAGCAGCTGCAATATGGAGGAGTGTTTCATATGAGGAGTTGACTGCATTAATATCATTCTCCTTCAGCATTTTCTCTAGGTTAGAAAGATCACCCTTTGCAGCTGCACCAAAGATACTAATAGTAGCAGAATGGTCCTTTTCCGTTTTTGCTGCTGGCAAACTTTGTGTTTCTTTAAATTTTTCTTTAATAACCCTTTTTCTCTTTATCTGTCTAGGAATATCTGTCTTCTCTTTGTGTTGCTCTTTGGACTTTTCAATCCAATCCTTGTCCTTTTCAAGTAGGTACCCTACTAGTTGTCTTCTAGCATCACCGATACTTTCATTTACATCACTGACATATCTCCTCACACTGTTGTACAGATTTGGCTCTACTTGTTTTAAACATGGATAAAAAAACAGCCTGCAAGCTCGCTCACCTTGAGAAGCCAGGATATCCAAAACCCGCGAGTTCTTTTCTATCCGTGTTCTGTAGTACGACAGAGCCATTTTTTTCTCTGGTGTAAAGATACCATTGGTTATCAACCAGTTAAGAAGATGGTCCGGATTGTTAATGCCTTCCACCAGTTCTTCTTTTTTTGTCTGTAGGACTTCTACTGCATATGGATTTGTAAACAAGCTGGTCGAATGCATGATGATCTAGTTAACTCACCAAAACAGATTAAACCATCCACTGAAGTTGGAGCTTGAATATAAAACAGCAGAACAGGATCCCATTATTTCATAGGTTCATTCCTAACAAGGTGCTGAGCCAGCAAATGCAGCTCAACAAGCAAGCACTGAAGGATACCGCATAAGAAATCCCAAAGGTCTCACTTTTACTTTACCACTTTTGTTTGAAGTTCTCTGATCCCCTTTGCTCTTCCTTAGCAACAAGGCGAATCCAGTAGCATGACAAAACCGGAAGCAAGCAACATAGTATATTCTGTCCCACATGGCTATTTTTTACAAATGCTTTCTAATAAAATTGAGGCAAAAATGCTTTTGTGAAATTCACATTTAAACAGCAGACATTTACTTATCACATTCTTCTTTGGTAAAGAAAAAAAACTTTGTTTGCTTCTGGTAGGCGGTGATGTGTCCATTCTGTTGGATATGACAAAATTGGCAGCCTAACTACCGTTGCTATGATTACAATACTTTTGTTTGATGTCAGATGAAATTGCACACATGATTAGTCACAAAGGAGGAGCCCCATAATAAACAGTAATTGAAATAACGACTAACACTGCACAAGCATTAATAATGTAAAACAAGACGTTAACATGAATACAGCATTTCAAATTTGTTTTAAACATTAAGATCACCAAGCAGATACAACTCCAAGGCACATAAACCTGTGGTTTGTCCTCCTGATTGTAGTTTAGTTCAACTGGATTCCCCTCCCCACTATCCCCATTCCTTTTTTTAATAATAGTTTTATGAAGAGATACAACATGTTTAGAATGTTTTAAGAACCAATTTTTCAGCTTTAGTCTATCCCATAAAGACACACAGCTTTAGTCTATATACACTATTTATGCAATTAGATTTGTTTCCATTGCTAATTGTCAATTTTGTTTATAGTCAGGACAACACAGGATGCAACTATTTAAAGAAAGGATTTTGACTTTCCTGCTTTTCTAGCATGGAAGCAACTGGCCTCTTTGCTACCTTGATCTGGGTTAAGTGCAGCAGTGATACCAGATGAACTAGGACAGGGCTGTCCAACTTCTGAGCAGCCGGGGGCTGCCTGCTGCACTTTGCACAGGCTGCCCACCATGCACGCTCTTTGGTGCCCCTGCTGGGGGGCAACTCAGCCCCTCCACTATGCAGGCAGTATGAACCCCCAGCTTTGCTGTCACCATCTCATGGGCAGCATGCTCACCAGGCCCCTTCCTGCTATGCTGCCTTGCCCCAGAGACCTTGGCCCCCACAGCAGTAGGGGTGATGGGAATAGCAGCCAGGCAGGAGCCTGCAGGCCATATGTCACCTGCAGGCTGCCAGTCGAACAAACAGCACTGAACTAGGATTTCTACTCCAACTACTGAAGTGTGATACAAACTGCAGCTTGACTAGGTTGTGGATTGTCAACACTGTGCCCAACTAAATTGTTGACTAGTTCTTTTCTAAATTGATGACTACAGGATGTTCTGGATTTTCGGTCTGGACCTTGAGTAGCAAATACTAAAGGAAGCAAGAGCAGAATAGTGTGTTGAACTGCATTATCATTAGCTAGCAATGCCTTTGCTTAGTACGTTGTCAATTTAGGATTGATCTTTGTTGGGTTCTTTTTTGACCAGTTATGCAGATCATGACTGAGAGGTTGTGGACTCTCCATCCTTGGAGATTTTTATGACCTAGCTAGATAAAGCCTTGGCTAGGATGATCTAGTTGGGGATGGTCCAGCTTTGAGCGGGGGTTGGACTAGATGACCACCTGAGGTCCCTTCCCACCCTCACTTTCTGTGAATCTATGTTTCTAACTTCTTGAAGTAGACAACACTACTGTTGAAAAGCAGTGTTCAGATCATGTTGAGCTTTCACTGCTCACCACCTATTAGGGTCAAAGCGAATGCCAAAGACTAATTTTAAATAGAGATCTGTGACAGGGGTCCATCCCTGGGCCTTTCTAACGTAGGCCTGACCCTCTGTCTCTGGGCTACCCACCCACCTTTCTCATCTGCCATGCCTTGATGGAACAATAATTATGATGTTACTCATGTGGGAGGCGGCCCATTTACTACCCCAATGCTAGGGGTCACTATCCACCACTCCAAATCTCCCCTACATAGTGGTCCACACCTCGCAAATAGTACATAAATGTTGACCTACGCCCTAGGGCATTGGGTCAACTCACTCCCTGTCATTATGCCTCCTGGTGCTGGAGTCTGCTTCCTGTCTCTGCGCCTCCTGGTGCTGGTTCCCCTGGCACTGGGGTCTGATCACCCCCTGTCACTGCACCCCCACCCCCAGCGCTGGGGCGTTACACAGTACTGTGCCCCAATGAGGCCTTCTCCTCCCCAAATAGCCTCAGCCCAGTGCACCAGATAAAACAATAGCATAAATATGAGCCCCTGGGCTATAACATAATACAAGCCACACTCTAGCTCCTTAAAAACCCCAAACTGCTCCTCACTTATTGAGCACCCCCAACTCTGGGTACCTCGTAGGCTCCTGGAGCCTCATTAGCCACAGCAACAGTCTGGCCAGCAGCTACAGCATTCCTGGGTAGTTCTGCCATGCAGGAGCTCTCTTCCCCTAGCCACTTGCCAGAAACCTCCTCCTGTCAGCTTCAGCCTTGGGGTTTATATGTGCCCAGAGGCCTATCCCCTTCCTGTCAGCTGACTGGCCTGGGTGGTTGAGCTATTAACCCCTACCCTCCTGATGCTTGGTGTTCCTGTAGATTCGGGTTTTAAAGGGGCAGTTGTGCCTCTTAGTAACAGGGCTAGGGTTCTCTGTTACAAGGTCCTTAGGCCAGCTGGTGTCCTACTATAATCCTCCGCAAGCACTATACCACTATGTCACACTTCTTTAAACTGCCAGGAAACCATGGGAATTTGTGTGTGAGCAGCTTGGGTCTCCCCTGTGGATGTGGCTTTGTCTCTGCCCTAATTCCTCCCCTGAAGATTAAGTGGGAGTTAGGTTTTCTGAATTGTGGAACAAGGTCAAACACTGCTGTACTGTCCAAAAAAGGACAAATAAAAAGGCTCTCCAGTGAAGCTGTGCACATAAAACTGTTTACAACCTATGATTCTCTTAGATCCCTTGTTATAGAAATCTGAAAAAGGGCCAAACCACTACATTATAACTTTCCTTTTTTTTCAATTGGTGCTTTTTGAAATGTTCTAGAAAAAAGTCATTAGCAATGAAGACAAGGGTCAAACGCTTATTGTATAATAGACCTGGAGTGTAAGTGGGCCCCAGCTTATAGTCATAGAGTCATGTGTTTATGCTTTCCTTATAATGATGCCCTATTTAATGAAATCTTATATTTAACTCATTATGACATTCAACATTCTCACAACATATTCGTTGAGACTTTATTCATCAGTAAATGTGGGTCCCACATATATTGCTCCTGGTCCTCAGGATCGCCCACAGGCTGTGGGGGCACTCCACCCTAGGTCAGCGGGACTGGTTGCAGGGGGAGCATATGCCCCCCATTCAACTAAGGAGACACCAGTCATCCATGAACAAGCTACTGTGCAGTCAGCATCTTGTGTAGACACAGCCAGTGTGTAATGCTTGGAGTAAAAGTAAATAAAGCGCCAAGCCTGAAAAAAGTTGTGTCATAATTGAAGTAAGGGAGTCATTCCACTGAACTGTTACTAATGCATTTCTTCCCTGGATCTCAGAGGAGAAAAGGTGTTATTTTCCCCATTTTAAAGACTGGGGGGAAGCTACTGAAAAATAACTTAAAATAATGTGCCCAAAGTCAGAGAGCAAGCCAGGGGCAGAGTGAGAATCAAAATCAACAAAAAGGAAGTCCTGATTTCATTTAAGACCTGGGAGGTTGCCATTAATTTCAATGAGGTGAGGATTTTATCTCAGGTCTCCTGCCTTAAAGTACATTGCCTTTTCCACTGAATCACACTGCCTCTAAAATATTTTCTGAGTAGTATATTCAGTGTGGTTACAACATTACTTTTAATAATTTTTAGTTCTATGATTTTTTTTATTTTCCTCAGTACAATTATAAAGATTATTTTAGTAGAAACATGATTTTATGAAATAGGCAGTAAAAGACAAGGTTTTTTAAATATATATTTTGACAGCCAGCCAGACATCTATTTGGCAGATTTGGCAGCTAGTTTTAGAGCACAGTAATTTCTTATACTCATTCTCAAACTTTATAGATTCAAGGCACACTTTGTTAGACTCAAGGCACCATAATTTTTGTGAGTTGAAGAGTACCTCATTTAAAAACAAATGTATTTATTACAGTGCTTACCTCCTTGCAGAGGGTCCAGGTAGGGAGAATCTAAGCCTGTCTTTATCTGCTTATCTTATACTTCCAGTGGTGCTTTTTAAAGGACCTCATGGCACCCCAGAGTGCCCCAGCATCTTGGTTGCGAATCACTGTTCTACATTGTGGACAGTAAATTCTATATCACTAAATTAACCATCACCCTGTACCACATAATGGAGATAGCTATAGATGAGTTCAGCCTTTCGAGTCAATAGATCTGAATTATTTTCCCAAATCTACCAGGGACTCATTCTATAATCTGCCCATTATTTTATTCCTGGCCCCAATTTAGCAAAGAATTTAAGCATGCATCTAATCTTAAACACAAGGAGTTCATTTCGCTTCAGTCTTGCTGAGTCATGACTTCTGTGTCTTAATTATCATATCTGTAAAATGGGGATAATACTACTGGTTTTTCTTCTCAGGATAGATTAATAGTCCATGTTCACTGCTGCCATAATGCAGCTATGTTGCTTTCAATTTTGGAATTTGCATGTGCAGAAATAGCACGGGATGCTGCCTGCTAGTACATAGGCATGTGTTTTGAGATCCAGAGATGAACAGCATTGCGCACATGCCAAGTTTTACCTTTACCATATGTTGCACAAAATTACTTGGAACTCATTAAAAAGAAAAAGAGAGAGAAGTTATAATAATCTTGAGAAGCTTGGTCAATGTCTTGATACTGTCCTAATATGCTATAACATGATTTTACTTCTAAATATGTTCAGTAAATCAATGGTGCAGTAAACCCAGGTAGCCTCTGGGTGGAACATCTGAACAATTTATGAACTAGCTCTATTGGGAGAAAGGCTATTTTCATTATATTGGAAAAAACATAATAAAATGATATGTATTAATTATTGAATTCAAATCATGATTTGTCACATATTATAGTTCTTTAAAGTACTGCACCATACATTTGAGACGATGATCATACTTGTCACGATCATGGTAATATTTATTCCTGGGACAAGAGTCTCGGGTTTGTTAGAGAAAGTAAGAGAATATCTGGAAATACTGTTGTTTTATGGACTATTTTTTGAAGATTAAGCTTCTTAAAAGTAATCCTGTAATTCAGCGGTTCTGCCCTGTGTGCTTTGCCATGCTGTCCCAGCCCTAGAGGCAGGGGTAGGAATGGAAACCTGGATCAGGAAGGGGGAGCCTTCAGACTCCACTGACAGTAGCAGAAGAGCAATCGGGACAGTGGTGTTGGGAATGGGGCTGCAGGTTAACCCCCCGGGGGCCACCAGTTGGACAGCCCTTGTCAGCAGTTGACCTATGCTAAGGCTCCCAAAGCTACTAACACTGCTACTTGCGTGACCAGAAATCGGCGCTTTATTTTTTACTGCATAACCCGGTGCCAGTCTTGAACTTACTAAACAGGCCCTTACTATTTAATAGCAGAGGTCCATATTTTTGGTCTGGGCTTAATTACTTTCCCTTTTCAGGACTTGTTTTTGCCATGTGAGGCAGGTTTTCTGTTCAGTCAAGTGTAGTTGGGTGGATGGGGCTTAGAAATGGTACCTTTTGAATTCTTATCGCGGGGCGGGGGGCGGTTTCCCTAACTTGTAACTCATGAACATCACCATAAATATTTATTTTAATTTGATTTTTATTTATATCAACGTTTTAAATATTTTAAGTGGATCCAGAATAAATCACACCTTCAAAATGTTAAATCAGCATTATGGCAAATGATCTTTTACTTGAAACTATCAGCAGAGGTCACTGTTTCTCCATAGAGCAAGTTCAGTGGGCAGAACTTGGCATGGCACTCTATAACTAATCATCCAGCTCCAGCTGTGGTTACTGTCTTCTGTTTAAATGACATGTAATGCAAGCGAATGACTTCCAATAACTTCTTACATTCTCTGGGGTATTTTCCTGATAAAACTGATGGAAAGCCAAACATATAAATATCAACGGTGAGTGAAATGGTGGTGTTAATATTTCCCAAAGTGTATTTTAATTTCAGTTAAGCAAGACAATTGTCTGTGGTAATGCCAACTATTTATTGAAAACATTTCTGCTGCAGAATAACTAGTCTGTAAGAGATGCAGAACCCAAACCGTTATATGATTTTCATGAAGAATACGCAATACCTTGAAATAATCAATGATAATTAACAGATGTGTGTCAAGCACTTAACTTTTTTGGGGGTGCCTGGAGGTTTGCTCGTGGCTTGTCTAGCTGAAGTTGTAATGTATATCTGAATCCAAAGGCTAAATACCCTCTGTGTTAGGAGAGTTTATTATTATGATCAGAATTTATTTGGCTCCCATCGCTGCAGTATCTGAAGAGGAGGTAGGCTGTATTTCAGAAAGAGAAACCAAACACCATGCTGAGCCTACAAATTCCCAAAAGAAAACCAGGTGAAAAGTAAAGAGGGACATTTTGCAGTGCCCCAGCTTTTGCTTATTCACATTTCCAACTGGATTTCAGAACTAGGGCCTAGATTTGAAGAAATCTTGGCCACCTGCTGGTATTTTAAAAGCAACACCCACTAGTACAGTGCTACATCACTGGAGTTTGGAGCACTGCAGTTGCACTGAGCCTGTATGTTAACACCATGAACCTGAGTGAAAGCCTGTTAAAGGCAATGGACAGTCTAAAGCCAGGGGTGGATAATGACCCAGGACCTGGGCCACCTGATACTTGGGCCTCACCAGTTTGGAGCCGTTCAGACACAGCAGGCAGTGCTATCAGTTCCCTGTTGGCTGCTGGAGGACCTGTGCAATGCCAACCCAGTCTTCCAAGATTTTAGTAAGGGACAATTTTCTGCTCTGGGTAGTGGTCAGGGCAAGTGTCTTTGGGCTTCATGCTCTTTGGGCCTTGGGTCCTACGAATCCTTTATCCACCCTTACTTAAAACTGGTGCTTTTACTGTCATAATTCTGTTCGTCCCCTGGCTCATGTCCTACTGTCAGGTGTGTTTCTTGTGTCTTAGCCAGTGCCCGGTTCTTGGTGTAGGGTCTGATATGGATTTTTGCAGTGTGGACTGAATGGGTTCAAGGGTCTTACTGAACAAATTTCAAGGAAAAATTGGGGACATATTTTGCAAACTCACTGAAGCAGGGACGCTGTTCTATTCAGGTCCTAGTACACCGCTGCTTGCTTTACAATTAGTAAGTAATGCTATCATGACTGGTGTGCTTTCATTCTGTTTGTATTTAAATTGCTACTGTTTCTTTCCAAATGCAATCCTATATTCTATTTAATTATAAAGGAATAAGGAGAGGTACCTCCATTTGTTACTGAGTGTATACATGCATAATGGAGATTACAGTTAACCCCTTAAGACTCTGATCCTGCATTGCAGTCATCATAGGTAAACTGATAAAGAGGCAAAACCGTCTTTTAGTGTGAGACTGGGGCCTGACATACTACAGTTAAATGATGATCGAGTATTAAATCCATATGTATAGAGAGAAACGTACATTATCATTTCCATTTTGGACTGATTAAGAAAAAATTAAATAGCACTGAAACCATATTCTATAGTTCATTATTTTAAATTATCAGATGTTACTTTCTTAAATGCCCCTTTCTACGTGGAGTTGTGTTGCCAAATGTTTTCTTGAGAAACTAAGTAATAAATCTAAAGAAAAAAAGACCTGAAATTTTGCAGCTTATAGTTTTGCCTCCATTCAGGAGATAACATTTTTTATGTTGGAAATATGGTAACTGGTATGGAAACTAATTATAAAATGCTAAAAAAAAGAAAGCTTTTAAATCATGATGATGATGAATGCAGTTGGAAATGTAGTCCTATTTTTCCAAATACAAAAGCTACTTTTCAAAAGCAAAGAAATATAAACATGGGACCCCTAATTCACTATGATTATCACTAATTATTTTGTGAAATGTTTATGTTGTTCTATACGTGTTCTTAATATTTATTTACTTAAGCCATGTGCACACACAAGCTGCACTGGTTTAATTGATATAGTTTTAAAACTGAGTCAATGAAGCCAATGCATTCTAATATGTAGATATTACTAATTTTGAAGTACTAAAATTGGCTTCAGTGTTTGACAAGCCTCAACATAAAGCAGTTACAGCAGAATACTGGCAGCCGAATCATTAGCATAAAATTTAAATGATGCAAAAGTATTAGGTTTCTAAATGCTGAGGCAGCTTCAAGGATCAGCAAAACCAAATAAAGCAAGTGCCAATTTGTTTTTTTTTCAAAATGGGCAGATTTTTTTTTCTTTCCATTTAAAACCAAATAAACTCTTGTGGGTTTGAGTCAGGAACATACATTTTGTCAGTGAAATCATGCAGCAGGAAATATTTTATAAGAGTTCCCTGTTTAACCCTGTAAGGCCAAGATCCTCTTGGGATTTCCTGAGTTCACTGGGCTGACCTTTCTGCCTGTGTTTATTCCCAGAAAAGGAACATAACGGCGCTAGATGACTTCCACAAACGGCTTTATGCTCTGTAATTCTAGAGCAATTATCTCCAAGTAAGTTACTATAGCTTAATATCAGTATGCAAGTGAAATTTGTCCTTTGTGCTTACAAAACGTCCATAGGTATTTTTAGAGACCTATCTACCATGACTTTAAAAGGAAACAATGTTTTACCGTGCCATAAACCAGGTTTTTAATTGCTATTATTTATTAAGTTATTACAGCTAGATGTCAAATATTGGACACAGTGCAGACATTTACCTAAATGAAGTCTTGCTAATAAAGTGGAACTACATCAACTTCTCCCCACCCTTAGGTTCTGCCTCCTTCCAAGGAAATCCATTTACAGTAAATTGTAGATGAGTTTTATTTGTTCTGTCAGAAGGATTTGAAAGTAGTTTTTATTAGTTCCACAGCTGGATTTTCTTTGCAGAAGCTAAAGAAATACAATTACAAGGCTTTCTGAACTCAATGTAGACAACCACATCATCATTATTCATTCCAGTAAGAAATATGGTTTCATAATTAGTCTGAAAGATTCACTGACTCTCCAGTTATAATGGCAGCAAGTCACTAGGTTCCAGTGACACCAGATAGGGGCTTTGGTTATATAATTAGGAGAGTAGACATTAAAGACAGAATCAACCGTTCTTCAAAGAATCATAGAAAGTGAGTGTTGGAAGGGACTGCAGGAGGTCATCTAATGCAACCTTGATCAAACCAGGACCAGTCTCAATTAGATCAAGCCAGCCAAGGCTTTGTCTAGCCAGGTCTTAAAACTTCCAAGGACGGAGACTCCACCACCACTCTGGGTAGCCTGTTCCAGTGCTTCACCACCCTCCTCTTGAGAAAGTTCTTCCTAATCTCTAACCTAAACTTCCCTTGCTGCAACTTGAGCCCATTGCTCCTTGTTCCTTCATCTGCCACCACTGAGAACAGTCCAGCTCCATCCTCTTTGTAACCCCCTTTCAGGTAGTTGAAGCCTGCTATTAAATCCCCCCTCAGGCTTCTCTTCTCCAGACTAAATAAGCTCAGTTCCCTCAGCTGCTATTCCTAAATTGCGTGCTCCAGCCCCTGAACCATTGTTGTTGCCTTCCACTGGACTCTCTCCAATTCATCCACATCCTTTCTGCAGTGAGGGACACAGGACTCCAGATGTGGCCTCACCCGTGCCAAATACAGGGGAAGAATCACTTCTCTTGATCTGCTGGCAATGCTCCTACTAATGCAGCCCCGTATGCCATTAGTCTTCTTGGCAACAGGAGCACACTGATGGCTCATAGCCAGCCTTTTGTCCACTGTAACACCCAGGTCCTTTTCTGCAGAGCTGCTGCCCAGCCAGTCAGCCCCCAACCGGTGAATGGGATTGTTTCACCCTAAGTGCAGAACTTTACACTTCTCCTTATTGAACCTCATGACATTTCTTTTGGTCCAGTCCTCCAATTTGTTGAGATCACTCTGAATCCGAGCCCTGAACTCCAGCATATATACTACTCCCCGCAGCTTGATGACATCTGCATATTTGCTGAGGGTGCACTGCACCTCATCGTCCAGCTGACTGCAGCTAGGTTCTTCACTAGCTAATCATGTTCATCCCAATACGAAGAAACAAGGCAATTCAGCTTAAAGGGAGATTTCTCAACAGTGGCAGTTGTACTTGTAAATTGACTTATCTTTTTGTCCAGAGTCCCATTCTTAGAGTTTCTGTCATTCTTTCACATTAAACAGAAATCAAATAACACATTAAAGTTCCACTTGTATTTGATTAATATTTCCTTTACATTCAACTATCCATCTCTGTAAAATCTACCCAACCATCTCCATCTCTTCAAAACATTTCAGTTGCTTAAACAATTCAAATTCGACTGGGAACTAACTTAACACTTTCTATACCTGTAGTTTTGAATCTTTTAAAATCACAGTATTTTTCTTTCCTTTTCCTGAAAAACAATATTTGTGAGTTGTTTTGTTTCACCCTTTCCCTGTTCCATTTAGGTCAATATTTTTTTTTTTGGCCTATTCCCATTCTTGTTCCTAGTTATCATTAATTTTACTTCTATAAGTTGCCTTCACTTCACAGTTGTAATACAACAACATTACATTTAACTCTTCTGGCATAATAGTGTTCAGTAATTACTTGCTTCATAAAGCTTTTTTGAGTACTTATTTAGTCAATCAACAGATATGAAAAACTTATTCTCTTTCAAAATGTGGCCTCACTGCTAGAGTGGTTACTTATGCCACGTGCTGGCTCTCTCTCTCCTACTCCAGGCTGTTTACAAACTGCTTCCTCTGTTTTCTGGCTGGATCCTAAACCTGAATGATTTAACTTGTTATTTCTATCTTGATCACCCAAGAAGCTTCATATATTTCTCAGGATGATACCATCTGGCTCCTTGTACCTCAGGGAGACTTTAATTCACTGAAATACTGAGGCATCTGCTTAACTATAAGAAGATGTTTATGTCCACTGAAAGTGAATCCATGTCACATTCTCAATGACTACAGCGCAGCATCAATGTGTTCAAATTGTTTTATTGTGCAGAGATGGACGAAAGAATACTCTCAACCATGTGATTAAATGCTTTACTAACTATGGGCCTCAGCCATTTTCCTAGCTGTCAGTTTGACTTAGAGAGAAATACCCTTGGCGGTTTGGATGGTTTCCATAAAGCGCTACGCCCTGACAGCTCCTCCAAAATCATTGTGTTTGCTTTCCTTGGCACTTCCCAAAACATCTTTCTCTGTTCAGCTGCACCTGTGATAGTCCAGCAAGTCTGTTTGTTCCCAAGCCATTCTCTCTTCCTACTCCAGTTTCCATCCAAATGGTGATTTATGCAGCAAGGGAAAGACATGGCCTGGCTGCCGCCTCAGTTTCCATCACTTTGCAATCCATGTGCAGTCTAATCTAAGAGACTCTTTAATTTCAGACTCCTCCGTTGCAGCATCCCCCCCCCCCCCGCAGAACCCACTCTTTCGTTCCTTCTTCTTACAGAATTGACTGCAATATTGAGGTGTGATTGCAGCATATGTAGTCCTGAATTCAGTAAGCTTGAGTAACAACACCAGTGAAGATGTGGGGGCATGGATTCCAGTGTGGGCTAACCAGCCAAATAAATACATAGGGTCTCCTGACATAGGGCTTCACTGACATATCTTGATTGGTACTGTTACCTAAGCTAACCACTTAAAATTAGTATGGTTATATCTACCAAATATGCTACACAAATGCAGTGGAGATATGCCCACAGACCGCTGGCAAGCAGTCCAGTTATTCCAGATTTGGGCCCGTTTTCTTTCTTTCTTCACAATTCTGTTGGTTTCTACCTTCCCACTCACAGCTTCACTAGCTCTTTCATATTATCTCCTCTTCGGGGAGAACAGAGAGGTAGCAGTATATTTTGGAAGGGGTGTCAGGATTTTGCCTTTCCCTGATTGGGTCTCTTCCTCATTTATACCAAACAAACAGTGTCCTTTTTTTCTGGCTGGCACAGCATTTTTCCCAGCTTTCCTGCGAGGGTGACTGAAGCTCATAAGGCTGTGGGAGAATGTATTTGCAATAGTATAGAAATGACAGCTGGGGATTTTGAGGGGGGTAGGTTGATGAGAAGTGTCAGTAATTTTGCTATATCAAATAGAAAGGAATTTACTATGTAGATGGAAACTTAAGTATTTGGAACTTTACCCTTCTGGCCCTGATCCGCTGTTGCTACCATTTTAAATGCTGTCATCTGGGAGGCCCAGCCATGAAAAAGGGAATTGTGGGTGTAGCAGAGCATCTTTGGTGCCTGTCACTTTAAAGGCTTAGACCAAGCAGCACAGCAGCCTGCAGGTGGTTGCACTCCCAATCAGGGGTCACATGGCCATCAG
>NW_017728993.1:11458076-11459528 GCF_001723915.1 Gavialis gangeticus | reverse complement strand
CATGACCATCAGGAGGCTGCCTGATTGAGGAAGAGGGCTCAGATGCTGGCAACAAGAGCAGGCTTGAGCAGAGCAGCCAGCAGTTTGCTACTAGCAGCCAAGGGGGAACATCACGCAGCTGGAGCTGCTGCTCACATAACATCTTAGAGGTACAGGGCAGGAATTATGGGGATGTCAGGAGGTTTCTGGTCTTGGGGAATGATTTAAAACTTCACCCTGCTGGGGATGGATGGTGTGGTGGGGTTGCCTGTGACTAGGAAATGCCACACTGGTTGCTTCCCTAGTGAAAGGCGAGTATGGGGCACCTTATAGCCCCAGCACCAACAACCTGGTGGGTAACCCAGAAGTAGGGACAGGAAAAGGGCCAGGCATGTCTATAGACACCTGAGCCCCACGGGGTGTAAGACCCCAAGGCCCCAGTGAAGGGGGACTGAGCGGTGTCCCCAGTGAGGGGGCAAAGTGCTCCAGTGTGTGAGCAGTATAGTGACCCCAGTGAGGGGGCATGTAGTGTATAAGAAGCCACGCAGAGTACGGTTGCAAGGGTGGCCTGAAGGGCTGCACATGTGTGTGCAGAGTAGGGTTTGTGTAGGTGGACCTGAAAGGCTGCACTGGAATGCACAGAGTAGGGTCACAGGGGTGGCCTGAAGGGCTGCATATGTGTGTGGAGAGTAGGGTTTGCGTAGGTGGGCCTGAAGAGCTGCACCAGACACACAGAGTAGGGTTGCAGGGGTGACCTGAAGGGCTGCGCACAGGTCAGCCCCAAATGGTTTGATGAGAAGTTGCAGGCCCTAGTAAGAGGGCACAAGTGGAGGCACTAGTGAGAGGGCAGGAGGCCCAGGCACATACGAGGATGCCAGTGGCAGTTATGATTTTGGATGCCATCTGTGAGGCATGGGACATTGTATAGGGAAGGTCGGAGCTGTGTATAACACCCTAGGCTTTGGGGCACATAATGGGCAGCCTCCTGTATTTTTATATCATTTTAAAACAGCAAGACGTGGCAGACAAGACAAGGCAGTCTGCCCTAGAAAGTTGGGCAGACTGGCATTGTGGCCAGCCTAGGGAAGTCCCTCTGTTGCAGTGGGAATTAAATCACTCTTCTGGACAATTCTATGACACAGACTGCACAAAGCAGTGCTTCCTGACAGTGATACTCCTGAGAACTATGCAAGTAAAGTGAAAGCAGACTCCGTCAAACCAAAACACACACCAAGCAGTTGAGTATGTGTGGGATACCCACCCTTGACATGTAGATCCCATACATTTTCAGTGTACTTCAGTATCTGGTGATGTCATTATTTTTAAAACCAGCTCTAAGTAAAACTAGAGGGAAAAAATTGATAGACAGCACATATTATATTCACAAGTCCATAGTATTTATGTATTTTATGCCAAACTTCAAATCTTTTAGGTACCAAGTTTCAAAACAAAAGGTTTGCTTTGAAGAGGAAC
>NW_017728993.1:11435757-11453076 GCF_001723915.1 Gavialis gangeticus | reverse complement strand
AATGTACTTCAGTATCTGGTGATGTCATTATTTTTAAAACCAGCTCTAAGTAAAACTAGAGGGAAAAAATTGATAGACAGCACATATTATATTCACAAGTCCATAGTATTTATGTATTTTATGCCAAACTTCAAATCTTTTAGGTACCAAGTTTCAAAACAAAAGGTTTGCTTTGAAGAGGAACAACCTTTCAGGTGGTTTATTAGTCATAAGTACAACTTTACACATTTAGCTTCACATTGTCTACTTCTGTGGCATTAATAAAATCATTTTCATACCAATACATAATTATGTCATATGAGACGGTGGGTTGCATCATAAAATGCACCAGTAACATTAGCACCTTTGTCATGTCTCAGCCAAGAGGCTGAGAAGCAAGGCTCCAAACCAGCAAAACACTCGAGTATGTGTGTAACTAGACATATAGCTTCTGTTGAAGCCAGTTGGATGACTTGCATGGTTATGGTTACACATGCGCTTAAGAGCTTTGCTGGACTGGCGCTGCTGGGTGTAGAGACTGAACGCCTTTCTTACTCCTAAGGGAGTCTCTTCCCAGAGCAAACATTTGCATTACTGCTTCCTTTGCTGTACTTGTGCTGTGGACAAAGGAGGAACTTGAGTCACCAAGGCTGTTCATCTGGCACATTTCACTATTTGCCTTGTACTTAAAAAATAACTCTTTCCTTCTTCTGAGTCCTTTTCCCAAGCTGTTCTATGTTGGCATGGCATATGTCCAGAGGCCTCAGTAGAACTATGCTGATTTTCCCCAGCTGAGGACACCTTATCTTGTTTTTGTTAATAAACTTTACACTGTGTCACCCGGTTCTGAAAAGCACACGTTGTTCCTGACTTTTCTGAAGGTCCCATATCACAGTCTGCCCTGGCAGTAACAGTCTCCTTCTAGTGTCCGTAAGGGGTTCCTGCTCTTCTCAGGATCCATCCTTTTGAATACTTCTGACACAATTTATAATCCCTGGTCTTAGTTCCTCCGCTCCCCTTGAATATTACAGTCTCACATCCTTACAAGTCTTCAAGAAGTTTTTTTTCTCTTTCCTCCCTGTCCCCCCTCGCTCTGTTTTCAAAATCTCATTGTATATTTTCTTGACAGTTCCAATATTTCCTTATTATACTTGGAAAGGTTTTGCTTCTTTCCCCTGTATAGCCATTCTAGTCATGTACGATTTATCCAGCATCCACAAGACACACGTGGGGCCAAATTCTGTTCTCTAATACTTCTGGAGCTTCCAGCAGATGGCATGATGGTCACTGGTAGGCATCTTGCATCACCACAACCATACCTAGGTAGATTTTCTGTTACTGGGGCCCCGTGCCATTTGATGAAAGGAGCCCTTCGTCTCAGTTTACATGGCATGTCAGCCTTATGACAATATCTCCAGCAGGGATTTTGGGAGTTCCAGCAAGTAAAACATTAACATGTTTTTAAACTGAGATTCAGCTGCCTGAACTAAAGTAGTGAAGGAGACTAGGAAAGGGGACACTTTCTTGAATGTGACCCTAGTAGTTCCCTCTGCTCTCTCTGTCCAGATGTCTTCAGTTACATATAATTTCACTTCTGCTCTTCCAGATTTAATATAAAGCTATCTAATATCTGTTGTAGTGGCTGTATTATTCACTGTGATGCTTGGTTCAAAACAATACTTTAGTTTGTGTGTACCCGCCAGGCCTTGCAATAGAATTCAGATTAAACTTACTACAAAACACTCCTGGCTCTTTGCCACTTGGGGTGCCAGAACATTAGCTGAAGTTTGGCAAATTAGGTCTTTCAAATTTATCAGATGTATTGCTTTCAATTAGTGCATTTCTGTCTTCTGTTGTTTTTTAATTTTGTAATTCTAAAGAGTGCCTTTCGTGCTGCCTAAATCTGCCTCCTGTTACATTCTGTTTTGCTACCTCCTAAAGTGAACTTCAGCATGTTAGTGCAGAAATCTGGGGTTGGTTTTTTAAAACAGATTCAAGAGTATCTACGGATGACTTTCATTTTGCACATATTACTAGTGCCCGTGCTAGGTTTTGGTTTTTTCCTCACTAGCATAATTTCCATCCAACAAAGCCTTCATAAATAAGAAAGGAAAAGGCCTTCCTGTACAAGCTTCCTGTAAATCCTATCCAAACATGGAAGAGTTGTATAAAAAAACCTGGCAGATATTACCAACAAATGCCATTTAGACAGTTAAGCAAATTACTCATACTCTGCTGTTGCACCACGTACAACAAATGAATTTATAAATCAAAGTGATTTTTATTCATTTTCAAAGAAAAAATCTTAAATAGTAAATGTTTTATCTGTCAATAACGGCCAGTTTAAAATATGAATTTTGAATACTACCACCATTAGTCATAGGAAATCCTGCATGAACGTCCAACACTAGATCTTCCCCCGTAGAAGGCATTTTAAGGCAAACATTTTCTTATGATTATTACTCGCCTTACTTTTTAACTCCTTAGGTGCATTTATATGTGTATACATATTTTAACAGCATTTCACATTTCTTTTTGCTCAAAATTAAATGGAAATTTTATGTATAGTGATTTTAGGCTGCTCTGTATGCTAACAGAGTTCAAATAGATGCAGCATATTATTACCTCTGCAGTATTTAATAGAAAACTAATTTGAATGAGGAAGTATCATTAAACAATTCTAATGTTAAAAACACCAGAAATCAGAAAACTGACTGTCCTGTCCTAGGAAATTTTAAGGGCAGGATAATAAAATCTGATTTCTAGAGATGGTTCCTTGAAGTAAGAGGTAAGACTATGTCAGGGAACATGGGTGAAGAAGGTGCATGCTACTGCTTGTAGTATCTAATTTTCAGAGCTATTCATCTGACATCTCATGAGCACTAAATTTATGTGGAGAAAAAAAAAAGAAATGCCTGGATCAAAAGAGGTATCATAGGATCCTAGTTCAAGAAAGTAGTTAAACACATGCTTAACTTTATGTACCTGAATAGCCCCATGGTCTTCAATGGGGTCACCCATGTGCTTAAAGCAGGGACAAGCTGCGGCTGCTGTGTTAAATAGTAAACCGTTTCCATGATGCTAAAAAGACTTAGGCGTTAGTAAAAGGTGTGCGTTATTTTTCAGCACATGAAATGGTACCATTTTCAAAGGGAAAAGCTAAGAAGGCAAAATAAGAACCTTAGGGAGGATGCATTTTCAAGTGTAGCAGGGGAATGATTTGAGTGAAAGACACATGGACAGTGCTGCGCAGAATCATGATCCCATAATATGGGTAGAGCAGCGTTGATAGTTTCTGCTTCTCCATTTGAAAGAACACATACCACCGATGAAATTAAATCTCTCAAAAAACTACCTTTCATTTTCATTGGGGAAAAAACCCACACAGCTTGAGTGAATATGTAACAGATGGCTTAAATTAAGCTCTGAGTTTTAATGAAGGAAACTCAGTGCTTGAGGTGTCAACTAATATCTAAATTCAAAATCAAAATTAGGTCTTTGGCCCTTGGCATGTATAGGAGGCACTTACAATATGAGGGCTGCTTTTAGGTAACTCTTGTGAACTCTTTTGTATTGAATAATTTTTAAATGTGGTTTAGGATAACACTTTTCATATGCTATGTATTTCATGTTATAGGAGGATTGATCTATGAGAGTGAATCCTGAGGTACAATAAAACCTTCACTACTTGAGAATTTTCTCACTCTTAAGTGTGTATACAGCATCTAATAGATTTGGGGAACTAAATCAGCCCAAAAAATAAATATTCATAATCACTTGTACATGCTAGAAAGTGTTTTTCCATTGGTAACCCAGAGAGATTTTTGTCGTATGTGGTGTTTAACAGAGTTAGTATGATGCTTGTTCCAAACTATTTAAACGCTTTTACAGAGTGTCGCTGATTTAAAATCCTTTAGGTTGGCATGTGTATCAGACACTGGGTTGGACACAACTTTGGAAGTTCAAGCCGAGGGTATTTGGCTGGGAAATTATCACCTGAACAGTAGTATGGGATTTTTAACCCCGTCTGGAGGGCTACCAATAATGAGCAGAAAAGTATTTTATTTCACCTCTCATCTGAAGGTTGTCACTTGGATGGATTGCTATTTGTTGCTTATTCCTTTAATACTGCCATATCAGCAGTTTTTAGGAGCTTGAGGGCTGGCGTGGAGCTAGAACTGGAACTTGTGTCCATTGCTTTCTGGTCCTTAGGGAAAAGTGATGCCAGTTAGGTGATGTGAATACTTACAATACCATTTGGAGCAATCCAGATGTGCAGTAGTTTAGCAGATTAGATTAACTCTTAGGGCTCAATTCTACATGAGAAACTTGCTGCATCCTCCACAGTGGTTGTGGGAGACTCTGTCTCCTTTGTTCCTGCAGATTAATTAATTATATTACTTCATCCTGCAACAGTAACTCTCCAAGGTTCCCAAAACCAGACTGTCATCTAAAAATTTCAGTTTAGCCCTGATGTTTCGCAAAATGCACAATCCACAGTTCTGGGAATGGAGGTCATCTTAGTATTTATCCAGCCTAAATAATGTGCAAAGAGGATTGTGAATGCGATTGTGTAGGATACCTAGAAGATAGTGTTTTACCTTCCTAATGAACTACGTTGTCACTTTACGAGACTCCATTTAATCTGTAAAATAACCAGTCCTGGTAGTAGGAAATAGATGTTTATGTGAATACTTCATCCAACCAAAATGCCAGGTGCTACTGCTAATAAGCATAGCAGCAACAAAAGGTAATAGAATATTAAAACTATTCTCTTTGTACATAACTCTGTTGTATCTTCTATTAACAAGAAATCAAACCCTCAAAATACTTCCTCCATGTGAGGGACTAAGTAACCTGCTTAGGGTCACACAGGATATCAGTGGCAGGGCATTCTAGGGGAGCAGCTTCACCTCCTCCCTCCTAAGAAGTTAGCAAAGAAGCAGCCCTTGCCCTAAAAAAGGAATCCAAGTATATGTCACTGAGAAATAGTTTTTAAACTAGATTTCAGGCCCAGAGACGTTGTTGTTGCTCACCTGCTCATTCACACTATCCTTAATGACAACTAGGGTACAAAATGCTAACAAAAATATCTGGCTGTGCTAGATTTGTTGCTTTTGTTCTTGATTCTAGATCAGTGGTTTTCAACCTGTGGTCCATGGACCCCTGGGGGTCTGCAGACTATGTCTAAGGGGCCTGCGGAAGATGACTATGATCAATGAACTACATAGGCGGTGGAAGGCCAAGGCTAACAGGGCTTAGCCCCCCAAAACACGACTCCACTGCTCCAGCACCACCGCTGCACCACCACCATGCCGTGCCACCCAGTGCCCCCGCCTTGCACCAGCCCCGCAAGAGGCACTGCACTGCCTCCTATACCCTGCCCTGCACTGCACCCCCACACCTCCAGCCCCTCCAAATAATGTTTTCTCCTGATACCAATGATGAAATGTATGTGAATACCCAGACTTACAATTCAAAGGGGTCTGCACCACCATTCAAAATTTCCAAAGGGTCTCTGCCTCTATTTGAAATTTTTTTAGGGGTCCACAAAGGGAAAAAGCTTGAAAACCACTGTTCTAGATAATCAATTGAGTGTTGGTGTTAGGGAGTGAAACACAGCGACAAACAGGATTTTATTACGAGGCTTATCTAAAGGATGTTAGTGCCTTTCAGTTCAGTTAAGTGGAAGCTAAAGCAAAGAATCAACTTCCTTCAGTTGGTAACCTTTACTGAAATTAGCTGAAGTTTTATTATGCATAATAAATGCATACTGCATAATAAGTTGTATATATTTGAAGGCCTGATTCTCTTTGCAGGGTTAAGCCCCATGACATCTAGGGATTGAAAAGAGTCACTAGGGCTTGAATTATTTCCCCGATTCACACAAGGATTTTTAGGGTTAATATGATGATGTGATTTCTACACAGGAGAAACAGTCCAAGGTGTGCCAATTTACAAAATCTGGAAAAAAACAGTGACATCTTTTGTACATTTACAAGTGATACTTTATCCAGTATAGGCCAATGAGGCCTGTTGTGTCTCATCTTTCTAAAACTTACATCACAAATGTACATGTCATGTCATGAGCAATCCCCTGATCTTTTCAAACAGTTTAACACAACAAGTATGTACACAAAGCATGATGTATAACCAGGGAATGCACCGGTCAGATGAAACCCTTCTTTGCAATTGTGCATGTAAGAATGAAAGCACAATAAACAGAAGAGGCCAAGGAAATTGCTTTAAACTAAGAGTGTGTATTCTGGTGTATTTTGAAAATAAAACTGAAAACAGACATGGATGCCAACATAAAGATTATGCATAGAGATTTCCATGTGGCAGGCCCTGAACAATAATACTTTCTAATGCAGGCACCTCCTCATTATGACATATACCTATAACCCCCACTGAAGTTAATAGAACTGAGCATGTTCCCTTTCTCGTAAAGCCAGCCACTTTTTATAGGCTGTCCACACTGGGAAATCCATTTTTTTTAGCCAAAAGTTGGTGTATAAATGTAACTAAACTGGTCAAACTCCTGTGTTGACATTCTTATTTCACTTTAAGAGTATTTTTTCCAGTTTAATTTAAGTCAGTTGAGACCAGATTTAAGTTAGATCAAAATAAACCATTCTTAAATCAAAATAAGAGTATCTGCACAGTTTTCAAAACTTTAAATGAATCATTTAAAAATCATTTAAGTGGTTACATTGCAACTTTCTTATGTAGACTATTTGGGACTATTCAAATTCATGCTAACGAAGACCTCCCCCCGCCTTTTATTTTGTTCTTTTGTTTCCTGTCCCCTGCTCTTGAAATGTTATCCTCTCTGCTTCCTGACCTAAAGAAATGAAAGCATTTTAAAACAAGTTTTCTTTCTAATATTTACCAATGACTCCTTGAATTTTATGGGATTTGGAGTTGCTCAACACCTCTGAAAATTATATCACTTTTTTTAGAGGCCCTATATTAGGAAGCATTTAGTGACAAAGAGGCCAAGGGAGCTGACTTCGAGCCTGCAGTTCTGGCAGGGAACATTTTGGGGGCTCACTGGGAGCACACTTTGCTGTAAATAGCTTCATAAGATGGATGTCTAGTTGCCCTTCTCGCCCCAGGGGACGGTGGGAGCCTGAACCGGACTGCAGGGCCGGGACACTGCTCCTATATCAGTTTCTCTGCACATTGTATTTCATTTAATTGATGAGCGTTTGTCCTTTGGTTAATACTACAGTTTTGTTGCAAGTGAAGGGTCAGGGAGGGAGAGGAACAGCCCCAGGGAGGACAGAGCGGAGAGAAAAGAGTGGAGTCAGAGGAAGGCCAGAAGAAACTGCAATGCCAGTTTGGCTCTGAGGAATCTGCTCCGCTATCTGGGATTTTGGCACCCTGACACACTGCCCCTCCACCCTCTTAAAAAGGAAAACAAGGCTCCTTTTTTCCTTTCCTGGGAGGAAAAGGAAAGGAAATAGGAAAAGAAAATATCTTTTTTTTTTTCCTTTTCCTTTTTCGCCCCTTCCTGAGAGTTGAGCAAATAAGGAGCTTCCTGAGACAAAGGTGATGTGGACAGTGGGATAAAAAGGAGCCACAGCCTTGCAGCTTGAGAAGCCATATCAGGGCTAGCTTGGGAGCAGGGTGGGAAGTGGGGTTTCAGAGAGGAAAGCCAAGTCCAGCTTCTAGGGGAGTCCCAAGGCAGAGGTTTCTCTGAAAGGGGCGTGATCCGTGACACCATCATTGAAAACAGTTGGTATATTTTGCTACATTTAAAAAATGCACTTTTAGTTCAAAGAAAAATAGCCATTAGGAAGAAAAGGAGGTAAATGCTGTTTGGTTTAGGCCTGCATATTGTTTTGTTTTGGTGGGTTATTTGAGTGTGTGTGGGTCTGTGTTGCCTTATGCTGTGAGCCATATAAACGTTGACCCACGTTAGTGCTAGATTGGAGGTTGGAGCAGTCCCACCCTTAGTCTAGACACCTTCTCTGGTTGTCCCCCACCTGCGCAGCAGTGACTTGCCATGAGTGGCCTGGTGAGCAGGGGCAGGACAAGGAACTGGAGCTGTGAGTTGCCACTAGAGCAGCGGTCCCCAAACTGTGGGTCGTGACCCCAGTGGGGTTGCAGCATCAGCGGATGGGGTCATGGGGCTGGGGGACTGTGGCCTGGGAGAAGGGACCATGCTCAGGATATGGGGTCATGCTGACGAAGTGGGGCTGTAAATGGGGTCAAACTTTGGGAAGCACTGTGCTCGAGTTTGGGAAGCACTGCACTTTTATCCCTGCTGTGTGGGTTGGGGTGTGAGAGATCTTGGGATACTGGAGAACTTCAATTTGGGCAGCACATCTGTGGGGAGCAGCCACATGTTAATGGAACAGGAGCCGGGTAATGCAGATTAGAGCTAGCCCTGCCCTTGAGTGGCATAACTTTGAGCCACATAACGAGCGCTTCATACCGCTTTAAGGGGGTTATGTGTGGACAGTCCAGGGGTTAAGAGCTCCAGGAGCTGCATAACAAGGCCCTGCGAGGGGATCATAATAATGTCAGAGAAACACCAAGGTCTCTAGTCTAGCAGGTGGAATCAAACAGCAACTGCCTCACCAATTCCCAGAGAGCCAGGGCTCTGGTTTTGACAGCCGTAGTCCTAACGGCATTATGTAGTTGGAAGCTAGACACAGAGATTCTGCCTCTTTCTTTTTGCTTTATGTTTCAAAGGAAAGGTGTAAGATGGGACATAATATGATCACAGGAGGCCTCTCCCTATCTTGGCTTCAGGGAGAAAGGAGCTAGAAAAAAAGATCACTAAACTCAACTCCATTCCTTTTGGGAAATATTTATTGATTGCAAACCTAGTGCTCTACTCAGTAGCTATAAACTGTCACTGATTTTGCTATTACAGACTAGCTGCAAAGGATTTTTTATTGCAGTCATCCTTATAATCTGCTATACTTAGAGTAATAGCTTTTTATTGCTATTATGTGTTCATTTGAAAAAGAGCACTTTGGTAAATATTAGAAAACACTTGTAGAGATACCTGTTTGTGGAAGGAATCAGGGAGGACAGACAACCTGTACAATAAAGAGAAGAAAGAAAACAAGAAAAAAAATATTTTTCTATACCCAAATATATATTTTGGTATAGAAAGGAAGTGTCTTTCCTTTCTATACTCAATAGGGAATTTCAATAACCCTAAACTCATTTCAGCACTTTGATTAATCTGATGTGATTAGAATCAAATTTGGACTAGGGTCTATAGATACTACAGTGGAACAAGAAAATAATAATAATTGGTTTTGTTTTGAATGATTTCCTATAAGGAGATTAAAGCAGGAAGCCTGAGAGATTAAAGCAGGTGTTCTCTCCTGTCTTGGGGGTCTTCAAGAGGAGGCTGGATAGATATTTGGCTGGGGTGATATGACCCCAGCACTCATTCCTGCCCGGGGACGGGGGTTGGACCTGATGATCTGTTTAGGTCCCTTCTGACCCTAGGCACTATGATACTATGGTTGTACATTTCCATATAGGAGGCATGGATTTCCAACAGATTGGTCCATACATGATTCACCAAAGCAAAATGGTGCATGCACAAACTGGTGCTTCAGTGAGGGATAGTGGATGTTTCAGAACATTTCTGTATAAACTAACAAAAAGCAGCATCTCTCTGTCCAATTAGCTAACCACTAGGCCAACATCTTGGATGTGTTAACGCTTCATTTACATAGGAACTATTAGTTATTCCGTGTTCCTGCATTCTCAAACAAAAATTCACAGCTACAATTTTCCAGCTAAGTATCTCAAATTAGGCTTCCAGTGCCACATTTTGGCCTCTGAATAATTAAAGGGGCCTGAGCTTTTGGAATTTGTGTGTGGTCAGCCCCTCCGGAAATCCAACTTCTCCGATGCAGAAAAGTATCATTAAGCATCAGTTTCAATAACATTGGCCCATTTTTTTTCAAAAATGCCACTAACTTAATAGAGAGTATCCTTTATTTCTTCTTCAAATGTGAACTTGTGCAGTTTCCTCTTGTAGGTTTGAATAGCAGCATTTGTCGGGTCACACCTGCGGTATGCTTGCGTTCCTGTGTTTTCACCTAATGGTATCAAAGGGCAGAGCGGCTACAATCAGTGCTCTGTTCCTTCATTAATTCAGAATCCTAGATATGGAGAGTTACAGAAACAGGGATGGCGGGGGCAGGTATAAATACATCAGGGTGGGAAGGAATAACAGAAAGTAATAAGGCTTCTGCTAAATTGGAGGAGACTCTAGTGAGAAAGGAGAACGCTGAGAAGGCTAAAATGCTCAGCAACACTGGTACTTGGTTCTTATTGCAAAGGGTGAAGAAAGCAGGCACAATAAGATGTACAACAACTAGAACCTGGTAATATGAGGTATCAAAATGATGTAGGGTTGAGTAAACATACCTAGGTCACTGTTAATTCTGACAAGCCCCACATACAAGGCATAACTGGGCTCTTGAGTGTCCTGAGCAGCAGCTGCACATGGGCAGGATCAAAGGCTGTGCTGCTGGTGCTGTCTGGGCTGGAGTAGAGCTGCTGCTATTTGGTGCCTGGGGTTAGTGCCCCAATCACTCCCCTTTGTTATGCTACTGCCCACATGTGAACTTCCTCCCCACAGTGGTGGCCAGATCACCGTTTTAAACACAACAATTTTAGGCTGTGAAGTTTAGACATAACCGAAACAATATTTGCTAGCAACCTTGGTTTTCAAGGGCTTGAAAGCTTCCCCATGTTTAAACAGGGTTTGATGGGTACTTAACGCAGCCCATAAAGGAATCCTGTAACATGGCCTAAATGTGTGTGCATTCACTGAAGTATTCAGCCTGACTTTTTGACTTTGCCCTTTGAAGTTGATGCAAGTTCTCCCTGCCCACTGCAATATTAACCGCATTTACTCATATCCAGGAGGAGGTTTTTTCCACCCCCCCTGTTCAACATGGGGAAAAGAAAACCTCATCTTAGAACTGAACACCAGGCTGCTCCAGCTGGGAGCTGTGGGGAGAGGCCGTGTGGGGAGTCTGGCTCAGCCAAGGACAGCAGCAATGTAGCACAGGTTCCTCCTTCCAGTGTCTGCTTCCCACCTGGCTCCTCTCCCCACCTCCCACCTCCTGTCCCTGTCCCCCTCGCTGGGAAAGGGCAGGTGGGGAAGAAGGAATCTGCATGCTGCTACTGCTGAACCTGGCCAAGCCAGGCTGCCTGCACCCTCACTCGCCACAGCTCCCAGCTGGAGCAGTCTGACTCCCAGCATGGGCTTGGGGGGAGCCCCAGAGCCACTCCTGACATATTCCAGCCCTGCCCCATGCCGCAGGAGGAAGCTGTGGTGGCATGCAGGTTCCTCCTCCTCTACCCAGCTCCACTCCCCCTGCCCATCTCCCTTGCTGGCTGGGAGCAGACAGCCTGCTCCCCACGCTGTTTGCCACCCCACTACCTACCCTTTCCCCGCACCCCCACTTTTCCCACTGCTTACTGTTTCTGCTACAGCACCTAGGGGGACAAATTTAAGGCAAACTTCCAATAATTAGTTTCTAGACATGGAAAATTGTAACCAATTCCCAATTTGCCATATCTAGAAACCAATTACTTGGGGGGGCGGGGGTGGTCATCTTAAACTCAAAGGCATCTTGGATTTGGATAAATGTGGTCATTTCAAAATCCAGGTCAGTCCTTACAAAGTTTCTACTATTATTAATGTAACAACAAGTAGTATTAGTATTAATAATAACGGTGACGGTTATTACTATCACAATCACCACCTGTATGGTATACTCACAACAATAACATGCGTTTATTGGAAAGAATGCTCCCAGGCCCTTATTTGTTATCTCCCATGTAGACTGACATTTCTTCCGTAACGAACACCTGGCCCGAGTACAATCTGTTTTCAGAAGCATTTGTTTTCTTGTGAAACCTACACGGTTTGGTGACCGTTTCCGCCTCATAGCTCCATCTACTGGGACAATTTCTAATCTATTCATGTTCTCATCTCCTTTTCCATTTCCATAGCAGCTATAGCTTATCAGATAATACCGGGGTAAACAGACTGTAACATAGGTGTCCACAGTTTGGAGAATGTTTTTAATAGGTGCATTTCTTGTCTTTGTGCAGTATTCGGTCAAGAATAAAGGCTCAAAATAGAGAGATGTAAGGCAAAGATATCCATTTCAATTTTGTTTACGTAGTTCCTAAGTATTTATCTAAATCAATACAGGCGCCTACCATCTCACAATTTACTTCAAACCACTCACCATTTCTGAATTACGTTTTCCTTTCTTTCCTAAGTAGCCACTGCTGCAGTATCACAGCCATGCCAGAAAAATACCCGTGCCTGAAATATTTGGTGCATTTAAGAAAAGACTCTGCCTTTTCATTACAACAATTTTTCCTCCTGTTTGGAGGTTTAAGGCCAGAAAGATCCATTACAACCATCAAATTTGACTTTCTTAATTGTAATTGGTTCTACACCAAAATGTACTTAGATAATAATATACAAAATCAGAAGAGAGATCCTGCTGTGCAAAACCACTTTAAGATTGTTTGAGTCTTCTTATGCTTTTATTCTGAATTACAGGATGACTTGCTACCAATTTATCTTTGTCAGAAGCTCCAGTTTTGTTCAGAGCGTTTTATCATTCCTGTTTTCGTGTCAATAACAGGATGTGGCAAAAGGGTGAATGTAGAACTAGGAATACCCCTACAATTTGTGTGGATTAAATGGAAGCTATGCATTGGCAAAACAGGGACGCACTGACATCCTGTTACCACCAGTGGAGCATCATCAGCTGTTCTCTGCGGTGCTCAAGTTGAAAGGACCCCATTTAAGTGAGGCAGGACAAGCTGAAAGCTGTGTCTGCGATCAGACATCCTCGATACCTTCATGTGCTACAACAGTCTTCTGCTTACTCCAGTTCTTAGACTGCTTTCCCAGGACAAAGCCTCCTAGCCTTCTAACTCACAGCTACAGCCACCTTGACTCTATTTATAAGCTTTGGGTGGTCATGCTGGGCTCTTGGTGCCAATAATATGGGGTCAGAGCTTCAGGTGTTGTGTTATACATACATCAGCCAAAATATCTGTGCCTCAATCACTGATTGTGTCAAAATACTTGATTCCGAAGTGTATGTAGTGCTGTCCATTCCAAAACGTCCTGCCAAATAGCAAATGCTTCTACATTTTGAAGTTTTTTTCCTATGGGTAGAGCATAGTCTATTTTGTTTGAGAGTGTTATTCTTAAGTAAACTTTTCTCGCTATCTGTTACACCAAATTTTGTGTTTGCTCTTTATGTTGGCAACAATTTTTTAAAAAATTTTTATTTAGCAATTTGAGTTACACAGATGCAGCTGGTTTCCAGGTGAAGAAATCCATAATGCAGTACCTGCCTTTAGGAAAAAATGCAGTTGTTGCAATGAGGGGAACTAAGAGACTTTCCAGTTTTGCCAAAGACTGTCTGTGTCACCTTGGGCAAATCATTGAATGCTCTCTTCTTTAGTCTTCCCATGTGCAAAATAGGGAAAAGAACAATTCCCTACCTTGGAGACGTTGTGAGACTAAATTCATGAATGCATGTCAGGTGCTTACGTACTGCAGTGATGAGCTTCACAGAAAGTAATAAGGAGGATGATTCTCTACTTGTTCCCGTGGTATGAATGAACTATCCTCTTTCCTCTGAGTTGGACAGAGCTTGCCTTTCTGACTGTTTTCTGAAAAATAGAGAAGGTGGCTGAGACACCTACTGGCCATCGTACCTCACTACTGGGTAGGTGTGGGCTATCCTGGGGGGATTGACATTTAACAGTGCAGTGCCCTGCTGTCACCATTTTTCAAACTCATAATGAGCAAATATTCAAGGTCGGAGGAGTCTCTAACTTACCAGTGCTACCATCTGAAAATAAATATCATGGGTAATTAACTTCCTTTACAAGACAGAGTAAAATAGATATTGACTGTCCTTTCATATTTATAAAGGCAAAGAGTTATCCTTTGGGCTGAAAATTATTCAGTGAATAATCATTCATCATTATCCAAAGCCCATCATTGTGGCTAGCATTTCTATCCATGGGGAAAATGTTTTTTTTTCTAAAGACCCAAACTCCAATCACTATTTCTGCAACACAAACATGTTGTTCTGATTAGAAAGCTCACTGCCTGGGCATTTCTGTGTAGCCTGCTCTGTTTGAAACCCTGCCTTTTTCTGACTTCACTTCCTGAATCCGTTAACAACACTCACAGCCAAACAAAATACATGTTCACAATGCCGTTATTTGCAAAATATTCCCTTGCGAGTACAGCTGGGGCAACAAAAAGAGAGTTTCTCTCTAAACCTCAAGAACTGAGTGTTCTGCCTACAGGCAAGGAATGGGATGCACCAGGCAATATTTCATCCCAACAGTCAAATATTAAATCACAGCATTATACTGTATTAATGCAGGCATGTCTTTCACTGTTTTCTGCCTATCTAATTATGCAGAGTTGAAACAACCTAGTGACAGCACTGAAGAGAGTTCACAAAATAGATTGAGTAGGCAGAGGCAGGGTAAAGCTCCCCAGTGCATACTGCCCAGACCACACATTTCAAAGCAGATGCTGAAAAGGAGAAGAGTAGTACTCACTGTGCCTCGTTCCTCCTTCCACCCTTCACCTTGTGGTGACAGTGCTGGCAAGAAAGGTAATTAGTGCCAGTTATGATGTGGATTTTCTAACATGGACATCCCTGTACTTCCCATATTGTTGAAAGCAGCAACTTATTTCATAGAGGCCAATGAACAACCATCCAATAGTGCCCACTTTCATTAGCTGCTGTACTACTAACCAACTTTTTCCTGAAAATGTCATTTGTGCGAGCTGGAACACTTCATGACTGCAGTGGTGAATGTATGTTATGGTGACAGGGTGGAGCCATTTGTCGTTCAGCTGCATCTAATTAAAACAATCTTCTAGGAATGTGTTTCCAAAAACACAAACAACGCTTAGATGGTTAAGCGAGATCCTTGTTAATATGGTCTATAGCACAGCACTGTCAAGAGTTAAACCTCTACCTTTGCAGGTAATTAATCTCCTTGCCCTGCTTATTTTGCTAGTTGGCACTTGTCAAAGCCCTGCAAAGCCACACCCCAGCAGTGCTGTGTGTTATCCCTCTGCTGACTATTCCTACATATGGTCAAAATCAACTTACCTTCCGGGTTGCTGACATCAGCAAAATGTACTCTTGGCAAATTACAGTATCCTCCCAGTAACCCTTTGTTTGGTAAGTGTTGTCACAATTTTATGCATTTGACAACAGCAAATAAAATCTAAACACAGTAATCCCAACTCCAGCACATATATTATCAGGGAAGTAATGTTACTATAACTCAAACTTTAAAACAATCTACTCTATGAAATGATTCATATCCCACAAGTTATATCGTGGGCCAAAAGAATCACTCATCAAAGGGGACTAACGTACACTACTACTGTATACTACTATAAAGGAACTACTATCCTGAGAGAAAGTAGTTACAAAAAGTTTCTGGGTATCCAAGTTTTGTTACTAGTTAACATATGTGTTTATTATGAATGATTTTGGCTGACATTTTGCTAAGTACTGTGTTTTCTTACAAGTGTTATAACTTTAAAAAGATGAGACTTTTAAGATGGACTAAACAGAATTATAAATTAATGTATTAATGATTTTTCATTCTGCCTCTCTCCCCTCAGCATCTGTTACCTCTTAGCTATGTGGCTCCAACCCCCCTCCCACTCTAAATGCATTTATATAAAACAGATTGTATTGTTAAAATTAATTGGACACAGAATCAGTATGTTGAAAATAGTGAATGATAAATATTACTATTTTCCACAAGCATGCACGGTTTTTTTTCAGAACTATTAAGTACCTTGTTTCTCAGTTGTTGCTTGTATTTTTAGTCTATAAATTATTTTACATGCACACTGACAATGACAGGTAAGCTGTTGTCATAATAATGTCTTTTTTGAAAAAGAAAAATCCTCCCTAAATGCCTTGCTTTTTATTTACACCCTAATTTTCAATGTAGAAATAAAAGGTTTCCTCACTGTTAGCTTTACCCACTTTTCATATGGATAAATAAGTATACAATCAAAAGCATCTGAAAGGGAAAGGAAGTAGAGATAGGGAAAGGGTTATAGAATGATTTTATTGTGACAACAGCATTGTCATAAATACTTATGAACAGAGATCACCTTTTATCTAGGAATAGTTAGACAAAAAGAAATGAGGTGACGAGTTCCATGTGAAGGATACATTTTTTTAAATCTCCTATTTTAAGTATGTTGTTGAGGACACTAGTTTACTAAGAAGCATCTAACATTAAATAGCCAGTTACAGTTCACACTATTTCAGCACAGGACAGTTCGATACAACAGCAGATTCCTCCAGCCTGCTTCACTTTTTTTAATGTACTGTCCAAACTGCTACTGGATTATGGTAGCCAATCCAGACCACATAAAGGCAATAAATAAAGATGCAAAAACCACATCTGTTTATATTACAGCATTGGTTTTGTATCCCCACTTTGACACATTCCTCAGATGTCTGTTGTTATAGAGTAAGTTGAACATCAGTCTTACCCCTTAGAGTTTGGGATACAGGATACTGTCCTGATCTAGGTACTGGGGAGGGGGAGAAGGGAAATGCATTTTTAAAAACAAGTTCCTAAAATATAAACAGAATTTTTCTGGGATTCTTTTCCAGAAGCAAAAGCATAAGAGAAAATTATACTTTTATTACAAACTGCAAATTCAGGGTGCTTGGGGAAGAAACTCTGTCTTATTTACAAAACAATACTGGGCAGACCCCAAATAAACAACATAAAAATAACTTACAAAGTCATGAAGTAGTTTATTGACATTAATCAGCTTTCATAAAATAATAATAATAAAAAAAAAAAAGATATGTACATACACAATTTAAGTGAAGGCAGCCAGCATAGTTCATTTTTTTCTCCTCAGCCTCCCAAAAGCCTCCCTCCCACTTTTTTTTTTTTCCCTTTAAAGAGAGTACTACAGAAAGCAAACTACAGTCTCTATTGCAGTTTAACCTTTAATACTGAATGATCATCGAATGTTAGGTCCATGCAGGTCTTGGTCAGTGTTAAAACAAGAGATCTGAAATCTCCTCGGAGCAGGCACAGCACTTCTTAGAGCAGTGCTGCTGGCTGCTTCACCCACTCGCTTGGACTGAAGGCTTGCCAGTCTTTCCACACATGCGCTTGGCGGGGCGCAGGCAGGGGATGAGGCCTGGCAGGGGTCCCCGCACGGTGCCCTCTGCCTCCTACTTACCAGCACGGAGTCCAGGTCCAGCTCCCTGTGGCAGTGAG
>NW_017728993.1:11429337-11430757 GCF_001723915.1 Gavialis gangeticus | reverse complement strand
CAAGAGATCTGAAATCTCCTCGGAGCAGGCACAGCACTTCTTAGAGCAGTGCTGCTGGCTGCTTCACCCACTCGCTTGGACTGAAGGCTTGCCAGTCTTTCCACACATGCGCTTGGCGGGGCGCAGGCAGGACTCAATGCCTTTCAGCTTTTACCATTAGCTTTACGTGTCTGCCACTTCTGGGGGGTTTGTTTGCTCTACCACAACCTCATTAGTTCTGACTTGAGTCAATCTCTTCAAAATGTTTGCAACTGTTGTGTTAGCATGAGCTGGCACCCACTGTTGACATGGTTCATGACCTTCTGCTTAAGCTGTGCAACCTGTTCTCTGAGCATGTTGGCAGTGGATGCCAGTTCTGAGTTCTGGGCTTTCAAAGTTTTCACTTTTTCTTCCAATCTGGCAATCCTTTCCAGCTTCCTTTTCCGGCACTTGGAGGCGGCGATTCGATTTCTCATGCGCTTCCTTTCAGCCTTGATCCTCTCCTGAGACTCCATGTCAATGGGGGACAGCGGAGGAGTCTCCCCGGGCATTTCAGGGACAGTCTGAGGCTCTTCTTTCAACGCCTGGAGCCTGGGATGCTGCACTGGCATCTGGGGGTTCATGTGATGCTGCGGTGGTGGCGGTGGGTAGCCCATGCTGCCCGGCGTGTAGCCAGGGGCCGAGTTGAGGGCGTTGGGGTTGAAGTTGCTGAGATTGGCGTACACCGGCGGCTCACTGTGCAAACTGGCATTGAACCCACTGTTGCCGGCCATGGAGGAGACAGGTGCCATGCCGGCACCAACAGGTTGGGCAGCCGAGGTGACGCTGGGCACCGTGTTCTGGTTGTGCAGCTCAGCCAGCGCCCGCACGAAGCCTTCGGCAAAGCCCTCCTGCTCATCCGTCACATTTTTGGGACAGAGGAACTGGGTGGGGGTCGGTGTGGTGGTGATGAGCCCGTTGCTGGACTGGATGATGAGGCGCTCCAGCTCCGGCGAGGCCAGCTTGAGCAGCCCCACGTCCGGCGAGGTGAGCAGGTCGGTGCTCTTGTTCCTCAGGTGAGGCTTCAGGGCGCTGGCGGGGTCGGCCAGGTTCAGGGTCATGCTCTGCTTCAGCGCTTTGGGGTTGTTGTATCCGTAGCCACCGCTCTCGGGCGGCGCAAAGGCGGCGTTCAGGGCATCCTCGTAGAAGGTAGGCTCCATCTTTGCAGTCATAGAACAGGGGGCCGCGGGCAGGCCGGCCCCGGGCAGCCGGGGCGCGCAGGCCGGCCCCGGCCTCTCCCCTGCGGGCAGGAGCCCGAGTCTCGCTGCGCTGCCTCCTCTTCTTTCTCCTCCAGCTGCTGCTGCTTGCCGGTCTCCCGAGGCGCCCCAGGCCGGGCCGAGCCGAGCCGAGCTGAGCGTAGGGGGCAGCGCTGGCGGCCGCGCGTCTGAGCCCTTTCGCCGCG
>NW_017728993.1:11428968-11429262 GCF_001723915.1 Gavialis gangeticus | reverse complement strand
GGCTGCGGCCGCCGGGGGAGGGGGCGGGGCGGGCCGGTTGCCTACGAGCCCGTCTCCATGGCCACCCCGCCCCTCGAAGCTTCTCCTCCAGCGCGCGGGGCAAGCCGGGATGAGGTAATGCGGACCCGGCCGGCGCGGCGCATTGTGGGCTGACGTATTGTTTTCGAATCTCCGGTTGCCCGCTGAAGAGGCGCCCGAGGGGGGCGGGGCTTCCTTCGGAGGTAGATACCAAGCGGGGCGGAGGGGAGGGGGGGTTTTTTTTTTGGTTTTTTTTTTTTTTAAACAGAGTGCAAA
>NW_017728993.1:11420844-11428871 GCF_001723915.1 Gavialis gangeticus | reverse complement strand
GACGTGCCGGGGGTTCCCGCGGAGGGGGGTGGGGGGAGCGCGGTTGTCACGTGACTTCCCCTTCTCCCCGCTGCCGGACAGGGCCGGGGGCGCCCGCGGGAAGTGTGGGAGGGGCTGTCCCCTCCCCGTGCACCCCGGTGTGCAGCACTCCCCCACACTGTTCCCCGTGCACCTCCGTGTGCAACACCCCCCGTGCTCCCCCGTGTGCAACACCCCCTCCGCGCCGCTCCCCGTGCACTCCCATGTACAAGACCCCCTGCACGGCTCCCCGTGCACCCCCGTGTGTAACAACCCCCACACTGCTCCCCGTGCATCCCGTGTATAACACCCCCCTGCACCACTCCCCATGCACCCCGTGTGTAACACCACCCCGCACCACTCCCCCATGCACCCTCACGTGTAACACATCCTGCTCTTTGCTCACTGTCACACTCCCTCAGTGCCCTCCCACGTTTAGGCTTGAAACTACAGTTCAGGGCCTCTCCACACGAGGGGCGGCTAAATCAGAATAAAAAGGAAAAAAAAAACCCTGGATTTTTTCTGTTGTCAAATGTTGTCTGTGGCTCCACATGGTTTTATTCATCTATGGATGTGTTCCTCATGTATTAAAATGTTGAGGGTTCATAAATTGAGGCAGAAATTAGGAAAATCTTGTTTTTTGTGGATTCTTTTTGTTGGATGGGGCCTGTTAACAGTGACGGTTATAATCGTGACATAATCCCGCACGGCGTGGGGCGGGGTGACGTCAAGAACCAGCCCCTGGCGGCATGAGGGGAAGGGGACGTGGGTCTGCCCCATGCGCGGCTCTCCTCTGCCCCCTGCCGCCGCCTTTTGGTGCCGTTCTCTGGCCATCGTAGAGGACAGTCCGGTTGTCCTCTATTGATATAAAACTGGACACCTTTATGTCCTCTGTTTTTTTTCTCGAAGAAAAACATCAGGTGAGAAAAAGAGAGGACATAAAGGCATCGGGTCTTTTTGAAGAGAAAAAGAGCGGACGTTAAGGCGTCAGGTTTCGGACTGATAGAGGACAGCGTAGCAGAAAACTAGACTGTCCTCTATGATGCGCACCTCGGCTCCGCACGGGCCTGTTGGACGCGTGATGGGATGGCGGGTCTTGCTCCGGGAGAGCAATGGGGAAGTACTCCAAGGGAAGTGGTGCTGGCCCCTACCCTGGGGGTCTTTAAGAAGAGGCTGGATGCCTACCTGGCTGGACTCATTTGAGTCCCGTTTCTTGTTTTTGGGGTTTTTGTTGTTCTCGCGCCCTGGCGGGGCGTCGGGCTAGAAGATCTACTAGGTCCCTTCCGACCCTTAATCTATGAAACTATGAAACTACTCCAAGGGGGCCGCTGAGCAGAGCATGCTAGACAGCATCGGCTGGCCCTTGAGCCACTGGGACGGGATGCGGGACTGGAGGGACCTAAGGTCTGACCTAATAAATAGCAGCAGTTATGTTGAGCCTTCAAAGGCTCTGGCAGTGTCCCCACAGCCAGGGCTGGATGAATGCTTTTGTGAGCCTGAGGCAAACAAACTCATGGACCCTGGGGCTGGTCAAGACCCCTCTCCCCACCCTGGTGCTGCTGCCTGCAGGGGGTAGGACTCAGAGCCGCCACTAGGAAGCAGCTGCTGCAGTGGCAAGGCTGGCGAAGGGGAGGGGAAGTGAAGGGAAGGGAGGCGGACAGGGCCCTAGGGATGTGCCTAGATTGCTTATGCATTAATCTGGCCCTGCCCACAGTTTATAGGTGGCAGAAGGCTGGGGCTTAGCTACCCCCCCCCCACCTAATTTTGCAGCAGCCAGCGACAGCACCAGCACCACAGCACTGCCATCCCACAGCACCCGGCACTGCTCCTCCAGCACTGCATACAGCACCAGTGCACACCGGCCCTGCAATAAACCTGCAGGGGCGAGGGTCAGCCCCCCCAATAATATTTATTCAGCCCCCCCCAATAATATTTATTTCTGCTGCCAGCGCCGCAGCCTGGTTGAAATCTCTGGTTTTAAAGCAGCAGATTCACTAAGTTGAGTCCAATACTCTTGATGCTGTTTTGCAACTGCTTTGGTTCAGTATAAAGAAAGTGTGCAGTCCTTCAAAGCAGCTTATGGGGCGAAGTTCCAGGCTCACTGTTGTACCTGTGAGCTGCCTGTGGAGGTAAGATACGTACGATGCAGGCATCGTGTTGTGGTATCTTAAGGAAGGTATAATGGACTAGGTAGTGATGTGTTTGAATATATTCTGTTGTCCAACATTGGATCAGACTTTCAGGAATCCATGATTTAAGCAGGAAAACAGAGCCCAGTGTCATGGTGGAAGGTACTAAGCCACACAGGTTGAAAGCCAGCTTCTTTGCTGAACATGTCACAAATTAGCCCTCACCAGCCCCAGGTGCCACTCTGATCCCCTTCCTCTGTCTCATTGTGTCATCTGCTGCTCTGCTCTCTGCTTCCTGACCTATGTGCTGCTGTGGTGCCTGCCCCCTCCCACACCCACAGGTGACCCGTGTCATTTGTTGCATGCACATGTTGGTCAACCCTGCCTTAGACAAAGGAAAGGAGCTAGGAAAGGCGGGACAGTCACAGCAAGGAGACTGGTATACCAGTCACCTGGTTCCAGTATACCTGAGAATGGGCTGAAGGAAAACAAGGATGGTAGAAGAAGGTTTTGTGTTTTGGAAACAGTCAGAGAGGCTTATATAAAAGTCAGGGGCTAGATCTGATCACTTTCTGGAACTCAGAAGATGTAATGAGAAATCTAAGGGGATAAAACAGGGGTCCTTGGAAGTGTGAGTTAGTCTGCTGCCTGGGACAGCAAGCATGTCCTTCTCTAGCCTGGTTGTAAGTACAGGCAGTCCTCGGACTTAGGACACAATTGGTTCCTGAAAACCACATCTTAAGTTGAAACATTGTAACTTGGAACTTATTTTCTCATAAGAAACAATGTTATAAATGGGGGATTGGTTCCTGAACCAAGGCCCCATATTCTGTTTTCACCAAGAAGACCCCAGAATTTTATACGTGATCAATTATAGATGAGTAATATAGCTACATTAATGCATTTGTATTGTAAATAGCAATCATATTGATTTGGAAGGACTTCTTTGAGGTGACTTTGGCCTTTTTGAAGGGCTCTTGGTTGGACTTTTTGAAGGGTTCTTGGCTGGCGTCTTCACTGGAGTCTTGGCTGCAGGTTTTTCTGGAGTCTTGTCTGCTTTCTTAAAGAAAGTGTCCAAGGAAGTTTGGACAGATGTTCTCCAGGGAGATGAGCGACGCAGCAAACTTGTTCACTGATGTGGAGTCGCATTGGATCAAGCGTCAGAGAGTCGAAACTGATGTCAGAAAGTCGAAACAGGGTGTCAATTTCTAAATGTTGTAAGCATGAAATGTTATAACTCGAAATGTTGGAAGTCGAGAACTGCCTGTATTCAGATCAAGTGCTTGTAGCTGTAATTACCGTGTGAGTGAAGTCATTAATAACTGCCGCAACACTGCTATCTAATATACAGTTAGTTAGAACATTTGTTTAAAGTAACTGTATCACAGTTCTTGTGTTTGGATTTGATAAAGGGATTTTGGCTCAATTACTGACATGGTCAATTAGATTCCAGCAGTTTGGTGTAGTCAGAAGGATAGCAGTCAGTAATACTGAAAGCCTATGGAGGCTTGAAGGATCATCATCAGATGTCTTTCATAGGCAGCAAATAGTTCCTCTCCAGTAAACACAACAACTTACAGGACAACAGAAGTGGTACTGCGCAGCAGAGAAATGCTGGATGGTACTGGGAAAATGTTGGCATGTGATGGGAAAAGGCCATGTAATGCCTGAGAAATTTGAATGGGAACAATCCATGGAAAACTGGGGGTAACTAACAGTTGCCTTTCTAAATAACCCCAAGTAGGAAAAGGCAGAAGTAAAAGCAGCCATCCTTCAGGGCCTGTGTTTGGTGCGTGGAGTGTACTACTGCCCCAGGAGATGACTGTAAGAAGTATGAGAAATAACGTAAAGCTATGCAGGGAAAGATCAGCTTGAAGTTACACCTCCCTCCATGAGAGGATAGTGGAGTTGACATTTCTTGCATCTTGTGCGGCATTAGAAATTAGTGCCTGGGAAAACAAGAAACTGAAGTTCAAGTTAAGGCTGAAGTGAGTAAGTTGAAGCATTGCAAAGTTGTCTTCAGTAAGCCATCTGTGAGTTAAAGGAAAGGTTAAATGTAACAGAAAGCAAGTTTTGAATTGAGGCAGTTGACTTGCAACTTTTGTAATTTACAGAAAAGAGAAATGGCAAGAGAGAGTGAAATGATGTTTAAAGTGCAGTAGTGTTTTTCCCCAGCACATTGGTAGAGGTAAAATCTAAAGGTGTTTTAGAACAAAGGCAGTCAGGAAGAAAGTGCAGGGAACTGAAAGGGCAAAAAACAAAAGTGTCAATGTGTATTGACTAAAAACAAAAATCAAGCAAATTGCTTTGCTTGAACTTACAGGAATCAAAAGAATTAATGGAGTTAATAAAGCTGTGGATGTAAAGCATGAAGATACGATTACTCTGAGTTATGTATTGTATTTTGTGACATTTTTGGAGATACTGGCTTGCATGCATTAACTGCTTTTTCTCTTCTTACAACAGTAAGATAAGTTTATGTAAAAAGCAAAACACCAGGGTTTTATAAGCTATTGCCTTTTGAGAAAGGCAGATTTGGTGGGTTTAATTTTGTTGTGATAACTTTCATCCTTTTGCTAACCCTGAAGCCTCACTTTGCTTTTCCAAGTCCAGAAACAAGGTTGCAATCTAGCAAAGTATAATTTAACAGTTCTTAGCCGGGCTGTGAAAAAGAAACGTCTTTTCTGTTACAGTTAAGAGGTATTTGTCCTAATTCAGTGGTTATCAACTTTTTCTTTACAAATTGCAAAAAATTAAATTTACTGCAGTTGACAATGAGAGCTACTTGGCATGACTTAAACCGTTAAAATAACATGTTACCATTTTTACCATCATTATGCATGTGAAAATAAATGTTGCATCAAACAACACACACACACAATGTGCATATTACACAATGCAGTATGTTTAAAGGAAAGCCCACTCAAAAGCCATGTTGTCAACCATTATATTTTTATCTTCCAGAAAATGACAATTATTTTAATCCCTTTTGCAAAAAAAAAATAGAGGAGTAAAGAATGCTTGAGTCTTTCCATTTTAAGTTATACTTGGACAGCGATTCTCAGCCAAGTTGCCCAGGCAGCCTGGGGTTCTGTGGGATCCTTTTATGGGTGCCATGGGGTGCTGTGCAATAGTAGCCGTTAGGTGTGCAAACATCTAAATGCGATTCACAAGATTAAACCCAGAGATTTTAAGAAAGATTCCATAGTGTCAAAGGCACTGCATTCTAATCTGTTGTGGTCTTTTTGAATTCTTGCAACAGAAAAATTTCTCTCTTTTGTTTTCTGTAATCAAGAAATGAATGAAAGCAAAATGCTGGCATTTGTCAACAGCTGCTTTGAGTGTAAAGAGGTTGAGAACCTAAGAACTATCAACATCCATGTCAACATGCAGCCACCACATTACTTACCACCTCTTGACTAATCAGAAGTTCCACCACCGTTATTAAAATTGAGGCATGTACTCCTTGGCTACATGTGTGTACATGTACCTCTGTTTGAAAACCACTGCCTTAGACAAAGGAAGACGCTTCTAAAGATGATAGACAATAGCAAAAAGATTGGTATGTCACAGTCACCTGGCTCTACTATACCTAAAAAGGTACTAAAGGAAAGCAAGGATCGCAGAAGAAAGTTTTGTGTTTTGGGAACACATGTATGGATGTTGGGGTCTAGATCTAATTCATTTCTGGAACTCAGAAGAAGATGGAATGAGTAACCTAAGGGGGTAATACACAGCCAGAGAGAGGGTTTGGTTTCTTGTTAACGTAAGCTAATCATCTGCATGGGACAACTAGGATGTTCTACACTAGCTCAGCTGTAAGTATTTTGATTAAATACTTGTCCCTTTACTTGCAGTCATTAATGCTGTATTTGCCATGTAATATACAGTTAGTATTTGTTACCATATTTTTGAAAGTGCAAAATAACTGTAGAACAGTTCTTGGACTTTTGGATTCAATAAAGGAATTCTAGCTGAATTACTGATGTGGTTAATTAATTCTAACTATGTAGTCAAGATATGCCTATGTCTCAAGAAATGTAATGCTTTTGTATCTCACATCTAGAATCCCAAATACTTAAATAGTTTTTAATCAGTGTATGTCATTGCACATAAATGAGAGAGTCTCCAAAATCCACAGGCAGTCTATATAATGCCCTTACTATTTAAGTTATTTTTAACCTTTTTTCACCTTCTCAAAATATAGAATTGTAGGAAGTGCATCTTCCATAAAAATATGGTAAAATATATTTTACATTTTCACTTGTTTAATGAATGGAAACCTTCAATTTTCCTTATTAGCATCTCTCTTGCCATTTTTATTTTTTGTTGTATCAACATATAATTATAATCTTTAAGGGCTTGGCTGCATAGAGCAAGTTATTCCGGAGTAAAATAGGGTGTGAATTTTAAGCCCTGTCACTAGTCCAGAATAAATTTGTGTATGGAGCCTGATTGCAGAATAAGAGTAGATTTTGGATTAAGCTAATCTGGAAGAAAAAATCATTTTTATTCTGGCATAACAATCTCTATGCAGAGAGGCTATTGTGAAACAGCGGTTCTGGTCAATTTTCTTGTGTAGACAAGTCCTGAATCTTAATAGTACTAATGATATTTATTCTAATTAGTCATTGTCATCTTTAATTTGTCAAAGGACACTATTTTTTCAGTCTGATTCGTTTCCAGCTAACATTGCAAAGTCAAATTCAGATTGTGAGTCAAGAATATGGTCAGTGTAGCAGTTAAGAGCTCTCTTTTGTTAACTTTATTGGTATTAACTGAAAAACGATACTTTTAGGGTCCTATTTGATGTCAGTGGGAATATTCCACTGGCTTGCATAAGTATCAGAATGGGCCACAAGAATGTGCGTGTGCAATTTTTGTCCTCACTTTTTTCTCCCCCTTTAGTGCTAAGCAGGCCTTGACTTCCTTCCTGTCACATAGGTGGAGTTTCAAGTCTAGACACAATTAAAACAGGTCATTCCAGTTTTGCAGGGAACAAGTTGCTACTGGAGGGGACACCCATCAATCCACCAGTTATGTTGATTGCTACTAATTTAGAGGCTATTTGGTCACTTGAGCAACACACAGTCAAGTTGGTTGTAAAGCCTGAATATACTTGAATGGCTTTGAAACTAAAGACAGACAAATTGATTGCATTTGTTTGTTGTCTTTCTAGATTTTATCCCTTGCTCTTTCAATAATAATGATATTATTGAAGATGATTACGGAAGATGACAGGACACTCTCTGCTCAATTGAAGACTAAAAGTCTTAGTACATAGCTTGACCAATTGAGATTGATTCAGTGTCATGGAGCTTAACTCAGAATTAGACCCCTCGGGTGTGGAGACTTTGACTCTTCATGGCCAGCAACCACAGAGCTGGGAATTTTGGGTGAAGAGAGCCCTGAATTATTAATCAACTGTTACTTTAGGTCCCCCCCAATCTCCTAAAGTAAATATTCCTTCAGTGGGATGAACCCCACCCCCAAGCCATTTTGTAAATTGTATCCATTTATATGTCTAAGTAACCTTACTTATAGGTAGGAATTGAAAATTCCCTATATATCATGTTGATGTGACAAGCAGATGCGTTGACCAATGGTAATGTAGAGAGTTCTCTAACCGGTCAATACAGGACAGGCGGAAGCTATCTAATGATCTGAATAATTAAATGGCTTTTCAGAGGCTCATTAACATCTTATACACACTACATCCAAATGAATTGTATATGGTCTTCAGGTCTTCTTTGGTCTTCAAATGGGTTGTTACTGTGTTTTCCTTCTTACAGTAAGGGCCTTTTTTTTCTCAGCCCCACATGCAGCAGGAGTCAGGCACTTTGAGAAGTTAAATATAAAACAGAGGTTTAAATATTTAGA
>NW_017728993.1:11408280-11415844 GCF_001723915.1 Gavialis gangeticus | reverse complement strand
GTATTTGGTCTTCAGGTCTTCTTTGGTCTTCAAATGGGTTGTTACTGTGTTTTCCTTCTTACAGTAAGGGCCTTTTTTTTCTCAGCCCCACATGCAGCAGGAGTCAGGCACTTTGAGAAGTTAAATATAAAACAGAGGTTTAAATATTTAGAATTTGGTTGAAATCCAGTATGATTTAATCAACATTTGCCAGCCACCTCCTGAGCTCTGGGCTTATTTTGTTGACCGCTTGAAAAAACATAAATGGTAGTTTCAACTCTGGCTGTGAGGGAAACAATACTCTTGGAAAGACGGTATCTATTTTAATTTAGGTTTCTTATTTTAGCTGTGTTTCAGAATCTCTCTCTCTCTCCTTTCTCACAGAACTTTCTCAATTTTACTCTAGGGGTGTTGAGAATGCTACTGTCATTTCTAACTTGTTTCTTGCCTTCCCACTTGAGACCCTTTTCATTTACATCATCCTTCAGAAGATGTAAAATGGGGAAACCCTGGATCACCTCAGGCTCTCATTAGTTTTTAAATGGGTTATTGTAGAGTAGCACGAGATGCTCCTGTCTGGTCAGTGCTTTGTCTGCAGCACTTTGTAACTTGAGGTGTGAGAAAAGCCGCAGCTAGTAGCTGAAGTCAGGTCTTCTCTAGTCCTGGGCTGGCCTTTTTGTGTGCATTTGAAAAAGGCTCAGCAGAATTGTTCCTTGAACATGAATATCATGAAGATGAATATCATATCCATCTCCTCCACTCTCAATTAGTCATCGCATGGCCAATCTGCACATATTTAGTCCTTTTAATCTTTCCTTACAACATTCTCCTTAGCCTGTGCTTCCCCGCATTTGAATTAATCTCTGCTTTACTTTGAAATGTTGAGTTTGTGGAATGTAGGAAAATGAATAAGTGAGAAAGACATGGTTGTGAATGATGGGACTGGGCCAAAGTTTAGGAGGTTTTGCAAGACCTGTTAAGTTACTCCTGGGCTTAATATGAGGCACCCATTCTCGGGAGGTGACAGACATAGACCATACTGGGCACGTCTACACGTGCACTTTAATGTGCAGTAGCCTATTTTACTGTGCATTAAAGCATCACATAAAAAAAATGCTATTACATGAATGCACGGTAAAATAGGTTACTGCACATTAAGCATCATTTAAAAACCATGCACATTCGTTGCTGCTCATTGAGGCAGCCTAACGCACATTTGTTTAATACCTCCCATTGGAGGTACTAAAAGTAATGAGCATGGGGAAAAGCCTCTCAATGCATGGGAACGCGTATCCACTGTGAAGAACAAGTGAAAACAACATTTGTCCTCAATGTTGTTTCAATGTTTTTGAAGTATGCTGGCTTTGTAATTTGAGGCCGGTATAATTAGCAAACTTAAAAGATTTCATGTGCTTATTTCTAGAGTTGATCACAAATAGTTAATTTATTTTTCCTTATTACTTTAATTTTCCCATTCTCCACTTGCTGTATAGATGATGGGATAATCACAGTAGATGCAGGGGAGGAATTTTGTTGATTGCTTGATTAAGTGCGAGTATTTATTTATTATTACTGTTGTTATTCAACCAGCTGTAGTTACTATACAATGCTTCTTTGTTGGTGGTCTGGTTTTACTGACAACTGTTGTTCATTACTAGAGATGGATCTGAACAAAAACCCAAGATCCTAACTTTCCACAATTTTAGTGTGTTGCAATTCTGAATGTCATGGCTTTTGTGCGTCTGGAGCATCCAAGGCGCGCACAAGACTCTGTGAAACCTGCAGTTGGACAAAGTCCCTGTACTGTGGAGCTTACAATTGGATAGATCCAGGACACACAAACCAGGCTGGCAGAATAGCAGTTAATCCACAATGGGAGTCCAGAGCATGACGTGGGTTTAAAGGTAAAATAGAGAGGACAAGCGGCATATGGGAAGCAGAAGGCTGTTTCCAGCATAGTGGGCATGCGGCACAAACAAAAATGTATTAGTTAAAACATACAAATAGAAATGTACAAACAGCGCACGCCAGGGAGCAGCTGATCGCCCTTGAAAGCTGTCTAACATACTCAAAGTAAAAGAACAGCTCTGGAAACTTATGTTCATTTGGGCTTAACCGAGTTCAACTTCCATTGTGGAGCTCTGCGGTTCACAACTGCAGTTCAAGGCACAGCTGATTAGCATTTCCATAAATGCGTATTTTACTAGTTCCCTCTCCTCCATAGGTAGTTACAACAAAATCTATTGGTTTTATTTACCTCTTATGACTGAAAGCTTTATATTAGCTAAGATAAGCACTTAATCCCTGATAAGATAACCTAGTCATTTGGTTGTTGGCCCAGAAAGATCCAGAATGCTTGTTTTTTAATTAATAAATAATTTGGCATGTTGTTAAAGTTGACACTTCATACTATCTCAGCAGCTGCTAGAACAGCAAGGCTCCTGGCAACCCAGAAGGTAGGAGAGTCTGTAGCAAGAGCAGGAAAGGAAGCGAGTCTATGTGAGTCCAGAAAAGCACAAGTGTAAAGGGCAGCAGAGCTCAGGGTTTGTATTAAGGTTTGGAGCTAATTTGGACTAAGATTTTGTTGTTGAAGGTCACTACTGAGAGTTGTGAAGTGGCTCATTTGAATTCACTTGGCAGCGTTAATCTGGTCCTATGGGTTTGATGCCCACACCACAGAGAACTTAAATCATAGCTGGCAATGTTCTTTACAATCAGCAGAGAAACCACTGGACAGAGAGAGTATGACTTAAAGGTTGCCCCTGAAGATGGGGCATGCTGGTAGAGTGCTGTAGAGAGCCTTGCAGGGTGGCTACCCATTAATACATACAGAAAACTTCAGTCTGAATGACTAACCTTGTGTTGGTGTCAGTTCACAGAAAAGGAAAGGGTTGTTGAACAGGTAAAGAAAAAGATCATGAACTGGATAGGAGGATATTTGGCATAAAAAGCAGAAGTGGAGAAAACTAGATAGTCAGTATTGGTATCTTCTGGGGATCTTCTGGGTAGGTACAAAATATATGCCAGAAGAGAAGAGGTAGTTTACATTAGGAGCGTGAACAACTGGCCAGTGGCCATGCATTTAGCAGCTGCATTAGTCCGTTTATGTTGTTTCCCCAGTCCTTTGGGAATATACCAAATTTATAAAATGCCCTGAAAATGTCTTACATTAAGAACAAAATGATGAGATCAAGGAAACTTTAGGGTACAAGGTCCATGCTAGTAGTGCAGTGGTTTGAGGCTGGGATGGCTACTAATTTAAATTCAGCTGTATTTTATTTTAGGGATCATAAGTAAAAAGAGTCATTCTGAAAAAGGCTGTGCTGCATCTGGAGATCTGGGACCTACCTGAAATGTGTACATATCTTGCTAGCACTTCAGTTTCAGCCAGGAATTGGTGGACAGGAACACAGGTAAGTCATGTAAGAGAGAGTAAACATGCATGTGGTAAGAACTAATGATAGGACCAAACCTTGTTCCACCTGGGTACATGTTGTGTTGCTGGTTTTCCCTAGCAATCAGTATAGGGAAAGGTGTGTGGTTGGAAAGTTAGCAAGTTCAGGCATAAATGTTCAGGGTGTGGATGTTTACAGCTTATTGCCAGGTGCTTCAAGTAAGCATCTAGGTCAAAGATCCAAGGTCAGTTCATTGACAGCAACAACTGCAGCCAGGACTAATGACAATAATAATAATAGTTTCTTATTTATTGCATTGATGTACAAAGCATCTACGTCTGTAGCATTGAGGGGGATGTTGGAATATGTATCTAGCTTTTCAGGGCAGGTTTAGAAATTTAGTAGGCCAGGCAGAAGCTCTGCTTACCTAGGTACCTGTACTATGGTGATATTAATGAATAAAGTATCCCAGCTCAAGCAATTTACTCCTTTCCCTTCTTTCCCCTCAAAATACCTGCATCAGCTAAGTGGATTAGTGGAAATGAAGATAGAGTAGTGGACAAGGATGCAGGACACCTGGGTCCTATTTCTGGTTTTGCCACTTGCCTAATAGAGGACCATGACCAGGTAACTTTTTACTGCCTCAGTTTTACCATCTGTAAAATGGGCGTTATGTTGCAGTCCTCTTTTGTAAGACACTTTGTAATCAACTGATGACACTGATATAAGAGTTAGGTAGCATTCACATTGAAATGCCTTAGAATTAACTCAAATTGCCAGAGGGAAGATATGGAAGTTCAGATTTGAAGAAGCCTGAGAACCATGGCTTTATACTACAAGAGAATTGGATGCTTAGTTTATCGATGGCAGATGGGAGCTGCCATGTATTGGGTCAAACCACAGGTCCATGTCTCAGTATCCTGTGTCACTGTGGCAAGGAGTGGATGCTGAAAGGGAGAGTGAACAAATATGACTAGGGTTTTCCCCCCTGTTCCTGTCCCACTTGCAGCCTCTAGTATTTAAGGAACAGAAAGTTCTCATTCAGAGCCTATACCCCTAACTCCCATGTTCAATAGCTACTGATGCAACTTTCCTCCAAGAATTTGACCAATCTCTTTTTGAATCTGGTTAAACTGTCAACTTCTGCAATATCTTGTGGCAATCAATTCCACACTTGAACTACACACAGGCACAGAACAGTCATTTGTAGTTGCAGTGGATTGCAGGGTATTGAGCACTGATATGTATATTTGTCTATCTGTCTTGCAGTGCTTTTTTTGCTGTTAATTCAGGACTGAGTACAGCACACTGGATATCAGACCAATCTCCTTTTCAGTTTCTAGTCCCTTATTGATAATGTTGTATTCAGGTATTTTCCTGCTGCTATGGGCAATGTAATTGTTCTGAGCTTTTTTAATAGTACTAATTCATGTGGCAAAATAGTAATCTCTTGCCATTGTATAGCATCTGCCAGTAGAGGATCTCAGGCTTCTTTGGAGGTGTTAGTGAGTTTCTTCTCACAGAAGTCCTGACATGAGTTTCATAGTTTCATAGTTAGTAGGGTCGGAAGAGACCTGAGCAGATCATCAAGTCCATGGCAGGAAAAAGTACTGGGGTCAAATGACCCCAGCAAGGTGTTCATCCAGCCTCCTCTTAAAGACCGCCAGGGTAGGAGCCAGCACCACTTCTCTTGGAAGTTGTTTCCAGATCCTAGCCGCCCTGACGGTGAAGTAGCACTTCCTGATATCTAGTTTGAATCGACCCTCTGCCAGCTTGCGACCTTTATTTCTAGTCACTCCTGGGAGTGCTCGGGGGAACTGGGACTCCCCCAATGCCTGCTGGTCCCCTCTGACTAGTTTGTAACAGGCCACTAGATCCCCCCTCAGCCTTCTCTTGTGGAGGCTGAACAGGTTCAGGTCCCTTAGTCTCTCCTCGTAGGGCCTGCCCTGCTGCCCCCTGATCATGCGAGCGGCCTCCTCTGGACCTTCTCCATGTTGTCCACATCCCTCCTGAAGTGCGGCGCCCAGAACTGGATGCAGTACTCCAGCTGCGGCCTGACCAGTGCCGCATAGAGGGGGAGGATCACCTCCTTGGACCTGCTCGAGATGCATCGGTGGATATAATCTTAGTTTCACAGAGGGAGAAACTGAGGCACAGAGAAGTTAGATCCTGACTGAGGCCTCACAGACAGTCTCTTGGCAACTGGGAAAACAATTCAAGAACCTTGATGCCTAGTCCTGTGCCTTAGGAGCAAGCCGCCTTGTGAAACACAGCAACTCCTTTTGGACTGCAGGATTTTCAGAGCTGCATATTTCCTTCAGTTTTTACAGTGGACCCTGCTATTTGATGCTTTTTTCTTCTGCCTTTTTTTTTTTGATTATGTGTGCCTTTTTCATTTTGCTATGCTGCTGTGTATCTCTCTGCTTTCTTTTTTATGGGCAATTAAAGAAAAGGTAATTTTCTAGGTCGGGGTTTGGCAACCTGTGCCCCGCAGGTTGGATCCAGCCCATGAAGTGACTGAATCCAGCCTGGCGGCAGCTCAGGGAATCGGCAGTATGCTCCAGCCAAGGCAGCAGAGGAGGTGTCCCCTGTGTCCTAGCACCTGCCTTTTTCCCTTTGTAGCTTCTGCTGATTTCTGTAGGAGCACAGGGGTTTTCCCGTGACAAGGGCTGGGTTGCAAGCAGCAGCCTGCAGTGGCAAAAAGGTTGCTACCCTGTGCTCTACATGGCTTCACCTTCACTGTACCTTCTCCAATAGCTTAAGAAACATTGTGAGGTAATTCAGGTTTTTTCTTTTTCTCCCTTTTCCTCTCCATATTTCTCTGCTCCTACCTGCTTTCCCATTCCTTCTCTCTCTCATGCTATCTAGAACAGCGTTTCTCAACCCATGGGTTGCGACACAGAAGTGGGTGACAAAAATATATGAAAGGGTTGCGAGCAAACTTTAAAGAATGGCTCAACAAACTTTAAAAATGGATTCTCTTTTAAAGAAGAAAAACATGGGAAACCACGGGCTTCCCCATGCATGTGGCAGCCAGGAAGCGTGGAGAGCAGCTCCTGCAGCTCCCCACCATGTGCCAGCCACCACCGCCGCTTCCTCTCAGGCTGTGGCTCTACCCTGAAGGGGAGGTGGGGTGTGGTGGTGGGCAACAAGTCTCCCTGTCCCGGTCCGCCCTCCCACACTGGGTCCTGCCCGCTGGGCCTCAGAGGTGGCTTCTGCCTATGCCGGTCCAGCCAGGCTGCAGCCCCAGGCCTGCTGTGGGTGCACAAATCTTGGGGGGCATGTGCCCCCCCCCCAAACTCCAAACATACCTCCCTTCCTCACACACCACCCCTTGTCCCACACACTGGGGGGCTGAGACCTGGGGGTGGGGAGCAGTGGGTTGGGAGTGAGAGGCACCATCAGGGCTGGGGTTTGGGAGTGAGTGGGTCTGGCAGGGGCAGGGGGCTATTTTGTACTTAAACTATTTACTGGGTTTACAAATGTTTACAGATAGGTCCTGGTATAAAAAAAAGTTTGAGTACCACTGGTCTAGAAGTTTGCTGTATACCCCGATTTGAGAAACATTAAATGATAATGATAAAAATTCTGTTTTAACAAACCAGAGGGCAGATCCTTGGCTTAGCGAATGGTACTGCAGCCGTCCTGAAGTCAGCGGAGCTAGTCTGATCTACCTCTGCAGAGGTTTTGGCTCCAAGAGAATAATCAGTCTAGTGCTGGAAATCCCACAAGTGCATCTCACCATTTCATTTGTATTCATTTTTTTACATGGCTTTTTACACACCTTTGCCACAGTCGGCAGCAAATCTGTCAGCATTTCAGTCAAACAAAGGCCCTTCTCAGGTCTTTCTGTTGGGTAAATAAAGCTGCAGCATTTCACCTTGCCCTGATAGGGTGCCGCTGAGTTAATGTAAAGCCTGGAAAGGGGCAGGCGTGGGAGCAGCATGCTAGCATTAACTTTCTGTGCTGCTGTGCAGGATTGCAACAGGATTGCAACAGCTCAGCCTATCTGAGCCACTGCACGTACTGTAAACACAGCTCCGTGCCTGCATTTGGTATGGGTGGTGATAAAACAATACCCATCTCTGGGAAACGATAATGGATGCTGTTCTCTCATTTCAAGAAATTTTGAACAAACAATCCCAGTTTCCCTTTGAACGCTGATACTCTCCAGACAGCCCACTGAGCTG
>NW_017728993.1:11404187-11408132 GCF_001723915.1 Gavialis gangeticus | reverse complement strand
GTGATAAAACAATACCCATCTCTGGGAAATGATAATGGATGCTGTTCTCTCATTTCAAGAAATTTTGAACAAACAATCCCAGTTTCCCTTTGAACGCTGATACTCTCCAGACAGCCCACTGAGCTGCCAAAGGGAAGTGTGCAGGTCAACAGTCATCAAGGGGTTAAAGTTTTAGGGAGGCAGGGAGGAAAAACCCATCCAACTTTATAGAAGTGTGACATCGATATTTGTATCTGTAGTGCAGTTCTGACTGGTTGCTGTTTTTTCTCTGCCTTGGAATCGGAGGACACAGTGACAGCAATAAATGCATTGGTACAGCAGGCAGTGGTGTCTGAAGTGAGCAGGAATCCAGCTTTTAAATTAGAAATAAGCCTCTGGTAACATGTGCCCACAGTGCCACTTGTTGAAATTTTAGGATAGTTAGGGAGGGACTAAGCCTCCTTAAAGGGAAATGGCAGTGCCTTTCCGTTACTTCCAGTATCCTCTTTTTCCTTTTTGGAGAGTGATGTTCCCATAGAAGGTGACATAAAATCACAGACAAGTTATAATAGTGTAACTTTTATTTTTCTCAGCCTGAGCTGCTTTAATTTATGTTAGGATCATGCAGATTACAAAACAATGCATTTAATTTGTGTTTATCTTGAATAGCTCTGACTTTTTCTGTTGTGTCCCTCCCTGTACTGGGTGTATCGCTGTATGTGCTTCCTCTGGAGTTGTTTATGTCCACATTGGCAGGTTCAATAAGCACTTTCTTAGCAGGGCGTCTTCCAAGGCAAAGACAGTGTTTTTAATTCTTTTTGGAGTTCCCACTTCCTACATTCACCAGGTCTCCACAGTCTGCAGCTGAGAACAATAGAAATGAATATCAACAGCCTTGGTAAAGCTTAATTGATCGCTGTATGTTATCCATAGAATCTCTTGATACTAAACAGCTGCACAAGTATAGGACAGCTGTTTATTCCATGTCAGTGTTTTATTAGTGTTCCAGCTACACTGCTTTAGCTGTAGTATGAATTTAAATTTTAGGCTTTTTATTGACAGTGGGCATGTCTACACGTGTATTTATGCTGCCTTAAATTTACTGCTCAGTAAATTACTGTGCAGTAAGTGGAAATAAGCCGGCATCTACACATGCAGGCACTAAAGCACATTAATGCTGTGTGTGGACTGACTTGGGACTAAAGTTTGTCCTGTCAGTCCACACACACACACACACACACACACACACACACACAGTGTTACTGCACAGCAAGGCTTCTACATGTACATTACTGTGCAGTAACTAATCGGGCATAAATTTGATACCAGCATGATGCAGGTATCAAATTTACACTCAAGTCAGCGTAAGTCACCTTAGTTACTGTGCAGTACGGGCGTGCTAGTGTAGATGCGCATCCATACTGGGCAGTAATTTCAGTTACTGTGCAGTAAATGAGCATGTGTAGATGCACCCAGTGAGTCTGAAAAACCCAGAATTGTAGTGTACTAATGAATTTCCTATTTCTCAGCAAAGGGCTCCTATCCCCTTAGCAAGGGAATTTCCTATTTCTCAGTAAATTAAGAAAATCATGGTAATCTCTTTAAGGAGTTGCTGTGTATACAAGGATGTGAATAAAGGCCATGGCAGAATAAGAATAAAATGTAATTAGAAGTAACTATTCCTAAATTTGAATAATGAAAATTTGAGAGTAAATTACCCAGGTAAAATATATAGATTTAATTATATGCCATGGTGCCTGGGAATTAGGGAGTAAAATGTTGGGCCCTTTTGAAATTACCCTATACAGGGCAAGATTTCACCTTATACACATGGATGGTGTTGGTGAAGGCAAATTTTCCAAACCATCCAAAAAACCTATATTAATAACTAGATTTTCAGGGAATATCTACAGAAGGAACGCTTTCATTTTCCATATCTACATCAGAATTTCTTTTCACCAGACGGGGAATATGAACACTTGTATCCTGGCCAAAATTCCAATTTAAGTGGAATGTATGCTACTGAATTTTGCTTTTGTTTTAATTCGGATAATACGTTCTGTCTTGTGCAATATTGATAAGTTTCTGTGCTGTAGATCTTGGGAATCCACCTGGATAGAAGGGATTATGTAAATGTTAGGCAATCATGACATCTCAAGGAAAATCCTGAATGTGATGATAAGAAAAGAATATGAACAAGGCATCAGAGGGTCTCAGTGTGAATCCCCAAAAGAAAGCATGACTTATTTGTTTTTATATTGTCTTACATGAAGTTAAAGACGTGGGGTGTGTTCTAGGTCACTACCTCAATGTGGTATGCACTTAAGACGACAGAGTTAAACTCCGAGACTTTTGTATGGTTTATTTTCGTTGCAGGACCATGGAGATAAGACACATAACTGTACCACATACATGGCAGTGATATCCATCTGATAAATTGCACTTTCTATGCACTTTTGATGACCTTGCCTCCTCTCTGCCTTTTAATCTGTTTCTACAAGATTGCTCCTAGCATTTCAAACTCTTGAGAAGCTTTCAAACAGCATTTAAAAAAAAATAAGCGTACAAACCCCCTTTCCCCCCTCCGTATGTAGAATTCTCCCTTCCTATTGTTTTGGTCCCAGACACATTATTCATTCTTGAACTAATGATAAGTTTTAAGTGCAATAACTTTTGGGCTATGTGTGGGTAAATTATCCTACTGGAGATCTGGTATGATAGGAACATTTATTTATAGTGCTGGTAGCTCAAATTCCATTGGACTTGAGAATTGTGATGTGGTTTTATATAAGAGGAGCATTGGATCATTTTTAGAAGTTCTGCTATATTAGAACACTTATTTGGTATGACCTAGATAAACTCGTTTGTGAATACTGCAGCATCCTAAGGAAATACAAGATGATAAAACCATCATATTGTCCTGTTAGATATCCTCGTATATAGGCATAACACTAATTTGGAATGTAAAATGTAAAATTCTGTAAAATGTAAAAAATGAGAGACAAACTTTATATCTAATAAATATATATGAAAATGAGAGAACAGAAACATGATGACAGGTTGGCCTTTAGTTTGTGGGTTTGTTTTTTGACCTCCATGTTTCCCTTTCTCACTTTGAAAAAGAAAAAAGAGGCATACACACAGTGGAAGCTAGGGACAGTCCTCAAGGAGGACTATCCAACAGTGGTCTGCACTTGTAGGGAGATGATTAGGAAAGGTAAGGCGACTGAGTTTTAGGGCTGTGGGAAACAGCACCATTTTGTTTCAACTTCCATTTTGTCATTTCAACAGGACAGTGTTTCGTTTTGAGTTTTGTTTCATTTCAAAACCACTGTTCCGTTTTGTTTTGTCGAAACTATGTTGCTGTTTTGACATTTCGCCCATAGGCTATAATGGGGAAACATGAAACTGCCCATAACTTTGTCATTTTTTGGCAGATTTGGATGAAAAGAGCAGGGATGGTAGCCCCTTCTAAGGCCATGGAGCCTGCCTGGTTTCAAGGAAATAGGTGTAGGGGTTCCTGGGAAACTGTGTCTCAAGCTGCTGACAAGCAAAACTCATGTTATGTGTGTATGTTAAGGCACAGCAGGGTGAAAACTGCAGGCATGGTAGCCCTGCTGAGGCCTTGAAGCCTGCCAGCTTTCCACAGGTTAGGTGCAGGGGTTTCTGGGAAACTGCACCTCAAGCTGCAGACAAGCAAAACTCATGATATGTGTGACTTTGTGTGTGTGTTAAGGCGTGCCCTCACTGGCACTGGGGCCGCTACATGACACAGTAGTGTGCCCCAATGAGGGCTCCTCCTCCCCTACAGCCTCATCCTGGTTCACCAATTTAAATGACAACAGGTAATAACTTAATATGCAGCACAGTAGCACAAGCAGCATCTCAGGCAGTCAAACCGACACAGACTAGATACTTTCTTGTTTTTCCTGCAGGATCTTCTTCTCCAGCAGCTGCCAGAGAACT
>NW_017728993.1:11373668-11399187 GCF_001723915.1 Gavialis gangeticus | reverse complement strand
ATCCTGGTTCACCACTTTAAATGACAACAGGTAAAATAACTTAGTGAGCAGGAACACAGTAGCACCAGCAGCATCTCAGGTCGCCGAACTGTGACAGAGCCTTTCTTTCCTCTCCTGCAGGAGCTTCTTCTCTCGTGTGTGTTAAGACGTGCCTTCACTGTGTCCTTCTCCCCTCTTACCCTTCCCTCTTTTTACTTTCTGCTTCCCTATAGGCAAGCCCAGCTTCAGCTTCGAAACTCGAAATGTTTTGAAACATTTCAATTGCCCTTGTTTCGTTTCAAGGCTGTTTCGAAGCTCTTTGTTTTATTTTAATTTCACTGTTTTGAGCTTGAAACAAGTTGAAACAGTGTTGAAAGGAAACAGCCGGTGAAATTTGTCACAGCCCTACTGAGTTTAAGTTAGCCAAGGGAGTCAAGGACAATAAGAAGTCCTTCTTTAGGTATGTAGGAAGCAGAAGGAAAACAAATGGAAGTGTAGGGCCCCTGCTTAACACCTCGGGACAGCTGGTAATGGACACTCAGGAAAAAACTGAACTCCTGAATGCGCACTTTGCTTCAGTATTTCACCAGACCAAGGGGAAAGACAAGTGAGATAAGGATCACAGGGAGCACAGCGGGAATGATAGCCTTCCCACCGTGGATGCTGAGCTGCTGCAAAACCAACTAAAAAAGCCAGACATTTATAAGTCAGCAGGAGCAGATGGACTTCACCCAAGAGTGCTGATGGAGCTGGCTGAGGTCATCGTGGGACCCCTGGCAAAACTCTTTCAGAATTCGTGGTACACAGGGGAGATCCCTGAGGATTGGAAGAGGGCCAACATTGTGCCCATCTTCAAGAAGGGGAAGAGGGAGGACCCGGGCAAATATAGGCCAGTCAGCCTAACCTCCATCCCAGGGAAAATCCTAGAAAAGCTCATTAAAGAATCTATGTGTGATACGCTCGTTGAGGGTAAGATTCTGAATGACAGCCAGCATGGCTTCATCATGGGTAGGTCTTTTCTTACCAATTGCATCTCCTTCTATGAACAGGTCTCTCACCACCTGAACACGGGAGAGAAGGTCAACATTATATACCTAGACTTCCAAAAGGCTTTTGATCTAGTGTCCCATTATATCCTTGTGGAAAAATTGGAAGATTGTGGGCTTACCTGCTCAACAGTTCAGTGGGTGCAAAACTGGCTGCATGGTACGACCCAGAGAGTTCTCATGAACAGATCTGTGTCATTCTGGTGAGAAGTGGCCAGTGGTGTCCCTCAGGGGTCTGTGCTTTGACCAGTGCTTTTCAATATTTTTATCAATGATTTGAATGTGGAGGTGAAAAGCTTGCTGGCCAAGTTTGCGGATGACACCAAGTTACAGGGTAGCATGGTCATGCCAGAAGATAGGGTGCAGATACAGGCAGACCTGGACAGGCTGGAGAGCTGGGTGGACTGGAACCAGATGAAGTTCAACACTCAGAAGTGGAAGGTGCTGCATATGCGGGCAAACAATCCCCAACATACCTACAGGCTTGGTGGTGATGATTTGACTTGCACTGTGACTGAAAGGGATCTAGGGGTAGTGATCGACCATCGCAGGAACATGAGTCGGCAGTGCGATGCTGTGGCCAGCAGGGCAAACAACACACTGGCATGCATTAACCATTGCATCTTATGCAAAACTAAGGAAGTGATACTCACTGTTGAGACTGCAGGTGGAGTACTGCATCCAGTTCTGGTGCCGCACTTCAACAAGGACGTGGAAAAACTTGAGGGGGTCCAGAGAAGAGCCACCCATATGATCAGGGACTTGCAAGACAAGCCATCTGAGAAGAGGCTGAGGGACCTGGGACTCTCTAGCCTACAGAAGAAAAGGCTGAGAGGGGACTTGGTAGCGGCATACCGCTACATCGGTGGAGTACATCAAGAACTCGGTGAACAGGTGTTCACCAGGGCACCCCTGGGGAAGACCAGGACCGATGGATACAAACTCCTGGAAGGCCGCTTCAGGCTCAATTCTGGGAAAAGCTCCTCCACAGTCAGGGTGTCCAGACTGTGGAATAAACTCCCTCCAGTGGTGGTGTAGTCACCTACCCTGGAAATCTTCAAAAGGAGACTGGACAGTCATCTCACTGGGATCACTTGATTACACTTGTCTTTTCCTGCCTAGTGCAGAGGGACTGGACCTGATGATCTACAAGGTCCTTTCCAACCCCTGACAATCTATGAACTATATGTACAGCCTTTATTACTGTTCAGCCTTTTCAACTTCTTTGCTTTCCAGGGAATCATTTAGGTATAATTTTCAACACAGAGGAATTTTGACGGGGCACATTCTTTTCTTCTATGAACAGTAATAAGAAGACCGTAATGGTGGGAGATACAGGAATATAGCCCAGTTTGGCCAATTAGATATTACAGTTAGATTACACATATCATGCATACTGTCTTTGGTTTGGATTATAGATATTAGTACCATGATAGTGGTGAAATACTTGAGCTAATGGACCTATTTTGGCATAAACAGAAGGAAGCTGGTGGCAAAGCATTCTTACAATGAAGCATATAAAAAGGGCTGGAAAGGGCTTAGATGATTTCTCAAGGCCAACCCCCTGTTCAAGGCAGGATTATTTGTGTCCAAACCATCCAGACAACTGTTTGTCTAACCTGTATTTAAAAACTGGCAATGATTGCGATTCTACATCTCTCCATAACCTGTTCCAGTCCCTGAGCATCCTCAGGGTTAGAAAGTTCTTTCTACTATCTAACCTAGATGTCCTTGGTTGCAATTTAATCCCATTACTTCTTGTCCTATGCCAAGTGGACGATAGAGAACAAATCTTCACTACCCTCTTTTTTGTCTGAAGACTGTTATCAAACTTCCCTACATACTTCTTTTCTGTACACCTAAGTATTCCTACTTTTTCTAGCTTTTCCTCATATATCATGTCTTCTAGACCTCTTACCATTTTTATTGCTCTCCTCTGGACTCTCTCCAACTTGTCCTTTCTTAAATTGGGCCCAAAACGGGATATGGTACTCTAAGGCCTCACCAGTGCTGAACTGAATGCAAGCCTGATTTATTCCCCTGAGTTGACTATGATGCTTCTTTTAATGCACTGTGTTATGTTATTAGCATATTATAGTCTGGACTCATCTAGCTTGTGATCCACTATAAATCTCATACCCTTTTCTGTTGTATAACCATTTAGCCAATCATTCCTCATTTTGTACTTACGCATTTGATTATTCCTTCCAAAGTATAACATAGTGTACTCATCTTTTAAAAATGTAATTCTATTTATTTTAGACCATTTTTCCAGTTTGAGGTGCACCGATACATCAGGTCAATATTGGATTGGCACCAATATAAAATTGACTATATCAGAAATCAGCTCTGCCTTCCTGATGTGGCCAATAATGTGGCCAGTAAATGTCCTGTGCATGTGCATCACCTGTCTCCCCAGACTCTTCCTGGGACTTTGGAAGTTGAGTGATAGATGAAATGATAAAGGCCAAAGAGAGGATTGAGAGGTAGATAGCAAAAGGTTTTAATATTTAAAATCTGAAAATGTTGCTATGTCTGGATATCCTCTTTTTTCTCTGTTTGTAACGTAGACTGACTTCAAACTACCACAGCTAATCCAACTCTTTGTAAGATGTAATATGCCTAGTTTTAAGGTCATCATATCTGTATACATAAAACATAAATATCATGGCAGTGATTCTTATTTAATCACCTCTTCCTGTTTACTCCATTGTCCCATCCAGTGGCAAAGTGGTACAGGCAGTTCAGTCTTGCCACTTCCCTTAATCATTTTATTCTTGTGAATGACAATACTGTGTAGAGAGTGGTCTGTGCCAGAAACCTGTTTGACCCTCCCTGGGCTGGATCTGGATTATGGGGCTCCTTGTAGGCCACCTTCAGTAGTGGGACAAGCAGCATCAGAGAGCAGTGGGGCTAATGCAGCTGTTCCTTGCCCCATCACTGCTAAAATGCATCCCCAATGCAGTTCCATATACAAGATTTCACCAGTAGGTCCTGACCCTGCTCACCTAACGCACAAATTCCTGGCCCTTCTAGGAGCCCTACAGGCTAGATTTGGCCTGCAGGCCACATCTTTGACACCCCTGGTCTATACAAAAACTTCTGATAGTAAAGCCCCCCATTCTTGTACACTTATTGGGCAGAGCAGTATGTCATTTCACTAACAATCCCACTGATTTCATGGAGACTACTTCTCAAAGAGCATGTTACTCTTTACCATGAGCAAGGCTGGCCAAACCTTTGTCAGAATAGCTCTTAAGAGTTATTTTTTGTTTTAAATAAAAAACCACAAAATCCTATGTCCACATTTACAATCCTAAATCTGAGTTATTTGGGGAGCATGCTTACAACTTCCATGGAAGTTGATGGGAACTGCAAATGCTTAGCACTGGTGAAAGCCAGGTGTGCAGACTTGAGAATGTTGGTCCAAATATAGTCATTGCTATACTATTAGGGAAATGTCAGGACTTACTGAGATTAAACAAAGACCTGCTTAGAATTTTTGTGACTTCAGCTCATAAATGGATTTCATCACTTGCTACAGCTGCATAAACAAATGCATGTGGTACACCTTTTTAAAAAAAGAGCCCCCAAAGAATTTGTCTAATCGTGCCTAATGAGCAAAATGTATTCCAGGTGTTGGTTGATGCCTCGTATACCTGAGCAGCCCAGCCCAGGCCAGCCGTTTCCCAGTAGGGAAATAGTTTGCTTGCTTTTCTCTATCCCTGGCAGCAGAAGTGCTTTGGACAGGTGAGTATTTTAAAGTACAATATGAAACCCAGTACCAAACATCTTATTCCCTTTATGAAAAAGTCTTGTCCCACTGCTGCTTTAGGTCTGCAAAAGCATCATCCCAGCTTGGTCAGGAGTTTTTACAATGCCTGAGCAGATAGCTCAGCTCCTGCACAACAAGGCTATTGGGTATTTGAAATAAGCTTCTGACCCACATATTTTCCAGTCATTTTTCATGTTTGCGTGTGTGTTCCTCCTACTAAGAGGGGTCACAGCAGAAGCCCTGAAGACTGACACCTTGTGTTTATACACAGAGCAGCCAGGCAGCACTTCTATTATGCTTCTATGCCACCATGCCTCAGACCCAATGTGCAAAGACTAGACTATTCTCCATCTCCCCTCCTCAAATTCCCCCTGAAGGGCGCTAATGGTGGTGGTAGCTTATGATGTGAAGCAGGCACTTGCCATGTTTGGACTGATGCAGTAGACTCCAAACCAGTGGAGTCCTACACATCTCAGAGTTGAATTTGCTTAGTTCTGTTTAACAACATTATAGTGCAGCTTAGAGCAAGAAGAAAGTAAGTATTAGCATTAGAAGATGGAAAGTATGTCTTCAAAATGTGTTGTAGCTATTTGAGTTTGAATATGGCCATCCTGTTTTCAAAGCTGGGAAGCCAAAGGTTTTTCTGGATGAATAAATAGTAGGTCCTTTTAATGCTACATATATATAACTGCTCCAAAAATATTTCCATGCAAAAAAGGCTTGTGGACCAAAAGAAAACTCTTCAATGCTCACTTTTCACTTGAGTTGACATCTTTGGTTTGAAAAGAAAAGTTTGGGAATCACTATTTTTTTAATTCATATCTACCTAATTTGTATCTACCATGCTTACTGTCAACCATGCTTTTTTCCTGGGGAAAATGCAGGAGCACAAAATCAAAGCACCATTGAAGTTAATGGCAAGCTCCCACTGACATTAAAACAATCAGGGTCAATCCTACAGCGACTGTTCTGCTCCTTACCCCAGTAAAAAGGAAGTAATATATTGTGAAATGTTGTAAGGTAGACTGTTGGCAGGGGGTCGGACTAGATGATCTGCTCAGGTCCCTTCCAACCCTACCAACTATGAAACTATGAAAAGATTAATATTAGCTCCGAGATGTGTCATTGATGAATCTGAACAAACCAACATTTTCCACAAAATACTATACTTTTTACCTCAACTAGCTCTAATTTGTGAACAATTGGGATGAACAAATATTGCATCCTGTCGGTCCTTCATCCTGGATGTGTAAGTGGCATGCTTTTCTGCCCTGCTTCAAATCTTGGTAAAGTTAAGGGGACTGTGGTTTCTTATGGCCTTTGGAAATTTGGCTTAATGTCAATTCAGGTACCTGCCTGAACATTTTGGCTCGATTGCCTTAAAAGGTTATGTTAAAACTACATGTGCTGCCACAGCCCGCCTGCATTTTCCAAATATGAAAAATGACCTGTGCTTAATTAAACTTCCCAGCCTCCTAATGGTGGTATTAGGCCCAGTTTGAAAGCTCTGCAATTCTCAGAGTAAAGGTGCTAGAGGAGGGCAAAATACCTCTGAACTTGTGTTTATAAAACATGCTCCTCTTGGGAAATGCAGGAATATGACCCTGCTTGCATTCTTTCGGTAGGCAGGAATTTACCTTGTAGTCTGCCTTAATGCACCACCATATATGGGCTTGGGGAAATACCTGTCTTTCTCCTTATAAGGATGCAGAGGCACTTCCAGTGCCCACAGTCAGCTTTTCTTGCCAGTAGTAGTTGCACTGTGTTGTTGATCCTTATGCCTAAAAAGGCAGTTCCTCCACTCCCTTGCCTCCAGCTGCAAAACTCTGCAGAGTATACAGCTCTCTGAAATCAGGCATTTACTTACAAGGAAAGCAGTATTTCTGGATTTTACTGTCACTTTCTAAAGCCAGTCAATTCACAACTACGACTGTGGTTATCCTTTACTCTCATGATTAAGTGGTTGATGAATAATAAAGAGCCTAACAAAAAGCATAGTGCCTGAACCCTGCAAGTGGTTCCAGTTGAGAGGTGTTTTACCCTCTTCTAGCACCTTTGATCTGAGAACTGCAGAGCTTTTAACTCGGGCCAGATTATTACCGTTAGGAGGCAGGGAAGTTTAATTAAACACAGACCCTTTTTAGATTTGGAAAACCAGGCAGGCTGTGGAAGAATATGTAGTTTGAATATACAGCTGTGAATTGGCATGGATCCCTGAAGGACTCTACCTAGGTCAAGTATCACCCATGCCCATGGGGGATAGCTTCCAGTATCAGGTGCTTTAGCTCCAAAAGCACGTGCAGGTACATGCCTCCTAACCCAAAAAGAGCTCATGTGACTACAAGATATGATTGCATTTTAATAATAACTCAAAACCTTTAAGAAATCTTGGTCCCCAAATATTGACTTCACTCATTCACACCCAGCCAGGGCTGACATGTGGTTCACAGACGTTAAAGGACAGATTGATTTATTTTTATTAGAGACATATTCTTACTCCCTCTGTGCTCATCTGCCTTGGGATATTTATTCCATTTGTCTGTTAGCTCCAAGTATAAAGGATTTGTTTGTTTCTTTATTGGTTTTTTCTTCATTTAAGTTAACAAATAATCCATCTTAAATAAAAATGATGTCAAGGAATGTAATGCCAATTTAAGACCAGTGGAACTGAGCTGCCCAAAGTGGTGTGTCAAAACTTTCTCCAGTGGGGTCTGGAGGAGGGCCTGCTGTTTGAGAGAGAGAGAAGCTGCAGCATGGAGCATTCCCTGCTGTTTGCAGGACATGGCAAGGGGAACTGCAGTTCTTGACCTTTTGAATAACGTGCTCCAGGATCCAATTCAGAAGAGGGAAATATTAGTTGATGCAGTTTTTTAAGGCACAGACAATCTACACTGATATTTTTGCACACATTGTCATGTCTTTTTTCATTGGGTGACAGCCCCTCTTTTTTTTTTTTTGTTTGAATGCCTGAAATGTGCTGTCTATCCCTGAAGACAGCTACTTTCCAAAGCATCTTAGCAGAAAGGAAGAATAATTAAGGCCAAGATTTGCAAAAGAGACTAGTGATGATTAGCACCTCACTTTTGGGTTATCCGGGTTTAACTACACTTAAAGGGTCTGATTTGTACAAAGGGCTTGATCCAAAACCAGAGTACTTTGTCCTTGCTCTAGCTAAGCACTTAATTACATAATTAGGCCCTTGAAGTTAAAGCTTAACCAGGTGTCATCTCCCTCTTCACAGGCTGGTTCCCAGCCATGCTAGCCCCTTTTGCATTACCATGTAGTGGTAGATGTGGAGCAAGGAGCTCAGCACCCTTCAGGATCCAGATGAAGTGTAGAGTGCCTACTTAAAGAAAATCTAGGCTGCCACTAAAAAGTGAGGCACCTCAAAATGATCAGTAACTTTTGAAAGTCTTTGGGCTAAGAGTTCATTTGCAAGGAAAGGCCTCCATTTTCACAATGAATATGTGCTCTCTATTTTCAGTTCTGTCTGTATGTAAAAGGTTTGGAAATATGGCCAAAGATTGAAACAGGATGGTTGGTCTTGAGGGCACTGATATAGTTTATGAGGCGAATACTTTATAATTATCATTACCTTTTATAAAACATCTTTGACAGTACTCATAGTCATTTGTAGTCACTCTGATGAGCAAATGAAGACACTTGGCACAGGCCTGTCTTTATCCGAAGCCATGAACTGAGAACAGGTTATCCTAATCCTTGCCCTCAGAGTACACTGAAAATAAGATGGTATCTCTCAGAAAGCTGCTTCATGTTTTGTCCCTGATATGTGGGAAATGCATTTGTTCCAAGCCTATGTTTGATACATTGAACTTTTTAAATTTGGTAGGTGTAGCTGGGCCAGTGGCTATATTGGGGACAGGTGGCTCTACCTGGTGGGAGATTAGCAGCCCTATGAATGACAATCTTCTCCCCAAACTACAACCTATATTCTGGGTAGCTGGGGTGAAGGTGAGACAGGAAGGTTTAAGTTCTGTGGTCTGGGACAGAAGTTTCATAAATTTTGACCCAAATCAGTTAAGTCTGATACTACATTTAACAAGGTACATCTTAAACCAGCTTCAGCTGTTTTGAAAGTGGTTTATGTGCACTGAACTTCTGTTCTGTTACAGGTTTAAACCAGTTTCTGATGACTTAAACCAGTTTGCATGTAACTTCTGTGCCTAGCCCATGACTATCTCATGCCAACACCCAACTTTGGCTGCAAATTGACTGTATGATGACAAAAATTAGAAAGGCAGAGTGGGAAGTGATTCTTTTTAAAATGATTTTTGAACTGCTTATTCCGGTCTAGATTTCTGCTTTGCTTGTGCTATTCAGTAAAAATCTATCATAGGTTTTGGATATGCTTCAGAAATGCATGTGTCACTCATGTCCCTGAAGGGTTGAGGAGGATGTCTGCAGGTGCAGTTATAGGAGAAGTTAGATTTTAGGTACAGGGACCTTGAAGGCTCAGCACAAGGTCTGGGATCCAAGTTGCACTGTAGGTCCCAGCTCTCTGGAGGGGGCTGTGAAAGATGAATCTGCAAAGTAGGCCTAGTAAATTGAGACCCAAGAGGACAACGTGGTGAGTGTCCAAACATTGGGAGAGTGATGAGATCTCCGATAGCGGGGAAAATCTAATTTTTCACTATCAGCACTTTTCTTCCAGAGACAGCTCACAACCGCTTCCACATGAAGCAACAGCAGGAGGCCAGTGTTGGTGTGGATGATTTGCTTTACTTGTTTGTACCAGCTAGTAAAAGCAGCTGAGCAAGCACAACTTTAACCATGGGGGATATGCAAAAGAGAGAGTCACATGTGGAATTTGGGAGAACAGGAGGGACTCCTGTGGGGTGAAAGAGGAATGCTTTATTTCCAAGTCCTAGAGTGAGCTAGTGTTTATTCTCTGGGGGAAGATGCGAGTGATTTGGTAGCACTTGCTTGCATGTGAAGCCTCTCTTCATATGAGAATGTCAGCAGAGTCTTATTGGAGTGGATAATGAGGACATGGCAAGCATCCCTCATCAAGTGCTGATTTCCTGTGCACCTAGGACGTAACATGCTAGCCCTTCATGAACATCTGCTATCATAAGGTACACATACTTTTGATCCCTATATATTTAAAGGATGAAATCTGGTTAGCAGTGTAGTCCATAGCTGACTAAACTGTCTGCCTAAGCATGGAAATGCCTACAAAAAGCTTTGTAATGTTTATATTAATTGCAGACTCTCTAGCTAGTAAAATCACATAGGAAAGCAGAATAACAGCATTTCCTGCTAAAGGTTCCAGTATTGCATTTGTGCCCCAATTGTGGCTTCAGTCCCTATCAGGCGAAGCACTATCAAAAGATAGCCCTAAAAGATGGCCTCTTAACCCAAAAACTTGTGAGACAATTGATGGATGTGAACATTCAGACAAGGGAGGATGAGGAAACAAGGGGAGACAGTGTTGGTCTGACTGTCAGTAGTAATCAAAGCTAGTTAAGGTTATGATCTCTAATAAACCTTGTATTAAATAATCATGCCAGACATGTGCAAATTAGCTTTTTTTCTGAATAGCCACTGCTTTTTACAAAAGACTCCAAGGTGCTAATCTTTGTGTTGGCTTAGTGAGCTGGAAAAGCTTTGGGTTAAAATCCAAGGAGGTTCTTAAAAACAAGAAGCTTTTTTGTCTGTTCTCTTGACTTTTTCTGAGCAATTTCATTTGCTTTGAACATTTTGTAAGCAAGCTATGCTCTCAAAGCAAGAGTTTAGATGTTGAGTTTTTATCTTTGGAGCAAACTTTTACCGTCTAGTCAGAGGCTTCAGAACTAACACAGTTTTATAGCTGAAGGCCTGGCAGATGTTTAGCTACGGATGAAAGAAAGTTTTTAAAATGGCTATTGCTTTCACATGATGGAGTTATACGGAGGGAATAAACTTTTGAAGACTACAGCACTGTAGCAAGTTCTTAGGAGTGCCAGCAGCCCAACAAATTGTTTATGTCTCTCCTGCCTGTTCAGTTTAACTCTTTCAAATACTCCCAGTGACTGCAGTGACATACACCACGCTCAGATAGATGAGCTGATCCACTGAAAGCCTTACCCTGGAAATGAACTCTGCTAATCAACTGCTCATGACTCCAACAGATGTTTCTGTTTTTCAGACAATTAGAACCTCATGTGCGACTTTTTTTTTGTTGCTTTTCATACTAGCAGCAAATACCACTACACATCTGAGCTTCAGAAACTTGTCACATGATATCAGGAACAAATTGTTAAGCCAGTCAGCAATATCAGGGTTTGAAGTGATGGTCCGCAGAAAGCACCAGGTCTTAGAAGCCAGAGAAGTAGTTTATGGAGCTACCATGCTGTGGTTTTGCTGCAGATGCCAATACTCTGCTCCAGTCCCTTGTCTGCAGTTTTGAAGTATCAGATGAACTCAGACCAAAACTCCTTTTCAAAGGCTGAATCATTTTAGGATGTGGAGATAAAGTTAAGTGATACTTTTGAGGATATGAGTATTATTCTGTGAAAACCACAGACACAGGATAAGGACTGTTTATACAGTGTGCTTATACTAGTCTAGCGCATATCTATTGAGAGAGGTCTGAAACGATGAATTCTCAGAGGCAGAAGCCGCTGTGGCCAAAAAGAAGGAAGTTTTTATTTTTATTGGTTTGGTTTGTTAAATCAGAATCTATCTTTTCAATTTATTCTTGTTGTCTAGTGGCTCATGGGACTGGGATCAACTAACATTAAGGAGCTGGGCAGCAAGAATGAAATGTAACCTCCCTGAAAGGATGTGGTACAATCTCATGTCACCAAAGCCAAAACCAGCTATTGGAAATGAAGCACCTGTTGAAGTGGTACAATGAAACAATTAAAACTTTGTAGCTGCTGGAGACAAGTTTCTTTGGGAATGTACCAGCTCATTTGCAAACCATCTTTCTGCTAGCAATGAGCAATTCCCCAAGTACTTGCTTCTGCCCACAGCTGACCCACAATCAATTGATTCAGGAGCCACAGTTTATCAGAGTTGGATGGAGCAGACCAGGAAGTTTATCAGCATTCACAATTTATTAGACAGCAGTGGGGGAGGTTCACAACTGAGTGTGGGAGTCCATAATCAAAGCTTGCTCTTTCAGACCTCCCAAACAGTGTATTACACCACTTCTGCTGCTGGACTCGGTTGCCATGATGCATGCAAGTACAGAGAACAGACTAAGTTGGAGGGAGTTGCACTGGGGAGCGAAAGGAAAAAGGTACAGACTGTTTCTCCTGCCAGCCTCACAATGCCAAGGTGACTAGTATTCTGCCCAGTGCCTGATTTCTAAAGGTGCTAGCTATTTATATGTATAAATGACATCAGGTAATGACCTGGCTCCCAATACTGTACAGTATATTTTTCTGGGGGGATGCTAGCTGGTGGAAAACCCTCTTTGCGTTCCTTACCTCCGTCTCCTCTCTCCTTCAAGACTAAGTTTTGCCCATCAGTTCTATACTCATGTATTTGAGGGCAGAATTTGCCCTTCAGCATTTTTAAAGTGGGAGCAAAATAATTTATTTTGCTGTCATTAGTTAGCTCTGGATAACAAGCCAAGGTCCTCTGTGGAATTTCCATCACTGAAAATTTTCAAATGCAGATTAGTGAAATATTGGTTGGGATGGTTTAGGCAGAGACTATCCTGCCTGGAGCTGGGGGTTGAATTAGATGAGGTCTTGACTCCCTTTCCAGCCTATTTTTCTATGCTCTTATGTTGCTGATGCTATATGTGGCGTATGGCTTGCATACTGCCCTTGAAAGTTGGAAAGGCCGTTTTTATAACTCAGTATATAAACCCCTAACAATGCTCCCACAAGGAAAAGGATGACATTGCCAAAATCCTGGACTAGCTAAATGATGTTAGCAGCAGATTTTGAATGGATATGAGCAAGGTTGCATTTCTCAAAAGCGAGAGGGAAAGATGTTGCAGTAATAAAGATGGAAGAAGATATGGAACAGCATAACATTTATTTAAGCTGAATGGATGGATAGTAGGAATCATCCTATTAGAAATGGTACATGGAAAGATTTTTGCAAGACTTAGTTCCCCACATTTTGGGTTTGTAAAAGAGTCCAAGTCCAAGGTGATGGCCAGACAGGCAGTATAGTGGTGTTATATGTAACAATCAAGAAGAGATATGGGAATAAAGGCTTAGTGAGGAAGCTAGTGGGAACTGAAGAGAGGGACTTCAGACAGAGCATTTGGTTAACTTGCAGATGAAAGGAAGCAGAGATGGGGCAATAGCTAAAGAAGCAAATGGGGTCAAGTCTGTTTTTACTTTTAAGATGGCACATGTTTGTATGCAGAGAGAGAATCGGAGGAAGTCAAAAGAGAAAAGGAAGGGAGTAGATAAAAAAGGAAAAGCTAATTGGGGCAAGTGGAGGGGTAGAAGGAGGAGAGTACACATGAGAAGCTCCATGTCTGTGACAGCAAAAAGGAAGAGAGACTTCAGGAGACCAGAAAAGTCATTTGTTTTGTCAGTTTCTCTTGGAAAAACTGAGACACCCCACATTTTGGGTATATTTACATTTTGCAAAAAAATCTTTCCATATAATATTTCTAAGATGATCTTTCCTGGGGTTGGTGAGTCTACAGGGTCTTCTCTTTCTCTTTGCCCTCAGTGCCCATTTTCTCAGGCCCTGCCAGCCCTAAGGGCTAGATCCATGGCCTTCTCCATCTGTCCAGCCATGTCTATGCTTCACAGATGTTATCACTGCAGTGGGGCAGCTCATCCCTAATGCAAGGCTTGTCCTACTTAAGCTTCCAAACCTTTGTTGGGGGCTTCAGTCGTCTTGACTTTGCCCCTTTTCTTCCCCTTGGACCCTGTCTTTTGCTCTGGGCCCTTGTTCTTGCTCTTCCTAGGCAGCAGGTTCTGGCCCTCCTGGTCTCAGCCCACCTTTCTGGACCCTCTCAAGGTCAGACTATTGGCCCTCTCAGCCTCAGCTATTTGCTTCTCATGCCAAAGCCCCTGTCATGCCTCAAGGCTCGGCATGCCCCTCAGGCTCTTCACTGTAGTTTAGGCTTCAGCTTTCCTGGCTTCTGCCTGCCTGTGTCTTAGGCTCCTGCCTCTAGCAGAGCTCAAGACCTCACACATCCCTGGGACACCCCTGCACCTTGCATTCCTGCCCCTGGCAGCCCTATGCTTTGCTAGAGCCCTTGGTGTTTGGAATAGACTACCTGCTGCACAGGGGTCTGATCTAGTGTCTATCTGGAGTCAGTGGAAAGATGCCCACTATTTCAGTCACTTTGGGTCAGGCTGAATTGCATTATAGTCGTTCTTCCCTTGACTACCCTTTTAGTCTGCTTCTGTCTAAAATAGTATTGTCAAATGAGTTGGCAGGCTGGATCTGGACCACAGGGCCTCTCAGGAGCCAGATCACCCATCTCCAGATCTGCTCCACAGGACTTGTTGTGGTGACTCTCTACATCAGCATCCAAGGAGCTAAAGCACTGCTGCCTGCCACTCAAGCCCCAGATCTGTAGTTGCCTGAGCTGCAGTGTCAACTCTGCCAGCTCCAGGGGGGTGGGGATGGACTCCACAGGCTTTAGTTCCCAGCGGCACCAAAAATGCTATATTTTTACCCTCTGGGTATTGGCCTCACTAATGCTATGGCTCTAGCACCTGCGGCTCCAGGTCTTGAGTGGTGGCAGGGTTAGCTGCCTGGCTGCTGGTCGTCGTGGTGAAAAGCCCTGCAGGCCAGATGACCCATCTCGAGGGCTGGATCCAGCCTGCGGGCAGTATGTTTGATACCCCCGTTCTAAAGCATTTTAGACTAGAAAGGGTGTGAGAAGCACAAGTATGTGTTCCCTCCCCCATTTGCTAAGGCACCAAGCTAAGAGGGGTCTGTTAAGACTCTCCTTCAAGGACAATGAGATATTCAGAGCTGTTTCACTGAGTTCAGGTCTGAGCGCCTGTTTTGGCTTCAGCTCGCCCAACACCGGTCCTCTTCTGTTTGGAGAAGCCAAAGGCTGGCGCTCACAAGTAACCGGAGAAGATGGTGAGTCTGCCCATCAGGTTCAGAGCAGCTGATCCAGAGCACATGAAGAGACTCTGGAGAGGCCAGTGTCTGAATCATTGTCCTTGCAGCCATGAATTTATACTGAGGAGACCAGATGAATCCTAGAGCTAATGCAAGCATTTTCCCTCTCCACACAGAGACCCCTTTCCACCCTAAGCTAGGGACCTGTCTTAGGCTCTGACTGTCCTGCTCTGTCTTGGCTCTGCCCTGCCATGAAATAGCCCCTGCATCTGGGTTTGCCACAAGGATGATGCAGAAATCGCATGCTCCAGGGAGATGCTGACCCGGCTACAAGCTTGTTCGATGTCATGCTTGTTTTGTACCAGCTTGTCATGAAGGGGCCATGGGATGGGGCACATCAGTCCCACCAGCAGGGCTGCAGGGAGAAGATTTTGCAGCTGCTAGCTGCTGTGGGAGCAGCCAGACCAATTCAGTCTCTGGGGGTTTTCAGTCTATCACCCCTCTGGGTAACACAATGCTCATTTTCTCCCTCCCATACGCACAGTGCACCCAATGAATACTCATCTGCCTGCTGTCTGCCCACAGAGCACAGCAGGAAGGAAGCTGCCACTCTCTGAAAGGGGGATATAAAAAATAGCAGTCAGGCAAGGCCTCGCATATTGTACCAATTCCACTAGGACTGAAGGAATCCTTTGCCCCTGTGATTCATGCTGAGCTGTCCAGTCCATCCGGCAGCAGCCCCGTCAGGCAGCCACCCACAGTTAATCGGGTGCTGGCTGCTGTCTGCGCCTGGCACAAGAGGCTATAGATTTTCAAGTTCTTTTTATTAGTCAGGGCACTGGCACTTCCTTTGGCATCTGTCTGTCGGCAGGAAGGGGGGGGTGTGCATGCGCGTGTGTATGTGTGTGTGTGTGCTTTTCTTCTTTTACACATTTGGAAACTAAAAGTTTGATTCAGACTTTCTCCCTCTTCTCCGTTTCCTGTAGGTTTGAGGCTCTGGTTTTTGATGATTAGCCAATACCAGCTGTTCTGGGGATGAAGATGTCTCAAATCAATTCTATCCTGTCTGGCTTTCCAGGAAGAGGCTTTTTTTTTTCTTTTCCTTTCCCCTGTCATCTGTGATTGAAATTTATCAGAGCCATTGCAAGCAGGAAATTTGCTCCTTTACCAAGTGTGCTGTACTGTTCCTTGTTTTTATTGTTTTAACAATTTCCAGAAAAAAGGCACAAAACAAACCTACTTCCTCTTTAGAAAGTGTGGTTTTTAACCTCTGAGATGCTGATTTCACTAGCAGAATTTTTTTTTTTTTTTTTTTTTATCTAGGGTTATTTGAAAAGTATTTTCAGGATCACCAGATTAAAACCTAAGCCAAAATTCAGTCTCTCTAAAGAATGAGACTGCAGGCAACAACTTCTACCCTCAGAGCTTAAAGATAAATGCCTGAATTCTACATGTAGGTATCAATACTGTCATGAGCTCCCCCAGAGAAAGAACATCTATGGAAAGCCCCTATATAAAGGGGCCAACACAGAGATCTTCCTGAGAAAATGTGGTTTGTAAACACCAAAATAGAGATGACCTAGCTTTTCAAGGCAAAGGGAAAAACTGACTTAAAATTTGATGTAAAGTTTGGGTGCATTAGTATTTTTTATGTCCCTTCCAACACACGCACATCAGAACTGATAGAAGACAAGGTTCTTTGGGTAAATCTGATACCTTTTTATTAGACCAACTCAAATAGTTGGAAAAAATCTTCTTTGCAAGCTTTTGGGCATAAATACCCTTCGTCAGGCTGAGGAAGCATCTGCAGTTGGTGTGTACTCTTCCTGGAGGGGATGAATAGTAAAGAAGCCAGAGCCTGGGATGCATGCAAGAAAGGCAGTCAGTGAAGATGTAAATTGAGGAGTCGGTGGGTGAGAGACAGATTGTGGGGGAAGGGGGCTGGAGAGGGGAATGAATGTAGCTGGTAAATAGGGGAGAGGATAATAGTGTTAAATAGTAATAGTGGTAAATAGTGGAGAACTGATGGAAGATATTCTGGGAAGTGCGGAAGAAAGATTCTCCCTTAATTCTCAGACATTTTTGGTACGCTTCAACAATCAAAATACATCTTGCTTTTTTCCCTGAACAAAATTCTGGCAAACATATATACCCTACTGCAGGCCACAGGAAAACAATGGGTCTCTTCATAGCTGGAACTCAAGCTCAGGCAGTTTAAACTAGGACCCATGTCCATTGATCTCAGTGAAAAACCCTAATATAAGAGAGAGCTCTCAGACCACATCCTGTCATCATTTTGTACTGAAAACCACTACTGAGGTCAGAAGTTTTGTGCGAATATTTATGGCAGGATACAGTCTGCTTAATGGCCCTGTGAAGGTTGTCAAGCCCTAAACTAACCTTTCCTTCTCCATCCTGATCCTGCCAGTTCTCTAAAACTAGGTTTGCACAAGATATACAATCTCCACTGGTTGATTAGGCACAAACACAGGCATTACGTTTATATACAACTATGAGCACAGATGGGAGGCAAACCTGTTACATGACACAGTGTCCCTTCTGAGTGTTTTTTGTTCCTATAACCATGAGCTGGGCTGGGTCCCTTTAACTTCTCAGGAGTAGGCAGCAAGGAAAGGATGGCTGCCTCCAATTTACCTTTGACTTAAGCAGCTGGAAGGGTTGCTAATTATTATTTCAAGGGAACACCTGGATGACTTTGTTAGCAAATGTCTTTCACCTGTGACCAGCTGAGATTCTTTCCTGGTTCACAAGTCAAATTTTAGCACTCCTGAGCTGGAGAGGGGCTGAAAGGTCTAAGTTTGATGTCTGTAAGAGCACTGTTTCTTGGACCACCTGGTTCCAATAATAGCAAGGACAGCTCTGTCCTTTAGCTTTGTGAAAGAAATTGAGCTTCCTTCAGCTTATACAACTCTTTCTGTTAGGACCTTAAGGACTGAGGTCCTGTATGTTATGAATTAAAGTTAAAGGATAGTTCACTGGCTAGAGTTTTTGAGTTAAAGGAAAAGGGTCCTACTCATAGCTTTGTCACTGCCTGACTGCTTGATTTAGGTAAGTCACTTAACTTATGTCTTTCTCAATTTCCTCATTTGCATGAAAGGGATAATGATTCTCAGCTGCCTTTATATAACACTTGGAGTCTAGTTATTCACAGATCTCCATCTACATGCTTGGCTCTGACCATGTTCTTGGTAAAAGTGAGGGTTTGTCTTGGAGCCTTAGCCAAAACGCTTCCTATCCTCAGCACAGTTGCCACCCTCTGCACTAGAGAGAGGATTAAATTAGTGCACGGTGAAGTAATCATTCCACCCTTATACGCATTGCTTACATAATGTACAAAACTGCATCTTAGCAATAGTAAATTTAGCTGAGGATTGTGAGATCCTGCTTTCAGGGCTAGATCCAATGAAGGACTTAGGTTCCTGAATCCAAAATGATGGCCCATAAACCTCTGATCAGCTGCCTATTCCTGGCTGCATCTCCCTGTTTGACTAAAGTGTCTCAAGAACCTAAAATTCTGCTTCTGTGCAGGTCCAGAACAACTACAATTTGAACAGCTCGGTGACTATCCCCTACCTCACCCCAATCCAGGCTAGAAAGTAGGTAGTCGCCCATCTCCATCCCTAGAGGGGCCTGATCTAGTAAGTAGGCTCAAAGCATGGATACCAGCCAACACCAACGGAGCTATGCAGTTACCTTTTGATACAATAGCCTTATGGCTAGATGACATGACTAGGGTGATGGAGGCCTGGGTTCAATTCCTTCCCAGCTTCTTTACACTGCACAGAAGAGTGCCCTATTCACCTCCCACCCCCTTCTCAAGCTGGTGGGTGGAGATGGAGCTCTCCCCTGCCTCCTGTGCTATGGTAAAGGAAGAAAATCAAGATTTTTCATGTTAGAGTGAAAGAAGGCAAAAGGAGCAGCCTGTTCGGGTGGCCTGGTGGTTAGACAGCTCACCTGGAGTCAGTCCTGGCATGCAGCTCCTGCTTTCTGGCTTGCTTCTGCATTTTACCCAAACCTGTTCAATGCAAAATAATGAAATGGTCCTGGAAACAGGGAGGAAAAGAAAAGTTTTAGTATTTTTAACTACAACACTAATCTCCAAATTGTGAAATGAGTACACTGGTAATAAATGTCATTTTCTATATCCTAGTTGTGATAAGTCTAATTCAAGAGAATGGTGTGATGGCACTGAAACCTAATGATGGCAAAGCAGATATCAACATTGGGTATTTTTCTGTTGATCAAAGCATGAGTGAGAGGTAGATAATACTGTATAACCCATTCCATTCTGTAATAATAAACCTAGAAACCTGTCCGAGCAGATACTGGGCCACAGCAAAATGACTCTTTCGTCCCCATTGTTGCAGTCTTTGTCTTCAAGACCCCTAAAGTGTGACTTCATTCATCTTCCTGCACCTTGCATCCTAGGTATGAGGTGCTCAGGTGGGCTATGAGTGGAATAACTAATGGCCAGAATAGCCAAGTGTGGACTTTTTCGAGAAAGCGTGTTTTGCTGTTGTTGGAAAATGGGGATGTGTCAAAGCAAAAGCTCTTCACGCAATTGTATCCATGTTCTAACACAGGGGCAGGAAATTATTTCAGACGAAGGGTCACTTACTGAGTTTGGGCAAACTGTTGAGGGCCACATTTCCCTTTCCAGTGCAGGGAAGCAGGAACAGCCCCATGGTCCCAGGCCAGAAGCCTCTGCTAGGCAGGGGTTGCTGGTTGGGGGGCCAGGGCTAGGCAGACCTTGCTGCTGGGTCCTGCCACTAGTTTCCTTTGGGTCCTACTCCCCCTGGCTCCTGTCATCTTTGACAGGGAGCTAGGAGCAAATAAATATTAATTTTATAATTTTTTTAGGGGCCCCATGGGCCGGATAGAATGGCCTGGTGGGCCAGATTTTGCCCACCCCTGTTCTAATGGGATGCTCTTTACAGAGGTTTTTTGGATCCAAGGTGGAATCCTTAGGCAAGAGATTGGCAGAAAGAGAGAGGGTCTACCAGGACAGCTGATAACCTACTCTTGCAGGAAATGTAGCTCCTGTTCTGAGGACAGGGTGTTTATCTGTCTATCTCTTTCTGACTCTTTGTAAAGAAGAAAAAAAAAAAATTGAGGTCCCTGTTTCAGCCCGACATAGAACAAAACCAAATGCCAAACTCCTGAAATTTCTTTTCAAAATGGAATTCTTGTTTTCTGGCCAGCTCTACTGCAGAACAGATGTGTGTTTGTGGAAGGTGTTGGAAATGGAGGCTTCCTCTTAAACAGGAAGTGTGCGAACCTGCTACCCTGCTCCAGCCAAAGGAGGAGACCTTTTGATTCCTTTTACAGCTTGCTCTGATCATGATGCAGTTTGCGTTGAGTATCTGAAGGCAGCTGTAGCACAAACAGCAAGTGCGTGGGTCGAGAGGAAAGATAAAGTTATGTTCAGTGCACTGCACTGGATTCACAGATCTGGGATCAATGTCTGGCTCTGCCACTTATTCCTGTCCCTACATTTTTCTGTGCCACAGCTCTTTGCCCTCAGGAGGCCATCTACATGATAGAATTGCACTACGGGTGAGAAGTTAAATTACTGTAGACACCTTTAGCTGAAGTTGTAATCTGTTTAGACTGCACCAAATGAGCCACTTGAAAAGAAAAGCCTGTCTACACAGGGAGTTGCACAAGTTGATTAAAAATCTATTTTGGTCAATCTAGTCCAGTATTATGAAGAAAGATGCCAGAGTAGGACCCTTCCTCTCAGCCTTATCTGGCTAACTAGGCATGATCTGTACAGTGCCCCATGCAGTGATTTCAGTATGGTCTCTAGACACTGCAGGAATGAATACTACTTGTTAACCTCAGCAAGGAGGCACCTCCTGCTCTAGAGCTCCCTGTAGCTGCCAGTTTGGCACTGTTGTCTAAAAAGGCTGTATGAGTACATGTAGTTTCTGGGGCAGGGATGTTGGGAAGGGGAGGCAAGGGAGGGGAATGAAACACTTCAGTGCGAATGCAACTGGCACTTTCCAACTTCCATTGGCTTGGGTTGCCGTAGAGAATACGAGCAAAACATGGTGAGAAACACCTGGAGATTGGCCTCTTCAGCAGCAGAAACTAAAACAAACAGCAGCTTGAATTATTTATGAGCTTCATTGCAATCCTGGAACTATGTCCCCTTTGAATGAAAATGTGCAAGTTCAGCCTGCACAATGAAGCCACAGCACTGAAATGAAAAGGAATCTTTTAACTGCTTCCTTCTATTGTCTTATCTTACTGTCTGCCTTGCCACTAATGTTCTCTTTGGTAGGAATTTGTTTAGCACCGTGTTTTTGTTCCCAGGAACAATTCAAACAAAAATACTGCTTGGAGAGTCAGTTTGGAAAGTACATATGGAAATCTTTAGGACTGAAAAATAGCACGAAAGGGTATTAGAGATGGTTGTGACTAGCAAAACAAATGTTTAGTTTAAGATTGAGAAGAAAGTTATATTAGACATGCTGCACTTCCATCTGGCTAGAAATTGAGAGGCTTAATGCCTGATCCTGTCAGGCATGGAATGGAGGAAATAAAAATACTTTTGAGTATCTCACAGTCCTGCCCCGTCTTCAGGACATTCTCCCTACCACAGACACCAAGGGACATTAAATGCAAGTCAAACACTCCAAATGAGGAAAGAAAAATCTGTCTGAACAGGAAGCTTCACATACTGCGAGTATAATTGAGTTTAGATAATTAAGGGGGTTTAGAGTTGTAATTCAGAGGAGACTGGGAGGGGGAGGACAATTTAATTGAGATTGCTTGTCCATCTGCAAATTCTCTGCATGGTCTTCTGTAGCACATCCTGGTTGTTATTCATCTTGACCTAACGGGTTTGATGTAGTTTGTATCAACCTTTATCAGCAATGCTGCAGACTTTCATCTACATTATAGAGCTATTTCTTTAGTATGAGAGAGGTTGATAGTCTCTGATTTTTACCTGCTGGATAAAATGGCATTCTGTAACATAGACCAGCAGAGACTCCCTGTGCCTGAAGAAGGGTGACTGCACCGAAAGCTTGCTAAGAAATTTTTTCCAACTACTCAGTTGGTCTAATAAAAGAGATCATATCTACTCAAAGCACCTTGCCTGCATTTTGTAGCCTACCCACTTGGGGACCTGGCTGATGGCACTCCCAGGATTAGGAAGGGAGGAACAATTCCTCACTTGGTGTTCCTCCCTTCACTGGAGTCTAGAATTCACCGCTATTGTTCATAGAGCCAAATCCTGACCTTTGTTATACCAATTTTAACCAAGATGAGGATCGCGCTTCCTTGAATCAAATGAATATAAAAACCTGTACCAGGAGAAGCCCCTGATGGTGGTAGCAGGCATTACAAACTGGGCAGTTGAGGGGAGATAGCAACTCAGTTCCATAACCTTGGTGGCATGGTGCTTAACTAACTTTGCATGATGTATAAACAGGAAGAGCAGTTTAGGAAGGCATGTCATGCTGTGCCTCAGAAACAAAAGTAATGCCCAAACAAGCTCTGTCTCAAGAGACTGTGCTGGTGTATGAAGAATGCTTGAAGTTATTGTTGGCAGCTATGCCCGCTTAAGCTGTGATCTCTGCAAATCTCAAAAATGAAGAAGGACCAGTCCTGACCATTAGCTGATGGGATGGTGCCAAACAATCTAGGGTGCTGCAGGAAGTTGTGCTGGTGATTCAGTAGGTGGCATGCTTTCCTCCGAGTCCATACTGAACAAATGCAGACACGCAATGCTAGCGCTGTTCTGTTGTTAATATTTCTATGGCCTATAGACATATCTGAGTTTAATTTAATTTGAAATTTTTCAAACAGCTAATGGAAGTTTCCTGATCACAGGCCTGGTTCTCAAGGGGACTTCAATCACCCTGACATCTGCTGCAAGGGCAATACAGCAGTGCATGGGGCCAGACGTGATGCACCCAAGGGTGCTGAGGGAGTTGACTGATGTGATTGTAGAGCCACTGGCCATTATCGTTGAAAACTCATGTCAGCTGGGAGACACCGTGAACCATTGGGAAAAGGCAAATATATAGTGCCCATCTTTAAGAATGGGAAGAAGGAGGATTTGAGGAACTACAGACTGGACAGCCTCATCTGGAAAAATCATGGAGCAGGTCTCTAAGGAATCCATTTCTAAGCACTAGGTGGAGAAAGAGGTGATTAGGAAAAGTCAGCACGGATTCACCAAGGGCAAGTCACGCCTAACCAACCAGATTGCCTTCTATGATGAGGTGACTGGCTCTAGACATGGGGAGAGAAGTGGGCATGCTATACCTTGACTTTTTAGCAAGGCTTTTGATATGTTCTCCCACAACATTCTTACAAGCAAGCTAAGGAAGTCCAAGCTGGGTGAATGGACTGTAAAGTGGACAGAAAACTGGCTGGGCTCAGACATTGAGCTATTGATTACTACCGTCTCTTTGGCAGCTGGTGTCAAGTGGAGTGCCCTAGGGGTCAGTCCTCTGGCCAGTTTTGTTCAATGTCTTCATCAATGACCTGGAAGATGGGATGGAGTGCACTTTCAGCAAGTTCCCAGATGACACCAAACTGGGGGGAGTAGTAGATACGCTGAAGAGTAGGGCTAGGATTCAGAGCAACCTAGACAAATTGGAGGATTGGGCCAAAAGGACACTCATGAGGTTCAGTAAGGACAAGGGCAAAGTCCTGCACTTAGAATGGAGCAAGCCCATGCACCAGGACAGGCTGGGGGGTGACTGGCTAAGCAGCAGCTCTGCAGAAAAGGACCCAGGGGTGACTGTGGACAATAAGTTGAATATGAGCCAACAGTGTGCCTTTGTTGCCAAGAAAGGTAACAGCAGCCTGGGCTGCATTGGTAGGAGTGTTGCTAGCAGATTGAGGGGACATGATTATTCCCCTCTATTCAGCACTGGTGAGGCCACATCTGGAGTACAAATGTGGATGTGGACAAATTGGAGACAGTCCAGTGGAGGGCAATGAAAATGGTTAGTGGCTGGGCACATGACTTATGAGGGACAGGCTGATGGAACTGGGCTTATTTAGTCTAGAGAGAAGAAGACTGAGGAGGGATTTAATAGCAGCCTTTAACCTCAAGGGAGGTTCAGAAGAGGATGGAGCTGGACTGTTCTCAGTGCGGGCAGATGACAGAAGGAGGAGCAACTGTCTCAAGTTGCAACAAGGAAAGTTTAGGTTGGATATTAGGAAGACCTTTCTCACTAGGAGGGTGGTGGGTTTATCCACAGAAGCTTTAGGATCTCCATCCTTGGAGGTTTTTAAGACCCAGCTAGACAAAGCCCTGACTGGGATGATCTAGTTGGGGAAGGTCTGGTTTTGACCAGGGAGTTGGACTCGATGTGACCTCCTGAGGTGCCTTCCAATCCTCATTTTCTATGATTCTATGATGCCAAAAGCAGTAATGCTGCAGTAGTATAGGCAGCCCTGGGGACTTAGGCACATATGATGGCGGATGGAAAATGACTTTCTTCAGAGCTCTTTTTGCTCAAAATCTCATACCTTGTGGAAAAGATAGGGAAGGTACCATACACTTAAAACACCAATCCTGGTCTGAGTTCTTGAATAATTGATGCTCATTTATACATTTAACAAGTTATAAGATACATCAATGACTATAAACATAAACCTTTTCTATGTTTCTTTGTCTTTAAAGAAGAGCAGTTAGAGGGATAAGACGATACTAATCTCTCTCTCTTTTTAAATCCATATTATTAGTTGCCTAAGTGAACTGGTATTGTCTCTAAGATCTGCTACCATTTATATATATATTTTTTACATTTGTAACCAGGGTTTGACAAGTAAATATCCTAGCACATTAGTAGCCAATTACTCCCTTCATTTCAGTTACAATGTAATCAAAATGCTAACCAACCACTTAGGGTCTGATTCTGATCTTGCTTGCTTTGGTTGGCCCCTGGAATAATTCCTGCAACTTAAACAAACTGGCTCCTCTTTTATACTAGCATACCTGAGATCAGAGTCTAGACAACTTTGCAGCAGGCCACGTTTCTTAACTTAGAAAGAAGCCTAAAGAATTTGAAAGGAGAGGTCTTAAGTCTACAATTGGTAGCAGGCTTGGTTTGCTTTGTTTATATACAGCATCAAATCATCTTGAGTAGGAACCAGAGTGGTCCCTCACCTTAAGGACCTCGGAGGAAATAATAAAGGAATCTGAAAGTGTATTGTTTTTGCCTATTTCTGTCTCTCTTGCTTTTCTTCAAGTGCTTCAGTACAGAAGTGACAGTTTAGCACAATGGGCTCTTTACTATCAACAGAGTCTTGTTTGTGCCAGGAATCTGTTAACCAGAAAGTGGGGGACTAATTCTTGAACACTTTCAGTTAAAGAGTAGGAAAAAGGCTGTGCAGTGACTGCTGCTGTGAGGTGTTCCCATAGTTATAGTCATTGTTACTACACTTCTGGGCATGGGAAAGAGGAATAAATAACCAAAGAGGATGTCTCCAAGTGCTATTCTCTGTCAGATTGATATCCGTCCAAGATTTAACACTTCCTTTCTCTGCCAACCACATATTTAGAATAACATGTTTTCAGGATATGGGGAATCACTAGAAATCTGTGGTGGTTGGCGCTTGAATATTACTTTTTGTAGGAACACAGGAAAATCTGGAGGTATCTAACGTCTAGGAATTAATACTACAACATTTCAGGTTTGTTGTATGACTTTATATTGTT
>NW_017728993.1:11330753-11368668 GCF_001723915.1 Gavialis gangeticus | reverse complement strand
TAGGAACACAGGACTGGAAGGGACCTTTTGGGGTCACTGAAACCCAGCTGCTGCCATTACAGCTATGTCATAGAGCCCCATCATGAACTTTTCAAGCTCCATCACAAAAGCAGTGAGCACTTGCCACTTGGATTAGAAAGCTGTTTAAGAATGTCCTCCCTTTAACCAGTTCTTTTACTCATTCACATTTTCTCCAGCTTCATTATTAATTTCTTATATGGTACAGCATCAAATGCTGAAAATCCAGGTGAGAGACGCTACATTTCTTTTGTCTAGCGAATCAGTACCTTTATCAAATAAAATCATTGGGCTGGTCAGGCAAAACCTACTTTTTGGAAAGTTTTATTGCATTTTATCCCATCTTGTACTTACTTCCATGTCTTTAATAATTCTTTCTTTTAAAATGTGTTTTACAATCTTGCATACTGTTGGGATCAGACCATTAGGCCTTTAATTATCAAGATCCAATATGCCCTTCTTATATAGAAAAGTACATTTGCTGTTTTTCAGTTACGTGATGCCCCCATGACTTGATGGGTTGGTGTTTCTTGTTTTTAAATACTCACTACCAGACTCGCCTGCCAAAGAAAGTCTTCTATGGCAAACTGTCAAATGGAGTACGCTTTCGCGGCACACCAAAGAAGCAGTAAAGGTGTCCCTAAAGAGTTTTGGCATTGACCCAGAGTCATGTGAGCAAATCGCTTGTGACTGTCCATCTTGGAGGTCCTAAATCCAGAATGCAGCATTGGCCTTTGAACAGCGACACACGGTAGAGACAATGAAGAAACGTGCGGCCAGGAAAATGAAAACCTTCCGTATCCAGTCCTCATCGCTCTCCTGCCTCTGCTGCCGCAGATTGTTCAAAGCGAAGATTGGACTTCTAAGTCACCTATGTACTCATGTGACCTAGCCTCCACCTGCTCTTCGTTCTCTTCCCTTTCCCTTTTTTTTTCTCCTCGTCTCTTTTCTCCTTCCCTTCTTTCCCGCTTCTTTTCTCTCTCCTTCCCACCCCTTGCCCTGCTGGATGTGGACATCTTTGCCCACGCAGGATGAACCACACCAGTCTTGTAATTTTGTGCGCCAGTTCTTTCAGACTTCGGGCTGGAGAATGTCTAGTCCCCTTTACTTGAGTGCATGAAGCTCTTTGAGTTTTGCTTTCACCTCTGTGGTTATTTCTGTTCCATGCCCTTATTCTCATTCTCCATCTCTCTTTCATCCTCCATGGTGAAAAACAGTATCCTTACTGAAGACTGAAGCAAAGTATTCCTTAGTGTCTGAGCCATGTCTAAACCATCGTTAGCCTCATGAAATGTTGGTGCCACTTCTCCTTTCCTTGTACCTATGATGGATGAAGAACACTTTATTTGTTTTAATAGTCTTTGCAAAGTCTAATGCAGCTCGTCTTCTGGCAGTTCTCACTATTATCCCTGTGCTGCCAGACTTCTAAGGCAGCTTTCTTTGCCAGTTGGTCCTTTTTTTTCTCTTCCTTGTTGTCTCTCTGCTTATTCCTAAAATTCTTCTTGAAGTGGCTATTCATCCAGTTGGTCTGGAGTCCCTCTTTAGAATTTCCCCTCCTTGCTTGAAATACAGACTGCTGATAGATTTAGCACCTTTGACTTAAAGAAATTCCAGGCCTCCACTACAGTCAAGTCCCTGAGCTCCTCCATCCAGTCCAGACTTCATTAACTAGTCTCTTGATTTATCAAAGTTCACTCTTTTGAAATTATGCATCTTAGTTACAGACATGATCTTGTTTATCTTTCCTTTTCATTTAAACCATGTCAATTGATGATCACAGACTATTCCCTGTGACCCAGGTCTTCTGTCTTAATTGCATACCAAAACCCAGTGTAAAATAATATCTCCCTCTGTTGATTCAATGAGAGCTTGAAAAAATTGTGTCAGCTATGGCATCCAGAATAGCAGATCTCTACTATTAGTAGTGCTTATTCTCCATTTTCTAGCTGGATCTTAGTCTCCTGTAGTATTCTCTGTGGTCATATTGGTATTGCTGATAGTATTTCTCTCTCAAATACCCTTAGAGAACACTATCCATTTCCAAATCAGACCCAGACTTCAAGCAGTACTCTCGTTTACCAATGTGATTTGCTCCCCCCCCAAAATAACACAAAACAAAACAAAAAACCAACAACCTGGTTTTAGTCAGGAATCCCTCCACATTTCTTTGTAGTCTATCACATTCCTAATATATAATGCTATTGCTATCCCCTACCTTTACATTTATTTCTTTTTCCTTAAGTGCTTCATTACCTATACCAGTGGTCTTCAAACTTTTTTGATTGTGCACCCCTATCTATATAAATAGAAGTTCTAATATTTCCTTACGCACCCCACTTTGGAGACCACTGACCTATACTGTGCTTGCTATTCCACTTGGTTTCTGTTATTGGATTTCATATTCTGCACCAGTAATTCAAGTTCCTCTCTATTTTTTACCTAGGCTTTTTACATTAATGTACGAGCATTTCAGTTGACCATACCCTGCCCTCTGGTTGGATTAGGTACAGTCCTTTCACTAACTGTATTACTTTCCTCACTGCTGATTTAATCGGACTTAGTACTTTCCTTCTGTTTCCCATTCATTCTTCTGCTCTTTCCTCCCTTGTGATATCCTCATTTACCCAATTGCTTTTCTCCATTATGTTAAAACTAGGCATGGGAGGTTACATGAGGGGAGAAAGTTGGGAGAGATTCATTCTCATTTTAAAAAGCTTCTCTTGTGAATCATTCCAGCCCCCATGTCAGAAGGCTATTTCCCTAGGGATTTGGAATTTACTTTCATCCTTTTCCATAAATGCATCTCAATGGTTGAACATCTAAAAAACTTACTTCTAGCACCAGGCCCCAGACCCTCTTTTTCCAGGCATCAGAAGACAGAAGGTTACCTGTGAGCATCTTACCCAGACTGTCAATGATCCTCCTTCATCTGTTGCAGCAGAAACCTTACAGTGCTGTTTGTCCCAACATGAAAGAGAATCAGAGGATTCTTCCCTGATCTCTTCCAAATCCTTTTCAGCCTCCAGTCTGCATCTCCTATTCTTGTTCCTGGCAGGCAGCTACGTTCTGGATATGCTTTGGTGACAAACCTACTGTATTTACTCAAATAGAAGATGACCGTGATTATAAGATGATCCCCCCCAATAATTAGATTCTATATAGGAAAAATGTAGAACTTTATTATAATTTTCCAGGTAAATAAGGTAATTATTGGAAGCTTGCCTTGAATTTGTCCCCCTCCCATTGCTATAGTAGGGACAAATAAATCTGGAGGGTGGGTAGCTCCCTTGCCCTGCCACCAGCTAGTTTCCCCTGTAGCCCCTTCCCCTCTTCCTTGCTGTCGGACCCTTCCCTCCCTGAGCTTGTGGAAGTGAGGAGCAAATTTGAAAACAATAACCTTTAAATAAAACATGGCTGTAGCAATGTGTTCATAGTGTCCAGAATTGATGCATGTTACCTTTTTCTGAAACTGCTTCAAGTTTTAGCACAGATGTTTCATCAACACAGTTTTGAGGAATACTTTGGCACCTATTTTTTATTTTATTTTTGCAAAAATATTTATTTCTAGAGATATAAATATACCTCTTCCAGCCTCTCAGGCCAATATCATTTTCATTCAGTAGTCCAAACCACACCTTTTACAGTTACGCTCTTCTCATTCCTGTTACAATAACCACACCACACACCTGCACTCCCACGTGCTTGTGATGTTGCAATCATCTTTAACTGTGGCAATCACACAGAGGACTTTCTCAGAGCTCTCTTTCTCTCCCCACCCCCTCCCAATTTCTCACCCGTTTCCTTAGTCCTTTAATTCATCATTGTAGTCGTCATCATCACTGTCACTGTGTCCATCGTCATTCTCTGCAGTGTTGGTCCTGCCTCTGAACAGTCTGTGCCAGTCATTTCCCTTTCAGTCCATTTCCCTCTGCAGTCCCATCCCCACCCCCCAATCATTTTCAGCTATCTTTCTGTAGTACCCCTACATCTCAGTCCCATTTTGATGCAACCCCTGACTGGGAGGTTTGTGTGTCTGTTCACGAGCAGGTTCCTGGACTTCCGTGGGGCATTCCTGAATTTGAAAATGAATGGGTTGAAGCATGCTATCGGGGTCATATGACCAAACAGCACTGCCTTTCTGGTTGGGATCTTGACCCCTGTCACCATCAGGAGGAGTATGACTACTCTTCTCTACACCTCCCTGGCATATGAGCAGAACCAGAGGAGGTGATTATTTCTATTTTTCACTGGCAGGTTTGCCTGGGGCAGTTTGGTGGGCCTCTCTGCCCCTCTCTGTTTTTCAGTGCCCTCGTGGGGAGTACCTGGTGGTCTACCTGCCTGTTCAAATCCGTGTGCTCCTTCTGCAGATTCACTCCCATGCAGCCTGGCAGCTGTCATCAGGTAGTATATCCACACTCAACAAACTGTCTCTTGCCCGGCTGAGTAGGCAATCTAGCCCCGAGAGCCACACAGAGAGAGGCTCAGGGGAAGCAGGGCTGCAGGAGGGCTCCTGGCTAACATCTGAGCTGGGGTAAGCAACTCTGGTTTGTGGCAGGGATTAAGGGAAGGTGAGGAGGTTCCAGCTGCCCCACGGAGAGAGGGGTCAGAGGACCACAGGGTCCAGGGAGCAGGTAGGGCCAGGGTGCCTGTAGGTCTAGGAGCAGAGCTAGGGCTCAGGAAGGCCTGAAGACCAAGAATGGCCATAGCTGGTGACTGGAGGGGCTGGACAGCCCAGGGGTCTCAACTGGTTGAGGAGCAGGGCCGTGGTCTAAGGAGAAGGACCAAAGGCCAGGAGGACCACAGCCAGAGATTGAAGAGGGCCAGAGTGCCCATAGCTCAGAGAGGGGCTGGTGTAAGGATGAACTGAGCCAGGAGACTGTAATCTGTAGGGGCAGATATGATTTGATCAGGATGTATGACATCTGCAAGACATGGGCGTAGATACTGGGAAGGTAATCAGCCCTTATAGCACTGAGCACAGATATTTGTGTTGAGGAGTGTGAGACCAGGCCTGGGGAGCCCTGGGGCAGCACATGCTGCTTTTGGTGGTGGATTAATGATGTATTTCATGAGATTTCCTTGTATGCAATTATAAGACAAGGGCTTTTTTCCCCTGTGCCAGTTGGAAGGGGGGGGACGCACCTTATCTTATATTCAAGTAAATAAGGTTTGTTTTGGGTTTTTTTCCTTAAGCAGGTTCCCCAATTGCATTGACAAATTAGTATGAATCTCTGGTCCTCTTCCTTGCATGCTGCCTGCAAATGATCCCCTCTTCCATTCTCTCTCACCATTTGCTGGATGATGTCCTTGCTTTTCCTCAGGTGTCATTCCCTGGTTTGTTTCCATCTTCCTTTTCTGGGACCACCTGCTCTTCTCCTCTTCCCGGCCACCGCACCTTCTGATATCATTCCCAATGGCTCCAACATAGTTCCTCGAGTCAGCCCTCCGCTCCAAGCATTGCCATCATTTTGCGGCTCTTGGTACATCTGGGTTAACATTAAAATAACATAGCAGACCATGCGCCCATCCCTGCACCTACATCCACACACCTGACCTGTCCAGTAAATCTCACTGCCCGAAGTACCAAGAAGTATCATAACCGCACAAACAGGTTTACATGTCAGCATCTTGAGAAACACAAGTCAAGAGCACAGGAGGGAACTGCCCCTAAAGTTTTCTTAATGCCTCTGTTCCAGTTTTGGTGAGTAGATGGGTGGGACTTATTTTTCACATCACTCAGGAGCAGTCCAAAGCCAGTGTAGACATAACGTTAAGTGTTAACTCTGCTGCCTAACGGATGGAAGATTCTGCGCATTCTGGGGGTGGAGGGGCCATCTTGGAAACACTGTGACCATTTGTTTTTCTGACATCCTTAGGAAAATTATCACTTTCAAAGTGAGTGGGAGGGGAAAACAATGTTGTTTTTTGGAAGGGTGAGATGTACCACACGATGTAGCTGCAAAATGTTGACTGTACTCTAAAGCAATCTGTTTAATTTTGTGCTCTTCAACATCTGTGGACTCATCCTGGCAAAAGTGAAGGATCACATGCTGATAACATAAGGTATACAAGAGTATTCAATATGCAGTGCAAATGATGGGTAAGGAGCTGGTCTGCTTATGGGAATTTCATGCCTGGTCTTTGTGGCATGGGTAAATGATCCTTCTGCTCTTGCTGCTGGACAGCTTCTGACTGACACTCACACAACTGCTAAAAGAGATGCTCTCTACCTCTGTCCAGTAGCAAGGGACAAAATACCATTCCAGCTGGTATCCATGAGTTCTGCTGTAAGGAAACAAGTGGTCTGATTGCCAAATGATTTTTCTTTATTTCTGAAGGTTATTACGGATTTCATTTACAGTCAATGTTCACACCCTAACTTGAATGCATGCATGCGATCTTGTTTTCTCTTGCCGCTGACTGGGTTCTGCTTATTCCACTTTATACTAGCTCTTTCCCCAACAAATTCTTCAGTTTTTCTCCAACCCTGACCTCTGGGACATTTTTCCTCAACTACCTCTGGGAATTCCTAACGCCCAGCCAGGACTACAGCCCCTCTTGTGTTTTTCTTTGTCTCTACTTACTGCTGTTCTTTCCTTGTCTTTCTCTCCTTCCCTTTGACAGGAAACAGGATGAATACAGAAGAAACCACTTCCTAAACTTAAGTGAACACAAGGGAGGGCGCAGAGATGCAGATACTCCCATGAGTCTGAGACTTGGTGTCTGTAATGAGGACAAGTAGGGAAGCATAGCACCTTGCTTAAAATCCCAAGGTGCTATGGGGCAGGAGGAAAAGTAGTTGAAGAGGCTCACATCTCTGCTCATTCTAGCATGAACTCCGTCCTTCATATTTTGTTTCTAACTAGATTCACTGAATTAAGCTGTAACCAAGTGTCTGTGGGTTGGATTGCACTGAAGACTTAAAAGGACTAGTGAGGTGGATCCAGGGAACTAGATTCAGACAAAGGGTAGAAGCCCCTTTTCTAGACAGTAGCACAATCATTATCCATCTGCGTGGCAGAGCACCAGTGGGGTGCTTGCCACTTTAGGGCTATCACAGGCTCTGGGGAAGCCTGTTGTTGGGAGCAGCAGGGAAAAACCTTCCCTGCTAAACATGGTAAGGGTGAAGGTGGGTATCTGAGCACCTAAAGGGCTCTGCCACTGTAAGAACTGGATCAGGCAGGAGGCAGGTGCAGCAGGGGAGTGAAAAGCATCAAGCCTGAGGACCCTTTGGGATAGGGCAGAGTGAATGTGGTCCCAGGGAGAGAAGGGGTGGTATGGTGAGGCTCAGGGAGGCAGTATGAAAGAAACTGGGTGAAAGCTGGTGGAGTGTGAGAGCCCTCAGTGAGAGGGAGGCCGTGTGAGTGTGGCCCATAGCTGGGCAGAAAAGAAGAGGCTCAGTACTGTGATGAGTTGGGCCTGGCCTCAGGCCACAGCTTAGCACAACTGTTAGTGACATCTGCAAGGCATGGGACATGTGTAGGGATGGTCAGAGCAAGTATGTTTGGCCCTTGTCAACAGGGCAGTCAAAGGGCAGCCTCTTGCCTAACTAACAACTCAATTATTTACAATCAAGGTGTGGCAGGCGAGCAGGTGGGCGGCATTGCCCAAAGGCAGGTGCATGGCCAGGACTGTGCAGGTCAGGGAGTTCTCACTTGTCACAATCTTTTTTCAGTGGTATGGTGCTTTTTCAGTGGTATGGGCATAGTCCTTATGCCCTGTCAGATTTTATTTTTCCCCAAGAGCTACCCGAGCAGTGACTTATAAAAGTTGTTCATACTAATAATTGTGCTAGCTGGCTAGCAGAAGAGACTTTCAAAGGCATGAAGGGTAGCTGCATGTCCAGATTCCACTGAAAATTGAGATAACTGCTTTTGAAAATCTTTCCTGGCACCATCAACCCTAGGGTCTCAAAGACTTCCCAACTTACTACAGTAGCGGTAAATGTTTCACAAGTGCCTTAATGGATCATAAGCACCTCGTAGGTGCTTTTGAAAACTGTACCTCAAATCTCAGACCCCTCATAGAAGACAAAGGTACTGATATTCTCCTAAGTGGGTAAAGTAAGCCGCAGAGATGAAGTAACTTGCTCAGAGTTACTTAATCATTTGTATACATGTCTCTTGACAGCAGCCTTGTGCTCCAGACTCTAGACCCGGCTGCTTTTTAAGCCATTACAATATCTATCCCTAATAAGTGAAGTGTTGCTGAACACTTACAGATATTCACAATCTACTGAGGAACAAAATGGGTTCTTCAAATATATATTCTTCTTTAAAGTGCACTTAATTCAGTGCTGGCTTGGTTTATAATATCCAATGGGGCACTCTGAGGATCAAAGTACAGTTCTAATATTTTCTTTTTAATACTTGTACAATTTAAGTTCCTTAATTTGATGTTGGAGCGAAAGGGGGGCAGAGAAGAGACCCAATGGAAAAATAAATCTTTAACTTGCAGTAAAATTCACAGAGCTCTCTCAAACATTGAGTATCAGTGTTGTTTCGTTATTAAACCACTGTGCTGCTGTTACCATGGGAACAAAGCAACAAATATTTGGAGCCATGTAACACCTTCCACTAAAATTCCAGACAAGAATATTTTGGAAAGTGCTTCTGTCAATCAGACTGCTCCTGTTCATTGAATGAATGCTTTGTCCTCCCACTACAGCTCAAAGAGGTGGAACTCCCCTCTCAGCTTTATAAACAGGCCTTGTGTTTACATTTCTGAAAAAAGGAATCAATTACTTCAGCACTCCTTTCCTCGGTCCAGATGATAAATACGAGACTTCAGGAATGTCCCAAATTAAACCATAAAGGGTTTTTTTCCCTAAAACAATCCATATATTTCCATAGATCTCTACTGGCAACTTGTCAGATGGTTTTACCTTGAACCCAACACGATCAATCTAGAGATGAAAGAGAAGCTGAAATAAAATTGAAGCGGTGGCCAAAGGTTATATTTATCTTACTAGGATAATGTGATCCATCTATTTATCACCAGCGGAGAGGGATTTTTCAACATTGCCAAGGTATTTCTTACCTGAGGCTTCCCATCTGTCTAGGTTTACAGCTGTGGGTGAGGGGAAGAAATTGGATTAGATGTAGCAGGTGCTGCCTTTTTAAAATTAAAATGATGTGATTGTCTTCCTTTGTCTGCTTCCTTGGTTTCACCTGCAGACCAAAGTCAACACATGTTAACCATTGAAATGCCAGAAAGCTGCAGGAATAGTTTGCCAAAAAGGAAAACCCTAACAAATGGAGAGGGAACACCGTGGGGAATCATGATGTGTTGAGCTTTGAGGCTCTTCTGAAGTGGAATTTATTATAATGCTTTCAGTTTATGAAGCACTTCTTTATGCAAAGAGTCTGGAGCTCCTCCAAGATTGGGGGATGGGGGTAGGGAGAAACTAGTAAAACTAGCTAAAATATTCTAAATTCCAACAGAACTTTTCTTCCCCAGTTTTTCCAGTGGGCATTTCCCTGTGGCATTTTTTTAACTTCCAGTGTAGTAAGTAAATATTCAACAGGTTTTAGTCTGGAAATGCAACCATGGGTAAGAATCATTTTCAAACTTCTAGAAAGGTTGGAAGGACTCATGGCTGATGGAACATCCTTTAAAGCATTTGTAACCAGCCCCTAACTGTAATTGCACTTTCTTTCAAGCATTATAACAGGATTTTACATAGCAGAATCAAATCTCTCTTCCAGGCTAGTGGTTGACTATGTGTCAAGCCCTAGCACATTGCCCGACTTAAAGGGAATGTGGAACTCAAGCTACATCTTTCTCTTAATTTCCTCTCAAATTGTGACTACTGTGAGTTGTTGCCTTCACAGTCAATAATCTCTACTCTTTTTTTTCTTCAGTTTTGTGCCATTGTAAAACCACTCACTTTCCTGGGGTTACACTGGCATAAAGTTGGAGTAAGTTCAGGTCCACCACATGCCAGGCATAGATATTAAATTATATTATTTCCAAGGTCCATCTACTGTTCTATCAAGTAATGATGCAGAGTAATCATGCCTAAGGCAATCATTTGAGTTATAAGGTCTCACAGCGACATTAGATTTTTGTCAATGAAAATAGGCTACTCTATCTGTTTTACCTTTTTAATAATGCTGAAAAGGGCAGTGTTATGTTTGTCCAAGGACATGCAGAAATAAATGACCCCGGCCATAAGTATAGGGATGGGTGCTGCTAGATTGGCAAGCATGGAATTTATTGTAAACATAACGTAAAACTATGCATTCATTGCCATTAGCAGATTCAACAGAAAGTAATTTTAGATTCCCATGTGCACATTCAGCACATTGGCGCATCTTGGAGGTGCTTCTCTTGTGTCTAAATCCTTCTCATACCCTAGGTACCCCTGACATAACTTAAGAGTGCATGTAGCATGACTATCCATTCTAAGATAACCCTTTTCAATTCTCACCCACCCCCCCAATTTAAAAAGCTTTCAACTTGTAAATTTATCAGTCGTGTATGCCAAACTCAAAACATTGCATTTTTTGTAATTGTGTGCGCGTTCTTGTTTTCCTGTCTTGTATTTTGTTATCTTTTCCAAACACTCCCTAAACTCACTTGACTAGTCAACATGAGGAAATGTTAGAACTGGACAATTTTTTTTGTTTTTGTTTGTGAAATGTCCCAAATTTGCAAACAGTTTTGTCTTAAGTTCATCAACCAATTTTGGCTGGAAATTTGTTTTACGGGAGTACTGTTGCCTTTCTATCCAATTGTTCAGTGGCTAGAGCATTCACTCTAGCTAAGGGAGATGGGGATTTAGCTGTGTTCTCTCTCTGAGGGGATCTGAAACCACATCTCCAGCCTCTAGAGAGACTAAGTGCCTTGGTCAATACGCTATAGGAAATTTTAGAGTTGGAGGACCATTCATTTTCTCCTGTTGACACCATCACACTTGGCATATAGGTATACTTTCACTGGAGAAGATTGAAACCAAGATATCTCACTTCTGAGTTGAGTATTTTAACCATCAAATTAGAGAGCCATTTTTTCTCTGTCTCTGACTTGTTGACTGTTTAAATTAGTTTTTTACAAACTGGAACAGTGCCAACAGGAGAGACTGCTAGAAACCCATTCAAGTGTACCTTGTTGCCTAGCAGTTGGGGCATTTGATGGCAGGTGAGGAGTCCTTCTGCAAATGCAGTCTCTGCTTGACTGGGGCGTCGATCTGAAATGCCAACATTTTCCACCAGCCTTGGTAAAATAAAGAGTCTGTCCACCGACTCTCATTTGCCTCACGTTCTTCAATGTACTCTGTAGCAGCTGTTGTTGAAACCAATACAACTGTCTTAGAGCCAACACATTTGTATTTATACCAGTGCACTAATGATCAAATCCACAACTTATATGTTGTAAACATCCTACAGATGGCCTTGGTACCCCATTGCTTTTCAAAACCATGTTTTAAATATGCTAAAGTAACTTAGTGTGATGTGAAATTTCAAGCTGATGCAACTAATTTGTCTTGAGTGGGGAGCGTGTGCCCTCTTCGTTTTAATGTATCCTTCTGTTAAATTGAATGATCACCTTGGTGTACGAAATGGGTACCAAATTCTCCCTTCCCTTGGAACTCTTCCATGCAGTTCTTGGGAAAAGCCAGATGGGGTTCCTATCAAGCGGTGAACATTATGATTTCCTCTTTAGGTGAGCTACTTACTCAATACGGCTCCCAGCCTAATCCTACTGACCCTGGAGTGATACCTACATGCAGTTGTCATTGATAATGATGCCTGCCTATTGCAGAATATAATTCTCTTTCCGTGGAGGCTCAGGGCTCTTTGACTTCATTGCCAACAGGACTGGTTCCAATGAACATCATTCCCTGATCAAGCCAAACAAATGAGGCACACACGGCATTTTCACCATGACTGTCCCTGTGCTCATGGTTGGGTGGATCAGGACCATGGTGAGCCAGGTTCTTGGTTTCCCATTAGCTACGTGTTCTTTAGAAATTGTCCAAGCATTCTCATTGCAGCTTTTCTGTGGTAGAAAACTAAGTTTTTGACCAAATGAGCTATTTTGAGAAAAAGTGTCTGTAGAGAGAGGGTGGGCAGCTTTATTTCTATGTCAGAGAAATTCTTCTGACTAATTTTAATGTCTACCCATGAAATAAGCTAGAATATCACCTTGAAAATGCAAAGAGAAAATACTGTCAGGTGTACTTGTAACTGAAGTATTTCTCAGAATTAAAGTTGTTGGACCTGGGGTCATATCTTTTGTGCTTGCGCAGCACCTATAACAATAGGAGTCTGATCTATGAACCTATGATTTAGGTTCCTAGGAGCTATTGTAAATACAAATGAAGAAGAGCTACCAAGCAGGATGCTTCTGAGGCAAAAGTCAAAATGCTCTGTGTTAACAAACAGTGCAAGTGTAAGACATTTGAGGCATAGCACAACATTGAGGCATCACAGACCTGGTTTTGACAGTTTGTCATTGTAACCACTGAAACATTAAAGGTCCTATTAAAACCTCATAAAAAGTTATTCAGTGATGCTTGAATATGTAAAATAAAAACGCTTTCATAGCTCAGCTTTATGAGCGTGTATGGCCTCTAAGATTTCTGAGAACTTTAGTATACTTTTATACAAGTCGTGAACTCTGGATTATTTAGCAAATTTGCCACTTTTTTTTTTTCTTTCCAGGCTTTCACCATTGCTTACAACCCAAACCACAAATAAAGCATTAAAATTATTGATGTGAGCTAAGCAGGAGGGCTTTTGCCAAAAATAGCAGAGTTCACTCAGGCTTATTCTGTGTAGCTCTGGAAAAATTATTCCCAAGCTATGGCAAAGATCACATTTTTTCCTTTCTTCACTAATAGCTAAAATATTACCTTTCAAGTGCTCTGTTGTTCCTGCAGCTGGGGGATAAGCAGGTTGGATAGAGTTTAAGGTAGCTACATGAACAAGGCCAGCGGCTCTGGCCTCCCGGTAATACACTGAAAGATTTATTAAGGCCGTCTCTTCTGCCCCCAGTTCTTGTATGGCAGGAATAGCCTATGCTTTCTTTCAAGATAAAGCAAATTAAATAGATGGACAAACAAAATCCTTTATTTGACTTGGGCTCCAGGAATTCTATTTCATGTTCTTTCCACTTTAATGAACTGCAGAAGAATAAGTTTAGTAGGTGTCGGGGCTCTTTATAGTGGTAGGTTTTGAATGGAAACTTGCAGTCCTGCTTTGTGGTGAATGTAACTCAGAACAAGAGGTGTGCTCAGAGATTCAGAGACCTTTTAGGATGGGAAAGGACATGGTGCATAAGGTTAGGGCATGCATATAAATATAGCACCTGCAAAGGCTTGTCTCTGTGGAAGCACTCAGAAAAGTTAGCTTAATCTTTGGAGAGTGAAGTTACAGTCATCTAAAACATTTCACACCATAAAGTGCTTTAAGTTATTTGCATTGACTTCACACCCTTATAATTTGCCTGCTTTTTCCTGAGAGTTCCTGTGTAGACATAATATGTTGCATGCGTTAAGGCTGAAGCCATGCCTCTGTAACCACTGCCAACAGATGCACATGGACAGTTGCCAGAGGCATTTTACCCAATTTGGGGGATTTGGGGCAGAAGCAGCATGAACCAGAATGTGTGCAGCTAGCTGTGCAGGGTGGGCCACTTACCACTGAGCCAGACCAATGCTTCCGGCCTTTGCTTTGCTGTCCTGATGCTAACCTTGGTCAGCCCTTGCACCTAAGGAGTTAGCCATAATCTCTCCATATTGATACAGAGCCTTTCAACATCCTTGTTTTGTCTTCTCTTACCGGAAGAAGATGAAGAGTTAGGAGTAGCATGGCCCTTTGTTCATCTTCCTTCCAACATGATAGCTTTTGTTGGTAAGATGTACATTTTGCCTCATCTGAGTCAAGTGCCAGTTGTTCTTGTGCTGAATCATAGTAGTACCTTCACTGAAGCTAGCCAAGACACTTGCTTAGATGAATACCTGATCCCCCAAGACAACTTGGGGAAGGAGGCTAGCACAGGATTAGGAGCTGCAAGATCTGTCTCCAACTCTCCCACCAACATAGTGGTGTCTTGGGCACATCACTTAACAGTTTCTGTCTGTATCTCACAAGAGAGATGGGAAACTAAATTATCCATGTGTGGATTAACACAGATCCTCAGAAAGAAGGGGCTGTAGAAGTGGAATTTTCTGTTGTCACTATGCTTAAATTGTCCACAGGCCTCAGGTTTAATGTGTGTCCTCATTTTCTCAGGACATAATATGATCTGGAAGAAAATGCATCCCTGATAGAAGTACGTGCATTATGGTGGTGGTATGCCTTCTGCTCAAAAAAACTGGCAGTAGCTGTTGTCAGAGAGAGGGTCCAGAGTTTATGGACAATGTTTCAGCAGACTACCTGGGTCCAGCCCTACACCCACTGAAGTCAACTGAGTTTTGCTACTGACTTTAAAGCATCCTTTGTGTTCAAGCAAGTGAGCAAACATGGCAAAAACTACTGCAGGCCTGTGCAGAGGTGTATGCGTACTAGGATGGTGATAGATTGTACCCTAGTTCTGTGTGTGAGGTTTTATCCTTAGAGAGTAGTAGCTCCTGCCAGCAGGAAGGAGGGAAGAACGTATTGTCTAGGGACCCGAGGGGCTGCAGAATAAGCACAAAGGGAAATAATGCGGACTTCATAGTTTCATAGATTTGGGGTCGGAAGGGACCTAGTAGATCATCTAGCCCGACCCCCCGCCAGGGCGGGAGAACAAAAAAACCCCAAAACAAAAACGGGACTCATTTGAGTCCAGCCAGGTAGGCATCCAGCCTCTTCTTAAAGACCCCCAGGGTAGGGGCCAGCACCACTTAAAGGATAGGGCCATAAAGGAGAAGCCCAATTCAGGGAGAGACATATGCCTCCAGGCTCCATTGCCAAACAACACGAAAAGAAACACATGCACATCATTGTTGTGGGAGTTTTTCTCATTAGATCAAAAGGACAACAGCACTGCAATCTGTTGCTTGTACAGAAAAAGCAGCAGAGAGGAGGAGGATACACATGTGGGCAGCAAGAAGCCTCTTGAAAAACAACTGAAGAAACAGCCTGGGAGAAGGATCTTGCAGGGTGGATCAGAGTCGTAACGCAGTGAGAGAGGAATGAGAGGGCACAGGAGTGGGTGAGGGACAAACGCCCTAGTGAATGTTGATTGTGGCACAGGCTCCATTAGAATCCTTCCCTAATGCTTCCACTCCTTGTGCTAGGAATACGCTGTGCCAAGCAAGTTCCTGTGTAATCAAAGTGCTATCTTACAGTAATAAAAACTGCTGCTGAAAACCACAGCTGACTGCAGCAGAGCTATGGGATGGAAGAACGGTAAAGACATAATACATGAACATTGAAAGGTTTGTCCTCCTTTTGTAGTGGAGGTTTGCACTGCCCTGGGCCATTGCTGTTTGCATCTTTGAAATGTATGGGAGATAATAGATAATAATTTATTTCACAAGATGTAGACACTATTTGCCTTTTCATAGAAAACTTAGAAAATTAGGGTTGGAAGGGACCTCTCAAGGTCATCTAACCCCCTGCTCAAAGCAGGATCACCCCCAACTAGATCATCGTAGCCCAAGCTTTGTCGGGCCGGGTCTTGAAAACCTCCAAGGATGGAGAGTCCACCACCTCTGGGTAACCTGTTGCAGTGTTTTACTACCCTCCTAGTGAGAACATTCTTCCTAATATCTAACCTAAACTTCTCTTTCTGCAACTTGACACCATTGCTCCTTGCTTTGTCATCTGTCACTACTGAAAACAGTCCAGCTCCATCCTCTTTTGAACCCTGCTTCAGGTAGTTGAAGGCTGCTATTAAATCCTATGTCGGTCTTCTCTTCTTTAGACTAAATAAGCCTCATCCTGTCCTCATAAGTCATGTGCCCCAACCCCCTTCACCATTTTTGTTGCCCTCTGCTGGACTCTTTCCAACTTTTCCACATCCTTGCTGTACTGGGGGGTCCAAAACTGGACACAGTCCTCCAGATGTGGCCTCACTAGTGCTGAACAAGGGGGGGGAATAATCACTTCACTTGACCTACTGCCAACACACCTACCAATGCAGCCCAGTGTGCTGTTAGCCTTCTTGGGAACAAGGGCAATAACAAGCTGGCTTATATATTCAGCTTATTGTCCACTGTAACCCCCAGGTCCTTTTCTGCAGAGTTGCTGCCCAGCCAGTCAGCCCCTAGCCTGTATTTAAATCCTTGTAATCCATTGCTAAAGTCTCATAGGACTTGGAGAGTGCTTAGGGTCTGCATATTACTCTTAATTGCCATCAGACTTTGTGCCAGAAATAAAGTACATCCAAGAATTTGGAATTTGACCCTTAGCAGTCCAGCACTGTTCCACTTGGTCTCAGTGATGGCACACCTCCTATGCAGTGATTCTCATTAATAGCATGCAAGAAAAAGCTGAGATTTCCTAATCAGGTAATCTGATTTAGGCATTAGCCTAAAATAAAATAAGGTATTTTCAAGATGTAGGAAAACACACTTATTCCTGATCGGTATCTCAAAATGCCATGCCTCTCTAACCGTACTTTTAAAGAAGTATCAGAAACTATGAACACAACAAATTTCAGGTGGAAAGAATTCTTTTTTTCAGAGGGTTGGAAGGGAAATGTGTATGGTGGGGGAGAAAAAAACCCATTCAAAATCCATATTATTTTGGTAAGTGTTGCTATCTGGGCTTGAGTCAGTGTTTATGGCTGTCTAGTACTGGCAAATATAACAGGCAGACAGAGAATCCAGGTTGACTTAGGGATCCCAGGCTTGTGATTAGAAAACTTCTCTCTTGACATGTGACCTCGATGCTTTTTTCATATAAATGTCCTGATGCTGGGAATGGCTAGAGAGCTCCTGATGTTTAGGTTTGGTTCTGTTTCGAGTCCCTTTTCGGAGTATAAACATGCTTAAAAACATGAGATGGAGTTACACAAAGACAATGCAACATAAGGGAGTGGTAAAAAATGACTTTTAACGAGGGACTGAACATCTTGACCAAAAAGAGCCACGGGCCTTTAAGTTGCTAACTTGGTTCGTAGCCAGATTCAATCGGTCTCAAATTCAGGGTACTCTGATACCAGGTTTTGCTTTGGCCTATATTAGAGCAGTACAAGCAACTCAAACTCTGGATGAAACTCAGAACTCCCCAAACTTAAGGGTAGATGCACCTGTGACTCCGTTTTGGACACTGAAGTAAGGGGAAAATATAAAAATATTAGCAAATTCTTTTTTTTTTTCTCTGCCCCCCCACAATCTCTCCTATTAGGAACAAAGGTTTTGCAAGCAGCCTGGCTAGGATAATACTTCATTACATCTCTTCAGGAGAGGTAGGGAAAAGCAGCTTTATTTATTTTGGTTTCATTAGTGGCAGACTAACCTCTCAAATGAGCATAAAGTTTCTTTTTTTGCCAGCTCTAAACAGATAAAATTACTACTTGGTAAATTCCACCTAACCTTTAAGGCTTTCAATCACAGCAGTAAAAGCTACTGTGTTGCAGCTCTTACTTCTGCTAAATTGTATTATAAGCACCTTAATTACAGTGTAGGCCGTCTGATGGCCATAGAAAAGGTTGACTCCCAAAGAACGCATGATAACAAGGGTGGAGCAACCCTGGTAGGACTTTTTGTCTGTTGGGAAAGAAGGGCTTTTGCAGTGGAGAAGATTAATAGTAAACAATGCTAATCTAAATATATCTCAGACACAAGACCTCGCATTCCTCCAGCCCTGTCTTTTCAGGGGATGTGGATGTTAACCGTTTCAGCCCCAGGTCTACCTAAACAAACATAAGAAACACCCTTCCTGGATGCAACCCGTGGGAAGCTGTTGCAATGGTCTTTATCACTGCTGTTTCACTGTGACATTTGACGGTACAGATATTTAATGCTTCATGGCTTGATTTGCCTCTTGTCTGCATCGGGTTGACACTGGGAGCGGGGTTAGAGTGGTGGTGTAGCTGTATGGTACAGGAAATGTATAAGAGGTGAGGGTTGTTGGGTGGGGTGGTTGGTGGGGAATGGTTTGTAATGGACCAACTCTACAGTTGGGAGATACACAAGGTTTCAGGAAGAAACTGTCCCTCCTTAGGTCTTGGGGAGAAGCAGATTCTCCTTGCCTTTTTAACACTTCAGTTAAAGAGTTTCTAACATGGGGCCCAATCCCAGGCTGTTACAGTTAGTGTAAAGATGCTCCTTGCCTTTGGATTAGGCTTTTGCACAGCTGTAAGAGTGGAACATCAGGTTTTGGTCTGAGAATGAATTAGCTTTCCATTACGGGCCATTGAAAAGTCAGGCCTGGGAAGAACCGTCACTTGGTTTCCCAACCCTGTCGTTTTATTTTCTAACCCTCTGCGGTATCTTTTTATTTTATAGGTCAGCTCAAATATAGATTGGAGGGAGCTCAGTTTTAAAGTCCCTGCTGGTCTAACTATAGCAACCGTCTGGCACGACAGTTCCATCCCTGACTCCCCTGCTAATGGCAAGGCTTTGGGCCTTTGGGTAGGCAGGCTATCCTTATCACCCTGGCAGGCTTCCAGCTCCAAATAATAATCCATTAACGTCTGCCCTGCTGGCATTCTTGCCAGATAGGAGGGATATCTTTTAAATAAACATTGGCAGTTCCCAGTCAGAGGAAAGAGAAAGGGAGTAGAGGAAAAACAATCCTTGACATTTCAGTGACTTTGCAGGGCTAGCTGACACCTGGTACCACCCTTATCTGCGGGTGTTTATGCAGAGCTGCAAAACACAGCCTCTCCTGTTGGCTCCTTTGCTGTCTTTAAATAGAACTGGAAAGGCTTGTAATGATAGGCGGGACTTTCTTGGACATCTACTATTATTTTTTTCAGGCTAGGGGAGACCCTTACGTTAGTACTAACATCTGTGCTCCTGTTTTCCTCTGAAGTTCAGCAGACTCAGCCTAGCAGGCTTGCGTGCCATGTGCACTTTGCCAACAGCATTTTTTCCCACAGTTTGCTGCACTGGTGGATTTTTGTATAGTGCTGATCTGCTTTCAGGAGGCCCCTTTCCCACCTCCCGATCCCTTATCTGTTCATCCACCAAACCAGACAGCCTGGCCATGAAAGATTCCCCCCCTTAACTGCTTAAAAATTACTCTTCAAAGTTAAAGGGGAGAGCTGCTGACAAAGCCAAATAATAATAATAATCAGGGCAACTATGTAAAATAGAAGAACATGTATTTGCTAGCCCATTCAGTGTGGGGGTGTGAGCATATGTCTGAATTTTCTAAATTCAAAGTATAGGACCTAAGTTGGAGACTATGTTAACGATTCTTGCTAGCCTGTTGTTCAATATATTAGACTAAACCAATGGTTGGTAAGCTTTTAGGAGTGGTGGGTTGAAATAATGCAGCTAAGTGCAAGGTGGGTCATCACTTCTGACCTAGCTGCTGCCCAGGTGCTGTAGAAACCCCCTGAGGTTGAATTGCTGTCCATGTTCATGCTTCGTGGTCTAGATGAAATAATAGAATCATAGATCATTAGAGTTGGAAGGGACCTCAGGAGATCATTTATTCCAACCCCCTGCTCAAGGCAAGACTACTACCAGCTAGATCATTCCAGCCAGAGCTTTGTCTAGCTGGGTCTTAAAAACTTCCAGTGATGGAGATGCCGCTACCTCTCTGGGTAACCTGTTCCAGTGTTTTACTACCCTCCTAGTGAGAAAGTTCTTCCTAATACCTAACCTAAACTTCCCTGGCTGCAACTTGAGCCCATTGCTCCTTGTTCTGTCATCTGCCACCACTGAGGACAGTTCAGCTCCATCCTTTTCCAGACCCCCCTTCAGGCAGTTGAAGGTTGCTATTAAATCCACTCTGAGTCTTCTCTTCTCCAGACTAAATAAGCCCAGTTCCCTTAGTCTTTCCTCATAAGTAATGTGCCCGAGCCTCCTCACCATTTTTGTTCCCCTCTGCTGGACTCTCTCCAATTTGTCCACATCCTTTCTGTAGTGGTGCCCAAAGCTGAACACAGGACTCCAGATGTGGCCTCACCAGTGCTGAATAGAGGGGAATAATCACTTCCTTTGATCTGCTGGCAACACACTTATCAGTGCAGCCCAGGATGCCGTTAGCCTTCTTGGCAACAAGGGCACACTGCTGGCTTATATTCAGCTTATTGCCCAGTCACCCCCAGGTCCTTTTCAGCAGAGCTGCTGCCCAGCCAGTCAGCCCCTAGCTTGTACTGGCACATGGGATTATTCTTCCTAAGTACAGGACTTTTCAGTTGTCCTTGTTGAACCTCATGAGGTTTCTTTTGGACCAACCCTCCAATCTGTCTAGGTCACTCTGCATCCTAGCTTTACTTTCCAGCATATCTACTACACCCCCAGCTTGGTGTCATCTGCAAACATGCCCAGGGTGCACTCTATGCCATCTTCCAAGACATGGAACAAAACCGGTCCCAGGACTGACCCCTGGGGCACTCTGTTTGAAATGGCTTGGTGGGTTGGATTTGGCCTACTGGCTACCCCTTGACTAGAGAAAATCCTTGTCATTCCTTTTAATTATGCAGGTGAAAAGAGATTTTAATCAAATGGAGCTCATGTATAGAACATGAAATGAAGTAGTAGCAGTTGTATGCAAGGGGTACACCTCCTCGTTCCCTTTGTAGTACCTGTTTGGGCCTAGATCTAAGCCCATTCACTTAAATGGACTTCAGATCTGCTTCCCTGAAAAAAAGAGAACAATAATGTTAATTTGCCACCAGGATAGGAATACTATGAGCAATACTTTTCTCAATGGAGCTCCATTATCTTCTACCTGCTGAGATAGAAGCAAGTACCTGCCCCTGTCTTGACTTTCCAGAAAACATCACTTACCAGGATGATGGACTTGAGGAGTTCTATGAAATTCTGCAGTTTAGGTTTTCATCTAGATTGTAAGATCTTGGGGGCAAAAACTGTTTGTCCTTGGTGGGTGCATCTATGCATGCAATTAGCATGCAGCAGTAAACTCTGGCATAGTTCACACTGGAGTTTATTGCTCCCAGGAACAGCATTACATGTGTGTCTGGGACCACAGCACATTGAGTGGGGGCTGAGCAGTCCCGGCTGGCCGGGAGCCCATGGGGTCAGCCTGCCAGCCCAGGGGTCAGCTTGCCAGCCCAGGGCTGCTCCGACCCAGCTCAACATGCTGCAGAGGGGCTGGCTGGGGCATAAGGGTGCTGCGGCGTGAGGTTAGCTGGCAGGCAGCCCCTGCACTGTGGCACGCTCATGGCCCAGCCAGCCCTGGTTCGTGTTTCGGTGCATGTAACTATGCTGCTGAGGATAGTGTATGTCTTGGACAGGACTATCCTACAGTGGAGTTATTTAATTTCCTGCACTCTAATACAGATGCACATGTAGATGGTGACGTGTTACTATGGAGCTAATTAGTCAGTTCCTCAGTAAAGCGCATGTATAGATGCACCCAGTTTTTATTCCACCTGGTACAGCGAGGTGCTGAGCCATAATTGAAGCTCCTAGGTGGCACCTCAGTGCAAACAACAGCTGGAGTATATAGTAGCGAAACGACAAGGTTTGGGATGGCTAATGTAGTATTTGTTTACTTTGTTTTGTTTTGTTTTAAGTTAAAGAAAGTGGAGCTGCTCAACCTTTCATCCTTGGGCTCCTCTTACAGCATCTGTCAGCAATGTTTTCCAATCCACCGTTCAGAAACTACATTTTATGGAGCTGCTCTGGGAGAATTGCTGTCTTAAGTTTCAGTCTGGTTTGAGAAATTGTGTACTTCCTCTGTTTCAAAGGTTTATGTTTCCAGAACACCAGTTTGGAATTGCTTCTGTGAACTTGGAATGGATACTGCATGTCCTGGGCTTATTTTTGTATTGTTGTAGACTAAAGAGTGTGATAGTTGGTCAGATCCTGGTCTTGGCTACACCACTATTAGTCCGATGGAACTGTAGCTGGACAAATCTCATTTGACGGTGCATAGGAAAACCCCTCTCCTCCTACAAAACAAGTTTTTCCACCCTGTTGGGTCATGACCGTATACGGAAGCAACCCACGCTGCTCACACATTGCACAACCCATTTTGGTGAGTTGTCTTTTAAAGAGCAAGTCTCTGCACCTGTTGACCTTCTGCATCTGCCCAGCAGGAATGAGCACGTTCTGGAGTATGTGAGCTGCAATCTCCTGCACTTATCTACTTCTAATCACTAGCCCATTGTGCATCAGAGAGGCATCCTGATCTGCTCTGCTCGGCAGAAGCAGAAATCCATGCCCTCTCTCTTTAAATCCTCTCCCTTGTGGGGGAGAATATTGTCTGGTTCTTTTTTTCTTGAATACAGGGGTGTTGTGTTCCTCTGACTAGCTGTGCTTTGTGAATATGATTAATAATTGTTTCTTGAGCTCTGCAGGGTCCCCTGTTAGAGCCATTTGTTCATCTGGGGGGTGGGGAGGGTGGAAACGAGGGGGGCATTTTGCATGTGCAAAGACTCCGCAGTGGCAATGCTTTTCTGTTACGTTTAACACCCCAAGTGTTGTTTACAGGTGTCACATGTCCCTTGCTACACAGACACTTGTTTCACAGCCAGGAGTGACTGTACACATCATGTCGTCTTTGCCTCTATCGTTCAGGTATTCAGACATGCTCCATAAATATCAACAGATGTGATTAAGTATAAAAAGAGACTTGGTACTAATGCTTCATGCTTGGCATATGGGGAAGGAGCTACGACAGAAGAAATGACATTTACATCCTCATGAACACTGCAATATAAGAGTAGCAGAAGAAATGACACTTACTCGAATTTTGCAGCCTGAGTAAGAATGTAATTCTACCAGCACCTGGAAAAATTGCACTTAGCAGGGACTGCTTTATTTTTAAGGCAATATTAAAGCATCTCTGCATATGGGCATGACTGTAAGAAACCAATAGACCATGGATATTTGCGTGTATTTGGCCACAAGAATTCTTGCCAGAAATATGAATGGGAAGCTAACTGGGAGAAGGTATTTTGGAGAGTTATAGGGGGCCTAAGCAACTGCAAGAGAGAGGGGTTCAGAGTAGCACAGAGGAGATTTTTCCTTACCCTTTGCGATGACAGTATTGTCTTCGCTCTTCCATTTTTTCTAGACCGCTTCTCCCCCACCCCCCTTGGGAACAGTTCAGTTTGGCTTTAGACACTTGCATTCAAGGATACACATGCACAGCTTGTGTTAGTGTATTGAGCAGATGTGCCTGACGCCAGTTTTTCTAGTGAGACCCCACCCACGTCTGTGCCTCCAAAACAGGTCTATGAAGAGAGGCCAAAGGAAGCTTCCTTTTCTTTCCATTCAGCTTCCTTTGTTGAACTGGCCATCGGAGCACCGACACCTGTCCCACATCCTCCAGCTCACTTACAGATACAAAGACTCTTCATAACAGCAAAGCTTCCAAAATTGTTGGATGCTAGATCTCTTATTTCAAATTAATTGCTTGAACAGGAGAAAATCTTCTAGGAGTGATACTGCACCTGTCCAGGTCCAGGCATGTTTTTGTCCATTTGGGGCAAGTTGGTGTGTAACCGCAATGGAGTCGTTCTTGTCTAAAATGTGATGTTTTGTGCAGAATGATGTACTGTTCCTGGAAACAGATTTTAAAAATATGAAGTGAGACTGGTACATGAATGGAGAACTGACAGCTTGTAAAATCCTGGCACAGCTTTAAATTTAAGTGACACCCCTGGAAGAATTTGCCTAAGTAAGATTTCCTTGGAGGGCTTTCTCCTGAAAAAAAATCAAATGGCCTTAAATAGTGTGCCCTCGGTATTAGCCATTTTCCACTACCTTTTCTCTACAAAAGGAGAGGGAATTCTGCATGGGGTACCAGCACACTTGGTTAACAATTAACCACACCAAAAGTGCAGAGCTTTTAAGAACAGCCACTGTACAATATCACAACTCAAGTGCCTTGTTTTGATGGCCTTGTTCCTTTCTTTGGGATTTATTATGCCAAAGAATAATAGGGGAAACTACACAGAAACTGAAAAAGGAATCTAATTTCTCTCTCTCCCTCTCTCCCTCTTTCTCTTCCCCTCTCCCTCCCCTTTTGGGAGTGTTTCTGTTTTTGTTTGAACAAAATTAAGCCACAGCCAGTACCTCACTGCTCATTTAATATTGCCTGCCAGCACGGGAAGTTGTTATGCAGGTTTTCCTTAAAACAAGCTCATGTTCAACTGCAGAACACCTGCTAGGAGACGGGAAGATGGTGAAACCCAGGGAAAAGACCTGCCAAACACAAAGGGTTGCTTGTGGGAAAACGTGTTGACTTTTGGGTCTAGGTATATCCATCACTTGGGTGACTTTAGCAAGGCATTGTGTGGTAGGTGAAGTCCGCACGTGTGGAGGTAGGGAGCAGACCTAAATGGAGAATCTAACACTTGCCCACTGACTTGAATTTTTTAACCTATTTTGTGGAGGTTTTTTTTGTTTTGCTTTGTTCTGTTTTTAACCAACTTCCCCATTCAAGCCTGTTCATAACCAGATTCAAAAGCCTTGCATCAGCAGTAATGTCTAACGGAAAGATTGCAGCTTGGGGATCACCTCACCTGTAACTCGTAATCTGATCTCCAATCTCAAAATGCATATTCTAGTCCTGCTACCCATGCCTTACTGAAGGACCTTGCCTGTTTGGGAAAGTTGAGGTGGAAATTTTTACTCCTTGCCTCCTCCATAGAAATCGATTTTAATTGCCCTCCACTGATTTTTGCATAATGCGGCACCTCCCTGGGCATCTCCTCTGTAACCCACTCCCATGCTTTAACATTGCCCCCTGACTCTTTTTCCTGTGCTCATTCTGGTCTTGTGGATAATCTTAAGAGTCAGAGATGCCAGGAAAAATCTAAGATTAAAACATGATGGTTTAAGTGACACACAGCTTAATAGTAATGTAATAGTACTTAATAGTAATGTAATAATATATAATATAGTAATGTATAAAAATATAATAATAACAACAGCATAATACTATGCAAGAAATGTTAGAGAAAAAATTGGCTTTTTTAATTTAAAGGATTATATTTTATAAGTGGGGAAAATACCACTGGCAAACTTGTTTCTACCTGAGCAGGTCAGGTGCTCTATAAAACAGTGTAACCAGAACTTTATGAAGTTAGCTAAGAGACAGTCTCTGCCCAGTGCAATCAATGAACTGCTTAATTAGGCTTTCAATCAAGTACCCAGTCCAGAAAGGTGGGGCACTGACAGACACACAGGTCTCTTCTCTAACTTGTGGCACTTTTCATAAAACACCACGAGTTAGTGACTTCCCCAATGCTCTCCTGTTGTGTCAGGGGCAGGGGAGAGATCAAGCCTGCCTGCTTAGCCCATGATCTGGGCTGGGCTGGTGCAGCCCTTCTTTCCCCCAACCTCCAGTGTTGTTTGCAGGAGGGGAGGAAGGGGAGGGGGAGCTAGGGGCTGGGGTTTTCCTGGCCTGAACTGAAGGAGGGGAGCAAGGCAGGGGGCTCCAATCCACCCACCTGCTCTCCAGCTCAGGCCAGAAAAACCCCAGCCTGCAGCTCCCTCCTCTTCCCTTTTCCCCCCTTCCTTCCTGTAGACAGCATGGTGGTGGTAGGGAGGACTGGGCTACATCAACCCAGCCCTGACTGCGCTAACAAACTGACCCTAGGGAACAAAAGTTCCCTGAGGTGCTCCACTTCATCTGATCCCTCATTAGATGAGGTTTAATTTGTCGCACAATCAGCCACTTTTAAACCGCTCTGCAGCCATGCACTTCTGTCATGGTGCTGCTGTAGAGTGCTTTCAGGGGGCCGATCGCAGGACAAACGCCACTCCTGTCAGCACCTGTAGTGTCCTTCCATACCTCACATTTACTTCAGTCTGTGAGATCACATCACTTTTTTGTTTTTAATCTGTGGTAGTTCTGGAGACGGACCTTACCCCTGATTATACTCTGTTGTTTCCCTCTATTCTACCATCATCAATGTAATGGTCTCAGAAATTGAATATTATGCACTAGTCAAATCCCAAGTACATTTTTTTCTTTGTTGTTGGCTCAGGAAAACCTTCTGCTGACCCTTTAGAGACAGACATTTTTAATTAAGGGGTACCAACACAGTCCAGATGTCTCAATCACCTACAGTAATAACGAATCAGGCCTCAGATTAGGGAAAAGCCTTGCTCAGAACTGGTTGTGCAACTTTAGCAGCAAGCTGATCCATGCTGTTGTGTTTTTACTATAAGCCCATTTGTTTGTGCAGACAGGACTCTGAAATCTTTGGTTTGGAGCTGCACAAGCAGAACTGACAAACTGGATGACTGCCCAGCCTGCTAGAACAAAGGAGGAGAAAGAAAGAGCTCTTAGTATCGTTGAAGAGCTTGACTGGTTTTCTCTGTAGGTATTTTTTCCCGTCCACAGTAGCCCATTGACACTGGAAAATGCAGCAACAACAACCTCGATGGTGAAATTGCCAGTGTTACAATCGGAGGGAGATAAAGTGAAGTATTTGTTGGAGTGGCTGTACCAGGAAATGGTTGAGACATCACATGACACAGGATGTGCACTCTGTACCAAAGGGAAGTATTTACTTACAGGCTAGACTTCTCCCAGATTCCACCAAGGGCGGTTTGGGCTTGTCATTTGAAGTACCTGACCCATTTGCAGTAGGAAGTTGTTATATAGATAGTAAATACCTACCCCACCCATGAGTAGGCAGCCAGACTGTTTGCCAAACTGGTCTAGCCCAGTCTCACTAAATATAAAATATTCTGCCTTTTCAGTTCTACTGTTGGTACAAAGTCATTAACGGTGCTGCTGTTCCATTAAGTGGCTCCACTGCTTGGCATTCAGGCTAGCCTGGAGAGAGCTGAGTGGACTTGCTGATTACCAGGGATCCTGGTTTTCTCTGATTAAAAAAAAAGAAATCCCCAATTTTGGTTAAAAAAAGTAACCCCGAATCCACATTTTTCCATGATTAAAATGAAACACCACTATATATAGATATATCTATATCTATACAGATAGCTACATATCTCTATATACACACATGTATACATATATAGATATAGATATTAGTAGTGTTTCATTTTAATCATGGAAAAATGTGGATTTGTGATTTTTTTTTTCTTTTTTTTTAAACCAAAAGTTGGGGATTTTTTTTTTAATTGGAGAAAACCAGGATCCCTTCTGATTATCAACTTTGGGGCAGGAATCACCTCTTAGAAACAGATGGCCAGAATTTTTCCAAGGTCCTGAGTACCTGCAACTCCCACTGATGATAAAGGGAACAGTGGTTTCTCAGCATCTCTGGGAATCGGGGCACTCGTCTGCGACTGAAGTTGGTTATCAATATGAAACTGCACAACTGTATGAAACTTGGAGCGGAGGAAACAAAGACGTGTTTTTCCTTCATTGATTTGTACTGGCAACTGCAACTACCTGAGCAGAGTACCACAATACAACAGGATCTGCTGACACATAACACCCCTTAATTAGACAAGGCAGTCGATCCTAATCCCCTGTTAATTAACAGATGAGCATAGAATTTCAAGCAAGCTGTCCGAGACATTAGCATACAGGTTAACACTGTTAACAATCATTCTCAGTGCTGTTATGACTGCTCACAACTCTGTCCACATTTTCAGCTAGTGCAAATAGGTGCACTTCCACCAGAATCAATGGGCCTGACCCATACAGCCCTATATATTTAAAACCTTGCTGAGATAAAAGGCAAAAGTCTCTTCTTGCTTATTCCAGAGTAAATATGGAGTAAATCCAGGGAGTGACTCCAGACTCAATGCCAGTGCTACTGGGAGCAGAATCTGGTCTAATATAGGCTCGGTTGATTTTTAAAATAATACCTTTGGCTTGTATGTAAAAGGATGGCGGGGCTTTCTTTGATTGCAGTGCATTCTGGGAGCAGAGGAGAAAGACAGACATTGAGAGAAGGAAAAAAATGTATGCTTGGAATAGCTCCATATGGAGAGGAGACTTGCTGTACTTATTGACTCATTTTTGTTTGTGCATGCGACCCTACACAGTGTAGCAGCACAGTCTTCTCTCGGATGTTCTATACACCTGGACTTCTACTGCTGCTATGTGCCGGGGCAGTTTGCTGAGAAAAACCTGAAGTGGAAAATTATTTAATTTACAGGTCATTTTTAATAACATAGTATGGGGGGGGGGTTCTTTCTTTCTATGGAATGAGTGAGACTTCTTGCCTGCCTAAACAAGGCCACCTAAAATGGATCTGATTCAGCCGTACACCTTTGCATGACTGCAGTGCAGCTAGCTGCACGTCTCTCCTGCACGCTGGGTTCTTGCTGTAACAACTGGAAGTGACCACAAGAATCTGCAGACCATAGCTAAGTAGACATATACCAAAGTATTTATGCTCTTGCTCTCTTCCACCATCACAGTCTACTAACAGGCAGCGATGAGCATTGTTCACAGGAGGAGGATGTATGTCCCCGGCTATTCAATACCGATATCCATGCCAGCTTGCTACCTACTGGGCGAATTACTTTTGCATTGAACTCTATAGTTCTGGCAGTGCAAAATGGGCAGGCCATTCACCTTGCTCATGGGTACTGATAGTCCTGTATTCAAATGGGTTGAAGACTTCAATTCTAGACACAGTTTGGTTTGCTAAAAGTAGAAATCACTAAGTGCAGAAGCCTGTCGTCATTCTGTGCCTGGAATTCCCATGAGCCCCAGTAATAATTCCTAATGCAAAGCTGTTTGTGGGGGCAAAGCCCATGTAGATCATTAGAAGCTTAGTCCAAGCCAGTTAGGCTCTGTTTGTCCTGTTTTTTCGCAACAGAGGATTTTTTGCAGCATTGTGCGTGTGCACTATTGTGTCTGTGCGCACTGCTCACTCCACATGCAAAATTCCATCATGTTTCCTTGGCACTTCTTTTTCCTTGGCAAAGCAAACCAAATTTAATTTGCCTCCCCACTTTTTTCAATTATTAAAGTACTCCATATGGTACTGATGGCCCAGTGTTACAATGAAGCTATACTTCCCTTGTTTCCAGATCTATTTCTTTGATGAGTGCTTCTCATCAACTAATCACTGCTTGGCACAGTATTAAATTTAATCACTGAGCTCCAAAATATTGTAACGCATCTACCTACTCCATGGTTCCCATTTGAATGGAAATTTTCTTGCTCGTTTAAAGACTATTAAAAATCCTGCCTTTCTTGTATGCAACAAAAGAGTATTGTTTGTTTTGTTTTTCATTATTTTTGTATTCAACAAAAGATGATTATTCTCTCCCCTCAGTGCAGAGATCTCTACTAACATGCAGACCTCCTCTCTGCAGGCTTTTTTTTCCCCCTCCTGGGTACATACAAAATAGAGAGATTGCAGTTGAAATGCACAATAGGAAATGTCATTTAGATAAATCTTCAAAGCTTCCTAAGCAAAGGTATTAATTAAAAAGTTGATGTGATGCATATTTGAATCAAGATAGACATCAAGATAGACGTTTTACAGGCAGCAATAGCAGTCAATGACAGCAACACACTTTATGATTAAAAGTGAACCTTTCACAGTATAGAAGCATTTATTTCGGTCAAAACCTTTGACCTTTTATGCGAGATGCACCAAACCCACAAACATCTGATTGTTTGTTTGAATCCAATTATTGCAATCACATTATATCCTAGGGAAAAAAACTTTTTTGATGCCTACTGCTAAACAGCCTGTAGGCAGGACAGCAATTTTCTTGCTTTTTGAGAGCTAACAGCCCATTCACAGTGGGTTGGCTTTCAAAAGACCCATTTATTTGAATGACGCAAGGTGCAGATTATGATTCACCCTGGATAGGTTAAGTTCGTAAAAAATCTGCCGTCAGCCGCCTATGTTCACCTTCCTACCACCTACACAGTTGCATAATGTATTTGTTTTATTGAGGGTCCTATTAACCCTTTCAGAACTGTAAGTGATCTATAATAAGTCATGGGAAAGCTTGTGATCTTTTCCAGTGAGGAGATTTCCCCCTTTTTAGTGGTGGTGAGAGAGATTTTCCCCTCTGGCTGATGCTAAGAGAAAGAACAGCTCAGTGACATGGTTCTGAATGCCCTCCCCTGACTGCTCTGGCAGACTCCACGAGTGGTTGGTCTGCTATTTCTCAGTGGCAAATGAGGGCATATTTCCCAGGGCTCAGCCATGCTAAGCAGGAGACCCTGTGTCCCCTACTCATCTTTAGGGCTGTTATGAAGATTTGTTAGTGTGGACAGCTTTTGAAGACAAAGTCTTGGGTCAGGGGTCTCACATCAATCTAAGTAATTCCTTGCTACCTATGACCCCTCAACAAATTGGAGTATGCTGGACTGAACATGGACCCCTGTTACTCTGGTGGCAAGGCCTCTACAGCAGCAATTTTTAACCAGATGACTGTGTTATCCTTTCAAGGGTGCCGCATGATGTTGGCAGTTAAATATGCAAACGCATAGGTGATTCAAAATATTAACCCAGAGATTTCTAACAGGAATCCATGGTGTCAAAGACCTTCTGGCCTGTTATCATCTGTCTGAGTTCTTTGCAACAAAAGAATTGCTCTGTTATTTTTCCATATTCAAAAGATGAGTGTAAGCTAAGTGCTGGCATTTTCTGAGCGGTGTCTGGAGTTTAACAAGGGGTGCCTTGAGTCTGAAAAAGTCGAGAACCACTGCTCTATAGGGACAAGGCTGACCACCGCCCTCCCTTCCTGACCGAGCGTCATTGTAAGGGTTGGTTGTGCTTGAGGGGAGACAGAGACACCTAAAAGAGTCAATCTTAGTGTGGAGGAAAGCTAGGTCAGAGCACTTGGTGCAAGCGAGACTGGCCTGACAGTGAATGCAGCAGTTGCCACTATGGTGTGGCAATTAAACAGTGGGATGACAGCTCAAAACTTTTGTAAAATTGGTCCTCTACATGTCAGTCTATATCTAACAATGGTCCTGATGCAGTTAAAACCAAGTACTGTTGTTGGTAGTGGTTTTTTATGAAGGGAGAACTTCAAACGTTTGGGGTTCAAGTTTGGTTCCCTAACCTGTTGTGAATGAGGTGAGGCTAGCAAACGAGACTGGACGTACTGTAAGGCCACTTGTGCTCTCAGTATTGCTCCCTTCAAGACATCAAAGGAAGAAATACTCAGAAAGGCTGTTTCATATTTGGTTGTAAAATGTTGGCTTCCTGAAGTTGGTGTTTCTTTATCTGCACTATTTCATCCCCATTTTGTGCATACAACAAAGAATAAAAACCACACACGTCAGCTCAGATAAGGGGCACATCAAACTGAAAAGTGTGAACGCTGTCTGGGTGACCTTGAACGGTGGGGGGGGTGGTTCTGACTCATCCAGAAATCTCAGTGCTTGGGACTTTTTTCAGAAAAAAAGGACAAGGCCATTATATACTCTCTTGTTTCAGTAGCTTAAGGAATACTGCCAAAAAAAAGTTTCCTTGAATATTAACAAATTAATTTGCTTCTCCCTTGCTCACATCCCTTTTTTTTGTGTAACCTTTCTGTAGGCCACAGCATAGTAGCTTCTTATGGGCAAGTTTCCAATGTATTTGAACCTGAAGTTTAAGAGCTATACCTGCATCAAATACTTGTGCACATCTCTCATTACCACGTGATTCACCTGGCCAGTTACTATGAAATCCCAGTGCTTGAATTACTGGATGCACACAGCAAAGGACTTGGATGAATAATGAAAGTTTTAAAAAATAGTAATAAAACAATCTTCCAGTACTATTAAATAATGAATGAAATGTAGTGGAAGCTGTGATCTACTCCTGCATATTCTATAAAATGAAAAGGGCAAATTCCTCAAGCAACCTGTTCCTTACAAATTATATTATTAGTTCTCCCTTCTATTATCTGTGTGTATGAAACAGCAATGGGAGGTTGCTAGAATCTCGCTGAAGTCCCCTGTTTGGGGCCCTCAGTTTTTAACTTCCACAAAAAGTCATTGTAACAGGGACCGACCAGAAACTGAATTGAGAGCCAAAAGGTCTGTTTAATACAGCAGGAGCTAAAGCCTACTGCTCTTCAAGTATAGCTAAAACAAAGTATGCTCCTCTGTGACTTGGGCACATAGATGGACCTGCTAACACACATTCCCCAGGAGCTGACATCAGTTTGTGCCATTCCAAGTGAGGCCCTTTTGAAATCAGCTGCTGCTTTGCCTTTTGCCACTGCTGAAATATGATCCAAGGCTCAGGTAGATCCCAGCTGTGGTCTTGCTTCTTGGTTATGAACATACATTTATGTTCTCAAGACATCATAGCTCCTTCTACACAGGCAGAAATTGCAAAAACAAAGTGAACAGCATTCTCTGTGTAAAGTTATTTAATGTGCCTGAGGGCTTGAACATAAGCAGACACTTTGTTCTCATAGAATATAAGCACAATTTCTGGGTTTGGGGCATTTAAAATGACAACTAAAAAGTGGCAGACACATTTTGGCAACTTTATGAGATGCCGTAAACCTCTAGAAAAGGATTCCAGACAAAAGCACAGACTCCCAGGTGCTTCTTTCCCTTTTGTTTCTTAAGCTTGCTTTTTAATATGTTGTGCCACCGTGCATCATAACGCTAATAAAGCAAATATATATGACAAAATGCATCTTCCCGCTTGCAGTTAGAATGTTGTCAGGGAAAAGTGCTTCTTGGGGACAACCAAGATTTGTATCCTGTAGATCCCTATTCAGGCGATTCTTGCCATTCCTTGTTTTCCCCAGCTACGAAAGGCCTAGGCAAGTAAGTCATCATAAGATGAAAAAGCGTTTCTTCCTTAATGCAGAAGAAGGATATTAGACATGAATTCCAGCCCCCAAAAATGTGCTTACCTTGAAGCTGCCTCCACTTTTATATAAATATTTGCTGGAGAAATTGTGCTACCTGAGGATACGTAAGCACCTTCAGGTGCAATGCAAACAATACCTTGTATTGCAAACCCTGCTGCTTGCTGTCATGGACTTTGACGGTAATATCTTAAAAGCCCCACCCGGGACTGGAACCCAATTGCATTGGGTGCTGTATACATGTATAGCTAATATCTCCTATGAGTTGCTTAATGTCTAAATAGACAAGATTGACAAAGGGTGGGAGAAAGGGAAGTGCTTACCTTGAGTCATCAAGAGATTAAATGGAGTTGGGTGCTTATCTTCTCTGTAATCCTTTAAAAGTTTCTTCCTAAATGATTCTCAAGGTCACACAGGAAGTCTGGCAGAGTTGGGAACTGGACCCCAGCTAGGACTTTCTTTGCAAGGCAATCATTCTCCATTTTTTTGCACCCAAGACAAGAAATGTATTCAAATTCAACAGTGCAAGAACTGAAATAGGTTCTCCAGTTTGTTTCATCACTAATCCTCTAAATCTGCCGTTCTCTTAAATGTTCGGGCAGTGTGTTTTGCCATGGTGTTGTGGCAGCTAAGGCATTTAGTTTAGTGACATTCCAACTCTTCCCTTGCCACAGGAAGGGATACAGCACTGTGCTGTGTCCTCTTGGGTGCACCTGAACTCGGCTTCTCTTGTGCGTTTCAGCCACTTGTATTTGCCCAGTGACGCAGACTTCTCAAGACTTTCTCACCCTGCACAGTCGAGGAGGAGGTCTTATCCTTCTCTTTTAGTTCTATATGTATGTTGAATGACTCCGTAAACGTTCGTTTTCGGTGGCAAAACAAGGAGGTGACATCTCGAGCAGCAGTGAATCCCTGGCTGCTGCTCATTCACCATATGCCACCACCATTTCTCTCCCCTCCTTGCTGCTGGAGCCACTGCAGAAAAGTTGCAGAGTATGGGGCAGAGGGAGGAATGGGCAGTGGGAGTGTAAAGCATCACCTTAGCTCCATTCTGGTGCCCGTTTGGTAGCACCTGGGGCTCATGCCCTGTTCACTCACCTGTTGTTACATTACTGCTACCCACTCACTTATCCTGCTCTGCTCATATTGGCCCCAGCGAGGTGGTGGCATCCTGCACCTGTACATGAAGCTTAGGATTCTTGTGTGTTCACGGATGACAGCTGGGGGCACCCAGGGCATCCTGCCACCTCCTTTCCAAGGTTGCTTGTAGACCAGAAGCAGGCAGGCAGGGCTGATTGCTCCAGCAACAAGACTAAGCTCTCTGCCATGGCAGCGTAGACCAGCTCTAAGGGCCTGCTTTGACTCTCTGCAGTTGTGTTTTGCTCAACTCATTCTTGTTCCTTCTCCTTCCCCATGCTACAATCAAAGCCTGTTGCACCTGTTGTCTCCCACCCAGCCAACTCCTCTTGCCCTGCCTCCTTTATATTCCCTCCCTGTGTTTATTTCTTCCTGTTAGTCTGGCCTTAACTTAGTTTGCACCAGGGAATCTCTCTAAATTTTGCTCATATATAGTACCAGAAAGACATGATGATATGAGAGCAAGGTTTGCACACAGTAAAAATCATGGTGCTGCAGAAGACTTACAAAAGGTGATGCAGTATTTAAATCTTACTTAAACTGTTTTGCAGGCTGGAGTGGGAATGATAGTACTGCAGAGTCTTAATGCTTCTCTTCTGCATGGAGGTTGAAGCACTGGGAGTGCACATGGTTTTCTGACAATTGTAATGAACACACCGACTTGGAGGAAAGTCTGGCCATGAGGGATTATGCCACTGCTCCCTTCACAGTATCAGCTCTGGCATTTTTCCATTTCACACCATCAGCCTGAAACCCTTACAAGTAAAAATAAAGATGGTAAATCATTGCTACTTCAAACCAATTGAGCTGCACAAAATAGTTGAGCTGCTATACAACTGCAGCATTGTATTTCAAGCTCTTGAGTATCACTAATATTGCACTTCAGTTTTCCCTTGGCCTCTGCTCTGCAACAGAAGCGGAGCTGTTACTTTTCTATTGGCAGATCTGGAGGTGGAACTTCCCTCTTTGATTATCTAGTTCATCTCCCCAGCGGTGCTGTATCATCCCCCGTTATATAATTGCTAGTGGTTTGCCCAGTCTGGTCTTTAGATGTGCCAGACACTGGCATTTGCACCACGTGGGCGTTGATATTGCAGGCCATTAGAACTTGCTCTGAGGAAGTTTTCTTTGAGTTTCAGTCTATATTTTCCACTTAACAAACTTCATACCACTTTTAGTCCTTTTTATTGAGGAAAAAAATTCTTTTCACTCCTTGACATTTACACTCATCAAGTACTTGTAGACTGCTATGTCTCCTCTGAGTTGTTGTTTAACCAAGCTATAAGCATTTAACTCTATCCTCATAAATCATTTCCTTCAGCTTTTTAACTAGGGTGACTGCCTATGATCCAAGGGAAAAAAAAGGCCGGCGGCGTGAAAAATTCAGCCTAAAATGTTGCTTTAAATTACTAGTCTCTGCAATGCTGTATTTGTGTGCAAGTATTTTTATCATGATGTGTGACCTTTGCAGATTATTACTGACACTTGGACCCCTACTGACCTAACACACATGGCAGAGGACCAAGTGGAAAACCCCAATCTTCAGATCATTGCAGCACCTGCAGTTTATACCAATGTCTGAAAAGGGTTAATTGCCACAAGAAAGCACTTATGGCCAAGAGTTTAGCAAAAGTCCAAAAGGCTGGACATTTATTCAGTTAACTAGAAAGCCCAAAGTTACAACTGCAAGAATTAAAAATAATCTAGAATTTTGCAAAGAATCTAAAGCATCATGCTTTAAGGCATAAATGAACTGCTGACTGAGGCCGGCAAGGCAGAAGCTTTCCTTATTGGACTGATTGGTTCATAACAGCCTACCGAAGAGTTTCTTGGATTTTCCTGTGAAGCACCTGGTAATGGCCACCACCAGAGACACAATGCTGGACTAGATGAATCACCAGTCTGGTCTTGGATGGCAATTCTTATATTCCCATTCAGAGCAGAGTATGGCTCTCTTTGCAGCTGAAAAGACTCAGAGAATGCAAAATGTGTTCGAGGGCAATGGGAGTAGAAACCCACACGTTCATGCATTTCTGTTTCCAAAAGCTCATAACAATCCTAGTCTACTCTGACACTGATTTAATTCCCCTACCCCTCTCTTATTTTTACTTAAGCCTACTCTAAACGGTAAAGTTATGTCAAGAGAGCTCTCATTTTGTTGACAGAAGTATGCGCATGACCACATCTGAAGAGCCTTTAAGTGACAACCCCAGGTTTATGTTGGCAGAGAAAGATTGCCTTCCTGAGTGATGCAAGCTCTCTGCTGCCATGCTGAAGCCAACACGAGGAATGTGTGGGCAGTCCCTCACATCTGTTGGCTGTAGTAGTCCTCCAGAAGAACTTGCACCATGCTTTACATTGACCTCCCTGGACAGAGAAGTTTGAACTCTGTTACTTAAATTCAAACTACTGGAATTTATATGGTAAGCCAAGCAAGAACATCTGTAGCAAAGAAACAAGGGTTTGGTTTTTTTCCTAACCAGGCTAGTATAATTTATTTTTCCTTTCTCATTTTTGGACTCAGGGATGAGTACTTGATGCCATGTAGGAAAAGAGTCCATACAGTCTTGCATAAGCAGAGCATTAGTAACCCCTTCCCATTTTGAAATCCCCTTGCCTTTCAGATAAAGCTCAGTGCCTGTAAAACATGGCTATCTCTGGGGGCAGGCGTGCTCCCAGATCTCATGCTCCTACCTGGAGCTGGAAGGGGTTGTTGGATTTCCCCACCCCACAGGGAGCTCCATATCATCCAAGCTCCTCAGCTCTGAGGAGGGGGTGGAGGGCATGCAGGAACGTGCTACAAGTAGGACTGGAAACAGCACCAGGCTGGGCTCTCTGGCAGGACTGTTTGTCCTGTGGAGCTGATCCAGTGGAACAAGTACTCTGGGGCCTCCCTTGGGAAATGCCCCTTAGTAAAGTTAAGCCACTTTCCAATAGATTGTTTCTGCAAGAAAATGCAATCTCTTGTGTCAGAGTTGGCAGAGCTACTTCTGTTTGTTTTGCCTGAAGAGAAAAGCCCAGTCCTTGATAGGAAATATCTGATGTTTATTTATTACTTCCCTCTCATCTTGGATTTTTAGCACTGCTCCTAAATATTTGGCTTGTTTTTTCATCAAAACAAGATGGGTTCCTCTTCAAATATGAGCAAGAGGTCCAGTTGCAGCCTGGCTGCTTGACTGAAGATAAGTTACATTTAGGTGGTTTGGGAAGGTTTTGTGTCCCACTAATTATTCTGCTGTATGTGCATCTATGCTTTGAAATGATTGAAGGTTTATGCTTACGTACACACACGTGCCTTTTCATATCACTGAATATTTCCTTCCTGAAATCACATGTTCTATCGGCTTGGAAAATCTCTACTTCAGCCCAGCAGATACACACAGAATACAGAAAAAGAAGAAATATGTATGTTTCATAGTTTCATGGTAACTAGGGTTAGGAGGGACCTGAACAAACCATCTAGCCTGCCCGCCTGCCACAGGCAGGAATGAATGCTGGGTTCACAAGACCCCAGACAGGTGATCATCCAACCTCCTCTTGAATTTGCCCAAGGCAGGGGTGAGGACCACTTCCCTGGGAAGCTGGTTTCAGATTTTGGCCACCCTAACTGTAAAATATTGCCTCCTGATCTCTAACCTAAACCTGTTCTCCATCATCTTATTACCATTGTTCCTTGTCACCCCAGGCGGTGCTGGGGAGAAAAGGGCTCTACCTATTTGCTGATGATCTCCCCTGATAAGTTTTTAGGCAGCCACCAGGTCCCCCCTCAGCCTCCTCTTGCTGAGGCTGAACAGGTTCAGGTCCCTCAGTCTCTCCCCATAGGGCCTGTCCTGCTGCCCTCTCACCAAGTGGTTGGCCCTCCTCTGAACTCTCTCCACGTTGTCCACATCCCTCTTGAAGCGCGGTGCCCAGTACTGGCCGCAGTACTCCAACTGTGGCCTGATCAAAGTCGCATAGAGGGGGAGGATCACCTCTCTGGACTGGCTTGAGATGTATCTTTGG
>NW_017728993.1:11330383-11330742 GCF_001723915.1 Gavialis gangeticus | reverse complement strand
ATGGATTCCCATCTCCTCTACCTTCTGGGCCCTCAGTGCATCCCCCACTAGTCTCCTAAGTTCATTAAAGTTGGCCCTTCTGAAGTCAAGGGCTTTTGCCTTCGTGTGAGCCCTTGATGATTTGCATTGGATAGTGAAATCCAGCAGGTCATGATGGCTATTGCCCAGGTGGTCAAGGACCTGCAGTCCCCTCACCAGGTCATCCTCCATGGCCAGGACCAGGTCCAGCAAGACGTTACCCCTAGTGGGGCTGTGCATTTCCTGGATAAGGTGAAAGTCCTGTAATACAGCCAGGAACCTACGCGAGTGGTCAGACCTGGCTGTCTGCTCCTCCCAGCAAATGTCTGGGTAGTTTAAGT
>NW_017728993.1:11316767-11325383 GCF_001723915.1 Gavialis gangeticus | reverse complement strand
CTCTTGACTTAACCGCCTCCATAAGCTGAATGGAGAAGTCCTGGTCCAGCTCTTCCCCCTGGTTTGGTGGTCTGTAGTAGACACCCACTGTAAGGTCCCTTTCGCCAAGCCCCCCTTATAGTTTGGCCCATCATTTCTCTCCTGACCCTCCTCTACCCCGAAGCTAATCCTTGATGATGTGAGGTGCTCTCGGACACAGAGCGCAACCCCACCCCCCCAACTTTCCTCTCTGTCCTGTCTCTTCTATATAAGGTATATCCCCGAATGCCTGCCGCCCAGTCATAGGTAGGGTCCCACCAGGTTTCTCTGAGCCCTACTAAGTCTGGGTTCTTACTTGAAATCAGGCAACACAGTTCCTCCTGCTTGCTCCCCATACTACGAGCATTAGTGTAGAGGCACCTGAGGTCTCCTGAGGGTGCACGTGCCTCCCTCCAACTCCCAAGACAGTTGTGGCCCCCTGATCCCCAGATGTTGTTGCTTACCTGAGCTTCCCTTCCTTTTGTCACCCTGCATGCTGGTGAAGCATCCTCTCCACTTGAAGCGGCCCCTTCCCCCGGCGAAGCTAGTTTAAAGTCCACCAAACGAGATCAGCCAATCTAGAGGGAAAGTTACGTCTGCCCTTAGGGGAGAGGTGAATCCCATCCCACCCCAGCATGCCCTTCTTATAAAAACATGGGTCGTTACCAAAAAACCCAAAGCCTGCCTCGTGGCACCAGCTCCGAAGCCGCTGGTTAACCACGTCAATGCAGGCCTCATGACACCTACCCCGTCCACTTACAGGGAGAATGGAGGAAAATACCACCTGGGCTCCCGTCTTCTTCAGCTGGTGTCCCAAGGCCTTGTAGTCCTCCATGATGTTATCTGGCTTGCCCTTGGATGCATCATTTGTATCCATATGGCCACAACCAGTGGGTAGTAGTCAGAGGGCCTGATGATTTTAGTATTGGTCTCTGTGATGTTGTGAAATTTAAAATCCTTTAAAATTCTTCTAAAAATAGCCACCAGTTTACTGCTGTGCTGTGTAGCATGGCTGCTGAAGTCCCTATGCAAAAAGGGAAGAAAAGCGAAAATAGCCACTAATGCTCTTTGCTTATGAGGGACTGCATGGACTCTTTATCTACATGGCATCTAATGCTCAACCTTGTATTTCTAAGTCCCCAAATGAGAAAGGAAATGAAATTACGTTAGTCTGGTTAGGGAAAGAAGCTCTTTTTTTTTGCTGCAGATGTTCTTGCTTGGCTTACCATATAAATTAATTAAACAAATTCTGTACTATCTCAGAAGCCATTCACTGGGAAAGGTTAGTCATCACCTCGCTTTTACTCTCAATTGTTAGCTGCCACACCTTTTGCAGGTGTGGGGGGGATTTCTCATCAGGTCCCTAGAGTCTGATACCTCTTGCTTTTCTCATTATTTGGTGATTAGCTCTACAGAAATACCTTTCAATTTATACTCTAATTAATTACTGTGTGTCCAGGCAACAGCTGATCCATCATCAGAACCCCCACCAAAACCACATTTTCTATACAGGCAAGGCTGGGAGTACAAAGGAGCCAAAGTGAGATGCGCATCCACTACCTCTCAGTGAATTTCAGCAGTAATTAGGCTATGAAAATCTCAGCCAACATTTCTAGAGTTTATCACACAGTGATGCCTATGCTATTCCTATTTTCCCCCCTGATGATAAGGTGCAATGGAGACTGCAATATGTATCTTGGTAGAATGAAAGACCTTGCTAACGTTTCTCATGTAAGTATGGAATAAACATAGGCAAACACTAGAAGAGGGTGCCCAGAATTGGGGTTGAAGGACTGGCCCCAGCAAGGAGAAGATGGCTCCATACTCAGAATAAATGAATCTGGTGAGTAAAATAGCATAGTTAACAGATCAGGTCAGCTTGAAATATCGCCTCCTCCCTTACACCTGCTTCTGGATGAACCCTTTAAACCCATGACTAACTAGATGACTGTTCATTAAAGGCTTACTCTGTGTAACAGGAGGGTTTTTTTTCTCTGGGACCTGGATCATGACAAAATGCCCTAATTGCATGGATATTAGTTTTTCAGCTTGGATTGGCTGAGCCTTAAAACACTATTGAATACCACAGTGACATTCTTACCTTCTTCCCTAGAGGAACTTCTGCAAAAGATACAGGCGGGTGCCTTGACACATCTAGTAATGAAAACTTTTGCCAGACTGGTCAAAGTGGAATATGCAACTCCTTTCTTTTTAACAAAAAAGAGCAGAGACAAAAAGCTCTCTGGCTTAACCTGTATACATCTTTTCTTCTTGTGCTTTTTACTTATGGACCCAGAACTGAGCTAGGTTTAACTTAACAGTGACTCATTTCAAGGGGTAAAATCATCTTGGAATTCAAGTGACATGAATATAATAAATGCAAATGTAATCCTACAATCTGAATGAAGATCTATTGAGACAACTTCATGTTACCATGCTTGTACTCTCTAAGCCATGAGGCCAAAGTCACTGTCATGTCAAGGCTATGACTGAAAGAGGAACCTTCTACCTTTTGAACATCAAGCTTGACTTCAAACTGCTTTTCAGCTTGCCATTTGCTGCTCCATTTCCCCTTGCAGCATTGAGATTGATCCCTGAAAAAAGGAGAGCAGGAAATGGAGGAGTGAAAGTTGAGGTGTCTAATACTAATGTGCCAAAGAAACAACTAAGTGGTCTTCCTGGTTGCTTTATTTCACTGTTAGTGGACTCTCTTTCAATGAATTGCTTTGCAGCCAACTTACTTGTGTGGACTCCCTCAAATATGTCTTACATGATGTCACCAAGATGGCATTTGTGCTAGATTTGTGTTGGCACACAAACTAGCTATAAACTGTGCACATGTGCCCATAGTAGCCCCTTCTTAAATACAACATGTTTATGGAAACAGGAAGCATGGCTGCAGCATGGATATACCAGTTTCTGCTATGTCAACAACAGATACAGGTATCCAGGAGCTACACATGATGCATTCATTTTCCATGTACTTCAACTCTGCCAGTTACTTGGGACACTCTTACCAGAGATTACTGCTTGAGTGGTAGTTCAAAAATGACTTATTAGGTGAAACTCATGCTTTGCCTAAAAATACACATCAGACTAGCCTTCTTGCCCTGTTTTTTTCTTTCTTACACTGTGCGACCTCGGGCTAGTCTTCCATAAGTGATCACTGCTAACCTTCCTTACAGAGTGAGGCAATTCTGATTCTGTAGCTCCAACATTTATCTTTAGAAAGTGTTTGTATGCTCTCCTTATTCAAATAAATCTGGAGACCTTTTAGCTATATTCAGGGACTTATGAGCTCTTCCCTATGCTTTACAAAAAATGCAAAGGGTGGCATTGCTCACCTGTACGGAAGTAGTTAGAAGAAAAGAAGCAGCAATAGAAATGCAAGGAGTTGTATGAAAGAAGAGACTATCTCCATTGCTTACTTCTGTTCCTGGGATCTGTATATAGATATTCATTCTTAGATTTGTCTGAACTGAAAGACACTGCTAATAGGCAAGGCGATATATACAATGTAACAGCTTAGCTCTTTCTTTTCCACTATAGTAGCAGTGAAAGGATGGCTCCTTCTGCTCCGGGCATCTGGGATGGAATTAAATACCTTCTCTTTGTTATAGATGAAGAGCTGCACCAGAAAGAGAGAGAGGAGGCCAATTCAAGTTGCAACTGAGGTTCTGATCTCCCCATTCTGTGTCAACACAGAATTGGACCTAACCAAGAGCTCTTCTTGCAAGATTATCTTTTCATAACATCCCTTTCTTCTTGCTTCAGAGGAGTCATAATAGAGACATTGTTCATGTATACAAAAAATCTCCTTTACATTTCAGAGAGCAGCACATGATAATGCAGAAGAAATCCTTTCTCATGCAGTGGATCATCCCTGTTCTTTTTTCCTCCTAGTTGGGAAAATCCCCTTCTTAATCGTCTGCCTCCAGTAGGCAACATACCTTCTCCCTATTTTAATTAGGAAATCTGATGTTAGAAATATGTGTGAAAGTGGAATCAAAATATTCTTATCAGTTGGCTACATTCTCCTGCCAGGGCAGGTCTAACAGCAAAGACTATCCACTGATGATGAGTGATAATATGAATCCCAAAGCTTAGGTTCTAAATAATGAACCTGTTTGTGAATGAAATGACTTTTTCAGGGAATTTCAGCAGGTTGGGTTACTACTTTGGTAACTCTCTTTCAAACGGAAAGCGGGGAGGCCTGGTAATGCGACGCTGCAGCTCACTAAAGGCTAATGTCCGTGGGGTAGGATCAGGCCCCAAGGGTGCCAGAGGTAAACTAAAAACACCAGGACAGATTCTCCTCTCATTCAGCAAAATTATGTTGGATGTATCACATACAAGAAGCATTGTTATGTGTGACTCTGAAAATGCAACAACTACCATGCATTGTAGTTTTCTTTTCAGTAAGAGGATCAAAATAATGTGATGGTTATTTCCTTACAGACTTACGAAAATGTGAAAAACCTGGTCACTCATTTAGGAAATACGTTCATTCCATGATCCTTTATAGGGCATTTAGTATATTTATTTATTGCAAATCTGATAGGACTTTCAATGCATTGTAACCCTACAAGAGACAATTGGAACCATACTAAATGCACTGTCAAGCACAGAATATTCCAGGTATGAATTTCAAATCTGAGTCTTCGGTGCTGTACCATAACCATTGGCACGATAGGAGTGTGTGCCTCTGAGTTTTTCCCTACTTTTGGTGGAAACATAATTTTACAGGTGTGTTCTGAAACCTGTTCGCTGTGTATTTAAAAACTGGCGATATTCATTTGCTCAGAGCAGTGTTTGAATATGGTAACAGGCTCATTTCCAAGGGCAGATCTAGAATTTTGAAAAGGGGGGTGCGGATGGTGAGACTTATTATCACATGTACAACAACATATACTTTTCTCCAGTTAAAAATAAACTAGAAGCTTACAAATATACTTGGGGCCTAGGGCCATACGTATTCAGTTTAAGATTTAAACAAAAACACGTGTAACTTCATTGGGCTGAATTAATAATGTACAAGGCTGTGGAATAAGAGCTTCATTACCAGGAGCAACTAACAGAAAGCAGAATTGCAGAACACAGGCTAGCCTGATTGGTGAAACATCAAGATCATTGAAAAGAAGATCCCCTGTGGAATGAAGAGTTGAGAAGGGATCAGGTAGACTATAATGAGCTATGAAGTCAGTTGACTCCTCAGCACTGCCTAACTAGAAATACTGCTGCTCTTGCCAGGCACTTAGTTTTAAACTTCGGGTGGAGCAGGAATCAAAGGTTGGTGCAAGTGCCCCAGTGCACCTCCCTTCTCCCCCTGCCTCTCCCCTCCCCACCCCCAATCTGCCCCTGCCAATTTCCATCCAGAGCCATGCATGTAATGAGAGAGTTTCATTGAGGAAATAGGTAACATAGCTTTGAAGGGTTCTCACGGACGGGAGCTATTTGACTTCCTATGGTAGCTGATACTCAAGCAAATGCTTAGGCTGCAGGTACCAAGCAGGAAACAGCGGCAGCAAGGAACCTTGTGGTCTGCTTCTTGGGGTCTGAGCTGCAAGAGCCCCAGAAAGGCCTGTCATCCCTTCTCCATATCATCTCCTTTGGGCCACAAAGCCAGAAGTTCATTCCTGCTTTCTGGCAGCCTCGAATGCTGGAGCCTCCAGGAGACCTGTGGCAGCAGTAGCGGCTGACCCCTCCTCTGCACGAACTGTCCCCCAGCCAGTGACATTAGCAGTAGGAGGTCTGCCTCTGTTGACCAGATTGGCTGTCAGCTGGAGAAAAGTATATGAGAAATCAAATGATTTCTTTGCAAATAAGAAATGTGACACTTAGTAATTTTTGCAGCACGTTCCCACCCTGACACTTCCACTCTAGCAAATGCCATGCACGGTTGCGTGGGACTTTTTTTCCCCCATCAGAACTGTTGGAGACAGATCTTGTATCCTTTATTACTCACCTTACTTTCTCAGATAGTCCTATTGATTTCAAAGGGGTTGCTTACATGAATAGAGTTTACGTGTGTGGATATGAGTTGCTGGATCTGGCTCTCAGTTTGTATCTCTTGGAAGGATCCTGAAATCTAGGCATATTCTGAGGTGCCTGTGAGATGGATACTGGAGCTAGAATGACTTATTTTTGGCCTGATGCCACTTTGATTTTTGGGCTAAATCCCACTCAGGTGTGCGGGCGGGTGTGGTGGGTGGGCGATTCACAAGCACGTGCACATAATGGGAGCTTGGATTTAACATTTAGTCTTAATTTTTTTTTTTTTTTTTTAAAAACAACAAACCTAACCTAACGTATTTTAGCATGGACAAACAATGCAAATGTACAATCTCCTTCTCTCTGTTGCATTTCAAATACACTTTCTACATGAAAACTTCCTTCATTTTTCTTAGCAAAATGCAGAGAAAGTGGTGAATGACTAAAGTATTTAGGACCAGAGGCACAAGTGTCACAGGCAGAGACGTGATGACCTTGAGAAAGGCCCATTGCCCGCTGACACTTGTTAGTAGTGGGACTGAATTGTTACATCTTTTCTTACCCTCCTATTGCCCGCTATTTGGACTGAGTTCAGAGCCTGCTGTTTGCAAGAGCCAAGAAGAACAGAATACTTCTTAAGCTTTGCAAGAGCTTCTACTAATGATTTGAAGCTGTACCAGATTCTGCTGTTACTATGTACGCCTCCAGTCTCTGGCAATTCTTGCTTATCTTTCTCAGTTCCACAACAGGGAATTTGCTTCATTTAGCCGTGTTTTCTGCTGCTGTATCAGAGTTCAGTATCTGTGAAAGAGTGGATTGATGAAATCCTGGGCAACCGAGTATGAACCTGTCAAACCTGAACCTTGCCTATAACCCGAACTGCCCAAGGGATAAAACAAATTAGTTCCGTCTCGAAACATTTTGTACTTTATCGCCTACAAACCTCGTGGAGGTCTGAGCTTGTTCTCCGATTCTTGACCCTGATAAAAAAGGATGTTCTCCTTGTCTGGGGTTCAGGTGAGCGCTGGTCACAAAAGTAGGGCCACCCAAGTAGAAGTATATTACAGAACCGCACCCTCAGGACCTAGGTCTAGACAGGAGCTAATGGGAGCCTGGGAGATCAAGGACCTTGAACCTGAGAGGGTCACCTACCTTGTGAAGCTGCCTGAGACAGGAGAAGGCTGGAAAGGAAGATGGAGTCAACCCTGAAGCCAGGGGAAGATGTCCATGGGTGAAAAGCCTAGAATGAGACTTTTCCCATATATCTGAAGACTGTATTTTGACCCAGCTTTCTACCCCCAGTAGAGAAGGATTCTGGAATGTCTGTAGCTGGTTTTATACCCGGAAGGGAATTGCCTGATTTTGGATCCAAGATGCTTCTGGGACTTGTGATCCTGAAGTGAGACTACCCTGTCTCCAGAATCAAGCTCTGATCTCAGTTTCCAGGCTAGACTTCTGGCTGCTGGGTTCCTCAGCCTGGTTTGTTTAAAAACTTCAAAGCATTTCTTCTCACTTTCCTCACTTCTCCCTGAAGCACTGAGTCACCGTCTGATTCTGGGTGAGAAATAAAACTCTTTGCTGCTGGAAATTTTGCTGGCACCTGCCTGAAATCCAGAGTGGCAAGGCCCCCAGGTCAGTTTGCTCAAAATTAGGCATACATCACAAATGCCACATTTTATACTTTTGTTCCCCTGCAGGTATGCTTGTTTTTGTTTTCCTGCTTGTGTCTTTGTTCAGGTATACCATCGAAACCTTAAAGAGGGCTGCATAAGGAAGAAGATTAAAGGAGAGCAAATGGTGTGCTGGTTTCAAAGGGATGGTCCAGTCTGGAAGGTGACTCTTCAGACATGGCACTATGAGATTTCAGGACTGCTGCATCTCTCAGCGACTCCATTTAAAATCAGATCAGTTTTCTACCTGCTGTAGGGCCTGAAAGTCAAAGTGAGCTCTTCCTGGGCTGTATGTGGTCTGCAATCTGTAGAGGATACGGACCTGTAAAAACTCTAGAAAGATTCCTCTTTTTAGTTCTGGAGTTCATTGGTTTAGTCTCTGGAGTCAGTCGTGTTGACTATCCCAGCACTGGGAGTGGCAAAGCTTGCATCTTCTGTGAATTATGCTATTGCAGGGGCATGTGAAACTCTCTCTTCCTTTCCCTTCCTGTGGTTTATATTCCTCTTTTGGAAGAGAGGAAGCTCATCCCAGGCATCTTCAGCCAACAGAGCTGATAAAAGGGACTGAACTGAGAACCTTTTGGACTGTACCAGACTGTCACAGAGCAGGGTCCTAGGGGTGGCTGTGATCTCCCCTAGTGCCCCTACCGTGCCAAGTTTATTTCAAGCACCCTCAAATCTCGTCTGCCACGTCTTGATCTTAAATATTAAAGGGAGGCTGCCTTTCATCCTCTTAGACATGGTTTTCTCCTGCTGTCACGTGTTCTGTTTTTATAATGGGGTTTCCGTGCACCCCGGCCTTATGGGAAATGCGTGGTTCCAACCACCCCTGTACCACGCCCCAAGCCGCGCTGATGTACCAGACGTTGTTTGGTGTGTTTCACTCTCTGTGCCCCACAGGTGCTCTGGCTTTCTGCCACCTTTGCTCTAGGGCTTC
>NW_017728993.1:11311514-11311767 GCF_001723915.1 Gavialis gangeticus | reverse complement strand
TATGGGAAATGCGTGGTTCCAACCACCCCTGTACCACGCCCCAAGCCGCGCTGATGTACCAGACGTTGTTTGGTGTGTTTCACTCTCTGTGCCCCACAGGTGCTCTGGCTTTCTGCCACCTTTGCTCTAGGGCTTCCCACTGCCCCCTTTGCTCTAGGGCTTCTGCAGCCGTGCCTAGCCCCCAAATCTCCTCCTCGGGGTCTTGAACCTCCCACAGGGCTCAGGCGGCCTCAGCCTTACCTGGCCTCCAATT
>NW_017728993.1:11308124-11311503 GCF_001723915.1 Gavialis gangeticus | reverse complement strand
GGCTGCTGGCAGGAAACTGCCTGCCTGGCCTCAGCCTGGGAATTATCTAGGGGTCAGGCCCTGCCCCTTCCTGTCAGCTGACTTCTACTGGTTTCCCTGGCAACCCACAGCTGGGCTCCTTACTTACTGCTCCATAGGTAGCAGGCGCCTCAGTGCCCTGCTACACAGACCTATCTACATGCTTTGTGGACTAGGTACAGAGATGGACTAACTCACACTGCCAAGTGGGTTATGTACTGCTTTGTCACCACTGAAGCATTTTGCAGCCCACTGGGGATTGTGTAGCTGTAACCTAGGGCATAATTTAAAGATTTACCATTGCACACAGAGGAAAACTGTAGAATCCTTTATTGTTAATGATGCATAAGCCAGAAAATGCAATTTGGCTTTCAGGCGTCAGTGTGAGTTTGCAGAGCTGACAATCAGAAACATTATCCCTCACTCACACGCTAACTAAGTTTAAAATGGAATCTGCTGAGATGCATTAGATGCAAAGCCCCATGGTGCCATTATTTTGTAGTCACCTCTCCGAGTAAAACCATCTGAAAAGCCAATAAGCAGCTCATTGTCCCGTATGCCTCCTGTGTTAAAAATGAAGTATGATGAAGAGCCTAAGAGCTGTTAAAGTAGCAAGAACAAAATACATAGATGTTTTGCATAAAGTCATTTAAACAAAACAGTATTTGTTATTTTGCATCAAGTTCTGGATAACGTGGTACAGTGGCTTTGCCATTTCATTTGCTGGAATGCAAAGCAACACTGAAAAATTTCCAGCAATAAACATTTTATTTCTTGCCTACAGCCAAACTGTGACTCAGAGTGAAAATGTCATTGAGTCATGGCAGGTAGTGAGAATAAATGATAGTGTCCAGGTGAGACTCTATGACCATTGTTTCCAATAGTCTAGCAATTAAAATTTTGTTTTGTGGATAATGCATTAGCTAGGGTAACATCTGCAGGGCTAACAGGACTAAAAAGTATTCAACTTATTTTCCACTGGGAAAGTAGAGTGTATCACAAAATATTAGACTTAACAGGTTTTGGTTGGAAAACAGTAGGTTCATCAAAAGAAGAACATTTCAGGGCAACATTAATTGCCACGGCAGTTTCTATGGGGAAAAGCCATTGGGTCATTTTAATTCTGTCACTGAGTGTTAACAAGATAAAAGATTGTGAGGCTTTTTTTTTTACTTTCTTGTTCTGATTGATTTCATTTTGACTTTTTATCACATTAACATATTTTACCATGGCATATTTAATGTTGCAGAATATATGGTTTGTATATTTGGCTGTGCATTTGCACTAATTTTGAAGGCTAGGCCTGGTCATTTCTAAACTTTCTGTGACTGTTCTATTGACTGGGGCAACAATCACAAAACCAGATGGGGAAAATCTGAGATCCATGGTTCCTCTGGCTGCTGGGTAGGAGTTTCACCGAGGTCTGCAATTATCTACACCTTGATGGCCTCCTTGAACACTTTCCAACCTAACTGCCCCCTGTTCTTGACTGCCCCTTTTTTATGGGGAAGATGGGAGGCAAAATACAGGAACATGGGGGTCCATAAGAGAACTGATGGCAAAAAGAGAGCCCCAGCAATGGAGGAGGATGTGGTACCATTATTAACACCCAGAGCCCCTAGTGTAGGGGAATTAGAAGCCATGGTATAGGGGGAAAAAGGAATTTGATATGGACCAAGAGGCCTTGAAAGGAGGAAATGAGGGCCACAGAGGCCTGGAAGTGGAGGCCCATACTATGGAAAGTGAGAGGAATGAGGAGCATTAAGAAACTCTGGCAAGAGGAAGCAAAAGCTGTTAGGAGTTTCAGAGGGTCCCTGCATTAGAGTGAGAGGGGAGGATGCTACATCAGGAGATCTTGGCCATGCAAAGAGACCTGGGTGTGAGCAATGATTTTGTCCTACAGAAGCAAGAAAGTGTGGGATGCCATCAGACATTGTGCCCTAATGTATTAGCGTTATTGAAGCAAACTATTTGGAGAGTTCCCAGTTGAAATTATTTAGATTTTTCACTTTGTGGAAATGTTGGCTTCTCCCTCTAATCCAGAACAAAAACAAATTTTGCAGTAATGAAATATTCCTTGGAACAGGATTCTTTAGTTCCAGCCATCACTCCATGCACCCAGGGAGCAGGTCTGTCAAGCAAGGAAGTGGTGGTTTTACATAGTTACCGTTCTAATCTGCATTCAAGTATCTTGTGCTGGTGTTTCCCCATGTCGCATATTCCGTCCTGTTTTGGGAGAATTCCCAGCTCTGAGCCAAAAAATAGCTTTTTGTGTTTGTACCGGCTTTAACCACCGTACCAATGTTCAGAAGAGAGATTCTTGTGCCAGAGGCCAAATGAGCAGCAGCAGTGGAGCAGCAGTAGCATCATGCCTGCTGTTTACTGGGCACCAGTTTGGTTAGATCAGGAAAAGTAAGAACCCATGCTGGTACTCAGCAGCCTTCCTCCTTGCAATTTGGATCTCTGATTTCCTGATTGTATGGTCAAAGAGCTGGAAGCAAGAGGTTGGTGACATATTCAGCAAGGGAAGGAGCAGGGAAAGTATCTACATGTACAGGTGGCTGAAAGTATTTTCATAACAGGAGAAATATATTTTTAACTGCTACTTTGCCTGTATTCTTTTCACTTTGAATGGAGGAGATAGGGCATTAGCTTCCATTTTTGCCCTGCATATGAATTGGTTTTAGAGGTTGGAGTTCTTCTGCCCTTCCCTTAGCTTTGGTTTGGTCATGCTGCCACTTACTAATAATGCATATGGCACTTATTCCTCTCTGTGCCCCATTCACAGAGGATGCAAGTTATTTACAGCTTCTGCCCGTGGGACCTTGGCTGGTTAGCTCAGATCAGAACATATGATGCTCATGTATGTTGGTGGTCCCCAGATCAATTCCTTGTGTGACCCACAATGCCTGGGAGTCATTGATGATAGGATCTACCTTATGTCAGGAAGGAGCATTGGGGCACTTTTTCTTTGACAAAGCAGAGCCATCTTTAGTATACAGTAAGCAAACTCACAGAGAGGAAGAAAAGGAGCCCCCCCACTATATTCTGATCTCTCACAAAGGCCCATCTGCAGGTGGACCCGGAGAGGAAAGTCAGATAAAATGGAAGTGTGTGGTGGAGTTCAAGAGCACAAACCAAGCATGCTTGAGTATGGCGGCAAACAGGGCCGTTGGGAGGTAGGATGCACAGCACTACAATATCTTCACTGGAAGGATGGGTCCAAAGAGGATGGAGCTGGACTGTTCTCAGTGGTGGCAGGTGACAGAACAAGGAGCAATGGGCTCAAGTTGCAGCAAGGGAAGTTTAGGTTAGATATTAGGAAAAACTTTCTCACTAGGAGGGTGGTAAAGCATTGGAA
>NW_017728993.1:11282401-11303124 GCF_001723915.1 Gavialis gangeticus | reverse complement strand
AGGATGGAGCTGGACTGTTCTCAGTGGTGGCAGGTGACAGAACAAGGAGCAATGGGCTCAAGTTGCAGCAAGGGAAGTTTAGGTTAGATATTAGGAAAAACTTTCTCACTAGGAGGGTGGTAAAGCATTGGAACAGGTTACCCAAAGATATAGTGGCATCTCCATCCTTGGAGGTTTTTAAGACCTGGCTAGAAAAAGCCTAGGCTTGAGTGATCTAGTTGGGGATGGTCCTACTTTGAGCAAGGGATTAGACTAGATGACCTCTTGAGGTCCCTTCCAACCCTCACTTGCTATGATTCTATAAAGATGGATTTGCTATGTCTATTATGTGATTTTTCTATTTTTCCCTTTTTTTACCAATGGTAGCCCATTTCCTGTAGCCATTGTATCCCCCATATTCATTAAGTGCATTGGAGAGGTTGGGTGCCAGTCCTGGCAAGCTGACTCTGCTCTGTCCTTCCCCAGTGTGACTTTAAAAGGTCAAGGAGAGTAGTTTTTAGTTTACACTACTAGCAAATGACCTCTTCTGGCATAGACTTGCGTGCAGGGAAATTTGGCTTAGCCATATTTCCTCCCCACCCCTCTCTTAGATGTGACCTATCCATGACACAGACCCTTCTTTCCTTAAGTAAAGCAGTGAATCTCTGGTCTGCAGGGAAGTAGTGGACCGACTTTACTGCAGTGAAGACTGCACAAGGGAAGTCCTCTAGGGAAATCCCCAGACAACATGAAGTATTTGCACTGTGCAAGTACGGTAGGAAATCGGGAATTTAGTAGAGCCTCAGGTACCTTGGTAATAAAGTCAGGACCTAGGCAATATTTTTTTCCCCTTACTTAAGGCCCTAATTCTCTGAAAGCATGGAGAGTTAAGCCAGCTGTACACAGCAGACATGCTGCACTGGGTAGCAGCATCCTCTATCACGTTATGATGCTCTTGTTGGACTGCACCCGAACCTGGAAGCAGCAGTCATGTTCACATAGTCATATTCAGATTGGATGTTTACTTAGGGAAAAAATGGGCTAATATTAGCAGTATTTGTGAATGCAGCTTGTGCAAGGCAGCAGGTGCATCTGCGGACAAATTTACCACGTAGCCATAACTTAGTTTCTATATGCAATGTGGGGCAATGGGCCAAACCTTCAGTCAAACTTGAGGGCTTGTCTCCCACTGCTTTCCACTCTCTCGCTACTTCTACAGTTCTTTTCAGCTTACCAGTGTTTGCTCTGCTTCTTCTGAACTTAAGGTGCACTTACCTGGCTCCTGTGCTGTTCCTTGTTTTGAACAGTTGTGGATATGAAAAAAGACGAGGGTGGCACAAAAACGGCTTCTTTTGAGACAGTCAAAGCAAGAGGGTTTCACTGTTTTCCCAGTCTCGTCTCTTCTCTTCTCCCAAGCACCCTGAGGAGAAGTGAGATAATGAAGTTTCTGTGTGTAAAGCAAGAAGAGCTCACCAGTGGATTAACCTTTAGGGAAAGCAACATATCTTTGCATGCCAAAAAAGGTACCACTATGTTGTGGGAAACCCCGCCCCCGAATAATATGTTGTTTGGAAACTGAAAGATTTGCTGCCGTCTTGGGGAGTGGAGATAAAATTGTCCCACTTCCACTAATATTAGCACATCACCACCACCACTGTTTTAAAATCCAAGTATTCAAAAATCTCAATCAGGCCTTAGATATTATGATACTAATTTAAAAATATCTTGTGCTTCTTAAAAAAAAAAAAAAGAATAACTTCAGTGTGTTCTTTAGTCGCCCTATGGTTTCTGAGCTGTTAGGGTGCAGCATGGTCACTTATTTTCAACCTTTTTTTTTTTTTTGGTCCAGTCTTAAAGGCTAAAAAGTTTTTTGTTGTTGTTAAATGAAAGCTGAGATTTGGTCATCATTATTTATCTCTAGTAGCTAGGGTTTTAAGAAAACTCAAATATAATTAAGTTTGTGAGATGATTCCCACCACTGCACCACCTTGAAAATGTCGGTGTTAGAAGTCAGAGGACTTCTAAAATGTGCCCATTGGACCAGTTGCCCTTTTTTAGTGCAAATGTACTTTTTGCAAGCTGTTTTGTATAGGTAAATTCTTAAATAAGGCTGAGAGAGAACCTCTCCTTTTAGTGTGTTTTAAAAAGACAGGTTTTCAGGAGGGAAGTGATAAGGGAATAGACCTGTTTTTTATCATACAACAGAGTTGGAAGTTAGCCAGAATACAATAAAAGTTATAGAAGGCCTCTGCGCTGGAGTCTGTCTGCTTCACTGTCTTGTGATACGTTAGGTTGCTGCCGGGGAGCTGTATAGCAGAATCTGAAGAGTTCAAACGTTGAGACACTTCACATCTTTCACCTCCCAGTAGTTGAGGATTTAATTGTTTTTTCTGCAAAACTGTTGGAATCTCTGCCATGTATCCACATATCAGAAGAAAATGAACGATAGCCTTTTTACCAGTACTTGGGGGGAGTCATTTCCCCCCCCCCACTCACATGATTGTCAGAGTTTTGAAGAGTGACACTAAGCACCAAAACCAAACACAAACGGGCAAGGCATATGGTATGTGGGAGAGTGCTGACTCCTACATTTCTGATCTCAGTACTAATGCAGGGCATTGGTATAGGTGGGGAATGACAATGTCGATGTGTGATACAATTAGCAAAACAGAGAGTTGGCACTGAGCTCCTAGACTGAGAGGAACCTTAGAAAAACACTTCTAATAAACAGGCAGCTTTTTCATAGCAGTCCAAGGGACACATTCATCCCTGGCATAGGGCTGCTTCTGGTCCAGGGACTGAAGACAGGCGGTTTGACACCACATGCACCTGCCCACACACACACGTGCACACAGTGGGGGCCGGTTTGTCTCTTCATCACTGAATCTCTGGGATGCTGCAGTTGTATAGTGGCTATCCCACGTCCTGCCCCTCATCTGTGTCTTCCTTTCTCCGGCCTGCCATAGGAATGGTTGTGCTTGTCAAGGCCTTTGTACAGACTTCCCATAGCTGATGTGCCAGCATCTGTTTGACATAGCTGGTTTCTCTGCCAGCGTTATTCAAGGGGGAGAGAAGGACTGAGACTTCTACCATCCCTCAAGTTTTTTGCATCTGGCCATTGCGTAACTTAGTAAGCATCCTACTTGCGAAGGATCTTTGAGTTACTTGCAGGAAACAGTATTCTCTAGTGGACTGAGGGCAAGCTGGGAACTAGGAACTCCTGAAACCTAATCCCAGCTCTTCTGCTACTTTCCCAAGCAAGGGCTGTGGTGAGAGGGAGACAGATACACGTAGCCATAGTGTTGGCTGTAATCTGGCTCTCCCTCAGGAACTGTCCCATCTTTATTACAATTCCCTTAGTACTGCCTGTCTAATGGGTGTGGAGGATCAGGACTCGTGATCACTCTACAGGGGCTACACTAGGGAAAACAGGGTCTCTCCCAAACTGACTCTCCAAAAAGGTCACTTCACTCTGGGTTTTGCTACAGCTACAGTGTTGGGATAATAATATTGGCTTACCCCCTTACACGTTGCCTTAGATTAGTATGTGTGTAGTAGTGTGCTTCATAGATGTAAAATGTTGCAAAAAACACGCCAAGTGTTGTTATTAGCAGCAACTTCAGAAAGGTGTACCTTTAGAAGGGTAGAGTTGTGTGGGTTTTGAAGTGATGCAGAGAATTAATTAGCCTGTTTATTCTACAGTTCAATGGAAAATGAAGTTTCTATAGCAACCGCATCACACAGATATTTACGTTGCTGTATTACGAAATATCTTCAGAAAGAGCATTCCCATAAATAGGGCTTTAGCATTTTCTGTGCCAAATACCAAGCTAATATGTGTACAGTGCTTTGAAGAGGTACTTAGCTACGTGCTAAGCATTATTATTTTATTGCTATATTAGGTCACTTATCCACTGCAAACAGGATCTTGCCACTAAATAGCATTTAATATCTGACAGCAAGGGGCTGGGATGGTGCAGGTGCTAAGGTGCATGGTTGACAGTCTAGAGGTTGCAAGTTTGAGGCCATAGCTGAGATGTTCATGGCATGGCCCTGTCAGATTCCAATGCATCTGCTAATTCTGCTAAATAACTTGTCACAAGGACATGAAAAGGAAGAATATGACTGAGGGAAAGAAGCCAAAAAAACTCCCCATGGCAAATATAGTATTGCTGTGTATAGAGGAAATTATTCCTTCCTGATTCTGTAACCAGAGTCTGCCATGAAACATGAGACAGGGTCCAATCTCTCTGACAGAAGTGATTCCTCAGAAACTGATTATATGATTTCTGAAATATAAAGGAAAATACTCGTATGTGCATGCTTTTGTATGTGAACCCTGCCTATGTTCAACTATGTAATGCAACTTCTCATATTAGCATTTAGGTTTCTATTACTAGTACTTACCTTTTGGGAACTGGAGCTCTCCAGGGCACTAGGTAAAGATACAGTATGGCTACTTACTCTTAGAAGCAGTAAATGCAAATGGGTTTCATTTAGGTTGGCCATCATAAAGCACATTCCGGTTTTCTGCTGCTCTGTCCTGTGTCCTCTGTTGATACAAAACTGGGTGCCTTTATGTCCTCTATTTTTGTCTTCAAGAGAAAATATTATTACTCTCTTCAAGAGGAAAATAGAGGAGATAAAGGCATCCGGTTTCGTATCAATACAGGACAGAGGACAACTGGACTGTCCTCTGTGATGGCCATCCTAGTTCCATTATGGATCAAGCCTGGGGATGAGGGAGATAAATGTAAATGTATCTCTGTTCACTGCTTTGTCAGTACTGTTCTAGGGCAGAGTTAGGGCCCACTCTAGCAAGTGACTGCCGTGCTTCCTACCTATCTTTGAGTAGATCCACAGGAAATAGTAAAAGAAAATACTCATAGTAAAAAGCACTACACCTGCTAGCATTTGCCGGACCTGTTGTCTATTGTCTGTAGGAGACCAAGGAACAAAAGTACCATTCTCTTTTATTTAAGCCACGTAGGTATTTTCAAACTTTTTATCCAGAGTCTGTAATCAGCCCAAAGGAGAGCGAAACTCTGCACTCCATAAATAAATTAACCACACCACTGATAAATAATAACTGACATACTGCTTGGTACCAAAATAGTCTCATGCTGTCTGTGGCAGGTAGCATCCAATCATGCAATAGCAGGTAGGTCAGGAAAGAGCCCTAGGTACAGAGCACAATAATGCAGTTTTGTACAAGCCTTAAAATGAGACCATCACAGAGGAAGACGGAAGATGTGACTTTCTAAATCTGATTTTCTTTCCATTTTTCTTCTGAGCAACTGGATGCCAACCCTTAATAGCAAGAAATACAGCATGTTAGTGCTCTCTCTTGACCTGTTTGCTGAAACATGAAGACTTTTTCTTTCCTTTTTTTTGTTTTCCCATACATAGCTAGGATCTCTCATAAACCTGGCATACGGGGCATGCTAATAAGCAGCCTAGCCCTGAATTGTCCAATCTTTTGTTTCAGGCACACAGCATGAACCTAGGCTTGCTCATAAAATATCCATAGCCAAATCATGCGATGCCTGTCCCCCTTATACATTTTTAAGAGCTGTGCCCTAAATCCATTAAAAGACTGTGAGGCATGAATACCGTGGAATAATCCCTCCTACTGTATGGGTGAGTAGGGAGCTGAGATCAAATGACTGCATATATAAAATGTGCTATCGTGAATTAATTTTCCCCCAACTTCTGCTGTGGGAGTACAGTGAAGCTCTTTTGTCTCGATTGTCATCAAGGCATTTTGCATTGAAGGACTGAGAAACTTTTTCCAGAAAAACACAGAGCTGGTTTAAACACTGGGCCAGGGGGAAGGAGGCAGAAGTCCAAGGAGAAATCATTTTAAAAAGTCAGGCAGTAGGATTGTGAATTCATGCTGAGTGTTAACATTGACTTTCTCAGTATTTTAGTACAACTAATTGCAGTGTTGGGAAAACTTCACTTACCTTTGAGCAGAAAGGTGGCTGCTCTTATTCTGAAAGCGATCTTTGGTAACTCAACCCACTTCTGCAGGTTACAATAAAAATCAGCGTTGGCTGTTTCACTAATGGGAGAGACGCAGAGAACCTAATGACAGCTCAGGTAATAAGGGCTGGGATTTTCAAAGGAACCCAGGGGAGTGAGGCATGGTGTTTCAGCGGGATTCGGATGTCTGAATCCCTCAAGAGTCCTCTCATGTGATCATTTGTGTTGTTACCAGGTGGGAACTCAACACCTGCTTCTCCCTTCCCACTGAAGTCAGTGGGGGTTTTGCCACAGACTTCAGGGCGAGAAGGGTTGGATACCAAACTCCTGCTCTTCTGTTCTCTATACTAGCAACTCAGGTTTTTGCTTTGCATCTTCCTTGGCCTTCTCCAGTAGAAAACTAGGTGAGGCACTGAAATAAATTGCACTAATATCTACCTTTATTTTAGAGACTTACACTTCTGTAACTAGCACAGTATGAAACCAGTTTCCATTTCAGCCAGCTGTCTTCCCCTCCACCCAACTCACTGAACTTTATCCATGTGAGGACTGCAAGGCTGGGCCCAGACTCCAAAGAGTAACATTTTTAAAAGAGCCTATATTCCATGTTCAAAGTCAGCATGAGCACTTAGAAATCCCACTGATTTCAGTAAGACTTAGAAATTAAGTCACTGTAGAACATAACACTTAGGATACTGAGTCCTCAAAAGTTAGAGGGTGTGTGTGTGTGTATATGTATGTGTGTGTGTGTGTATATATATATATATATATATATATATATTTTTTTTTTTTTAAAGGTGGTTAACTGCACTAAGTATTTGATGCTATGACAAAAAGCTAGCCTTGCCAATATCAATTCAGCTCAGGTCAGAAACAAAGTAGGCAAATTCACTGGATTGCAATGGTGACCTCACTTTACCTTAGTGTCACTGCCTTGTGTTCTGGAGTGTTCACCCTTATTTAGGCAATAGCGGGAGAATCAGCACCGTTAATTTAAAAAAAAAATAGATTGAAGAGCAAAAGCAACCTCCACACATAGTAAGACTTCTCTGTGAAGAAAAAACCCTTTGAGCGAGGTGTGAGGAACTAGCTTAACACTTTTTAGAGCGCATTTACTGTAAATATTAGTTGTATTTTTTTGCAAGTCACTTTTAAGATGACTTGTTGCTAGAATTCCCTCTGCAGTTTGCAATTCCCTTTTTATGGTTTCAGTTTCTCTTCTCTGCTGAACAGGCTGCAAGTGGGCTGGGGTTTTCTGAAAAAGTAACCACAATGTTTACCATCAAACATACAAAACTTGACTTAAAAAAAGAAAAGCATTAACTGAAAGCAAATGTTTCTTTCCATGTATGTGGGTTACTACTGTTCAGACAACTTTAGCAGATAAGATAGAGGCATCACCAAGATAATTGGCCTTGGCACCGTGGCAAATACCAAACAGTATTTAAGCGTATTTGAGTTTTTTATACATAAAACAGTTTGTACCATTAGTGCTTTTGTACTTTTCCTGTTGTATTGGACATTTATGTACGGAGCAACACATACGCCGGGTACATGGATACCGAGCCATGACTGCAGTCCATGCAATCAAATCACGGTTTTCCTTTCTACAAATAATAGCCATGATCCTGTATTTAAGTGCCTCGAGATGGACCCCCAATGATTCTTTGCATAAGCCATCGTGCTAAACTTCATTTTCCCGTTATCTATAAAATGTTGCACTTTGTATCTGAGAACAGTTTTTCCCAGAACCCACATACGGGGTAAGTTCAAGTGCTTTTATTGCTAGGTTTAATAGAAGTTGATGCTAAGCATTTTGCAGGTTGAGATTTTTCAGTGTGCTGAAAGGAGTTAGGTGCCCAAATCAATGAGAATTAGATGCCTAATAGGAGTTTGTGGAGCGGGCCATATTCGATTTGGATTCAGCCCAAATCGGGGACAGTGATTCAATTTGTTGATTCAGATCACTGTCCCCAATTCAATTAGGCCAAACCTGAGTCTGGAGATTCGATGCTGATTCGAACATAGACACAGCTTTAAATATTTTTTCTACATACCTCAAGGTACCAGCGTGGCTTGTGAACGCTGTGATGCTGGGGTGGATGGAGCGTCCCACAGGTGTGCAGGGGGCCCCCCACGTGCTCAGTGGTGAACCTGGAAGTGGACTGGAAGTACTTCCGATTCACTTCTGGGTCTGCCATGGAGCATGCTGGGGCCCCCAGCCTCCCCCAGCTCGGTGATTGGCCACAGGACTCCGGGTGCCCCCCCAGACCCAGGAGATACCAAGTGCCGAGCTAGGGGGGACACAGGCAGCCCCCCCTGCGTGCTCCCCCGTGGACCTGGAAGTGGACTGGAAGTGCTTCTGGTCCACTTCTGAGTCTGATGCTGAGCACCTTGGGGAACCCCCCCGCACTTCTGTGGGATGCTGCATCTGCCCCAGCATCGCAGCATTCATGAGCCACCTGGTACCTTGAGGTATGTGGAAAAAACACTTAAAGCTGTCTGTCTCCGAATCTTTCCAAATCTCTCTGAACCGATTTGGATGGTTCCGATTCCATTCAGAGAGATTAAAGGGTCTCCTGATCCAATTTGGATTTGGAGATTTGGCCACCAAATTGTGCTGAATCTCTGCCAAACTGAGTCAGGGACTGAAGCGTCGCACAGCCCTAATGCCTAACTCCCTTAGCATTCTATGGGCCGAAGTGCTCTTGCTCCCAGAACGGTGTGTAAAATTCCCACTGAAATTTAATTTGATTTTGGACCTGTTGCCACGGCTAAGATGCACAGTCCCACTTCAGTCACCTGAGTTAAGTGGTGTAAGAACAGACCCTTTGCTTAAATAGTGTAACTTTTTAAAATCTGAAGAACCAGGTTTTTATAAAGCATTAGTGCAACTGGTGCTTCACCTTAAACCCAAACCTAAAAACTAGCTGAGCTGTTTGTCCTGTTAAAAAGACACTTGTTTCTTTCATGGAGCAGTACCACGTGTCCAAAACCCCAGTAAAAATATTCATTGAAAGTCAGGTGGTGCCTCTTTTACTTGCATTGAGTATACCTTGGTCTTTGGGAAGTCCCAGGGGAGCCAAGTGCAACTTGTTGTGAGTGAGTACTTGAGAGCGCAGCCCTAAGGAGGTTGAATTTTTTAACGCTTGTGCTACTAAATATATTTTTGTTTTCATTTCCATATGAGGCTGCCATCCCTACTTTTACTGCAGCAGCCACTTGGAAAGGAGCATTCCCTTTAGATCAGGTTTGTCTGTAACAATCTTGAACTTGTTGACCTGCACACCTATTAATTATTGATATAATCCTGCATTATTTAGGCTTGTTTCAGCAGACGGGTACATTATTACCAGACAGACATTTGCCAGACAGGTTGAGAGATAGCATCCTAAAAAAATCTCATGTTGCATTTGTACAGTACAGGGCAGTAACTCTTGACTGTTTTTTTTTTTTTCTTCCTGACTTGCAGAATTAGCAGTACACTAGTTTCAAGCCTTCAGCCTACATAAAATCCAAACGTATGATCTTTCTGCAGGCTGCGGACTCAACTTGGCTATGTTGGATTTGTGGTTCTGGCATTGATCAGTTCTCAGAAATTCAGAGGAGCTCCTAGTAACCAATCTTCCCAAACTGTTTTTCTTAAGATGCAAGGACTTGTTTAGTGTTTCAAAACCTTACCACTAAAAGGGAACTTATTTCTTATTGGTTGCCATGCACTGTATTTTGGCATTTTAGAGGCACATGAACTGCCTGATGTGTATCTCAGGGAAGCATGCCTTTGATTTATTTTTTTTTAAACACTGCAGTCATTTTGTCTATGGATCCAAGACAAGGAAAATCAAAATGAATTAACTATAATTTAAAACATGCATGCTAAACCCTTTGCAACTGAAGAGCATAGCTTTAGCTGAAGTAAGAACAGGGTAATGCAGTTTTTCACAATAATCATATCAAAACCACTAGCTACAGTGTACAGCTGCAGTCAAAGAGCTGTGTCTGAGATATGACAAGCTTGTTTCAGTCTGCAAGTTGCCCCTCTTCCCCTGCCCGGTTTGTTTCACGCTGTCATAATCAATTTACCTGTGATGTTAAAATCTTAGCACTCAACAGGCTGTTCATAGGACAGCAACAAAGGGAAAAAAGTGGAAGGGAAGCAGACAAGGGAAGGGAAGAGAAGTAGCATACTGGGAATCCCAGTTTCATTAATTTTTACAGATGTCAGATGGAATCATCAGGAGAGGCAGTCCGAGAGAGCTAGGGTGAAAACTAGGCTGTGCGAAGCTTCGGGTGCTGATTCAATTTGGAGGAGATTCAGCCTGATTTGGCAGCCAAATCTCTGAATCTGGATCAAATTGAAAGACCAATAAAAAGGTCTGAATTGATTCAAAGCCTCCAAATCAATTTGGAAAAGATTCAGAAAAAAATTTGGAGATTTGGCGAGTCAGGCAGTCCTTGCTCGCTGCTGCAGGGAGCTGGACCTTGGGCTCTATGCCGATAAGTGGGGGGGGGTGGGCTGAAGGAGAGAGAAGGGGACCATGGAGGGACCCCTGCTAGGCCCCATCCCCTGCCTGTGACCACCTGCCCCCCCCTCCCAATCCCATCAATGGCTGTCATGCCCGGCCCCAACATCCCAGCTCTTTAAAAAAGAAAAAAAACAAGTCAGACATTCTCTGGCTCCTGCCAGGTGTGGGGAAAATCCCCCTACACCCCACTGCTTTGCGCTGCATGGCAGGCACTGCCACAAGCCCTCACTCCCCACCCACTCTCCCAGCCCCACCAATAGCTGGCCCGCCTGACCCCTGTGTCCCAGATCTTTAAAAGAAAGCAAAAAAACCAAGCCCCACACTCTCTGGCTATTGCACCGGCCATTGGTGCTTCTGGGGGCTCATGGCAGAGCCCCCTATGCAGTGTGGGGCAGTGGGGATCACCCCCCACCCCCTGCCTGGCAGGATCCGGTGAGTGCAGGGCTTTTTTTTTTTTTTTTTTAAGACTAGGATGCTAGGGCAGGCTGGGCAGCCATTGATGGGGCTGGGAGAGTGGGCGCAGGATGAGGCCTGCTCGACTTGGAGATTTAGCTGATTTGGCAGCAGCCGAATGTCGGAATCAGATTTGGCCAAATCTATTCGGGACAATGATTCGAATCACCAAATCGAATTACTATCCCCCAAATCAGCCAAAGCCAAAGTGAACACTAGCTGCTTCGCACAGGCCTAGTGAAAAACCCCTCTGTCCTATTTTCAAAAGTGAGTTAAGGCTGGATTTTAAAAGGAATTTAAGATCCTAAAGGTACAAGTAGGCACCTAGGCTCCTCGCTCCCATCCGTGTCAGTGATGCAGAAGCATGCCTTTTGTGAATCAACAGCTCAAATATAGTTCATTATGTGGTAGCAGGGTGCAAAGCTATTTCACACAGTACTGGTAACGGTGCCTTAGCTGGATCTGCTGTGATTGTGTTCTATCAGGGTGGGCCCATGTAGCCTTAAGCTTTTCTTGGTTTTTCCTTGACCTTTCCTTGGCCTCTGTGGCACATTTCCCCTCTGCCTGTTACCCTTTCACAGTGAAAAGTCCAGATGTTTTAGGCTGTCAGGAACATAGCTAGCCCCAAAATCCTTTCCCAGGTTTCCAATCTGGTAGTTGAAGCAAAGAGTTGTCAAATTTTTTAAGGAGTTCCAAAAAAGTAATGTCATTTTTTTTTACATTCACTAGCAAAAGTGATGCTCCAACCCAACCAAAATAATGATTTTTTATATTCATTTCCTGGTTGCAGTTTTTTTACCACTACGGAGTATTCCTAGGGCTTGGATCATAGTTCTCTGGAGTGTCTGAGATGTGTTCCTGCAGCTCATGGCTTCTCTTCTAAGGTACAGAGCTTCTCTCAGTCTTGCATCCAGCTTTCTGCTTCTGGTCCTTCTCTCTCTAAAACTGCTGTTGATAGGAGAGAGCTCAAGCCTTCTCTGTCAGTGGGCCTCCCCACCTAGCCAGTCTTGTCAGGTAATCAAAGCCCCCTTGCCAGGGGGTCTTTCACTTAGTTGCCAGCTACCTGGAGTTCAGTTTCTACAAGTGGGTTTGCCTAGGTCACAGCCGTCTCTTTAGTCAAGATTGGTCTCTTTGAATAGACAATCAACATTTAAAAGCCACCTTTTTTTAGCCCTATGCTAAGTGCAAAAATTTCACGTACTGTCTCCTGTGGGGTTTACCTCAATGCATAAGCGAAAAACAGTAGAGATGGCAACATTCTTCTTTTTGGCTAACTACAGACAGTCAAAAAGCCTGAGACTGAATTGATTCAATTTTCAGAGATTAAACTACATAGACTGAACTCATAAACAAGTGAACAGACATTCACTTTTGATTCCAGAAATGCAGCCACATGCCTGCAATGGCTCAGGCCAGAAGCTGAGGGAACTAGAGCACACCTCCCTGCTTGGCTGGAGCAGACAGCTTGGGCCAAAGCTAGCCCACCCACCCTGCAGGGGAGGTGCAAAGCAAAGCATCCTAGGATGCTGGAAGGCTGTTAGTTAACTTGAATCTGGAGGGGATCTGGGACAGAAGTTCAATAAACTGATTTAACCTAAACCAGTTAAGTCAGATACTACATCCATCCAAATTTGTCTTAAACCAGTTTCAGCCATTTTGAAAGTGGTTTATGTGCACTGAACTTCTGTTGTGTTACAGATTTGAACCAGTTTCCAATCACTTATACCAGTTTATGTGTATTTTCCGTCTCTAGCCCTCATGCTCTGCCACAATAATTATGGAGGTTTCCATCATTCGGCATATATTTATGGCCCAGGCACTAGCCCTGGTAATGTTTTCCATAGTGCACAGTTTCTCCAGGAGCAGGTGGATCACAGATGTTGCCTGGTCTGTTTCAGCACAGCCACATGTGTCTATGTCATTAAAATAACTCCACCTCCTCATGTTGCCCTTCAACCTGCCAACTCTTGTTTGAAGGTGTTTAGAACTTCTCCAAGCTGGCCAATCCTTTTCTGTGCCAGGGGAGACATTCAGCAATATCTATATGTGCGGTCCACAGCCATGTAGTCATTGGTTATATTTTTTAAAACAGTTTCACTGCGGCTAAGAAGCTTTTCCATGATTTCAAACAGCTAACGGCTCCCATATGGTAGACGTCTGATGTCTTTGCCTTGTCGCGATTGTTCTGTTTTCCTTGCAGTTGCTCTCCTGATATCCAGTGGAGTGATTCCAGCAAGCACATAAGGCTGTTCATGTTTGTTGATTTCAGACATGTAATACAATATCAGATGTCATTTAGCATAGGGTCCAGTTCTTTGCATGAGCTGATCTTTCCCACACTGAACATGCATGTTCAGCCACTGAGTAGCAAGGTGTAAGGGCAATAGGTTTTAGTCTTGCCAGGTTGGCTTCCCACTTGGAATCTGCAGACTTCCTTAGTATGTTGTTTTGGCCATTAAGTTTACCGTTGTCTTTTCCACCTTTGCCTTGAAGGAGAAAGTGTGTTTAGTGTCACTCAAAGGTAGACAGGAGTCTACATGATACCTTCTTTGAGACGATGCTAAGTTGTCTGATAGCTTTATGGTTCTGAAGGTGGAAGATACTCACTTGCTTTTTAGCTGGGCTGTCATGTAATTGGTTCTTTGTGTGATAGACTGAGAGCCCAGGAAGCGCTAACAGTAGCATAGCTTCAGTTTGGGCAAACGCCTTAGCTTGGGCAGCAATGCATAAGTTGTTGGTATAGATAAAACTTCTCGGGCCCAGATGGATCCGTTGATCATTTCAGTAGACATTGGCATAAGTCCTCTCCCTTCTAGTAGGCCATTTCACCCTAAGCCTTGGCGTTGCTTCCTCCACAGGCTTTTGCTGAGCAGTAAGCGTACATTGTGTTTGCACTGCAGTATGCATGCAATGCTTTTCAGTTATACTACATCCAGCATAGACTCATAGAGAAGTAGGGCTCCAGATGTCATCTAGTCCAACCCCCTGCCTGACACAGGATCATCCCTATCCAAACCAGCCTATACAAACCAGAATCTAAACTCTACATAAGCCTACCATATAATCCAGCAACATTATTGAAGTCTGATAACCAGTTGCAACAGTGAGTCCAGGCCTGTGGTTCTTCCACCGAGGCCTGTTCTCAAGGAGTGCTGAAGAGAAATGCCAGTGGAGCCTGACATCTCACTGTAGCAGGTCTAATATAAGCAGTCTGAATCTTTAGGCCCCATTGTATTAACCAGTTGAGCACCCTACAATCAGGTGCTGCAAGCTCTGGGCAGTATCCTATCTGTTGACAGTGAGCTACAGAGTCATGCATGTGACTCTTTTCCTGTGTTTTGTTAATTGGTTTTAGATCAACGTGCATTATGGTTACCTGAAGGTTTTCTCCCTACTACTCATCCACTCTGTGCTACTTTAAACAAGGTGTAAATGATTCCTCTTCTTTGCAGGCTCACCAGGTCCTTCTTGAATGGCTCTGCCAGGGCCAAAGCAATGCTCTGTTCACATAGACTCAGATTCTTACATCAGTTTGTCCCCTAGCAGCTGATCTCCATGAAACAAGTCTTTTTATTGTGTTAGATACTGGAGGGGGTCCACAGTGAATGCGCTCCCTCTTTTCTCACACTGAGGAGATTGTGGTGATATTCTGCACTCAAACCCATGGCTTGCAGCCCAAGTATGAGTGGAACTCCAGTGTGACAACCATTTATTAAACCCCTACTGTAAATTATTTCAAATTTCTCCAGTCTAATATTGCTTCTTTTCATTGTTGCCTGAGATTCACCTGCTGGTCACTATTTGACGGGAACCGATCTCCTTATCGCATAGTCGAATTATGAATATGGCAGTTGACAGCTGGCAGTCTACTGCAGCAGGTGTAACACTGAGTCTTTGGGTGTGCAAAAGTCATACTGCAGACCTCTTCCTCTTCACAAGAAGTCTTGAAACCCTCAGGCACTGCACTGAAGCTGCTTTTTTCCTGATCAGGGTAACTAAAGCTTCAGGACATGCGGATGGTCTAGTTTCCCAAACCGCTTGCTTGTTTCTTGTCCCTTTTCCCAATGAGATAACAAAAGAAATTCACTTCCCTTTTCTCCATCCCCAGTGGTCAGCTCAGTGAACCGACAAAATTCTTCCTTCCATGCTTATGCAGCATTTGTTGTTCGGAAATCCAGGTTCCACGGTACTCTGGGTCCCTCCATGTCGCCTGTTTGCTCTAATTCAAAGTGCTGGTTTTTATCTGCCTATTAATCATGCTCTCTTCCTTGTTTGAGGTCTTGTGAACCCAGCATTCATTCCTGCCTGTGGCAGGGGGTCAGGCTAGATGATCTGTTCAGGTCCCTCCTGACCCTAGCTACTATGAAACCATAAGAAGACCGGTAAACCAGCTGTTGCCAGTGTAGATCACATATTCCTTGTTGAATGAGAACATGAAAGGGCTCTACGCCTGTCAATCTGAAATAGTGCTTTATTATTAGGACTATATTCAAAGGTGCTGCAGGTGGCACCTGTACACAACATACACACTTCTTGGTGTTTTCTTCAGTATTTCCCATCATGCAACTTGTTCTGGTCCCCCCATGTTATAGCAGGTTGCTATAAAGCAGGGAATGATTTCCATTGAGAAAATCACTACAGTATGGAACTTGAAATGGAGAAACCAACAGATGGGATCCTGCTCTCATACTGAACTTAGTTTGCATCCTTTTTTAAAATACCCCTTTCATAGACCAGTGGGATACAATCCAGTGCATCCTTTGTGGGGTGGGGAAAAACCCACTATGGAAGTTTTCTCAATAAGACCCTTCCTGGTTCTAGCTTCTGCACTGCTTGAAACAATCTTGGTATCTGTTCATGGCTCCAAGAGGAAGTAAGACTTCCAGTTACATTACACCTACAAAGAATCTAAGTTCTTTTGTTATGCTTGAAAGTGAGCCCGTTCCTTGGAAAACAAATCTAGTTATGCTCAGTAAATATCAAGTGGTTTTGTGCTTAGTCTCTGGAGCCTTCCTCTTTCTTTTAATCCTCACAGGGATCTTTCAGGGCCAGGCTCTGTTCCTGTAACAGAGATGTTCTCAGTTTGTGATGCAAGGTTATACTGGACCCATTTTTTCTAAAGTGATGGGAGCAGCAAGACCTGGACTCGGACTTTACAATCCATGCTTTACTCTCTAGAAGTTCAGCCTTACATTATACCCCTGAAAACTGCACATTAAGCTTGAAGTATAACAGTCATATCTAACTGCTCGCCTTCCGTGTCATATAGGGGCTGTTTGTCTTTTACAAATCCATTGCAGAGGGCAGGCGGTTGTAGCCTCAGGTCTGTAAAGCTGGTGGTGCTGCTGCTGGTAATATTTGAATAAATGCTCAATGTTCAGGCTGGTTGAGGAAAGACTGAGCAGTTTTTATGAACAATCCAAGCACGCAGCTCTGCACAGAGTAAGCCATGTGGGAAACACAAGCATGAAACACAGCCTATATACTTTAGAGGAGCAATCTGGATTTCAGAGGGGACACACGTCCTGTTGGCCAGAACAACGAACAGGGCAGTCGCACAAAGCTGCACAAAGCAGTAATAAACCATTTACCTCCTTATTGTTAATAGTTCTTGACACAAAGTTCCTGCGCATAATCAGAGCCTATCTCCACACCACTCGGCCGGTTGATAAGATGCTACAGGCTCAGCCTGTTGGAAGGTACAAGCTAGGTATGCTTCGAAACATGCTCAGAAGTACTAAAGCAGTCAATTCACATAGATATATACAGGCACCAGGTTGTAGTTACTCGTGTGCTATTACCTTGCTGGTGTGGCATTCCCTGTGGTTCAGTGGCAGAATCCTTGTTTGCTATACAGGAGATCTGGGTTCAATTCCTGGATGCTTATACAAGTGTAGTTGTGGAGGCACCAAACGTCTGGATTTGGTCTGGCCTTTGGATTCTGCCTAAAGGGAGGATATAAGGTCTGAGCAGTCTCTGTTCCTCTATATTCCTGCCTAGGCATAAGGTTCTGGGTGATCTCTGATGCACCAAGATCCTGAAGGATCAACAGTTGCCAAACAATATCCATTAACTTGGTGCCTACCCTCACATCTGCTTGAACTGGCTTCTCCAGTTGCCATTGCACTCTGAGGCCAGTTAATTGCCCAGGATATTTGTTGCGGGACACAAACATCAGTTTCTTGTGGTTCCACCATGGCCCCCTTGTTTTCCACAGGGATGGGTGGTCGTGATGCATCTGGAAGTTTCCAGGAGTCGTGTTCCCGTTAGCTACTTCTCCTTGTGCACATTCCCATGTTCCAGGAACACACGTGCAACTGTGAACTTGGCCATCACAACAAATTAAAACAAATGCAATGATAAGTAGACAAGTTGCATAAGCCAAATATGGGACAGGAGCAAAAGGAGCCAAGAGTGTAAGGAATGGCTGTGGCTGGCGCACGTGGTGAGGTTGCCATTTGCTGTCCTCCCTTGCCCCCAAGAAACAGAGCATAAAGTAGAATGGATCAAAGTAGTGTCAGAGTCTAAGGGGACTTCGGGGAGCACCAGCTTCTGTCCTCTCCTTCCACTCGTGCTACAAGCACAAAAATAGGAAAGCAGAGAATTAAGCCCTAAGCTTTGTTCTCTTGAATTGCAGATAATCTTGTGGACACTGAATTAATCTTTTTTTGATACAGTCGCACTGTGCCTCATTTTATTCAGCTGTTAATGTAGGGAAAATAGTCTCTCAAGGTGTTTGTGAAAGTAAACCAGTTGGTGTTTGCATAGTGCTTTGAGATTCTCAGATGTTAAGAAATGAGGACTCAAGGAGCAGATTTTTAAGGCTATGAAAAGGTCTTCTTACCCTTGAAATACTTTTTAAAATCTGGGCCCAGGAGATAGGCCTGTGTGAAGCAGCAAGTATTTGAGTTGGATTCAGCCAATTTGGAGGGACAGTGATTTGATTCAGTGATTTGAGTCACTGTCCTGATTTGATTTGGCTGAATTGGATTCGAAGATTAGGTGCTGATTCAGAAATTTGGCCATAGACTAAACAGGCAGCAGTCCTCAAGGACACTGGACACAGCTGCCTTCAGCTGGTAAGTCTGTGGTGGTGGATGGTGGGTGGAAGGGGGAGGGAAAGGGCATGAGGGAGGCAGATCAATGCCTCCACAGTGAGGGAGGGATTGAGGCTGGGGCTGGGACAAACCTCCCAGCTGGGGGAGAGGGGGGGGTGTGGGACTCGGGGAGGGGGGCTCCCGCCATTATGTGCCACAGGTCTGGTAGGGCATGGGAGTGTGTCCCCAGATCTGCGCGGGGCGTGCTGGGCCAGGGTGTGCTCTGGATGGGCGGTGGAAGGTGCTGGGAGTAGGGGCTCTGCCCTCCCGTCGCTTGTCCAGCTGATGCGGTGGGGTGCAGGATGCGGGCGCAGCAGCGCTCGGAGTGGGGGCTATGCCCTACTGCTGCTTGCCCATCAGGGGCAGGGCGGGGAGGAGGGGGGGACATGATGCAGGTGCAGCTCGCTCTGGACAGAAGGCACTGGGAGCGGGGGCTTTGCCCTCCCTCTGCTCACTCAGCCTCCCTGCGCCTCCTGGGCAAGCCATGGCTTTGCCCCGACTGGACAAGCAGTGGCAGGGCATGGGGGTGGGCATATGCACCCAGTTCGGAGTGGGCTGGCAGCAGGGGCTATGGGGAATTTTAGGGTGGCTGCAGCCCCTCCATAGCCCCCACTCCATTGCATTCTGCGGAGCGGGTGGAGCCAGGCTGCACTATGGGCTACAGCTGGGGCTAGCCACCCAGAGTGCAGCCCTGGCTCCACCTGCCCTGAGCAGCACAGCTCAGTGGCTGGGGTAGCCTCCCGGAGTGCAGCCCAGCCCAGCCTGCCCCGTGTAGATCCAGAGGCACACACCTGCTCCCATGCCTTACTGGACTGGCAGTGTGCAGTGGTTCGCAGTGGCAGGAGCCCCCATCCCTGAGTCCCACACCACCCCTCCCCAGCTGGGCAGCTTGTCCCAGCCCCAGCCCCAATTCCTCCTTTGCTGTGGGGGGCATTGATCTACCCCCCACAACCCCGCTTCCCACCACAGGAGACTTAACAGCTGGAGGCAGATGTGTCCAGCATCCTTGAGGACTGCTGCCTATTTAGTCTATGGCTGAATCTCTGAATCAGTGCCAAATCTTTTCTGAATTGATTCAGAGACTTCCAATTTGATTTGGACCTTTTAATGGGTCCAAATCCCGTGATTCGATTTGGATTCAGATACTTGGTCACCAGATCGGGTCGAATCTCCTCCGAATTGAATCGGCTACCAAAGCTTTGCACAGCCCTAATAGGTGTTACTGCCCTGTTCCAACCTTAAAAAGAAATAAACCTTCTAGCACCTTATTTTTCCAGTTGTCTTTCTGTTATCATTTTGTAGTAAGTGTTCATTATTGTTATTTTATTGTTTGCTACTTTCATGGCATGAGGTACCTGAAGCGGTGGACATATTTTCTGTAACTATGTACTGCAAATGAGTAAAACATATAATCTCTGGGATTCAAAGAGTTGTACTCCATGTGCCTCCAAGTATTCAGTGCAACCGAAGTACTAAAGGATTCAGTGAGTTGTTGTCTTCTTAAATTGAAGTAATTGAGATGCCTCTCACTGATTTCGGTTTGTTTATGCCTGTACCATAAAATCCTGAAAAGAATAGAGGAATAAAGCTGACTCTTTCAGGAAGAAATATCTTAGGGTAAGAGTTTCAAAAATGACTTGTAATTTTGGATGTCTTGATTTTGCGGTGCCCCACATCATTAGTCACTTCGAAACTTTTGGCCCTTCTTTGTATTTTTACTCCTGGGGACTCATTCCCTCCCCACACAAGGAGTATAGCTGCTGCGTCCTCATTTGATTCTGAGGTCGCATGAACTCTGAACTAGGCCTGCTTAAAACTTTTCCACCAAATTTTTATTTTGCTAGAAAATTTAAGTTAAGTTCCTCTTCCAATACTGCTACTGCTACTACTCTTTTGGAAGCATGCTTTTCCTCAGTTTATTTAATCAGAAAACTGAAAGCTTGAAAAATGAAAACATTTTCAGTTCTGAGTTGTAAAAAAGTCTTTGTTTTTTGGGACAAACCCCCAATACTTCTTGTGGGAGGAAGTGTATATATTTTTCATCAACTCCGTGCTGAATTATCCCCAGCCCTCCCTCCTGCCTCCCACCCCACAAAACACATAGACTTAAGCAAGGATTTATTTAGGATTTGAATTGTGGGGGAACTCAGGGTGGGGGGATTGAGTCATCCCCTAAGAGATGAGAGCCCCCCGTAAGATTTGAAAATCATAACTTGGGGGGGGGTCTCTGATTTTAGTAGGCCATCACAATGAGCAGCCCAACTTCTTTTGCAGACCATCCCTCCCCCCCTCCCCCCCCCGAAAAAATAATCACAGTGTATTTCAGGGGTGGGCAATTATTTTGTGCGGAGGGCTGCTTACTGGGTCTTGGCAAGCAGTCAAGGGCCTTATGATAGGCAGCCGGGGGCAGATAAACATTAATTTTCTTAATTTTTTAGGGGCCCCACGGGCTGGATAGAATGGCCTGGAGGGCCACATCTGGCCCATGGGTGGCATTTTGCCCACCCCTGGTGTATCTTGAACCTTGGATATACTGCTACATAAACATACTGCTAGATGCAGGAGCAGTTTACGTTGCCTTGGCAGTGGGGATCAGCACTTTTGCTGCTCCTCAGATATACTTGGTTGAACCTTCAAAAGTATAAGTCCCTTGGGTTAATTGCATTTAAAAACCTCCCTCCAC
>NW_017728993.1:11265955-11277401 GCF_001723915.1 Gavialis gangeticus | reverse complement strand
TCTGGCCCATGGGTGGCATTTTGCCCACCCCTGGTGTATCTTGAACCTTGGATATACTGCTACATAAACATACTGCTAGATGCAGGAGCAGTTTACGTTGCCTTGGCAGTGGGGATCAGCACTTTTGCTGCTCCTCAGATATACTTGGTTGAACCTTCAAAAGTATAAGTCCCTTGGGTTAATTGCATTTAAAAACCTCCCTCCACTGATGCTGGGCTAATTTTTAATTGATACACTTAAATCTGCTCCTTTATGGATGGGCATTTGTTCATTATGTACTGATTTTTACACACAGGCACCCTCAGGGAAAGCAAGCTAATATTGTTCCATCAGCAGTCAGGTACATTAGAGAAGCAATTGCAATGCGTCTGCCTCTGATGTGTTTTTGGCATGCTTTTAGCTCCCAGTGATTCAGATGTCAGCTACTGCAGCTGTAAGAAAACATTTATGATGGATTTAAACATTCAGGCTTTAACTTAGTGACCAAACATGCCTAAGCATTTGCTTTTGAAACAGAATTGGTTTACGTTGTACAAAAAGACAACTTCCATTCTCTGTATTTTAATTACACACTTGAGCTTGTTCACAATTGCTTGGTGCTTGTCAGACTGGGTTTATTGACACTGCAGGGTTTGATTACTGAATGTGGGTGAGGAAACACCTTTGTTCATCAGCAAATTTATCTTCGAAAGTGTCAGTAGAACGGCGCAATTTAGTAGATCAAAGTGCATCAGCACCTGTAAAAAGATGGAGTCCTTCTGAGTTGGGAAGTGCTAGAGTAAAGGTCTGGCAAGCAGTGCCCAGGAAGTTCAGGGGGAGGCCCCATGGGTACACTTCTGGAGAGCAAAGTATTAGCAGTATAGCTGTAACTACTTTGTATTACAGTGGATTGTAGAGGCCCCCACTGGAGCCCCTTTGCTGCTGGCCCCTGTACAGATGCATAGGAAATGGGAGTTCCTGCTTCAAAGAGCTTGCACTCTCCCAACCTTCATCCATCTTGATTATAAGAATGAATGAAAGATAATAATAAATGAAAGTGGAACCCCTTGACCCCATCAGCTCAAATCCAGTACTGGGATCAGATGTGTAGGGTTCAGTCGCTTTGTCCTCATTCTGTCAGAAACCCCTGCTGCCAGCATAAAACTGGTAACGCTTTGTAAAGTGTGTGTTGTATGCAGCTATATCTAATGATCACTTTCCACTTAGATTCTTCCAAAGGAAGAATGGCCCTGTTGGTTGGGCCCCTTCATGGAAAGATCCCTAAATCTGCAAAATACCCTTGGGTAATACGAGCTGCATGAAACATTCACAATGAGCCACTGAACCATGTCATACTTCCCTTTTGTGTGTGTGTGTGCATGTGTGTCTGATTTTTTTTTCTTCTTGAAACTCATTCTGAGTTCACCAGAAGATTTCCTGAATCTCATGAAAAGGAAGAGGATTTTGTGGTGAAGGCTTCACTGGGTGGGGAATCAGGAGGTCTGGGTTCACTTCCTGGCTTGATCACCAGTTTTCTCATGTGACTGGATAAATCATGCAACTCCATCCTCCTCGGTTCCCCATCTGAAAATGGAGGTGATAATCCTTGCCTGTTCAAAGGGGGCTTTGCAAGGGCAATCTTCAGTGAGGCTGATTGGCACTTAGGTGTGGTGGCAATAGACCCATACAAGAGATTTGATCAGACCTGAACACCAGGCTGTGGGCTGGTCTCATGAAAGTAAATCTGATCTTGCTTTTGAAAGTTTTTATGTACCTCCGAGACGATTTTTCATGTCGATAAATATGCAAGTGTTTCTTGGTTCAGAGCCTATTGTTGAGAGAGGCTAGAAATTCTTATGGTGAGTTATGTGCTATCTCATGTTGGAGGAGGTATTGTTGTGCACGAGACTCATGCCCAAGTTCTTGAAGGCTCACTGCAAAAACTCATCCATTGGCTGATTTGGTTAGCAAAGGTTATCACTCCACATTTTGGAATCCAAATTCATGTAAAAGAGGCCGCCTCTCTTTTTTGGCTCTGGTCGCATCTATTCCTTCCCATAAGGACAATAAAGCTTTGGTTATATGGTAGCCCTGAGACACCTCAAAGTGTGTTACTTAGTGCCCTGGGGCATCCCTGGTATATAATTCATAACCAGAAACACTTCCCATATGGGAGGTTCCATGGTGTGGCCTGGACTGAGGGCAGACAGCCTGTGGTTTTCTATCTCTTTAGGGAGACTGTATTAACCCTCTTCCTGCCGGCCACTGAACCAGGAGTTATAGGCCCCATCACCAACACTAGCTTAGTGGTTATTGGCCAAGGAGAGTCACTGTCTGTTAATCAGGTACGTTATAGGCAGCAGCAGAGAAAGCTCCTGCCAGATACCACCCTTGTTTCTTGTTACCCAAAGGGACATCTCTAAGCACAAGACCGTTTAATCATTATGCCTGTTTTGTCCTTGGGCTCTCAGGTGAATGTCAGTTTTGAGAGTGGTTTCTGTGGCATGGACCTCTTTGCTAGGAAATGCATAGGGAGAAGGAAAGGATATTTATCCCTGGTCAGCAATTAATGGCTTTTGGTCATTACCACACTGCCCTGGATTCGGACCAGTCAGTTTTGTAGTAAGTGAATGAATGAAGTAGTTCTTCCCTTCTGCTAGAAAGTGAAAACAGTGGATAAGCTCAGAGGAGCAAATCCTGCCTTTTGCTTCGTATCTGCAGACAACCCTGGCCCTAAGACAGGGAAGGGGATTGGAGAAGATTTAAAGAGCTCTTGCAGGGGAACTGGGCTCTCTATTCATCAGAAAGGTCAGCTTTATGGAGTGCTCCCTTCACCTTGGTTCTTCGACTTGGGTTCTTAGCAGGATGAATATTACACAGACTCCTCCATGCTCTATCTTGGCCGTCTAGGAGCTCACGCAACCTAGACGGAGAAGAGAATAGCCTCAAGGTATATGGGAGAAAACTGGGCCTACCCATGCACCCCCTACAGTCTAAGTTAAGTGTGTGTGGGCAGAAAGGTAAGATGTGTTGCCCGCATCCAAAGTCAAAATTGAGTAAAGCCACTTTGCCCAACTGAGAGAACATTGTTGAGATGGTAAAAGGGGACCCTATAGGTTTTCCAGCTGGCGAGGATTTGCACACAGGAGTTCTTACCTGTTTCCTGTTTACATTTTGACAGCTCAGACCTGATGTCTTCTCCCTCCCCATAGCTAATCGACAGACTGAAGCCTTGAGGGTTTTGGTTTAATGTCATTACACTCCTGCTAAACCACTCCTGTGGTGTTCCTCTCCAGACAATGACTACAGTCGCTATGGGGCATCACGGAGCTTCCTAACAGACAACCCCAACTGCTTCATTAATTGCTTATTGTACTAAGATGCTGATAATTAACACCCTGGTTTGTGTTTCTGCTCAGCCAAAAGAAAAAAGAAAATCCCAGGTGGGCTAAAAAAGCTATAAAACATATTATTATTTATGTTTATTAATTATTAATGTGGCTAGCTCTTATGAACTCTCTGACACAGAGTGATGTGAAAAACATCCCAGAATAGCAAGAGAAGTGATGCAATGGTAGGTTGTATGATAGGACAGCATATTTCTGAAATGACAAATGGGACCAAATTCTGTGCAAGAATATTCAAATGAATGCCCCGATTAGAGAAGACTTTGGCTCAATAAGTCACAACGGGGGGAGACAATGCTGTCATCTGCTCATTTTAATTCGCTTCACAAGCAGTATTGGCCATGACACTAGCATCTGCACTACGTAGTAAAAAAATACAGAGTTGGACTCCCCAGTCTTGCATCTTGCATCTGGGCAGAATGGGTGTAAAACACGAGAGATAAAAGTCGTCCTCCATAGGAAAGGATGCCATAAGGTGTGAGGCAGCAAGGAATTTGGTCAAAGAGAGAAGCTGGTGGAAGAATTTTTCTACTGAAGTTTGCTTTGGCACAAACCAACCATGGGCAGTAACCTGCCCAAATCCTTTCTGCTCTGGGAGTTGGTGTCACAAGGACAGCAGCATTATTGTTTTTTTTTTCCTCTCTAATAAATATGTTCTGCTTTGCATGAGAACAGCTTGGGTGGGCCTGGAACAAAGACTGCAATAATCGTCGGATTGTAGCATTGAAAATATCCACATGCAAGGTCTGCAGTTCAGGACAGTGGCTGAAAAGAATGGAAATACCCTTGCCTGATGCAGTTAAAATTAGCCTGGGCTAATTTGCTGTAGGGAATATTCCTCCATTAGCAGGCAAACGCATACGTTGATCTGGGCAGGTCTTTTCTGCCTCAGATTGAATCGATTCCCTGGTTCTTGCCTGAAATGTCGCATGCTGAAATGGAGCAGGGCTGGCGCTGGACTGTGGTAGATGAGGGATCAGCTGGCGTATAGTGGTGAGGGGACTGAAGGGAAGAGGAGAAATAAGTGAATGGAACAAGGAGCAGGTCTTCATGCCAATACTTGGAGCAGTCTGCTGGAGCATCTCCAGTGACTGATAGACTGACAATGGTGAGTCACTGGAGATGCTCCGGATTTAAACCCAGCTGCAAGAGCAGAATTGACCCTCCTTTTGTCAAGCAAAAGGCGAAGTGAAACTGCTCTACATCTTGTAAGATCTGCACTCAGATCCTACAGAATCTGAATCCCTGTAACCTCAAAGTAGAAATATCAGGGAGGGGAGCTTCAAATGAAGCAAAACTTAACTACATTGGGATAGAAATAAGGGAGGCAGTGCAGCTTGGTGAACTGAGCACCGCAGTGCGATAGCGAGTCCTGATTCTGTTCTCAGGTTTGTCATTGGTGTTGGGTGACCTTGGCCAGCTCATTTCCCCTGTGTGTGCCTCAGTTTCCTTATCGGTCGAATAAGGTTAGTGCTGCTGACATAGAGCTATGTATGATTAAACTAGAGTTGTTGAAAAGTATGTAAGTTGAAAAGTTGAACTCATTTGGATTTAGCTGTCTTTACAAATGAGGTTTATGAATGTTGTAGTAACAAAAATAATTGGATGAGGATCTCTACAAACATGTTTCGGCCTATATTTTCAGGAGCAGTGGTTAAAAACTACATGTGTCATAAAGAAATACCATAGTTTAGTATAATTATCCTTCTGACCTCTCTGATGTCTCAAAATGATGCATTACTACTGGGCTTTTTTTTAATTTCCAGAAATAAAAAAAGGCTTTGCTCTAGGGTAAAGACAGTCTAAAAGCTTGTGCTAATAAATCTGTGCTAGTTTAGCAGTGCTTAATACAAATCCTGCTTCAAGTGCTTTTTAAATGCATTATCACCTTTAAGTAAATACAGTGGAAGACTGCCAAATGCCTAGATGCTATTCCCTGTCAATTTATGCATTTATATTATTAATGCAATAAAATGTTTAAACTTTCATTGAATTTTGCTAACTGATTTGCAGTTTGAATTGTAGTAATTTTATGTATTGATCAATTGCCTTTTAAGTGGCAGCTATAATATTTCTGTTTAGGCAGGCAAAGCACATTCACCAAAACACTTCGCATCTGAATTAGATTTGGTATGAAGTGTTCTAGTAATCAAAAACCAGGAGAGGTAGCAAAAGGATAGGGACAGCAGAACTCTAAAAGCTCAGTCCTGATGGAAAAAATAAAATGGATAGTGGAGAGGCGTCTCTGGAGGGTCTCAAGTACTCAGTATGACTTCCACTTAATAAGCCTAATTCTTCACTGCTATTCACTGTGTGAGGCCAGGGACACCTTTGCAAAGTTGGGTCTCAAATTTAAAGGACAGATGGTTCCAATTGATTATATTATAAGTCCTGTAGAATAATACGTATGAAAAAAGAGAATGCATTATGCTTCCAGCCATATTTCTGCCTGTTTTGCTCAAATGAGTTCAGAAACAAATAAGAATGGATGAAAGTGTTTTATTTTGAAAATATCTGACAGCGTTCTTAATCTCCCACTTCTGTTCACTTCTCAAGCGTGACTAATAAGAAGCTCATGATTGCTTCATTGAGTGGGCACTAAACAGTACTTAATGGAATGATAAATTTCAGTTATAATTAGGAGACTTAATTGATTTGCTTGCCCTTGTTTTAACCAAATTAGCAGATACCAGAAAAGAGAGATATTCAAAGCAGGTTCTGAAATTTTTTTTCATAGCCAGCTGAGCACGGTCAAACTGAACAATTGGGGTTAGTGCTGGTGAATATAGCGGATATGAATAATCTTTCATTGCTGTTGCTTCTTTTGTCAGAAGAACTTAAAGCACTGTACAAAGATGTACTGATTAAACTTCATATCATGCATGCAAGATGGGTATTACCCCCATTGGGCAGATGGGGACATTGAAGCCCAGAGATTAAGTGTCCTACAGTAGACGGTCATTAGGAATGGAATTGTAACAGTGTTACCTAACCTTCTGGTGCTGCAAGCTGGATGAATGATGCAGGATTAGTCCATGGATGCAATGCAGCATGCTAGCCTGGCCTCACAAGCTGGTGCATCCCACATGCTGGATCCAGCCACAAGCCAGCTGATCCCCAGATCTGGCTGCAGAGTGACCCAAGACCATCATGATCTAGTGTGAAGCGCCACCTTGTCCAGCCTGCAGGGCTCTCCACAGGTCTGGAAATTTGGCCACAGGGATGTGGCAGTAAATGCTGCTGCCACTCAGCACCACGTTTTCAGACCTATGAGGAGCACCACTGGATTAGAATAGAGGTCTCCTGATGCACAGGTCTTCTCTCTAACCAGAAGATCCCTCCGCCACCCATGCAGGCACAAACTCATTCAGAAACAATCTTATTCTTCTAGTTTTTATCATTCACATCCTCCTGATACATTTTCCTAGAGCTGCACCCAGGCAGCATACTTTCTTGCAGCTCTGAAGTACTTTGGCGCAAATGCTCTTCTCCTCCAATTTTTAGAGGGAACCAACAGTGCTGAAATATCACAAAAGAGGATGTGTAAGATGTATTTCTCCCAGAAACATTCAGTGGAAGTCCCAGCACTTACACAAAGCTTATTCTGACACGATTTCCAGCTCAATTCTGTGGATTCACAACAGATTTGTACTGCTTTGGATACATATGTAGACTTTTTTGATAAAAGTCTGAATGTGTACATTGTAGGCTCATTTTTTAATTCAAACTGGGGAAAAAAAAATCACCATTGGGTTTTTGACACAGACCAGAAAAAGGGAGAAAATCACAGGGAAAACTGAAATGTGGTATGGGTTTCTTTGCTCGGCATGACAGAATTTGGTGAAGGCTCCTAGAGGTAAAGATAAAGATGCATGCAATAGAGCAGAAGAAAAAATTTCCACCACTTTTTTTTTTTGGAAAGTGCAGGAAGAAAGCACAAAGGCATTTTGAGACAGTCAGAGCAGCAGTTTGACATTTTCAAAACAGAATGCCTCCATTTTTCATTTCAATATGGTTTTTAATTTCAAAATGTGTTGTGCTAATGGCCATAAAAACACATAAAGAACTGTTCCTATTTCCCACAGCTCCCTCTACCCCAATTTCTACCTCTGATAATTGGTCACTACTGGATAATTTGCCATTATTTGCATTCCACTTAAGAGTGGTGAATTTACCAGTTTACTGTATAGCAGCAGAGCCCAACCTCAACCTTCTAACCTTACTGGTATAAGGTTGGTCTGTGGCTTGGATCCCATGTGGGGTCAGTCTGCAGGTGTGATCCAGTATACTGATTTGGCCCAACCCCATGCTCCATGTCTGCCTGTGCACTAGCCTGAGATATGGCTTTGTGCTGACCTGAGCCCGTGCACCCTGACCTGGCCACAGAACAACGCTGTATGCTGCCCCACCTGCAACCTAGCATGCAAGGCCACGTCAGCCAGACAGCGGGGCTCCCTAAAGGTCCAGAAATTTGGCAGCAGGGGATGTCACTTAATACTGCCACTGTTCCCCTGCTGCCAAATTTTGAGACCCATGAGGAGCCCCTGGCCTGGTTGACATGGCTCTGTTGGTCTGAGGTTGAGCACCACTGCTATACCACATTTTGAGACCCAGGATCAGTTGGGACATTAGATGCTGCTGCGTTATTCTTGTTACTAGAACACTATGGTTTGGCAGGAAAAAAACAGCAAATCAATGTATGTAATACTCGGTTACATCAGTAGCTTGTATAAATCAGTGGAACTACACTGATTTGTACCATCTGAGAATCTTTCCCAGAGCCATTCACCATCCTTTCCCTAATTTGACAGTCAAAATGTTGGCTTTGCAAACATGTTGAAACTAAGCACTTTGCCTGTAAGTGCAGTAATTGTGTCATAATGTTTTAAAAGGGATTTGCATATTTAGTCATATAGTTCTTTGAAGTATAACACATTCGCATTCTGTATTTTTTTGCCACATAAAAAGTAAAAAGATCTAGAAGCAGAAAGTGACAGTGAGGAGTCTCATTTCACTTCCTGTCTGTGCTGGGTGAACCACACTTACAAAGTAGATGGTGAGCAAATTACGGTAATCAGAGTTGAACTTTTCACTTTGAATGGTTGTAGATTCCACAGGACTCTAGAATAAAATCCAGGATTTGTCTTGTGTGACCTTTGTAAAGTTTGCTGACTTTTATTTATTTATTTATTCTTTGCCAATGTGTATTGCAGCAAAACCATAACCTGCTTCTTGTTATATGAGGCTAAAACATTTTCAAACTAAATACCTTCATAGAAATGAGAAAGTCAACAGTTCATCTTATTTCACAGGAGATACATAAATCTTAGGAGGATTAGTATTATTGACATTTGCTTTATTTATTAAGATATAAGGATTTCTTACTATCTTTTATTGAACCAACTCTGTAGTTGGGATAGTTAGACAAACTTGAGTACAAAACTTTCTTCCTTAGGGCTCTGACTTTATCCCGACTACAGGGTTGGTCCAATAAAAGATAACACCCTAAGAAATCCTTGCCTCGCATAATTTCTGTACCTTCATGGCTAAATGTCACTCTTACACTACATACTTTCATTTATTGAGCTTTTAATGATGTTATAATAGGGTCGTAGAAGCCAGTAAAGACAAAAGTTCCCTGTCCCAAGGAATTTGTAATTGGATGTCAAAATTGTACAAATCATATGTCAATCATATGGCAATTTATACCAGCTGAGCATCTGGCTTATAGGCTTTCACTGGACTATAACAACTTAGCTGGAACCTGGAGAGGGAAGCACAGATTGCAGGAGTGAAGAGTTTGGAGGAGCCTTAGTTGGGATCTGGCTGCTCTTGCAGCCTCTTTGCATACATAGTTCTATTACTAACGAGCCAGTTGAGTTTTACAAGCTATAGGCTCCTTCACTCCTATTTCTCAGTATAAAATATATGAAACCAGGACAGCTTTCCTATGAGGAATATTGCACGTGCAGAAGTATTGCAGAAATGGGCCTTAGTCGTGCTGTATGTGGGACATACAGAGGGAATTGGGAAACAAGGAAAGGAAAAGGCTTTCAGTACAATGTTATGCAGCTATTTCCAGTGGCATGGGTATGCCCAAGCAACTTGGGATTCTTCTGGTTTGGTTTCACTCACTGGTGATAGAAGAGGGGCACACATTTTTATTCTAGAAAACATTTTATTCCTCCAAACAATGTTAAGATTTAATTCCCATTCAATTGATATAATGTGCAGCTGAAGTCTAAAGCAAGCTAAATGAGGTATAATGAAATGAATGGAGGCATAGTAGAGAATCCCAACCTGTGCTTTCAAATAGTTAAACGTGGTCCATGTTTTAGGGGCGATGCTTTTTGTCTGGGATCCCCATGCAAGTCCTGCTTATATACCATGTACAGAGTTAATAGAATATCTTGTGTGCATTGCTCTAAGAGATTCTTAACCTTATTTAAATTCCATTTACTCCTCTTTCCCATCTTCTGCAGTAGCGTTAAAGGAAAGGTTATAATTCTTGCTCTCCCACAGCCATCTACTAGAACGCAGTATCCCTCAGGGCCTGAGGGGGAAGTTAGAACTTAGCACGTATGAACATGAGAGTTTGACCTTAGCTGAAGAGTTAATCTGATGAAAATTTAAGCATGGCCCTGGCTGAGCTCGTGTTCATTGCTGGGGCTGAGCCAAGGAAGGTCCAAGCCAGTGAGAACATTCTGGCATCAGTTCTAGAGGTTACAAGAACCTTATGTATCATTTTATGTATTTTCTTTTCATGTGCGCATAATCAGTACCAGTGGCTAGGCTTGTGTTTTGGTTCATACAGCCAAGCTAGGCAATTGACTTGGCTGTATTTTCAAACCTTTTGGTTTGCTGGATGTCAGAGCCTAAAATACTAAGCAGGGCTTTTCTTTGTACTCAAGTGTGATACAATTGGCCTGTGTTAAGCGTTTTCCCTGAATGTACACGTACAGCCATGAATACAAAATCAAACCTACATAGTAGCCAGACAAAAGGTCAGCAATGCAAATATTTCTGTCTCCACAAACTGCCTTCCTGGAAAAGCTGTGTGAGGCCCAAGCTCAATGAGTCTTCTGCATCCCGTAAGTCAGGAGCTGAAAATTAATTTGAGAAAAATACAAATCCATTGATGGGACCTTCTAGTGAAATTCCTAATGACCTGGGATTTTGTAGGCATGGGCCTCAGGGTAAAATATCTTCTTTGGCAGTAGTAGATCTTCGACATTACCTCCTAATGGTTTCTTCAAAGTTACAGTGAGGTAAGCACTCCTTAGGGAACCCAGTAGGCAGTATAGGTTGCTACAAGCCAAACTGATGGGAAACTCTTGAGGCACTTTCAACTGCTAACCGCTAGAGAACGGCAGAATGGAAGTGGACATAAAAGCGCTCCTGGAATTTATGCTATATTTCATTTGCACTCAGTCTTGTAAGTTTTAACTGCAATGGCACAGTGCAAAATGTTACACTGCAAACAAATATATGCAGGCAAGCTGCAGTCTTACCACAATTTGATTAGTTACACAATGTTTGGATTTACTAACAAAAATAAATTCTCAGATCCAAGAGGGTGTTGCTATCCAAAACCCTATTAGCTCTGAGACGCATTTCATCCCCAAATATATGCAAAAATGTACATTCTCTAAACATGTGCATGAAATGAACATTCAGTACATTTCACTTCTAGAACATTACATTGGCTCTGATCCTTCATCCATAGTGGTTGAGCACAGTATGTACTAAGCAGCACATGTTGCTGCATGAGATTCAGCTGTAGATTATCTTTGGTAGAACATTCGAGATTTCTATTAAACTAAACCCTGAATTAGATCCCTGTAGCTCCCATTGTAGGTGCAGACAGAAGTGACAAGCACTCTACAGCTATGAAAGCACTCTACAGCCATGACCAAACACAAGTGCATGGCTGCAGAGTGCTTTAAAAAGGCCCAGTCCTGTGACAGTCTGAACCCTCATTGCATGACAGGGTTCAGGTCCTGTAGCCTGTCTTTGTAGGGCCTGGCCTGCTGCCCCCTGATCATGTGAGTGGCCCTCCT
>NW_017728993.1:11261714-11265670 GCF_001723915.1 Gavialis gangeticus | reverse complement strand
CATGCCATCTTCCACGTCTGCTCACTGGTAGAACAGAAGAGAATACCATTGGACCTCAATTCCCCTCCCTCCCGACCCAACAGCTAACATCTGTTTGGTTCAGAGGTTCAGTCTAACTCATAGCACTTTCTGTGAAGCTCCATGAGTTAGATCTGGGAGCTGCACTTCTGTCTGCGCTTTTCAAGCCTGTTTTATGCATGTTTTTGCTGCTTGTACATGTGTGTGTTTTGGGGTGCCTACCAACTGTATTACTTAGGATTATTCCTTAGATTTCCGGCTGGTAAAAAATGGTGCATATCCAGTGAAGTACAGTCCAACTTCTGATAGGGGCTTTGAAAGCAGCCACAGCAGGGTGGTGTGGAATGCTTTCCTTGGTGTATCTGTGGGTTTGGAGCATAAGAGTGAGAGTGGATGGGTAGGACATCCTAGGGGTTGTTCAGGCTGAGGCAAACTGCTGCTTTTGTGTGTATACTAGTGGTGGCACACCTGACCGATAATGAACCACACATAAGGAAGAGGAGTTTTGCCTTTTCTGCATTGTTTTCTCCCTCAGTTCCCTGGCCCCTCATGGATATGCTTCCCACAGGAGCTTGAAGCCCTGCAGATTTCAGTTGTAATTGGCTGGGAATGGGAGAAGGCAGGGCATGGCAGTGGCCTCTTTCCAAAGCACCATCCTCTTCTTTCTGATTGCACTTCCACATGGAGATGTTAACCCTCTTCTAAACCCTTTGTTGATGTGATGCATACAAACTGTATAAGCTGTTTAAATTCCATGCCGGAAAAGAGGCATGGCAGAGCTGCCGTATGACTCCTGACTCAGTACAAATGTTGGTTCCTATTCCAACGAGTCTCTGAAATCTGCAACATCAGAAGGCAGCAGCCTTCAAAAACCGCCTCTTCTCTCATGAGAGACGAAGGTTCACTTCCACTCAGCCTTCTTTCCTCTTTTCCACCTATAGAAAAAGGAGAGGCTGGCCATAATAAAACAGAGCAAAGGCCCAGAGGTTCTTGTAATGATTACATTTTAAAGGCCTGACTTTTGGAGGTTCTGAGCATCCACCGCTCCCATTACACCTTCAGTGTGGATGATTATCGCCTCCAAGTACAGGCCTTAAGGGAAAGGGAGAATGGAGAGAATTAGAGTGGAAAGAATTAGAATGGCATGTTCAGTTAGGAATTGTAGGGTCAGTCCAAATCCAAACTCATGAAGCCTGAAAACAGTCATCGACGGCACTCATCCAGTTCTCCGTGAAGAAAATGGAAATCTTGGCAGACACTTTCATGGGAAGAAGATCAGGTTTCCTGTTTTCCATTTAAACATAAATTGCATTAAGCTGGCTGGGTAGGAAGGTAAGGACTGGTATGCAGTCCTTTGGCATTGAATAACAACCTCTGCTAAGACGCGCAGACCACCACACAGTTGCGTGCACATACCAACTCCTGAAAACTATTGCCTAATAGATAATTCACAAATAGAAAGTTGAATGCTGATCTCTTCCTGCAGGAGTGGTACCAGATGCAAATTTTTTCATCTTAAATATACTTTTTAATTAAAGTTCTTCTTCTTCCTCTTCTATTTCCAGGACTCAGTGAGCTGTCAGAGTAAAGGCCATGTCTCTGCACTAAGCAAGGTGCTGTAGCTGTAAGATGATTTTCATTTGCAAAGCAAAACTGAAGGCTTTCCCCTTCTGCTGGTAAAATGGTCGTGACCTCTATTTTTTTTTGATCAGGAAGAGTGTATTTACTGGCCGTTTCAGGTTCTTATGGTTGCTGTTGTGGTTAACTTTGAAGCTGGTACAGTCATCTCAAACCACTTGACAATTGTAGTTTAATAGTTACTGAAGTCAGACAGTGATTTAATTTGGTTTTCAGGTAGTTACAAATGGAAAAACTCTACAAGTTTTTGATGAGAGGTCACCAAAGTCGGTCACTGGAAATGGCCTACAATAAATGGCGAGAAGCCAGTTCATGCTTTCGTAGAGTTTAAGGCCAAATCTAAGATAATCTGACTTCCTCTAACTCACAGTTGTTCAACTTTGGCATGGCCAGGGGCCACACACCACATGGGTTTCAGGCTGTTGTGGTGGACCCTCAGGATTCCTACCATGTGGACTGTGCCAGTGGCATGCAGCCTCCCCCAACTCCCTGACCACATGGGTTGTGGTGCTCCCTCTCCTTGCTGCACAAGTTGTGGCAGTGGTATGTGGTCCCTCAGGCCTCCCCCCCAAGCACAATAGCTACAGAGTTGTGGGGGCCTGCAGGCTGCATGTTAGCTGCTTACGGGCTGCATGTGACCCATAAACCAGCAGTTGCCCTATTTTGAGACCTTTTTGCATGGGCTTAAGCCCACTAATTTTCAAGAGGCTGCCACTCATGGGCGACAAGAGAACAAAAAAGTATCAACTAATTTGGGGGGACAAAAAATGACAAAAGGGAACGTGCATGTGGGTCAGAGGGTCAAAGTAAGTGCACCCTCAGGGACACTGAGCAGAGCACCCCAGACAGTGGCCACCGATTCAAACGCAGCCAGAGAGCTGGCAGCTACTGCCCAGCAGTGCTCTGCCCATAAGCCACCCGTTCAACGGCCCTGGGGTGACACAAGCTATACAATTTAAATCAGTTACTCCTGTACTGAGCACAATAACTTGTGTCTCACTAAAACATCTTCTGGAAAGGCATCCAGCTTTGTCAGGAGAGATTCTACCACTTTGGGTAGTTTATTCCACAACCGTTAAAATGTTGTTATTTTACTCTGTGATTACTTATTTTGATTTATTCAAATTATGGAGCAACAAAAGCCAGGAGACAGCTGCTTTTGATTTCTTTCCAGCATTGGTACCCTTGCTTCATGTGTACCCCTTTCTCCACCTCTGCCTTTTGGTTTGTATCATGAGTGATGTTCAGCATGCGTTGGACACTGCTTCACCTCCCCTGTAGCAGGCACCATTATACTTGAGGGCTTCAAAGTATTTTAAGTCATTTGGTCTACTTGTAGATATGCATTGTCATACCCATTTTACAGTTTATAGAAGCTAGGATCCTGATAGAGCACACGATGAGGATTCTTTTGCTTCTTTCTTTTTCACTACACTTCTTTTTTTGTCAGAAAGTGGTGATTTGTGGAACTTAAAATTTCTTACAAGAATTCTCCAGTTCATGAGGGGTGAAAGAAAGAGGGTGAGAAAGAGAGTGATTCTGGGAGCATGGGCATGAAAGCAGGGAAGAGAGTGCCACAGCCTCAGCCTGCTAGATGTTGAATGTAAGCAACCTTGGTTCAAGTCCCCATTGTGTAGTCCTTCCACAATCCTGGTGGATGCTCATCCCTGGACTCTGAAAGGTTTTGGTTTTGGGTTTTGGAGAACAAAAGGATAATTTTAGATAGACAAAAAATGTATCTGGGACAGGAAAACTTACTAATCCTGCCTTTTATCCCCCTCTAATCACTGGACAATTTTGTTGCACGGGGCTCTCCCTCTCCTTGAGTTGTCTTTATTACACTAGTGTTTGCCTCCCTCTTCCTTCTTCATTGAACACTCAGGAAAGATCAAGAATTTGATCAAAACTCTGGGGCTCATATTTCTAGACTAAGCTTCAAATGGCTCAGGTGTCTGGCTTAGGTAAGAGCCAAAAATGATGTACCGAAGGAGAGAGTATCGAAACTTTTGAGGCTACCTTAGCACAACTATAGTTTCATAGTTTCTAGGGTCGGAAGGGACCTGAGCAGATCATCTAGTCCGACCCCCTGCCATGGCAGGAAGAGCACTGGGGTCAAATGACCCCAATAAGGTGGTCATCCAACCTCCTCTTAAAAACCCCCAGGGTGGGAGCCTGCACCACCTCACATGGAAGCTGGTTCCAGACCCTAGCCGCCCTGACCGTGAAGTAGCGCCTCCTGATGTCCAACTTAAACCTTCCCTCCGCCAGCTTGTGACCATTGTTCCTGGTCACTCCTTGCG
>NW_017728993.1:11251999-11261589 GCF_001723915.1 Gavialis gangeticus | reverse complement strand
TCTGTGTTAAACCCCATCCTGTTCTCCTCCGCCCATCCTTGTAACCTGTCTAGGTCCAACTGTAGCCTGTTGCTCCCCTCTAATGTGCCCACATCCCCCCACATCTTAGTGTCATCAGCAAACTTGAACAGGGTGCTTTGCACCCCCTCATCCAAATCACTGATGAAGGTATTGAACAGGGCGGGCCCAAGGACCGAGCTATAATTACAGACAGTCCACACCTCTCCAGCTCTGTATAGCAGGCCCTTAACTTTCTCCCTACCTGCACTTTTGCAAATTCCCTATCACCGGGCAGATCCTCAACTTAGCTTTTCTCTCTGGCAGCCTCTTTGCCGATTGTTAAATCTAAACCTCTTTTCATTTCCTGCACTTCAGGCCTTTCTGGTCAGAGGTACTACGAAGTACATTGCGTGCTAGAACTTGCAAAATTGGAAGAGTGGCTTGTCCAGAACTTGCAGAGTGACTGCAAAACCTGCTGGATTGTGCAATAGATTTCCTGAAGCATTTGTACTAATACATGGATGAGAGGCCTGCAAGGAAGTTAAAGAGAGAGGAGCAGGGGATTAGTTAGTGGATAGTTGAGAGGTAAAACTGGAGCTTGATATGCCATATTTACTCAAACCCAAGATGAGGTTTGTTTCCCCCATTTACCGTAGGCAGAAAGCTCCTCATCTTGGATTGGGGCAACAACTGTGACTCTGACCCCAAACCCAGGGCGGAGGTAGGGGTGCAGCCATCGCCCTCCCTCCCACTGTGTCTACCTCTCCCTTCATCCCCTTGCCACTTACCTTTCTGTTGCATTTCCAGCTCCAGTCCCATTCTGGCCTTGGGTAAGGAATGGGAAGCATGTGTTGCTTCTGCAAAGTAGTTTGCAATGGCTGGAGAAGGGCAGTAAAGAATTCCTCTTGGGCTGGGGATGAAGCGCAGGATCTGCTCTCAACACTGGAAAATCAAAATGTCCCATGCCAGGGTGTGGCGGGTGTTCTCGTTTGGGTAATAGGTTGCAGCAGGGTGGTGATATCTGTTAGTGCTCTCAGTGTGTGTCACTTAAGTGTGTGGAACAATCTCCTCTTGACCTGCTTTTGCCACATGATGACATTTCAGTGGGTATGATCTGGATCTGAACTAACCCACAGTTCGGGAACATTCAGATGTGGAGCATTGGCCAACGGCAGTATTGGAATCTCAGAGCTTGTGTCGAGCTTGCACCTGCTCCAGAATATTTTTGAGGTGCTTTGATGTGCAACAACACGAGCTTTCAGACACAGGAGGAACCCCCCCCCTTTGGTGCTAGTTAACTACTTTTCTTTGAGCAATTGCTCACAATGGAAACAAATGTCTAGGGGTCTCAGAAGAAATTGCCTAAAATCTGCTGGGGAGATGATCAGGTTAACACACCACTGTACTCCTTCCTTGCTAGCATTGTTGAGGCGCAGTGGATTCCTATCAAATGTCTTGAAGAAGTGGGCAAGATTAATGATACTTATATCTAATTTCCCGTGGCAAATTAGACGTAGCGCGTAACCCACCCAAATTCAGCTACAATAGCAAAATAGCCTTTTGTAATTAATGTAATAAATGCACAAGAGACTTAAACGCACCTCCCTAGTGCAATCACTTTGGATGGCTGATGCCGAGGTGGGTCATATCTGATGCAGATTGCCTAGATGATAGATATGAAAACCAATATCGTGGTTTGCAGAGGGGGTTCTGAAATTGAAAATCTAAACCAGATGTGCAACCAAAAAGAGCAGTGTATATTACAAAGTGTTGTGAAATTGCCCAAGGGAGGCAAATAAGCAAAAACAGCCTTGTTACTTAGCAACATGAACAACAAAACAAGTAACAGCTTGGTTGGCATCTGACGGGGCAGGTTTTGCTCTCTGTAATGGAAAAGAAGGATGAGGGTAGTTTGGAACAATTTTGAAGTTTTCAGTGACCCCCCAAGCCCCTCCCTTTTCAAGTGCAGTTACCTGCTTCTTCAAACTATTCTTGATATAATTTACTCCTGTCTTCTTGATGTGGTTTCTAAGTCTTCTCCCTGCAAAATCATGGGAGTCAGTAGCTCTTTGTCCCTCTGTATGGCACATTTCTAACCTAGTTCATCTCATCCAAGTCAAACAGAGGGTCCTGATTTCTCTATTGCTCTATGCCTGGCAATTTCATTTACAACAGTGAAAAGTGAATGAAAGAGGATGTAAAATGCTATTAAATCAGAAAGGCTGGAAGCACTTTGTACAGGTGAACTGACTAGGTGAGGTTTGGGGAAACAGAAAATTGGGGCCATCACTATATCCAAAACTCCTGTTAATTGGAAAAAAAAATGTTAAGAAAAACCAAAATAAATGTGTGTGCATGTTTGATTGTGTATAAAACTATTACTAAATAATTTCAAATGTAAACTCAGACTAGTTTATCTGTAGCATCCTCCTTTGTCATTTGAACTTATTCCATTGCTCATTAAGGTATTTTATACCCCAGGAACTCAAAAATCACGAGTCAAGCCCCAAAATGTCATGAGATCCGCATAAAAATCATAGCCATTAAGGGCTAGAATTTGTTTTTTAAATAAAACCTGATGCTTCATTTGCACTGCAAAGCTTAGCTGCTAGTATAGTTATATCAGTGAGGAATGTACAAAACCCATCCCTTATGGTGACATCCCCATTTTGGCAAAAGACTTATGTAGATATAGGTATACCAGTATACAAGTCCCTTTGCTGGCATGTTCCATCTGGGAACTAGCTGAACACTTTTGCCAGTATGAGCTCCTTCACTGGAGCTGTCTATCAGGATAGCGCCAACGGACTCGAAATATAGGCTATCCCTGAGATCCTTACATAATCAGTCTGAAGTTAAGTTATGCAAACCCACCAGTTATATGTAGTATCATAAAGCAGACCACCCCACTATAATGGAATTAACCTCTTCCTGACACCAGTCTCATCCATGGGAGCCGTGATTTATCGTGCATCTTCCATTGGTCCTGCTCTGTCACGGAGCCTCCAAGTACGTGCAAACAAACTCAGGGTAAAAGTGATAACAAGCGGCCCCAGCGTGGCTGCAACAGATACTGTTTCCAGATCTCATCTACTTAACTCTGGATAATCTGGAAGAAATCCCTTGCTTCATTGGGCCCCTGTTTTGTTCCACAACACAGTTTTCCACTCGAATTCTGAAATCGTGTTTCTTTCGGAACGGTGCAGAACTGCCTGGGTTTGTCCTCCAGGGTTATCCAGTACTGGCAAGAAGCTTGTCCCCAGTGTGGTAAGTCAGGGACAGAAGCAGACTGCTGGAACAAGGATTTTGTGGAAAATATTTTAACTATCTGACCTGAAGAAGGGCCTAACAGACTAAAATATTGTCTGTGTCCCCTTCCATTGCTCTCCTAATGCCTGACCAGTAAGTCTGCCATGCTTGGAACCGCTGTGGCCCTCAGTGGGTTTGCTGCATGCAGAAGACTGAATGAGTTGGGTCCCTCATTACTAAACACTGCAATAAGTATAGTTCAAATGGGGGCTGGGGAGAGCATCATTATACTTTGCAGATGTGTCTCTCTCTGGCATGAGTTTCTGTCCCCAGCCCCACTTCCCTTGAACAGCTGCTCTACTGTTTGATGAACTATCATGTGAACTTCCACATTGGTAGACTGCGGGTTCAGATCTCGAGAGAGAGCTTGCTGATGGGGAAGCCAATAATCTTCCAGTCCCTCTGTAATCGTGGCAGGGGGCGGTTAGTGGAATCCTGTTGACTCCCGGTTGCTATCACTAGCAGAAGTTGGTGATGGGGATGCAGCGCAGCAGTTGAGGAAGCAGACAGTTATGGAAAAGTTGGCTTTGTCTTCAGCAATGGACTCCAGAAGCACTTGTCTGAGACCCTGAATAACTCTGGTATATGGTGTTATTGGGCCACATCTACACAAGATGCTGACTGCACAGTAGCTCCTTACTACTGTGCAGTAGTGTTGCAAGGCACAAAGTGTGACGTGACGCTATGCACAGTAGTAATGAATTGCTGCACAGTCAGAGTCCCCTAAAAGGCATTCAGCAATGCTACTGCACAATAACTCCGGTTACTGCACAGTCATTTAGTGCTTGTGTAGACACGACCTCTTAGTACCAGGCTTTTCTACCACCAGTAAGGCCACAGGGTGACACTGGGCTCGACCTCCTGAAGACTTTTTCTGCACAACACAACACAAATGTTGTTCCACTATATCAGTAAAGTTAAAGTGTTTGAAGCCAACACCTCTCCTTTCCTGCCCCATGTGGCACAGTCACATTGGCATGAATAGGCTGTATACTAACTATTCTCACATGGTGAAGAGAATAGTTATTTGAGTGCAGATCATCTTTATATAAATATACCTGCAAGCACACTAGAGCTTTTACCAGCATAATTATTTTGGTAAAGAATCACACCTCTAACCCATATGAGTTATGCCAATATTTTTTTAACTAAGCCAAGTTCAGATGCAGGTGGTTTTACTGTGAACACTTCCATTTTAATTTGGAAGTGTAGTGAAAGATGAGGGTGTGTTTTTCTATTATCAGTGCTTCAAACCCACAATGCTTTAAGGTAAGTGACAGTTTCATAAATAAAATTGTTCCTTTTAAATTGCTGAAGCTTTTACAGTAAGCCTTGTACCCACCAATGAGATCCATTAGTGTCTGATTAAGTGGTAATTAGTGGCAAGAGTCACAGTCATTAGTGTTTTTAGCTGCTTGCTTGTAAATCATAATGACAGTCGAGCCCTGCAGGAGCCCATTGCCAATATTTCAGGCAGGAAAAGGCGACTTCCAGAGGGTAGCTGTGGAGGAGTCTTATTCAACAGCTTCCTTCCAGGGCTAGGATGGAGCAAGCCAGTTGCAATGAACAATTCACTTCACAAATTTTTGCTTGCGAATCAATCACGAGTCTATCTGTTATCACTCACTACTTATTAAAACATTGGTGCAGACAACCATGCTTGTTCTTTATATGCGATTGGTTGCCTTTGTCAGATGGTATTACCTAAATGCTATGACAAAAAAAGAGTGAAAGTGTTATTGCTCACTGAAGAAATGAAGAGGACCTGAACTATTGCACTGAATTTAACAGGTATATCTATCCTGGCTCTGCTTGCAGGGGTGACTTGCGTCGGCACGTAACTGACCTTCGTTAGAACCGAATGCTGAATAGCAGCAGCGATGTCTACGCAGCATGGCTATGTGCCACACAGGGATAACTTGAACTAGATGCGAACTTACTAACTCACACACTAGAGTGACTCCCGTGCGAGGCAGAGTGCCGGGCAGAGATACACAAGCTGTCCCTGCGTGTGCTAGCTCCAGAAGCAGTGGAGCCATGCTGTTGCATTGCTATGCCTGGGCTGATTTGCCTGGTTTCTCAGCAGGGCTAATTCAGCAGGTGCAGCACTTCATTAATACTTCTTCTGAGTCCAGAACTAGTGTGTGCAGAGCAAGCTTGGCTCTCTCTGCATAGCACTGCCATGTGCCCTATAGGCAGTATCTCCCTGCATTAAAATACGGGTTTTGTGGTGGATTGACTTGGACCTCCCAAAAGGAAAATGCTCATTGCCAGAGAATCAGCTCAAATATCTGGTTGTTTGTGGATCCTGAGCCAAAATATCCCCTCTTGGTGGATTTAGATCTCAAGCTGATTATGTGGAAATGAAAGGTGATTTCCAGATTTGCAGATTTTTAAGGCAAGAGAGGACCTTTTCATCATTGAGACTGGACTCCTGTCTATCACAGGTCACGGTGTTTCACTAGTCACCACTGTATGAAACCCACAGACTTGTGCTTGACTGAAGCTCATCATCCAAAAATATCTACTTTTGTTCTAAAGACATCAATTGTTAGAGGATCTGTTACTTCCATTAGCAGTCTGCCGTGATAGTTAATCTTCACTGTTGCACATTTGTATTTCTGGTTTCAATTTGTCTGGCTTCAGCTTCTAGCTATGTGATTTTCTTATATCTTTTCCTGCTGAATTAAAAAGCCCTTTTTGCACCTAGTATTTTCATCCAATGAACATATTTATAGGCTGTAATTAAGTCACCTCTCAATCCTTTTACTTAACTCATCAGAGTGAGCTCTTTAAGTGTCTGACTGTAAGGAACTTCCTGGCCCTCATAATTTTGAGGCTCTTTTCTGTATCCTCTCCAATTTTTGGACAGCCTTTTAAAATGGTGGGTGCTAGAATGATATACAGTTTTCCAGAGTCAGTCCCACAAGAGGCATATACAGAGGTAAACTCCTCTCCTTACTCCTATTCATCAAATTACTACTTACAGATCCAAAAATATAACCAGCTTTTTTAGCCACACCATCAGGCTAGAGGCTGATACAATGCTGCTTGTCCACTACGACCCCAGAGCCATTTTCAGAGGTACTGATTTCCAAGAAACAGCCCCCCATCATTCTGTATGTATGACTTGCATTCCTTGTTGCTAGATATAAGTCCTCATATTGAGCTGTATTCAAAATGTATTTTGTATGAATAGGCACAGTTTATGAAACCAGTGCAGATCACCTTTGTGTGACTGTCCTGCCTTCATCATTACTTCCCTCTGTCAGTCTTAGTGTCTGGAAATGTAAGCAGTAGTGCTTTTGTATTCACTTCCAGATCACCGACAAAAATATTGAAGAGCCATGTACAGGTCCATTAGAATTGGACCCACTCATCGTGGTTCCCCAAGGACACCTACTTTTACTTATCCCTCAATAAAGGCAAATGGAAAACCAGTGCTTTTATAGTGTGGAGAGAGTAATGCAATTCTCTGTCGCCCTTCCTACCCATCATCAACTTTCCTGGATGAAGCAACCGTGCTTAGTCTTTGCAATAGGTCAGTTTTACTTATGGTTTTACATCATTCTGTGTTCTTTTGAATTCCCCCTGCCAACTCTGCAAACACAGGTTCCCTTTTGACTTGGATTCGCCTTCCCCTAATAAACACCTAAGTGAGCACTAAATTCTTGAAATGGCTGGTGCAATATGGGAACCTCAGGGCACTTGACAGAGCCCTCCCAGCCAGTAGAGGTGGAAGTGGGGAAGCAACTTGGTTTAAATGGAGGTGTTAACATGTGGGTTTGTTTGGATTGATTCTTGCTACAGTCTTCTCCATAATTACAACTGCACGACTTCTTTGAGTCGTAGGCAAGAAGAGATTTGGACTTGGCATAGGCCAGCTATAAAGGCTTGATCCTGTTTCTGCTGTTGCCGATGGAAGCTTTACCCCTCCTTTCATTGGGAGCTGACTTTATATGACCAGTTTGCATCTCTGTGCTTCATTTAGAGATTCTGCCTAATCAGGTGTACTGACTGCGATGGTCCATTAAAGGCAATGAAGCTGCTCCCAATAACACCTGTTGGGGATCTGACCCTGGAGGTAATATAGCAGATGAAATCTCATCCTTTTCATGGTGATGCAGATCCTGGAAGAGACAGAGCATCTGTTACTTACAAGAACTGTCTTCCTGTCTCAATCTGGGAAATGTAAGTGCCTAAACCCAGTGCTGGGGTCAGCAGTTCTGAGCAGGTTTTTTTTATAAAGCTGTCTGCCAAAAGCACAATTTGGCACACACAAATGATTAGTTTGTGTTTCTCCAAAGCCACAGGAATAATGTCATTTTATTGTATTGGAGGCTCTTTCACAACAAGAGGAGAGGATGTTTTAAAACAAGGAGTAGCTCAGCACAGAATTTTAACCCTCACAATACAAGAGCACTGCAGTTAGCTGTGGGCAGGGCCTGATTGAAACACAAGGCTAACTATTGTAAAAACAGAAGGGCAAATAAATGCCTCTGAAGGCCAGGGATTAACAAAAATGTTTTGGATCAGAAGGGATCTCAGGTAGAGCCTTTGTGATTCCTGCCTGTTTCCTGCTTATAGCTTTGCACCGCTACGATCACCCCCACCAGAGCATGGGCCTTGTTACACCTTACACTGCGAGATGCACAAATGTTGACGGCTGTTAGTGCTAGACTGGGGTTTGGAGTAGTCCAACCCTTTGTTTAGAAACCTCTGGTTGTACTCCACCTGCACAGCTGTGACTTGCTACTAGAGGCCTGGTGAGCAGGTCCTGGATTAGGAGCTGTAGCTGTGTGTTGCCACAAAAGGACTGGTGAACCAGGGCAGGCGTCTATCCCTGCTGTACAGGCGGGGGTGTGAGAGATCCTGGGATACTGGAGCAGCACATCTGGGGGAGTGGCCACACCTTCAACTTAGGCAGCACATCTGGGGGAGTGGCCACACCTTCATGGCACAGAAGCTGGGTAGTGCCGATTAGAGATAACACCGCCCTGGAGTGGTATCATTTTAAGCCACATAATCAGTCTTTCAAATTACTTTAAGGTGTTAATGTGAGGACAGTCCATGGGTTAGGAGCTCCAGGAGCCAGCCAAAACTATTGTGTAGCAAGGCCCTATATCTTGTGGGGTAGCTTTTACTTTTCCAGAAAACTGTACAAAACTGAAATCTTGTAGTTGTGGGTCTTTTACTGAGGTGTGTTACCAGAGCTGAGAGCGGCTGCAATATTGCATATCCCTACATTCAATCTAGTTCTAATCAATTTTGGCTCAAGATTGAATGAACACCAACCACATGACCAAAAAAATTAATAAAAAGTCACCAGAAAGTGTTCAGAAAAAATGGTAAGTGTTGACCTAGCCATAGTATGGCAAGACTGCCATTACACATGAAATCCTGGTCCCCCAGATGGCAGGAGGAGTTCTGCCATTGATTTTAGCGGGCCAGGGTATCACACAAGGGATTCTCTTGGAAAAAGCTGGGGTGAGGAAGAAAGAAGCTCATTGAGTGTCTAACGCACTGGTTGGGAAGATGAATGGAAACATTAAACTGGGAAAGAGAAAGACCATAGATTTTTCTGAAGGGCAGACGTGGTACTGAGAAGAAGAGGCTGGGAAAGGCAGAGGGTTTTATTGTGAATGGGAGGAATAAGCATTTGCTTGGCCCATGTATAGCAGACGTTTGAAAAGAGGCCATTTTGAGCCTTAAACCCAGCCTTGGTAGACTGTCTACTTTAATCTCTGAATTACGTTAATAATTACAGTGACATTATATTTGTGAACTGCTGTATCTTCCTGATCGGTTCTCACCCTTCAGATCTCTAGGGAGGGTGAGTTGAGAGCTAGTTGGACCTCAGGGCATAATTATATACACATTATGTATCAGGTTTAACAATAACGCAGTCACCCTGATCTGTATGACTGATACATGCCCTTACTGCTAGAGTAGCTGTTAAGTACCCAAAAATGCAATAGCTGAAACAACTGCTGGTCACTTTGCACAAAGGGATGAAAGTGTGCAGGAGACAGATCGGTGTAACAGCTGCTGAAAAGCAAAACCAGAAAAGTCACAAACAGAATGGGTACAGCTAGTTCAGAGATAGGATCTATAGGCTTTCTAATGCAGTAAGAGGCCCCTATTCATAGATTCATAGATTCATAGATTAAGGGTCGGAAGGGACCTAGTAGATCTTCTAGCCCGACCCCCCGCCAGGGCGGGAGAACAACAAAAACCCCAAAAAGAGAAATGGGACTCAAACGAGTCCAGCTAGGTGGGCA
>NW_017728993.1:11248389-11251278 GCF_001723915.1 Gavialis gangeticus | reverse complement strand
GAAGAATTGGTTAAAGAGGTCCGCTTTCTCCTCTGACGCAACCACCAAATTGCCCAGCGTGTCCTGCAGGGGTCCCACATTACCCGGCACCTTCTTCATCCTCCCAATGTATTTGAAAAAGGACTTTTTGTTATCCTTAATCTTGGACGCTAGTCCGAGCTCCATGTCCGCCTTGGCCTTCCTAACAGCTCGCCTACAGGCCCGAGCTGAGTAGGTATACTCCTCTTTGGAGATTTCACCCCCCTTCCACCGGGCGTATTCTTCCTGGCTAGAGAAAACCTGGTGTCCCTTTGCTCCCCCTTTTGTTTTTAACAGTTTAACAAACATCTTTGTGAAGTATTGTATGTATGTATTATAGTGGCAACATGCTCCAAAGCTACAACTTGCTCTCTCTTTCTATTCAGCTAATTCTACCTTTCCAAATAGGCACGGCAGGATTGGGCCCATTGGACTATTTTGGGTCATCCAGTAACAATTCCTCCAAGGAGATCAGGAGATTTCACAGACCACAGGAATTAAGATGGTGCAAACTGTACCTTTCAACTGTTTTAAGGATGACACATCAATACAAGCTTGGCTGTGTGTGATTCAGCTCTTGCTTGAGATCCTTTTTGCCTCCTTCCCCCTTTGCTCTATTTCTTTGCTCTTCCCTTCTTCCAGCCCTCTCTCTTCACCTCTTGATTTCAAGCTCAGTTTAGTAGTTGCTGTCATGGTCAGGGCATTTGGGGTGCAACCTCAGTGAAGTGTGACAGCCACCTTTTGTTCAGGATGAGTGTAAGTAGCACTTGCATTCCTTTTTGAAACACGGTGGCTGAAATGATAGGACCAACCACCCAAAATGAGGCTGGCGAGCAAGGCCAGCTGTACAGGCAGCAGATGCTGTTTGGTGAGGCTGTGTTTGACTAGCAGCAGAAGCTCCCAGAAGAAGCCAAGGAAAGAGGAGCAAGAAAGTAAGGAAGAACGTGCCTTTGAGAGAAAGCTAAGATAGGGAGCTTTAGGGGGAAGGTGTTGTCTGGAAAGAGGACTGTACTGCGACCAAAGAACTGCTTCCTGTTATTGGAGTCCTGCTGGGCCCTGGGAAACAGGATGGCGTGTACAATCTTTGTAGACCTTTCTTTGCATGGAAGAAATAAATACCTGGCTCTATCATTTGTTCTCATGCTAACATGAGGCCCTGAATAGTAGCTAAATACTCAGGCCAAAAAATAAAAAATAAAGATAAAAGCATTCATATCTAGGCTTCCTTTATGAATAAACTGTAATACTCCCATTTTGAATATCTTCCAGGAGCCTTCCTTTGAAAATAGGATGGGGCTCTGTCAAGTGCAAAATGAGGGGTTAGTGGCTGAGCTGATCAGTTCATATTCATCAGCCAGGAGTTTCAGATAGTAACTCCATTAGGGCCTTCAGTTCAGTGAGGTATATAAGCACATGCTTAACTTTAAGCCCATGAATAGTCCTATTAAAGTCAAAGGAACTACTCACAATAAATAAGGGCACGCTGAATTGGGACATAAATCAGCAACTATAAGACTTTGTTCCCTGAAAGTGATTTTTCACTGCAATACTGGAGAATTTGTGATAAAAACCAGATTGCAAGTTACTTTTATTTAGTTGGACAAGAGGTATGCCAGCACCTGACCTGTACATGCAATGAACATGAACCAGTGCTGTTTGCTCACCAAGTCCTGCGGGGAAAGAATGATTTGCTGAATGGTGAATATGTTTTGTGAAAATCTCAAACTGTTTGTCAGCAATTTATTAGCTGAAAAAAGCAAAATGCACTGGATAACTACAGCATGGAGTTACTTGCTTTGATCTAATTGCCATAAAGGTGTAAAACTCCCCTAACATAGGCATATCTTAAAAATCCATGATGGAGAGGAAATGCAGTAATTCAATGGGCTCCTGATGAATTACGTTTTTAAAATTTACATTATTCAGGAATAATGGAGGACCCCCTAAAATGAATGCCCAATCCTCGTGTGCCTCTCTGCATGCCAGACAGCTTATCCCATCCAGTTGTGAAATACCCCATTTCTCAATTTATTGTTAGGAATGTGGGGTTTTTTTAGCCCTTTGCTATTTGGGTTGCCATTGTGGTTTGGCCCAAAATGGTGGTAGTTTGTTGGGCAAACTCACATTTCTAGGTTCAGAGAGTGTGGAGATTCTCCTTCAAAAGACAGAGCATATTAGCAACATGCCAGAGGTGAAAATGGGCATGAACAGTGCGACCATTCCTTATTTAAAAGACCTTCATTTTAAGATATACTTCTCCTCTGAAGAATATCTGTTACAGAGTGTAAGATATGACACGTGCTTTCCTCTTAAATAGAAAAGGAGGAGAAAAAACTAGCATGAGTCAGAGTGACATCATGAAAGGGCTGTTTGATGTAAATTCTGTGTAAGTGGTGCGTATATTGGGGTTATACAGCTGAAAATCATCCTAGGATATGTTCTTAAACTCCTAGCCAAATCAGCGGGGGGCTAGGCTGGAAAGTTGGTGGAAGGGGAGAGAATTTGATCCATGTCCGGCCCATGAAGATTTCCTTCCTATCACAGCAGCAGTGGCTGACCTCTGTTTCCATTACATCCCTCGAAAGGAGACAGAGGATGCTACTTAGAGCTAATAGCGTGGGTTTATTTTTTCTCTGTCTGAGATTTCTTGCACTTAGGTGTTGTTTTATTTGAGGATGTCCATACATTTACCTTCATAGTTTCTAGGGTCGGAAGGGACCTGAGCAGATCATCTAGTCCGACCCCCTGCCATGGCAGGAAGAGCACTGGGGTCAAATGACCCCAATAAGGTGGTCATCCAATCTCCTCTTAAAAACCCCCAGGGTGGGAGCCTGCACCACCTCACATGGAAGCTGGTTCCAGACCCTAGCC
>NW_017728993.1:11246191-11247803 GCF_001723915.1 Gavialis gangeticus | reverse complement strand
TCCCTGCTGGCCCCTCCTGGATGTGTGCCAGAATAATTTTCTCGAACAGCTTGCCCAGGATCGAGGTAAGGCTGACTGGCCTGTAGTTCCCCGGGTCCTCTTTCCTCCCCTTTTTGAAGATGGGAACCACGTTGGCCTTCTTCCAGTCCTCCGGCACCTCTCCAGAGCACCACAAGTGTTCATAAAGCCGTGCCAGGGGACTTGCAATGACCCCAGCGAGTTCCTTTAGGACTCTAGGGTGAAGATCATCTGGGCCGGCTGACTTAAAAACGTCCAGCCCCTCCAGAAGCTCCCTAACTAAATCCTCACTCACTCTAGGCCCAGGTGAGCCTCCCCTTGATAGTCCCCTCGTGAGGAAAGCCAGCAGTAGTGGAGAAATGAAGTACAACAAGGTCAAGTCACTTGACCAAGACCACGTGGTAGGCTTGGTGTCCAAGTCAGGAAAACCTGTTTAGTTTCTAACCACTGCACATGCTGTCTTTCATCCTGTGTGAAGGAAGTGGAAAAAACTGTTTCATATTCCCCAATCATGGAGTTGGGAATGTTACAGGTCATGTGAACAAAGCCATTCATTCAAGTAGCTTAAACTGAAGACTTCTAAGAAGCTGTCGAAATCTCACGGCCTTTCCTTCCCCAGTAGGGCAGATATTGCATCCAAACTAAACATGGCCAGCTTCTCCTCTATAAAACCGTAAACCCTGCCCAGGATCATCCCATCCATGTCAAAAGTTAATTGTTTTCAAAGGTCTCCCTTGAAACGGAGGGATTATGTTGCTTTTGCTGTAATATCTTATAAAACACGGCAGACCAGGATCGGTTGAAATAAAACATTTTGCCCCATTTGTAAAGATTAGATTATTACAGTTTTTCAAATTCTTTACAAACGGCATTAATAACATTTGGCGATTTTGCAGTTTGGCCAAGTCCCTCACTGCTAGTATTGTTGTTGGTATGTCACTGTCAGTATTTTACATTAAACTAGCTAACAGCTGTCTTGGCTTTCTTCCCCACTAAAACAACTGCTGCTTCACAAAGAACACAGATAATTTTGTCTTCCTTGAAATTCACAGATCAAGGGAAGCCTTTGCCAATACAAACCCATACTTTATTTTTACAGTTTAAGTGAGACCCTGAGTAAAAAAAAAAAATGTTCTCTTTTATTCCATACTGTGAGTGTAGTTGACATTAATCTTGTTCATTCTAACTGGTGCCTCCCGGGTGGGACATTTAGAAGGGGGATATAAGCTCTGACAAAAGAATCAAGGTGGAAAAGAAGCCAAAGGCAAAAGTATACTCTGTAAAACCAGTACATGGTTCCCCAAGTTCCCTGTGGAGCATTGGCTAAGAGCTCAAATAAAACAAGTAAATGGGAAGCGCTGCACTCCAGATTTGTACCCATCTCCTCCTTGTCCACGAATTCCACGAGCCAGGATGCAAAGTGGCGTTTAACAGCATGGTACCTATTCTGGACAAGGATTGGCATCTTTTACAGCAGATCAGTAGCATCCACAGAGAAGAGCTTTTTGAGAGAATTATCCTGGCACATGTCCATGAGGGGCCAGCAGGGGAAATTATGCTTAGGGGCAACCAACACGGGTTCATTAGCGGCAGG
>NW_017728993.1:11219270-11245807 GCF_001723915.1 Gavialis gangeticus | reverse complement strand
CCTGAACCTGTTCAGCCTCCACAAGAGAAGGCTGAGGGGGATCTAGTGGCCTGTTATAAACTAGTCAGAGGGGACCAGCAGGCACTGGGGGAGTCCCTGTTCCCCTGAGCACTGCCAGGAGTGACTAGAAATAATGGTCACAAGTTGGCAGAGGGGAGATTCAGATTAGACATCAGGAGGCTCTACTTCACGGTGAGGGTGGCTAGGATCTGGAACCAACCTCCAAGTGAAGTGGTGCTGGCTCCGACCCTTTTTAAAATTTTTTTAAAAGGAGGCTGGATGAACACCTTGCCGGGGTCGTTTCACCCCAGTACTCTTTCCTGCCATGGCAGGGGGTCGGACTTGATGATCTGCTCAGGTCCCTTCCAACCCAACCGACTATGAAACTATGAAGATTGTGGTAGTCCAGGAATAAATTCTTCTGTGGAGTGTGGACTAGAGCACTGAGATGTTTGTGGGTGGGTATGGGGAAGGACTATTGGACACGGTGATGCAAAGACACTACGACAGCTGATTATGATCCCCCTTTATGCAAGTCTAATGCTTCACAAAGCATGTTGGGAATCTGAAAAAATGTAGGTGATGTGGGGGCATGATGTAGCAAGGATGCATGAAACTGCTTGCTGTGCAATTTTTGAAAGCCATGTTGAGCTCAGTGGGGAGTAAAATATAATCAACTTTTGAACAGCTATCAGCCTACTTGCACCTGAAAATGGAAATTTTCTCTATTGAAATAACCAAAAATAAAGTAAAATTTGAGGGAATGTAGAACTGAGGTACTGTTTGCTTGAAATCATATTATACAGAAAGCCTCTGTTAGGTACATGCTACCGCTCAAGGGCCTATTCTTCAAAATATGGTAGGGGATTTTAGATGAGGATACCGCCTTTCAAATGAAGAAAGTCAACGCTTTCTGCAAACCAAGTTAAAACATGTAGGAGACTTAGCTTGCAGTGTGTTACATGCTGCTATTTTCTACCAGGTTGATCTTTACAATTTTACACTGAAGTCACATGTTATTCATCTGCCATCCAGAACTATTTTAAGTTGCAATGCACTTCCATGCTGTACTTATATTCTAGCTGTTTCACATTCACGATTTTTAAAATCGCGGTCAGAACAATCTGACATCACTCTTTTCTGACCTGATCAGCTTCCCATAGGAATTGTGTGCACTGGTCATATTTGTCCAGAATAACTTTCTTTTGAATAAACGCATAAGGTTCAAAACCTTGCAATCCAATGAGCGAGGTCCCGCATGACTGGAAGAGGTAAAATATAGTGCCCATCTTTAAGAAAGGGAAGAAGGAGGGTCCAGGGAATTATAGACCAGTCAGCATGACCTTGATACTTGGAAAGATCAAGGTCATGGAACAAGAAGGAACCTAGTGTGAAGCTCCTACGGGAGAATAAAGTTATCAGAAACAGCCAGCATGGATTCAATAAGTTGCCTTCTGTGATAAGGTGACAGGCTCTGAAGATGGAAGGAGAGCAGTGGATATGATAAACCTTAATTTAGCGAGGATTTTGACACTGTCTCCCACAACATTTTCATTAACAAGCTAAGGAAATACAGACTAGACTAGATGCAAGTACTGTAAGGTGGCTACATAACTGTTTGGATCATCCTACTCAACAAGTAGTCATCAATGGCTCTATGTCTAGTTGGGAGGTGGTATCAAGTAGGGTTCCCCAGAGGTTTGCCCTGGGTCCAGTATTGTTCAATATTTTCATTAATGATTTGAATGATGAGTGCACAGTTAGCAAATTTAGGGATGACACCAATTTGGGTGGAGCTTTAGACCCCTCTGGAGTATAGCGCTAGGATCCAGACTCACCGAGGTAGATTGGAGGAAGGCCCACAATCGATCAGATGAAATTCAGTGAGGACAAGCACAAAGTTCTGTGCTTGGTATGGAATAATTGCATGCACAAATACAGACCATGGGATGGCATTGAAAGTGAAATCCTGGCTCTTTTTGAAAGCAGATGTTTTAGTCAGTGGACGCAAGATTTTGATATAAGTGGCATTGCACACCAGACTGTGCAAAATTAAGCAGCATTCTCCCTCTAAAAGGTATTTTGAAGTTCAGTGGCACTGTGCTGTCAGGGATCTGGCTTTACAGTATGAGTAGGATGTGTGTTCTCTTTTGTAAGGTAGAATGGTATTTTTGACATTCCTGAAGTTCCTAATTACTGGAGTTAATTTTGTATTTCTAGCATGGACAGAACATCTATTTTGCATTTCCCACTAGTGTCTGGTTGTGTTGTTTTTTTGTTTCATGCTTTATCCTGGCTTCCAGCATTTTTAGATACCCTTGTATGTGCAGTCTATTTATAGCACCTCTGGATGGTACCTGTTCAAAGTTAGATGCCAAAAACAACTGTTGCTACCCAACACATAAACAAACCTGGTGCTTTAGGAACATTTTTGGTTGCACAATAATGTGCACGAGGAACACCCTTTGCATTTCTTTTTTTCCTCTCATTTTTACTTATAATTTAGAAGTAAGAAATTGCTTGCTATCTGCAACCTCCCTGAAGTAAAACTGCTTCTCTGCTTTTCCTCTTGTGCTGTTATTGTCTAATGTATAAAGACCACTAGGTTCAAGGCTACAGTCTCTGTCAATTTTTCTCTGTTTGATTCAGCCAAGTACTGCTCACATGCTCAGTTATAAGCACAGGACTTGTCAGTGGAACTGCTTGTGCTTACAAATAAGCATGTGACTAAGTGCTTTCCTGGACCCTGGCCTCTTACTCCGGTCTTACCCAACCGTTTTCATTTACAGTCCTGAATATCTGTATTTAAATAGTCCCCAAAGGTTCTAACCCCACAGTATTGCATTTTATAGCAATGGCGCTAGAATAAAATCCACAAGCCTTTCTCATTCTAAACCCTCTGTAGTTATGCATTTTCCTAAGTCCTTCTCCGTTCAGCAAAAAATATAAAAATGCTTAAAGGAAAGTATCTGCTTGAAGTCAGTGGCTGAGCTGGCATCCAGGAAAGTCTCAGTATTCTCCCAATTCATGTTTTTTCTCCTGCTTCATATGCTTCTGGGTGCACGCATTTTTTTCATTAGAGGAAGGCAGAAAAGAAATGGCACTGTATTGAAATTAATATCAGACCTGGGTCTGAAAAGACTTTACTTCAGCCCTAAAACTTTTCCAAAAATCTCTAGCAGATATGTGGTTGCAATGCTTCCTTTCATATTTGTTGCTACCTGTACGGATGCAAAGTTGTAGCACGGTGTATGAACAAAAGCACCAGAGAAAGAAGTGCTCTTGATTGTAGAGCTGGAAGTCATAGAGGAGCACAGGTGGAGTGCTCTACATAGAATTGCTTCTGTGCATCTTTGTGCCGTCTTACAATCTCTTTGAACTGCTAATTTATTTCACCTACAAGTGTTTACAGAAGTCTGTTTTGCCCACAGGTGTATGGGCTTCTGGAGCTGCATCAACTTGTTTCTTTCCCAGAGTATCTTCAACTGCATATTTGGATGAAATCCTAGCCCCTTTGAAGCCAAAAAGGATTTGAGGGCCAGAGACTGCTTCCAGAGAATCAGAAAGAGAGAACTGAAGCTGAGGTACCCAAAGAGGGAAATGGTCATTTCCTAAACTATTTCTGATCTCATCTATATCAGTTTGCTCTTCCATCTTTTTTTAACTTCCTTCCCTATTTCTAATGTGCTGCGATCTATTCATTTTAAAACAGCAGACCAAGTTCTTCCTCTCTCCTCCACTTTTGTCTCCCAATAACTATGTCTAGTACTATATCACATACCAGAAAGTCATTCTGGTCTGTTAGGTCAGTATGTAATTAAGTCATTTCTTTGTATTTGGTATTCTTCTCTATGCCTGGGACAATGTCATGCTATCAGGTAAATATATAATTGGGCAATGTTTTACTAGCTGGTATTAGGTAGCAAATAAGTGAGTATTGTGTAGCTCCTGTTATACGATATATGCGAAGGGCATTATACTATTTACCTGATTAGTAGGCCTTTTGTGGCTCTGTTAGCATATTATGGTAATCACTTGGAAATTCACTATCTGCCAGGAGTTTCCACTCAATGCTATTGGAGATGCCATTGTGGCCTGCCTGTACATAGAAAGAGAAAGCAACTGGGGTATTTTGGGTACAACCACTGAATGGCAACTCCTGGCAATGGACATCTTGTTAATGGCAACCATTGTGTTTAGTTGAGATGCTATCTCCATGGTATGGATCCGTCTGGAAATGTCTTGGTGGTGTTTCTTAAGCCATAACTTAATTTCAGTACCCAACTTAAGCCCAATTTCAGTAGCTGCTTCATAGCTTGTCTTTGTGCAAAAATACTAATTGAAAAACCACAGGTGTCATATTCTACCCCTGATATTCTGTGGGTTCGGTGCCTGGCCATAACCTAGCTGCCTGGCCAGGCCTGCTGACTGTGAACATGTTCCTCTCCAGAGGAGAAAGGCCTGTCTGGCAATCACTAACTGGGGATTTTTTTAGTTATCTCCTACTCCTTCCCCCTAAACCTGGGATTCTGTTCCTGCCTCCCTATTCCCCATACACAAGTGAGGTGACTGGATGAGAGGAGCCTGACTCCCATGGTAAGGTAGGCGCCTAAATCACGTAAGTGCTTTCGAAACTTCTCCTGCAAGCCTCAACTTAGACATGTTAAAACCGATAAGAAATGTAAAGATATGGCTTGAAGTAAAATCAGATCTTTGAAGCAGGTTAATTAAATAATTTTCTTCCACCAACAGATGTTTTACTACCAGCCTTTGAATGTACTAATTGCCCCAAACAGCCTCCAGACATCTTGCATAAATCATTCTGTTATGCAAGGCTGGGGAAAGGCAGTGGGTCTCTGAGCTATCATAAGTAGGTTAACGTGAACATTTCACAACCAGCAGATGTGGATCTGCAGGCAGCTAGATGTTGATAAATTTTCCCCTACAAATGTTTTGTGTACCTGAAACACCATTAATACTTGTCAGTGGAAACTCAGGACCTCATTGGGCACCTTGGGCCAGATTTTGAGCTAGTGTAGAGTGACATCAGTTCCCAGCAGTTGAGTATTCAGCCTCAAGACATAAAGCTTTTCTTACTGAAGGCCTCGTTTTGGCTCAGAACGTACAGTTCATGGTTTTGGGCATCCATTTTAAGGTGTAATTAATTTTTCCATAACTAGGCAAAGCTTTTATAGAGGCTTCTCTCAATCCCAGGTAAAGGAGCACTTGTCCTTATCTCTTCACATATAATGTGGATTGTATTTACATACTAATTGCTAAATTGTGCCTTTACTTTTCTGTCTCTGTTTTTACAGTGTCCACCTGAATTAAAGCACCTGAATTAAATAGCAGATTTCATAGATTTCATAGACATTAGAGCTGGAATTGACCTCTGAAGTCATCAAGTCCAGCCCCCTACCCCAGGGGCAGGAAGTCAGCCGGGGTCATAGGATACCAGCAAGATAAACATCCAAATTTCTCTTGAAGGTGTTCAATGTGGCTGCTTGAACCACCTCCCCTGGCAATCTATTCCAGACCTTGGGGGCTCAGACAGTAAAGAAGTTCTTCCTCCAAGGTGTTAAATACTAACCGCTTGCTCACACAGGCCACATAAAGTACTGATAGCTTGGGTAGCAAAATGTGTAGTAGTGGGTAATTAATGAATAAAAACAAATTAACTTACAATTTTAAGAATGATTTATTTTCCCACCACTGTCCTAGCACCAGCTGTAAAAACCAGTCCCAGAGGAACCACCACAGAAGGAATGGAGAATTGGATCTGGGCCAGATGCAGAAGGCACTGTACAGAAGTGCCTGTCAAAGGGGTTTCCTCAGGAAGGTGATGTGGCAGGGGGATCTAGAGAGAAGGGTCGGCCCTGTTGCTTTCATTGTTACGTTAGGCTTCAAACTTAGACTCATAAAAATCATAAAAAATTAGGGGTGGAGGGGACCTCAGTCCAACCCACTGCTCAAAGCAGGACCATCCTCAACTAGATCATCCCAGCCAAGACTTTGTCTAGCTGAGTTTTGAAAACCTCCTAGGATGGAGCTTCCACCACCTCTCTGGGGAACCTGTTCCAGTGCTTTACTACCCTCCTAGTGAGAAAATTCTTCCTCATATCTAACCTAAACTTCCCTTGCTGCAACATGAGCCCATTGCTCCTTGTTCTTCTGAATGCGTCTGTGTGGCTTTCAACTGTTACATTTGGATGTCGCCAGGGATCCTGTCTTTGACTGACAAATGCAGTTATAAATGCAGATTGTTGTTCTTGTTCATGGGCATCACGTTCTCTATTTGTTGGGGAAGCTTGGAGCTCAATAGGCTGGGCTTGGGTTCCTGTTGACAGTCTGAGGTTTTCTAGGAAGGTGCAGTTAAATGAATGAAGAACCTCCTTATTGAAGGTTGAGCAGTGGGGGGGGTGGCCTGGAGTGTGGTCTGTTAGGACAGTGTTTCTCAACCTTTTAAGTACCAAGTACCCCCTAACTTCTGAAAATTTGAATAAGTAACCCAACATTCAGTTTTCCAGGGGATTTTATAGTTACTGACTAATGTGTACCATATGTTGGAAGAAGGGCTCGGTATATAGGGCTGTGATACGGCAGATGTCTGATCTGGCGTGGGTAGGGTTGCCACCATTTGCACCAGGGATGCACAACTGAAGTATGTACCTGGGCTAGAGGTGATGTCGACCAAAGCTAGGAGGGCTGAACACCAAATTATTACTGGGGAATTACATTTTTTAAATTGCACCAAATTTTTTGCCAGTTTTGAGGGCGAGAGAGAAGGGAAAAGAGGGCGAGAGAGAGAGTGTGTTGGGGTACTCATGTACCCCCTGCCTGTGTCTCGCATACCCCCAGGGGTACACATACCACAGGTTGAGAAACTATGTGTTAGGAAACATAGCAGAGACAGCTCGGGTGACTGCGTTTTATGTGCACCATATCCCTGGCCCTTTGGTTCACCCTTTTCCAAAACAGCCGACCAGATTCATTTCCCCCCCCTGTGATTAAAGCACCGTAATTGGTTACACTTGTCATTTTCCCTGTGCCATGGGCTTGGCAACTGTCAGTTGGCAAATTATTTTTTTAAAATACACCTGGTGTTAACACTGTAGAAAAAAATGCAAGTCTCTCTACAGAGACGCGTGGAACGCTGGAACTCAGCCTTAGCTACTGCTTCTTCTCTGTGTATAAATATATACATTTATGTAAATATATACAAATGTGCATGTTGTAAATTATAATGACAAGGAACCTCCACTGAAATAGAAGCCTTTCTGTGAAGCCTGTGGTTTGCTTATTCTTTCTGCACTGGCTTCTGCTTCTCACATCCTTCACAGGAACATCACCAACACTCGTGAGTCACTGTGCAGGCACTAAATGTCAAAGTTGAAATAAAGTTTACCGCCACGGTTGTGAATGTGAATGTGAATGTTACAAATGTGATCAGTGGTGTGTCACTCTTGTAGCATGGATGTCTGGTTAGGAAAGTTTTTTTTTTTTTTTTTTACCTCCGGGGGTAAAGGGAGGGAGGGATTGGGCCGAATGCATCTGTGTGGCTTTCAACTGTTACGTGTGGATGTTGCCAGGGATCCTGTCTTTGACTAACAAATGCAGTTAAAAGTTCAGATATGCAAGGTAAAGAGCCCTCCAAGCTAAGAGACATAGGGCACAAAGCCCTCCAGGCTCTGCTGCCATCTGATGATGTGCTATCCCACCCTGGAGCAAAGGTGAAAATGTTTGCATTATTCCCACAGGTTCCTGTAGGTGCAGTCAGCAATACGAAGTTCTTGTCATTGCTTGAAGGTATCCACAATCATTCTTTTTGGACAGTTTTTATTTCTGAGACAGCATGTAAACAGGAACCCCTATGGCAGTGGTTGTCAACCATGGGTACTTAAAAAGGTTGTAGCGGGTACGGGGTGCGGGGGGTGGCTCTTACCACTGCGTGCACCCTAGCAGAGACCTAGTGGGGATGTGCCTCCCAATCTGTGTGTGGGGCGGAGGCTGATGCCATTGCACACTGGGCTTTGCACACCACTGTACCTACCACCGCCGGGCTGCACTGTGCCCCCTGCCTGCCCGGCGGCAGGACGCATGTGGCATCACTCCACTCCTGGGGTAGCTGTAGCGGTGCGCACAGTGGCAGCCACCTCTGCACCATGCACAGATCGGGGGGGCATGCGCCCCCTAGGCTCCACCAGCAAGCAGTGGCAGGAGTCCCCCCCCACCCATTCCCCTCCCCGCCATGGCCCTGGATGAGCTGCCTGGCCTCCAATTGTCCAATGACCTGGCCCAGCCGGGGTCCCATTCACCTCAGCCCCTGCCCTTCTCTATGCCCCACTCCCTCCCTCACCATGGGGACCTTGATCTGCCCCCCCAATGGCCCTTTCCCCTCCCCCACAGACTCACCTGCTGGGGAGGGCAAGGGGGGGCATGCGCACACTCAACCCCCCAAATAATTTTAATATAAAGGGGTGCATGAGCTGAAACTTTGAGATGGAAGGGGTACGCTTGTTAGAAAAGGTTGAAAACCCCTGCCCTATGGGAACTGCATGATGCATGTTTCATTGATTATCCAGGGTCCTGGTACCACGTAGAGTCTGATGCTCTGCCAAGCCACTGCTCCAGAAGCTTTGTTTCTCCAGGTGGCACGCAAGAACTGCAGGAGAAAATTGTTATGCCCAGAGGCATGTGTGACTGGCTTCCCCATGGCGAGCTCTCCAAAACTTAATATGGAGAGTTAAAGGATTGCAGTTACAAATTTGGTTCTGCTCTCATGTAAGGAGGTATTAATGATAGCTCTAAGCACTTGCTCTGGCTCAGCTTTTGGCTCTAGTTTCAACTGTAGTCCTTTACTTGCACCTTATGACATTGAAAATAAAAGGAAGTTAATAAGTGAGTGTGGCTTCACAGGTGCCTATACTACACACTTGCCATGCTGGGCAGTGGCACATTCAAACATGCTGTGCTGCATTATGCATGCAACCACCTGACGTGCTGCAGGTAGGCTACATAGCACAGCTTAGAAAGTGCATTAGTCTGTTCATGGTGCTTTGCAAATGCAGCTACAATGCATCCAGTCTGGATGCATTGGCACAGTAATTTTGCGAGGTAGGCGTGGCTGTAGATTGGCCCGAGGACTGACAACTGGGTTTCTCTTCCTAGCTCTGGTACTGGCTTGTTGGTTGGGCTTCAGCGAGCCACTTCATCTCTCTGAACCTCCGTTTCCCTGAGAGTCAATGATATAAGCCCTTGCAGCGGGTTAACAGTTCGTATGACACAGTCCTTTATTTCCCTGGAGCCAACTGGTCCCATGGGAAACAGCCTAAGTCACAACCGGAGCATATACATAACCAATAAACAGTCAAATCCTCAGGCACCCAGTACAACATAATAAAGAATCACAGCAAACCCTGTAGTCTTTTTCCAGACCCTGGGAGAGTCCCTGTCTGTGGTGTAGCCCTTTGCCCTCTCCCTTGTCTTGTTCTCTAGTCTCCCCCCATCTCCCTTCCCCTGGGAGCTTTTAAATTCTTCTAGCCAGCCAATTGTTCTCATCAGCTAGCCCAGTCCTCCTAAGCAGGCTTGCAATTACCTGTGTACTGCCTGCAGCTGGGCTGCAGCCTGGCGGCATGAAGCCTGATACAACCCTCTTTTCTGAAGTTCTCCGAGGTTGGTGGCTGAAACCTGTTGTTTCAGTATGGGTGATACTTGGTTTTTAATAGTGGAATATAATACAAACATGAAAACCAAAAAGTAAATGTCAGTATAAGGGCCTGGATTCATCTCTCCTTAGGTTGGGAGCTCCAGGGAGCAGGAATCTGAAATGGCCAGGAATAATGGGCGCTACTGTAAATCAGACTAACTTCTTACAAATAATGGTTTCTGCGAGGGCAACTGTTGTTTTAGGAAGGGACTCATGAGTGTGAGTTGCTGGACACCCTTCTGGTCAATGCAAGTTGATGGGAATTCAACACCTTCCATGGAGACTGGCAGGGTCTTTTTTACTTGGGCCTGGCTCAAGAAAGAAAGAAAGAAAGAAAGAATCGTCGAGGAAGAAAACTTTTCTTATTTTTAAATCTTTTGTAGAACTCCATTTATAGAACCATATTTATAGGTTTTTGACATGCCCCCAGCTAACCTGCCTTGGTGCCCTTCTGCATAGTCAGGGTGATACGAGAGAACATAGTGGCTTCCCTTTAGGTGCCAGCTTTCCATTATATTGTTGGCACTTCAGCAAGGACGCGCTTGGTACATGACTCAGCTCTAGAGGTATGTATTGTCCTACATAAACGCTCAGTGCTGAAGCGGGTCCAATTGCATTAATTCCTGTTGCCTGCTTGCAATCTGAATGTTATCTTGGGGAAGAACACTTGTTCCCTGCAACTTTGCTGTTGCTTGGAATAATGCATCTATTTTGTCTTTCCTGCAGGAGTTGTTGTAGCAGGTAACAACTATGCATAGGCCATAGGAGAAGAATGAGTCTGCTAAAGGACTCAATTTAGCACAGGAAGGAGAGCCATACATTGTCTAATTAAAATATATTAGCCAAATTATTTGTACAAGACTGGGCAGCATTTTAATTCCACAAATTAGGGTCATTTTTTGAGATCACCACCCCAGAGGGCAGGTTTGGAAAAGGAGAGATATGTGTGGTGCTTGAATATGTGGAGAGAGATGGGAAACTGTGCATGCTATTGGAAACACGTTGTTTTGAATAAGTGGATGCTTTGGGGGTTTGGGATCTCAAATCTGACACAAGGTACTCTTCACCAATAGCTCACAGAAGAGAATGGCTCGATTCACCAGATTCAGATTTAGAGCCGAACTTTGCCAAAAATGGTTGGAGGGGCAGGGCATTGGGACTGGTGATCTAGGTCAGTTCGTCTCCCGTAAATGTATCGCTCTACTTCTCCGAGGTGCTTTAAAGTTTTCAGCCCACTCCCGGGGCGAAGTGAAGCCATGAGAAGCTTGAGATTTGGACATGGCACTTACCTTCTTTTTTTCTGCTTATGTTTTAATCTGTTTCTCATCAGACCCTAAAAATAACCACTTTTTTCCCAAAAGTTTGAAACTTGAAATCTCTCCAGACTCTATTGCTTTTGGATCTCCAACACTTGTGAGTCATATCTGCAGATTACATGAGTCAGATTTCAGTGGTCACCATCTCAAATTGGCCGTTTAAGGTGGAAACATTCACCATTAGCTAGCACTTTTTGTATATCCTTTGTGTGTGGGATTCTTCCTGCCTGCAGGATGCAGGGCCCTGTTTTTGATGGTCTCTCTCTGTGGGGGAGGGGGCTGGCCATTTAAGCAAAATCTGCACTGTCCTGGAGTTTGCTTGAGGGGTGATTAAATAAAAACATCCTCATTACAAAGAACTGAGCGCCAGGATTTCTGGTTTACCTCAACCAGTTCCAGAGAAAGGTAGGGATTCCTCTGGCACGGGCAGGGAGAGGAGTTTGAGCGGGGGTTGGCAAGTAGGATGGCAGTGGGCCAGGCTGGGTCTGCTGTGCAACAATGATGAGTGAGCATTGACAGCCACAAGTCGTGGGGAAGCATGCAGGTACCTCCCATTGCTGCCAGGAGTTTCTGTGGACGCTGGTACAGGATGCACTGGCCATGCGTAACATAACACAGGCACTGTATTTCCCAAAGCACTAGCAGGGCAGACTGTCATTTGCTAGGGCATATTTAGGGAAGAGAAACATTTTAGCTGTTGCAGCATGGCTGGTTTGTCCACTCAAAACCCCCAACCAGTTTTGTTCTATGGGCAAGTGGATATTAGGGCTAATCAGCAGTCCAAACTCCGAGAGAGAGAGGAAAAGTATGCCTCGCTGAAAACAGAAATGAAACCATGCCACTCCTTTACTGAGAGAGTGGCCTGTCTGTGCTGTTTTTAACGCTGTTTCAAAGTAGACAGAGGCACTGCTAATGCCGCTTGTCTGGGAGATGTATAAATGTAATATAAGACAGCCATTCAAAGGCTATTGCTGTCTTGCAAGTGATTTATGGGCCACAGGAAAGATTCTGGTGTGTCATGCTGCAGGGGGAAAAGAAAGTGGGACCGGGGTCATGAACAAAAAGGAATTTGCTTATCCAATTTCCGTCCCTTTCTCAATTTGATTGGAGCTCACAGTTGTCAGGCTGTGTTTAAGTCTAGTCTTTACCAACGCCTCCTTAACTGCGGAAGGTCAAAACCAATTATTGTTTTGCCTCCAGGGACTTTCCTCCTTCAGAGAGACCTTACAGTGGAGGGTCTTTAAACCCCTTTCCTTTGAATCAAGGCAGCAGAATCCATTTCCCAAGTTTTTTGGGGGGGGGTTGGGAGGGGAGGAGAGGATAGATTTATCAATAGCCTTGCAAAATAAAGCCCATATGGCTCAGGAAGCTTGAAATCTAATTCCTTTCAAGGACTTTTTCACTCTGAAGTTTAAATCTGTCATTATATTACAGCGGGAATGGAAAGCCCCTAGTTTTCCCAGGCTAGAGTTTTCCTCTGTTTTTTAACCCTCGAATACCTTGCGGATTCACATTTCAGCATGCCCGGGGTTTGGCATTATTTGGCGTTTTGGTATGCACGGCATGCCTTGAAGAGGAAGCACGGAGGGGAACGATGAGGGGCAGTACCTGGAGCTGTTTCACTCTGACATGTGTGTAACTAAATCGCTTTCCAGGGTTTCAGGACAGAAGAAGTAAGAGCTCTCTAAGACGCCTCCGTAGATTTTTCTTTTTCTTTCACTTTTATGATGAAGAATCCTTCTTCCAAAGTTTAAAGCGAGGGAACTCCAAACATCCCCTGGTAGCCCCATGTGCTGGTTTGCACAGATCTCTCTCAAAGGCAAGGGCAATGGACTGTGCACTCTTTATTGCGCTGGCAGTCAGCAGATGCCTCTCTGATTATTCTGGTAGACAGTGAAGGGGTTAACAATATTGCTTCTCTATGGTTCAAATCTGCCATTTGTTGTGGGGGAAATGAGCCACAGAGCAGAAGGAAAATAATCTGTTCTGGAACAGAAACTCCATCACTGGGGGGGCAGGGCTGAAGGGGAGTTAAGTACAGAAAACAATACCTTGGTATTTTAATTAGGCATTGTTATTACTAATGTCAGAATAAATGCTGAAACTGTAACACTAGATGCCAGATCCAGCTCATTCACGCACTTAAACACGGCAGTAAATAAATGTACCTGGATAGAGAGCTCTGTAGACTGCGTTATCAAGACTGTTTGTTCTTTGAAAAACAGCCTCTGGCGTGTGACACCAAAACAGATTTTTTTCCCCCCTGGTGCATAGAGATTTAAGGAAACTTAAAATAGATATACTACACTCCTGAAGGCTTAAAAGACTGTGTATATATAAGGTAGTTAGGATCTTACAGACTGAAGCTAGGGAAAGGGTCAGGAGACCAGGGTTTTCGTTCCTGCTCCGCTACTGACTGGCTGTGTGACCACGGACAAGTTGCTTAAACTCTGTGCCTAAGTTCATCCATCTTTCAGTCTTTCCCCATTCTGGCATGTTCCAGTTTGTGACTAGCTTATAAAGAGTAAACACACGACAATGGTTTCATAGTTAATCTTTGTTGTGGATTGCTATGACAGGTCAATCGCTTGCTTATAGCGAAGTCTTGCGAAGTACTGTTTCTATCTGGTACGTGCTTATAGCACACATTAAGCAGTTGTTAAATCTCCTTTAAACCATTTCCAAACTTGAATAGGAAGTGAGACTGAGATCATAACTGCTTGCCAGCCCTCGCAGAACCCCTCCCCCCTGAGATGAACCGATAAAAGGGGTAGTGAAAGTGGATGGGATTGTTTTGTTTTGTCCTGACGTTAGCCACCAGCCCTGAGCTCAGGTCCATGCAGATGTCACAGCTGTGACACGAGTGCTGAGCAATAAAGCGGCATGTTGACATTTCAATATTTGTAATGGCAGAAAATATTTTCCTCCTCTTACCCAAAGCAAGGAAGATGATGCACGCCAGTTAGTGACTTGATAGTCTCACCTAGGCAGAAAAGTACAGATAACACAGATTTCCTTCCAAGCTAGCAGGAGCCTGTGTCCCCAAGCAGGGGCTTTTCTTTTGACAAGGTGTCTCATGTATCCCTCGCTGCTTAAGCAGTCTGAATCAGCATGTCATCATGTGACTGTAGGAAGATACCGGTTTCAGCCGCTGAGTCACATGAATAACTGGAATAGTTCTTTAGAGCAGAATTAATTCCCAGAACCTCTTTAGGCATATACTAGCAGGCACATGTTTTACCCTCCAGCATTACTTTACAGCTTTATGATTTAGTGGAAAAGATGCAACCAATATTTGTAATTGTGATAAACCAGCTGACCTATAGAAACGGTCTTAAATCTTGCAGGTTTAGTGTTGCTTTGTTTTGCTGTTTTCAGGAAGATTGAAGAATAAGCCATAGCATTACAGGGTGATTAGGGTTAAGCTCAAATCAACTGTACAATGACTCAGAGACTGTGTTGCTTTCATACTAGTGTTGAGCAGGGAACAAAAAAGATTGTGTCGTTATTAAGTTAACTGTTGAATAACGGCTGATACGTGAAGCGTGGCCAATTAGATTGTCTGCGGTTCTCTTAAAGTATCTCGTCTGCCTTGGGTGCTATAGATGTAAAATAACAGCAACTTAAACAATAAGGATGCTTTGCTAGGTGTTCCAGAGATCCTGGCAAAGGGAAGACTTGAGATGCCCGAGGCAAGGCAGAGAGATTTGATCCTAAAGCCCAAATTTTGGTCCTAAATCTCCTGAAGGCTGCATGCATGTTAGAAGTGGCCTCAGCCAAGAGAGAGAAATGAAGGAAGGAAGAAGAAAGCTTACAGAAGATTCCCTGTCTGCTTCTGAAATGCCAGTTGAGTGTGCCCTAGCAGCTGGCATTCAGGGTAGCAAAGGAGAGTGAAAATACTTGTTTTTTTTTCCTTTCTTAAATAACCATTTTGCACATTCCTTTAGCCTGGGGGTAAGAGTCAGGTAGCCACAGAGGTGAATATAATCACGGGTACTGCTGTTTCTGCCTGTTACTCTGGGATACATCATAAATGAATGTGGGATTACGGCAGAGCTGATAGAGGAGCCATCATGCACATGGCCTGTATCTCTACCTTGTCTCTATGGGCTGAAGGCAGGGCAGGGTAGCACCTTGGGGCATCCTCACAAATGGGAACATGCGTTTCCCTGGGGACAACTAGCAGCAGCCCATATTTGTGCCACTACTAGTTGTCCCTGAGCACGCTCCTGCACATGTGCTCTGGCATGTGGCAGATTGCCTCGGGTGGGGTAGGGGAGGCTGGAGCCAGCCCCCAGGCTGGCCCCAGAAGCCTTACCTAGGGTCCTGGGGGCATCCCAGGCTGCAGCAGCAAGGGGAGCCTGCCCGGCAGCCAGAATGTGGCTCTGGCCGGTCAGGCTTTAGTTTCAGGCAGCTCATGCTACATCCACATGCGCCACCCCACTTTTTTCTGCTGCAGTTTTTTTTAGATACCAGAATTTCCCAGTATCTAATGTTGCCCCCACACTGCAAATATGCAGCATGGCAAACAGAATCACAAGTGGTACGTGCATTTCATGGCACCTCAAAAGGCTCTGAGGCACTGGAAACTGTACCTTCCCACTCATGGGGATATAGCCTTAGGGACCAACTCATTCAGAGAGACAGACGCTTTTGTAGGCGACATCCTGTATTGCATTGGATGCCTCTCTGAAGCAGATAGTCTCTAAGGGCCTTAGCACAGGTCATAAAATTGGCCTTGAAAGTGGCTTAAATACCCTTTTGCACCGCTTTAATGGTGCTGCCGTTTACGCTGTCGGCCGCATGTTGCACTTTAAAACACCTCCGAGATGTTTTATTTTGCTACGTCCCAAAGTCATTTAGTTTGCTACCTAACAAAGTGCAACAGCCCTGTCCAAGCAGCCTCCACTGGAGAGAGAAAAAAAAGTGGTGAACCTGATCTTTTTTTTTTCTCCCCACCTTTCCCCAGAGTTCACCTGCCTGCCTGAGCTGCATGGGGGCCTGGTGCTTCCCTGTGCACTTGCTGGGGTGGGGTGGGGAGAGGAGGGTCGGTGAAGTTGTAGTACCCCCCGGGACCGCCTGAACCAGATGCCTGCAGGTGGGTGCTGCAGCCACCATGGAGGGAAGCCCCAGTCTTCCTCCCCACCACCGCCCTCCCAAAGCTCAGGGATCACTTGGCCTGTCGGGAGTTCACCCCCCCACCGCCGGAGGGGCAGGTAAGGATCAGGACCTACCCTTGTGTACATGCCACAGCAGTTTACTTCGGTTTAATTCTCCCTAAATTGAAACAGTGTTTTTAAAAACCCATGGCTTCGATTTAGGGAGAATTAAACCAAAGTAAACCCCTGTGGCGTATACAAGCGTTAGTGCTCTCCTACCCTGCCCTCTGACTGACTTCAGACTAACACAGCTAACTACCTCTGTCAATCCAGGGGCTAAGGAACTAAGAGGCATAAATAATGCAACCTTTCCTCTAAACATGGATGCAGTTATCCTTCAGGCACCCTGTTTTCCATTCTTCTGTGGAATCAACTGTTTTTCCTTAGTGAAGAAATCTCGCTCCAGTGGATTGAGACTCATAGAGACACAGGGCTGGAAGGGACCTCAAGTGGTCACCTAGTCGAACCCTATGCCTGAGGTAGGATCATCCCCCTCCAAACTGTCCTATACAAATCTATTGTCTAATCTCTTTGCAAAACTACACAGTCAAACCTGACACATCCCAAGAGATAAACACCCAAACCTGCCACAGGTAAAGCAGGGGGTCTACTGCAGCCAACATCCTGCTGCTGCAAGGGTCATCAAAATACGCTCGAGAGATCCCAGGAAGAGAGCTGTATCTCCTGTTACAGAGGAAGGCAGAATGCCCCCAGACACTGTACCAATCTGAAATTCCTTCCCGGCCCCAAATTATGGTGATCGGTCTGGCCCTGAGCAGAGGGACAAGACTTAGCTAGGAACCTCTGGGTCTAAGTCTCAGCACACCCCAGTCAAAATCCCAAGCTTGGGCTGCAACCAACAACCAGTGCCTCTGAGGGAGGCTTAAAAACAGCCTGACACATAGCAGTAGGAAGGGAAAAATTCATTCCCAGCCCCATGTAGCAACCAGCAAAGAAGAAAAGAACAACACACTCCCAGATAACTATCTAGCAGTGCAGGACACGGGATGGATCACCATGCTACCGCTTCTCTTCCTGCATTACAATAGGTTCTGCTTCACGAGACATTTTGCACACCCTTCCTATGACCAATACTGGTCTCTGTCCCAGTCCCTTACATGCTGCCCTGGCAAAAGCAATGAAATGATGTCCTGGAGACTTCCTAGATATAAAGAGCTCTACCCGTGCCTTTTGTGCAGTCCTGCACCTGTCACTGACAGTCACCTCAACCATTCTCATCACTTCCACTGTCTTCTCCGCTTTTGGCTTATCTTCCTTTCACACTATTAGGATCCTACCGTGGCCTTTGTGTTATTCAGAGTTGTTATCTGAATAGCAGAAAAACCTCTCCGCTATTTGACCTCAAACCTGCTTCAGCAACTGTCAGTCTTAAAAAGCCAATAACCAGAAAGGAACACACATCTGAAAAGTTTGATGTCATTGGGAAATCCTGAATTGAAGAAATAGCAGTGGAAGAAGGCCAGCGTTTTTAAATTTGGATGCCTAGTGTTTGCATTCTTTGGGTGTAAGGGCATAATCTTTCACTGGGCTTTGTCCTGAGTGAGCACGCACTACAAACAATTAGCATTTGGGATCTGACATCTGCTTCTTGTTTTGATGGCAAACTAGCAAGGGCTTAATTTTGTCATTTCAGTCAGAAATGCAGTAAACAGTTGAGTGACCATGGAAACCACATACAGTTTTTTCCTGTTTCTTTTTCTACTCATGTAGAGAATTCATTGCTAGTGAATGAAGCCAGTTTGGCAGCCCAAGAAACTAGTCTTCAGTTTACCCACAGGACAGGGGAAGCATAATCAAAAGCAACGTATGTACCATGCATCGCTTTGCTGAAGGACATGGTCCCTGTTCAGGAGTGGGATGCTAGTGTCATTTCTCATTTGCTGAGGGCAGCAGTTAATACCAATTTTAATTGCGATATGGACCCCAGGAGTAGAACCGGCACTGCCAAACCAATATGACAGATTACAGTTTCTTTGACAGAAATCTGCTAACCTTTTGTCTACCACTGGAGCCTATGGCTGCTCCGGTAAAACAGTCTGGAACCTCCATTCAGATCCATGTAATAGTAGAACAGGGCATGTGAGCTGGTAGCACTGGAGGGGTTTGAAGTCTCTGTGTTGTGTTCATATAGTACCTAGAATTGGACAGTCTTGATCTGTTAGTAGACTCCTAACTGCAGCGCAATTAATAAATAATTGAAATGCTGCTCTGAATGAGACAGGTCAGCATACTATTATATGCAAAACTGTATCACAATCTGTTTGTGCAGTATATTGGTTTAGGAGACACGATGTTCCACAGGATTGTGTAAAGTAATAATAACTTCAAGTCCTGTTCAGAACAGGATGCAGGTCATAGTTTCATAGTTGGTTGGGGCGGAAGGGACCTAAGTAGGTCATCAAGTCCGACCCCCTGCCATGGGCAGGAAGGGATGCTGGGGTCAAATGACCCCGGCTAGGTGATGGTCTAGCTTCCATTTGAAGACCCCCAGGGTAGGAGCGAGCACCACTTCCCTTGGTGGCTCCTAGCCACCCTGACCACGAAGTAGTGCCTTTGGATGTCTAGTCTGAAACTATGAAACCCTGAAAAACAGTCAACTCACTGTGTTTTGCATACTCTTAATAAGGCAAAACTGCAATCCCTATATTGAAACATTTCTAGAGTTTGGAGAGTTCAACATCTGAACTTGGTTTTTAAATGTCTTATGTTACTGAAGAGCTTCCTTTCTTCTGGGATAAACCAAAACCCCAGAATGGACAACTCTTTAAAGCTGAAAATCTGGATCCAGATCCAAATCTCTTTAACAGTTCCTGGCTACCACCAGATTACCAAGCATGTCCTGCAGAGGCCCCACGTTACTTGGTACCTTCTTTTTATCCCCTATGTATTTAAAAAAGGACTTCTTGTTATCCTTGATCCAGGTCGCTAGTCCCAGTTCCATCTCCACCTTAACCTTCCTCACAGCCCCCGTACAATCTTGAGCAATGGAGGTATACTCCTCCTTGGTGAGGGCTCCTCCCTTCCATTGGGTGTATGCCTCCTTTTTGGCTTTGAGATGTTCCTGGATGCTTTTGGTGAGCCATGGGGGCTTTTGAGCACTCCTTTCCCCCTTTGATCCATGTGGGGATTGTCACCCTTTGGGCTTCAAGGATTGTCTCCTTAAGGAACGACCACTCTTCCTGGACTCCCAACTCCCTTCCCCCCCGGGACCTCAGTGCCTCCCTGACTAATCTCCTTACCTCATTGAAATCTGCCCTCCTGAAGTCCAGGGCTGATGCCTTGCTGCAGGCCTTTGACACCCTGCGCTAGATGGTGAATCCCAGCAGGCAATGATCGCTATCGCCCAGGTGGTCAAGCACCCACAGTCCCCTCACCAGGTCATCGCCTGTGGTCAGGACCAGGTCCAACAGGGCATTTCCCCTGGTGGGACTGTGCACCTCCTGGGTTAGATGGAGGTCCTGTAATTTGGCTGGGAACCTATATGAGCAGTCAGACCTGGCTGACTGCTCTTCCCAGCAGATGCCTGGATAGTTTAGGTCACCCACGATGACCACATCCTTTGACTTAACTGCCTCCGCGAGCTGACCAGAGAATTTCCTGTCCAGTTTTTCCCCCTGGTTAGGTGGCCAATAGTAGACCTCCACCGCTAGGTCCCTTCCCCCCCCCCCGACCCCGTGGTATTCTGTCCCAGAGCTCCTCAGTCTGCCCTACCTCAGACCTGGTGCTGCTTGCTTAGGATGCCTCTTGCTCTTTGACGTAGAGCGCCACACCCCCACCTTTCCTATAGCCCTTAATGTTTACCACCCAGTTGTGCGTTGGATCCCACCAAGTTTCAGTGAGCGCCACTATGTCTGGGTTTGTGTTAGCTAGCAGGAGGACAAGTTCCTCCTCCTCGTTCCCCATACTACGGACATTAGTGTAGAGGTATTAAAGGCCTCCTGAGGGTGTATGCGCCTCCCCCCAATCCTAGCACTATCCAGGCCCCTATCTCTTACCCAGGTATTTCTTGTGGTCATCGCCTGTCTTGTGGTTTGGTGTTCCGTGGTTCCCTTGGTCCTCTTCCTCCCCCGACGAGCCTAGTTTAAAGCCCGCCCGACATATTCTGTGCAGTCACACAAAATCACCAATTAATAAATTTGATATATAGCATCTGTAACAAGTGGGTGTCCCAGGGCCAGTCAAATCGTTGGCCCTCCCACTTGCTTCCAGGCAAACCACTCGCCTACCTTTTCTGCCTTGTCTTGATATTAATAGTTTGAAAAAATTTCGGTAAGGCAGGAGGCTGCCCATTTACTTGCCCTGGTAACAAGGGCCTTACACACAACTCTGACCTCCCCTTATTGTGTCCCATGCCTCACACATGTTTCTCCAGCTAGCTAACACTGGGACCCAAGCTCTGGGGTCTTGCATGGGACTCTCACTCCCTACCAGAGCTCGTGGTCCCAGAGTCCTCATGCTGGGTTTTTACCTAATCATATTCTGGCCTTCAAGCCTGACCCCAGGCCTCCAAGGCTGCACCCTGGGTCCCAAGCCCCTCCGTGGGCCTCCAACCCTGCACACTGGACCTCCAAGCCCCACCCCAGGTCTCCAAGCCCCACCCCGGGCCTCTGTACCCTCATGCTGGGCCCAGGGCTCCAAGCCCTGTCCCATGCCCCCCTGGGCTATCACTTATCCTGTCACCTGGGATCTTCTCTACTAGCTCCCCCAGGCTCAGGCCCCACCCCCCTGGAGCCTTACTCCTGGCTCTCTACAGCAGCCTCAGGGCTCATGGCAAGCTTGGGTACTGCTCCAGGTCCCTCCACTGACCTCAGCCCTGCCCCAGAACTCCCATGAGTCTGGGCTGCCCCTGCTTGATTTCAACCAACCAGGGATATGGGGTCTGGGATTAGAAGGCACTCCATACTCACCTTTCACCAGAGAGGTAACTGGCCTGGCACTTCTGGAGGGCTGTCCTGCCATGGACAGTCCCACCAAACTACCCTTTCCCAGCAGGGTGCAGTTTCAAGTTATACCCAGGACCACGGGGCCTCCTCCTTCCCTATAACCCCATCCCTTACCTCCAAGACATTGAGCAGCAGCTCTGCTGATGATGTCTCTCTGGCTGCTGGCAGCAAACTGCTGCCTCCGCTGTTCAGGGCCCGGCTCTTTTAGGGAATAGCTGGGTCCTGTTCCCCAATCAGGCAGTGGTGCCTAATTGGGATTGCAAGCAGCTGCAGGCTGCCTTGCTGCTGCTCAGGCCCCTGCAAATAATAGAGCACCCTGTGCTCTGTTATCATCTCATTTTGAAATGGCATGCTTTTAAATAATAAGTTGTCAAAAATTCTTGTGAGAGGACCAATGGAAGTCTTTTAATTGATGGCTTTGGGTGAGGCCTATAACATACACAAACTTCTGTGGCACACAACTCCCACACAAAGTAGACTCCTGTTAAAATCCGTGAGAGTTTAGGTTGCCTTCCAGGAGTTGCTCAGCACTTTGCAAGCCTGGCCTAATATTGTTTAGAAACTACATGGCCTGGGTCTCTAGACAGGGATTCCAGTATGAGTGTGAGATTTTTGCCATGAATATCAGTAGGAGGCAGATTGGGCATCAAAGTATGCACCCACTGTGTACTATTAAAGCCAAAGTGAAGCATTCTTTCTTCCTGATTTCCCCCCTTGCTTTTTCTTCCTGACCCAGAAAGAAAATTCATGGCAAAATTGTAACGTGAGTTTGGAGCCACAGTGTTCAGGAAGAGGAGTTGGGGGCAAGTCTGCAAAAGCAAGGCCTCATTGAATCCTGGAAGGAGTAGGGCTGGTGTGCATTCTAGGAAAGTCCTTTAGGATGGAATAGAGAGTGAAATGGCTCCATCCTGCAGCTGACATAGCTCTACTGGCAAAACCCACTATGTGGAGACAGGTCTGCCAAAGATGACTTCTGCTGATAAGAGCTTTTGCCATTTAGGTGACCTGGTGTAGCTCTGAGAACAGAACAACTCTTGCTGGTAGAGCTGTCTCTACAATCAGTAGCCTGGAGCCATAGCATTGTCCTAATAGATAAAGCAACAGCAGCCCCTAGCATAGGCAAGCCTTGTTCTTTGTGGTGTGCTTTGAAACTCTTTGGCATGTCTACACATATGATTCATGTGCATAAATAAACTGCAGAGCTTATTGTTTTGCTCCTGGGTATATAGTTTGAATGCGTGTCTGGGAGCAAAAAAACTCTGGAGCATTTTGCTCTGGAGTTTATTTATGAGCAGCACATAGAGCCCAGTTGAAGCAGCCCTGAGCTAGCAGGCTGACCCCCTGGGCTGCTCCCTGCCATCTATTTTACAAGTATTACCCTGCTGTGGAGTTTATTAGTTTCATGCACTCTAATAGGGGTGCATGTGTAGATGCCAAGACACTTACAATTAATTAGTCAACTGCGCAGTAAACTTCTCATGTAGATGCACCTTTTAGGAGTCAAATTCAGAGGTAGTGATTCAATTCTTAATGGTATAATTCCACTGAGAATTTATATGGGTAAAGATTGAGAAAAGATAGTGTAACAAGTGCTAAAGGACCTCAAGACTTAGCTGCACAGATTTGGAAAGGATTTTTATTGCCACATACAAATTTTCTGGGTGCATTTTAAATCTTTTTTTCCCTTAGATATTTAAAAGCCAGGGCTGGGATTTTCAGAGAAGCTTAAGAGAATTTGATACTAAGTTCTGATAAAATTCCCATGGGATTTGGGCACCTCACTTCTTTGCACTCTTCAGAGAGTAAAGATTTTGTACAGTGCTGTTTTGTCAAGTGATGCAGATCAGGCCACAAAGCTAGCAAATTCCTGTCTTCTCCTAAGAGCAGGTTGACTAACTGCTTGCAGGCAGCTTTTGAAAATCATCTTCTCCTACTAGTTTCAGCTTTATTGGCATCTTTTGCTGAAAAGGAGATCACCACACCCACACCTTGCTATAGAATAGAAAGCACTTGCCTTGCAACATCCAACTGACAAAGAGAGGGAGTATTTTTCCAGAAAAGAATATTTTAGCCCCCAAGATCAACAATTAAAGAAACAAAACATCTAGTAGAGAGGTGGTGAGTGAGGCAGTCTGCATCTGATGACTACAATAATTTAGTTGGTGGTACATGGCCAACTTTAGAGATGCTGATGCAAAATAACTTGTAGGGTAAAATTCGCAAAGGGACTTGGGTGGCGCAATGTGCAAAAGGTGGGTATCGCCACCATCAGGCACTGACCTCAGTGTCCTTGGACATGCTCTGAGCACGTCCATTGTATCAATTCCAAGCAGCCTTAGGCAGAACATGCATTTAGTTCATCCAAGATGATAGCATCTCTGGGCATGCACAGTTGCTACATTTTAGGTACTAAAGTTGGGTTTTGCCAGAAAACGCAGGCCCCAAGAAGATCTTGGAAGCCTAAACAGTTTGCTCAGTATTTCTGTGAATCACTCATTTGGACTTTGGTAACATCCTGTTTTAGGCACTTAAATTCCTTCTTGAATCTCACCACAGTCTATGGGCTCCTATACACGTGCAAGGAAGCTGCTCCAGGGCACTGTAATTACAGCATGTCGGAGCAGACTCAATCAACTGTGTCTGCTAGAGCGTGGTATTTGCCGCACCCCAGCAGACTCCAGCGTCATGTGTATCAGTGTCCCTGCACTGAAAAATGGCAGTGGGCACTTTAAACTAAAGCTTAATTGATGAGTTTTAGTTCAAAGCACCCCGCCGCCATTTTTCAGCACAGGGACCATGATACACATGATGCTCCAGGCTCTTTAATTAGCACAGCTCTCGGAGCCCACTTCCCAGAGCATGTCTATAAATGCCCAATATTATCACAGTGTTCAAAGGCCAAGTTGCCTATAGTGTCTCACTACTTATAAAGCCAAATCCCAACCTAGGTTTAAACAGTCATACAAGTCATAGATGCCCTGCTTAGGTGAATCAGAAGTTGTTATGAGGAGAAGGAGGTATGGCAAGGATGTGCATTTTTTTCCATGAATTAGGTCTGCAGCTATTGACTGCACTCCAAACAGCTCTTTGTGCTATTCAGTTTTCTGTTTCTTTATTATCCATGTTGATGTCAATCTTTATCCCAAGGATCCAGAGTGGCACAGGGGGAAGGGGTCAGAAAAACATCTAACTTTGTGTTTCTCCAACTTTGTGTTTACCTTTTAGAAACATAAGCCAAAGATATTCGTGTTAGGCTGCTTGGCTCATTCAGGGCCTTGCCACAGGTTACACTGAGCACATGTTAACCGCACTTAAAAAGTTAGCGTCGGAGCATTCGAGCAGTAAAGCCATGCTAAGTGCACTGCAACAGAGCAAAGTTAGGACTTTTCTAGCTAGGAGTATTATCCAACGCGTGTGGAGCTAACGTCAGACTGCTGCAAAGAAGCAATACGATCAGGAGCCTGGTGAGGTGTTGAAGGTGGGAGAGATAATCAACCCCTACAGCCCTCTGGAGTCTTCAAGGGCCTGATGTTTAGGACAAGTTTTATTTGGCTCATAGATAGCATGGCCATGTGACTGAGCAGAAAACTTTCTATCTTATAGTAATGCTTACTCCAATCTAAATAAAACACATCTTAAGTGTAACGTGTGACAAGGCCTCATGTGACAAACATGTGACAAGACCAGTCAGCTTACTTACCCCAGTTATTTGCTTCTTGAACTGGGAGGCAATTGACTGGTATTTGATGGCCATGTTGATGGTATTGGTCACGCTGAAGCACTCAACAGAGAAAGCCATATGAAGTTGCCATCTTCCATCTCGAAGCATAGCCTGTTGTTTGACTGTAGAGAAGTCATCCAGACTATGGAAAATCCAGCAAACCACTGACTTCGAATATCCTTCTCTGGAAAAGTATCTTTGATTCATTCTATAGCAACAGAAATCAGAGGATGGGTAGCAAACCTTGATGCCCTTTAATGTTGCTTTTCAAGCTGGCATACAAAAGGAGACTCTAACCACAGGGATGCTGAAGAGGAAATACTATGATATGTAGAAGGTCAGATTAGTCAGAGGCATAGACTCTACCTCTGAGAGCATGGCAGTGTGGGCAGCCATGAACGTGATTTGTGCCTGCTTCCCTTGCCAGATTCAGGAGAGGTATTCATGATGGCAAAGCCTATTCTGTAAATGCTGCACTGGCCAGGATTTGCAAGGCTGCCTAGTACAAAACTGCCGTGGTACATGGGGCTCTGTTGCATTCAGAAAAAGATAAAAAGGCGTTTATAAAAAAGATAACCAAATGGTGCTGCTAGCAAACAAACATTGAACAACCACAGAGCACTTCAAAACTTGTATTTCCCATTTCTCAGCCAATGCTGTTTATGTAGAGGACTTCTGGGTACATTTTATAATCAGACCTGCTGAGTGCTGCAGGTTTACAGTGCAGGGCAACACAGACCTGACACATTAAGTGGGACCATTTTGCATCCATTGGTCTTGATGTGTCATTACTTCAGTCTGCCAAACAGATGCACAGGTGTGATTTTGTTCCTCAGTTGAAAATGGCACAATGAAGCTGTGAAACACAAAAACAGCCAGGCCTGAGAGAACCTCAAAGAAAAAAGAAAATATTAACAGCGATAATGCACTAAGAACAGCAGGAGATTTGACCCAAGTGCAATTGTGGGGAATCAAATGGTAAATATGACTAATACAAAGCATTTGACGCAGTACTATCTCTAAGTGAAAAACACTTCCCATGCATTTCTTGTGACACCTCTTTGGTTAAATATATCGTGCATACATTCAGTATGTAAAATGTGTTGATAAAATTGTTCCAATTGTAAAATAATAGGAGTATGTCAGAAAGCTAGATGTGTTATGAATAATACTAGATAAGTTACAAATAGTGATGACTATGGAGCCAATGGGAATACTCCCACATGTACAAATTATCCAGTATGAGTAAGTGTTGTAGACTGACAGCCGTAGTGCTTTAAATCTTCAAAAAGACTGTACAAATACTAATCCTTGCAACCACTCGGAAAAGTAATGCTTAGGCTCCTGCTCTGCAGTCAGGGTCAGCTCCGTAAGGCTACGGGAGGCCTGGCCCTGCCCTGCCTTGCAGCCCTTAAATGCACTGACCCAGTTACTACTAATCAAGGCCGGCTGACCCCAGCCCCTTCCCTCTGGTTGGTTTTAGAGCTCATCCAGCACCTGACTCTTGCTGTACAACACACTGGTCTTTAGTGTCTGAACAGTTTCTGTCCCAGCAACATCTCTGGCTTGCCTGGTTCTTGACCCTGCCTTCTGCTTGCTCCTAGATTTTGGCCTGTGGATTCTCCCTGCAGACTTGTTTCCTGACCCCATTTTGACTTATTCTTGGACTTT
>NW_017728993.1:11209831-11214270 GCF_001723915.1 Gavialis gangeticus | reverse complement strand
AGATTTTGGCCTTTAGATTCTCCCTGCAGACTTGTTTCCTGACCCCATTTTGACTTATTCTTGGACTTTGCCCGGTGGGTTACCCTTCAGATTTGGTAACTAGGGGTTTGTGTAGATGAAATGGGGCCCTCAATTGAAGCGGTGGGTTTTTAAAAACACTGCTTCAATTTAGGGTGAAGTAAACCCCCGTGTCATGTGCACCCATGTCTTACCTGCCGCTCCAGCAGGGGGGAGGGAAGGGTGAGCGGCTGGTGAGTGGAGTGGTTCCTGGGGTGGGGAATGGGCTGGTGCTTCCCTCTGCAGTGGTGGCGCCTCCCCAGGCTGCCTGCACGGTCCCTGAGCTGCATAGAGCCTGGTGCACTACACTGCTGAATGTGCTACAGCAGCTGGAATTAATGTGCAATACACTGCCAACGTGTGCAAACACCAACACCATTAAAGCAGTGCAAAAGCATTTAACCCACTTCAAAGTGTCGTGCACACATGCCCCTCGTTTCGTCTACACATGCCCTAGGTTTCTGATTCTTTGTTTCTGACCCTGGCTTGGCATTTTGTTTCCTGACCTGTGGAGTCTGACCCTTACCCCTGTAAACCCCAGATCCGTGCCTGGCCCTAGCCACTAGGCTGGCTGGCCTGGTGGACCATGGCAGTTTCTGAGTTCCAGTCCTGAACTCTGGCCATGACAGCAGTCCCCCGCTCACATTGTTTGGTGTCTGATGACAATGGTTAAGTACAGACAGTCAAAAAGTATGAGGCTGAATCAATTCAATCATCACAGGTTAGTCTAAGCTGAATAGACTGACCTGATAATTAAGTGAACAGACATTTACTTTTCATTCCAGAAATGCAGCCACATGCCTGCAGTGGCTCAGGTGAGAAGGTGGAGGGGGCTAGAGCACACTTCCCTGCTGAGCTGCAGCAGACAGCTTGGGCCTAGGCTAGCCTCCCCACCCTGCAAGGAGGGGCTTGCAAAGGAGGTGCAAAGCATCCTGGGATGCTGGGGGACTGTGAATTAACTTGAATCTGGAAGGGATCTGGGACAGAAGATCAATAAATCAATTTAATCTTAAGCCTGATACTACATCCATCCAGATTTATTTTAGACAGGTTTCAGACATTTTGAAAGTGGTTTATGTACACTGAACTTCTTTGTGTTACAGATTTGAACCAGTTTCTGATTGCCTATTTTGGTTTATGTGTAATTTCTGTCGCTAGCCAATGTGAATCACTCAGCCCTTCCAGTTCCTTGGATAGGTCTGAATTTCCAGACATACTAGATAGAATTATAGCTGTAATATATCTGTTTGAGGTTAAGGTAGCAGAGTTTTAAAGTATTTTTTTCAGACTCTAAGTATGGTCAAGTAGATGGGGAAAATCTTAACAGCTCATCACAATACAGTATTTAGGGAAACTGCCCTTTGAACTTAGGCCTGATCCAGTTTAGTCAGCACAGTGTGTAAATTGGTGATTCTTAACTGGGGTGTTGCAAGATCGTTTCATTGAAGGGGGCCGCGAGGTGCCAAGCAACATTAGCACATTAGGTGTGCAAGCATGATTCACAGGATAAACCTAGAGTGTGCAAATAGTATTACATAGTATTTAAAACATTCTGACTTGTTAGAGTCTTTCTGAGTCCTTTGCAACAGGAAAGTTTCTCTTGTATTTTTCTGTAGTCAAAAAATGAGGGAAAACTAAGAGTAGTAGGACATAAGTCTATGGAGGAGTGCCTTGAGCCTAAAAAAGGTTGAGAACCACTCTTTTAAATTCAGTAGTCAGATCCATTTTGGCTTGATAGGATCCCTAGACATCTAGACGTAAGTTTTTGAGTAGAAGTGTTCCTGTTTAAGTGCCTAGACACCTAACGCTCACCTAAGCTGTGTTCCAGTCCAGATCAGAGCTCAGAAGGCACCTACGTTCCACTTAGGTCTCCAGGAAGTCTGATCTGTAAGCTCCTCACAGCACTCTCATGTATTCTCACTTGGTTATAGTCAGGCTCCCTTGTTTGCTGTTCTTGTGGCCCTGTTGACCTGTTCCTCTTGGCTGCCCAATGGAAGATTGGAGCCATGGATTTGAGTCTTCTTGGGCCAAAGTGCATTACATTTCACTGAAGGCCAAGTAAGTGTCTGGCTGGGTCTAAGATTAGGGAGCTGCAAAGTTATCAGAAAAGGAGGTGAGGAGTCCTGAGGTGCTGGCAGAACAAGGAAGGAGGGATTCTGGGGACAGACAAGTGCAGAAGCTATGCAGAGCTCATCAATTGGAGATTAGATGTGATTCACAAACTCATGGGGAGCAGTTGAGGTATGGTATAGAGCCTATTCTTCCTTCAGTACACACTCATAACTCCCCTTGATGTTGACTACATCTTTTATGAAGAGGAGGCTCTGTAAGCTCCCAGGTTATTTCAATTTATGTTTTCATAAATCAACTATCAGCTGTGTTCACTAAGGGCCTGATTCAAAGTTGATTGAAGCCTTTAGGATTCTTTCAAATTATTTTAGTGGGCTTAGGAGCCAGCCCTAACGAACACTTTTGTCTGCTCTGCTCGTTACCCTATTACATGCCCTATATACCTGTTTATTGTTGAGTAATACCTGGTATTAGAAGCCCTTATCCTTCCCTTTTAGAACAACAAGAAGAGACTTGAAAATCATTGTTTAGCGTTTTCAGTGTTGATACACAGCACATCCATTACACTATCGCTTCCTCTGAGTAAAGATCTTTTTTACCAAACAAAGCAAAATATGCAGCTGTCAAGGATGTGTCTAGAAGTCAGGTTTGAAAGGAGAACCAAACACTTAAAAGGTTACACATTCTGTTAAGCAATGGGTAGGCCTTTGTCATTATTGTTCTTTGCTGAATTTGCTTTTTCAACTAGTATACAGTTATGAGAAGAACTAGTAAATAAAGTGAAATGACTTTGGAACCACTCAGACAAAGGTTTCAACATAACGTCCTAGTCATGAAGACTGTAATAACTGACAAAGGTTGATGCTTCTAAGATTATTTTTTAAAAATAAGTCAAAAAGTATGAGGCTGAATCAATTCAATCGTCACAGGTTAGGTCTTGTTCAGGATGGAGGTATTTGTAGGAAGGGTGCATGAGGAGTAAGTAGATAGGTGGTAAATACACATGTAAGGCTAGAGGGATTTCCAGAACCTTGTTGAAATTCAGGATGAAGAGCTTGGATCTGATTCAGGATGTGAGAACCAGCAAAAGGATTAAGGAAGAGGAGTGTTGTTTCAAATGAGGAATGCCACTGCCAACCTGCCTCTGCCTTAGGGTTACCATACGTCTGGGTTTTCCCAGACATGGCCTCTTTTTGGGTCCTCCTCTCTCCATCTGGGTGGTTGTTTTTTCAAATATCAAAAACTGTCTGGGATTTTGCTGTGCTCAACATCAAAGTTTTTCCCAGGACTTCTCAGCTTGCCCTAGCAAGGAGCTGCTTGGGGCTGGGGGGTTGAGGGGAGGGCAACTGGAGGCAGGGTGTACATGCACGTGGCTGGCATTCAGCCAGGAAGGGTGGTGGGAGCAGCCCTGGCAGCTGCATGCAGATCAGTCCGTGGGGGTGGCGGTTGGAGGGCCAGGGTTTGGGGACTGCTGGGGGGGGGGAGTTGTGTGCATGTGTGTGTGTGGCATGGGTGTGTGGGGGTGCTTGATGATGCTGGGGAAAGCTGTCCAGGTGCTGGGGCCGGAGCAGGGGGGGAAGGTGGGGGAGATGCCTGCCCATGCAGTGGAGGAAGGGGGTGGGAGGCCCTTTAGGGACAGCAGGGAGCTCCATGGCCAGCCCAGTGGTACCAGGGCTGGTGCCTGTGGTCACAGGGGTGGGGCAGCTGGGAGATGCTGCAAGCTGGGGGACGCAGGGGGCTGTGGATTGGGAGTGAGGAGCACTGACATGGCTGGGGGGGGCTGTGGCTTGGCAGCAAGGGGCACAAGAAGAGGGTGGGGACTGTGGGTCAGGAGCACAGGGCACAGGCAGTGCCAGGGGGCTGTGAGTTGGGAGTGAGGGGTATCAGCAGGGATGTGGGGAGCTGCGATTGGAAGTGAGGGGCACCAGCGTGGTCTGGGGGTCAGGGTATTGTGGGTTGGGAATAAGGGGCAGCAGCAGGGCTGGGGGTGCTGTGGCTTGGGAGTGAGGGGCAGGGGCAGGGCATATCACTGCCCTCCGCCCAGCAGCTGCCCTCTTTTTTGAAACTGGAAATCTGGTAACTCTACTCTGCCTGCAGTAGCACAGATGATGGGGGGCGAGAGGTGGGGGTGGCCACTGGGAGTGGGGCAAGGGGCGCCAAAATACACGTTCGCCCAGGTTGCCATTTTCCCTAAGCCAACTCTGTTTTTACCTGGCCAAAGAATATTTTGTTCCATCTGGATTGACTTGCTCTCACTCTCACCGAATCCCAGTATTGCTTTCATGAAGACTGAGTAGTATCAATTTATCTGC
>NW_017728993.1:11191357-11204831 GCF_001723915.1 Gavialis gangeticus | reverse complement strand
AGCTCTGTTTTTACCTGGCCAAAGAATATTTTGTTCCATCTGGATTGACTTGCTCTCACTCTCACCGAATCCCAGTATTGCTTTCATGAAGACTGAGTAGTATCAATTTATCTGCACCTCCCTCATCACATCATTATAGGGGGGGTGTTTCACAAAAAGAGGGTTCAAACTGCACTGAGGCAATGGCCTGGCTGTTCCTTTTTAATGTTGAGACCTGATTCTGTGCCCATTGACAGGGATGAGAAAACTCCCAGTATAGCCAGATTGGGCCCCAAATTTAAAAATCTTTTGTTAACGCTTAAACACCAAGGGATTTCCTTGAGCACTTTATAGTTACATTCCCAGCTTTGTCTCTGTTTCACTGTCCATTGTTTACTGTTCTCCTTAATCCTTTTTGAGCTTTCTAGCATCTTATCTTTGCCTTCCACTGACATACAAATTTATTGTTGGTAGCTTTACTGTACTCTACAGATTGAGTTCCCACTTCTTTCACATTTTGAGATCCCCTCCCCCATTTAAATTGTCAAAAAATAATCTACTCCACCAATTAGCCTATGCACATTAGCCACCTTAAGGCTGAACTTTTCATCACTCTGGCCTTCTTGCTTAATTAGTTCAAGTTTATTTAGCACCTAGAAAATGCTAAACGAGTTCATAATATTCTCATCATGTTACTTCTGAACCTGAATTTTTAAAGGCTCAGACTATTTTTAACCTTTTATTTATCTCCTGTGATGGACAAGTATCTTCTCACATCTCTGCAAAAGCTAAACACAATAGATCAAAATAATCCCCAGAGTAACTCCATTGAAATTGGTAGAATTCTGCCAGGGATTAATTTAATTCTGTATTAGTTATTATCATTGTCTTCACCTCAGCTCGCTTTGTCTCTCCTCTTGTTATGATGATTTCTTTTAAAGTGTTTGATTCAGTGGAATGATACAAGACTTACATTTAACATGATTAATATAGTTGTCCATAGCAAAACCAACCATATATGCCAAGAACGTATTTATGATACACTTAATCTTGATTTATACGGTGGGAGATTAAAATGTAGCAGACATTTGGTTGATTGTAACTGCAGGGTTATAGCTCTTATGCTTTATCAAAAGATGTAGAAACACATTTCTTTGTGTAGACTTTTATTTTTCTGATACAGTTATTTAATTATTACTAGAGCTATGAACTGTAGCAAAGAACAGTTTCTGCAAAGAATTCTTCTTCTTGCTGGGGCTGTTACCTGCAGACAAATTTGTCTGTTATTGAGAACAAAAGGTCAAGTGCTGCATGAAAATCATTCTCCATGAGTATTACTTTTAAGTATTAAATATTGGCTATTGGCAATTAAAGTTTATGATTGGCCATCTAAGTTACATGGCATTGTTCCCTGGTAACTGGTTGGGTGAAATGCAAAGATCTGCGCTAGAGTCAAATGAGTATTTATAGGAGGCAAGGATTTTTTGGGGGGGTAATATTGGACCAGCTGCATTTCTTTAGGTTGTGGGTTTTCCATTGTAAGCAGCAGATTTCACTAACATCCAAGTTATGGTAGTGTTAGAGTGATGATGTAGCCATGAAGGACCAGGAATGATACAGTTGGTCCAATAGAATATCCAATAAAACATCCAATTTTATCCAATATTTTATTGGATAAAATTGGATATTTTTTATATAAAAAAATCCAATTTTATCCAATAAAATATCGCCCCAAAGAACCCTCAGTTCTCTCAATTCCTGGACTATCAGTGCTCTTCACCATTGTGGCAACTGGTCCAGGACACAGACATATTCCAGTTATTTAGGCTGCTCTTCCTTTGGGTTATAGCAGAATGATCCTAGTGGTATCATAGGTAGAAAACACTTATCCAGAATCTTCACGGGTTTTTTTTCCAATTAAATTTTGTTTGTTTCTCATAAGCTCTGAAAACTAGCTGCCCTTTAAAAAAGCAAGCAGGAGTTGATAGGGTTTGTGCATCAGAATCTCGACAGTCGCTGCCAATCTGCCTTAGTTCTGCGGTTTCCCGCTCCTGTTTCTTTCTCCCTTGATACAGATCCAATTCCTGATGTCTACACAGAGAAACCTCCCCTCAGTTATGCCAGTGGAACTTAAAATAAAAAATGAGTAAGGTTGTAAAATGAACACGGCTGATTTTTATAATATCAATTGGAAGTAATTACAAGTTCTTGCTCTCCCAGCTTGCTTGAAAAATTCACATTTAACTCAGCAATACACCTTAATTAAAGTCATACATCTATAGATAGATAGATCTATATATACGTTTCTATGTAGATATATATATCTATAACCTTCGCTTTTCAGCCAAAGCCCTTCAATGAGCTCTAATAAATTCCCTTTGCCTTCACCTCTTTATTAATAACCTTTCTGAATATTTTCAATTAAGCTTCTGATCACATTATAGCACCAAGCAGATTTCTCATTGACCTCCTGTAGAATATGGATACTGAGCACTTTCTGCTCAGGTCCTCTTTTGGCATCACCGCCCTCCTTCTCAATACTACCTTCCACCCTCCCTACAAATCCTTAGACTTCTGGAAATGCATGTAGCATTAAGAAAAACTGCTTTGTGGCACTTCTACCAACTCAATGGACTTAAAAGTAAAATTATTCTCTAAGGTCATGAGACTCCATTAAAACGAGATGGAAACTGATTTGCAGTCTAAGAAATCAGACAGTGTTAAAATGACCCCAATTTTCTGAAGTAGGGCAACCACCAATGGCAGACTTGGAATGTCTCTTAAAGCAAAATAAAAATACACAACTGATGTTTTCCATCTGGCAATAAATGCTTCTCCCCATGTGAACTTTTAGGAGTGTGCTGAAAAACAAAGGATGTTTATTTTTAAATGGCTAGTACCGTATCGGGTTCAAATTCAGATGCAGACACTCCAGCTTTTGGACACCAAATAGAATCAGTAATTAATGGTATAGCATGATAAGGGATGTTTACACTCCCTTCCAATCCAAACGGTGTCTGGGAAGGAAAGAGATATTTGGCAGCTAGCCAGATATTTGTCAATCCAAATATTTAAGACATTTGGTTTTCTTCTTCTTCCTGCTTGAGTTCATCTGTTCTTTTTTGTTCTTTGTTTTGTTACATTTGCCTTTTTCCCCCTAATAACTTGCCATTTATGATGCTCTCACGAATCTTATATCTTGAGGCATATGTCATGTGTCTTCCTCATGACAGGTGATTATTATATTATTTTAATAGGTGTGAAAGAATCATGCTCATATACTTTGGTTCCAGCCTTTGTGCACTCAGATAAGCCTGTTATTCATAAAATATCACAAATTGTAAAACCTGCTTTAGCTGGAAGTTGCCAACACATGTAGTCAGGAGTAGGTGGTGTAGTGGATTGAGGCTTCCAAGGTAACACATTTCTGTACTGACTCTTTCAATATTTAAGTCTAAATGAAGATCCAGTTGTTTCAGGAAACTTCATCCAGCTCCTGCAAAGAAGGGGAGAGGGTGTCTAAAGGTCAAAGCAATAATTTAGATTGGAGAACCCAATCTCATACAAACCTTGACTGGAAGCCAAGGTATAGGAATGGGCATAACGGGCTAAATTCAGAATTGGGGTACCCGGGCGTCCCTTCCTTGAAGGCAAAGATCTGGATTTGTCCAAATGAATGGGTTTTATTTTTAAATGAAGATTTGGTAGAGCTTACTGGCTCTAAATGAGTCACAGCAATGGTAACTCTCTCTCTCTTTCTGTTTGCCTGAAGCCAGTACTTGGCTCTGGACACTGCTTTTGGAAGCAGTTGAGATCCAGAGATAACGCACACAGAGGCTGAATTATTTCTGCGGCAATGCCTTGGTCTTAGCTGCAGTTCTTAATGTCTCGCTTTCCCTGCCCTATTTTTTTTGTTTTAGAGTCTCCCAACCAGCAGGATCCAATAATGGTTCTCTATTTATTTTCTCTTTTTAGTCAGTAGGACTTGTGCTTTAACACCTTCCAAACTGAGAATGTATTAATCATAACAATAATTTCCACTAATATACTTCACACTGCTTCCCCCTCTCCGCTCTACTGATGTGCCATCTATCAGCGTCTCCCGCAGTCACCTCCATCACTTGCAGCTCTTGTGCCTCGTACGAGTTCATCCACAGAGCACTGACTCTGTCCATATTTAGTCTCTTAACTATCCACTTCTGCTATGCTGCTTCCAGTGAACTAAATTCACTTATGTATTAATTGCCTATTGTTCCTCTTCTCCTAACTTCTGTCTGCTTCTGTGTCTGTCCTCAGAAGTCAGACCAGGAATTGTCCTGTTTTGAATATGTGAAAAAAATACCCTACTTATCAAAGCCTCTATCACAAACAAATGCTAAATTAAAAAAAAAAAAACATTGCCTGTCAAATCTTCAAAGGTTTGGGATTATCGGAGCATATTTTCTCATTATCCCATTATACAGATGCAGAAGCTGATGCAGAGGGAAGTTAGGAATCTAACTGCAGCTTGTAAGCAATAGAGCTGCGACTCCAATCCAGGTTTCCTGGCTCCTATTTCTGAATTCAGACTGCTAGAGCACATGGTTGCTCTGCTTTCTTTTCCAGAAAGCTCATGTATAGTGGTAGCTGGGAGTTCTGTATTTTATGCCAGAGGCTTCTAAGATGGGGTCTGTGGTCCCCTGGTTATTTAGTGTAGGGACTGGTTATCTTCTTGCTAAAAATTGTATTAAAGGAAATGAAATGTGCATATATGCCTAGCTTTACTTTCCTTGCAAGCCATTTACTGTACTCGCCAGAGCTATTAGAATCTCCCCGTTACGGTTTAGTCTGCTATTTAAAAATGCCCAGAGCCCCTGCCCAACCGGGATTCCACCCAAACTTGTTTCACAGGTTTCTGTTTCTCTAGACATGATGCTAACTCCCAGGGAAGCTGTGTGGTAAGCAGATCTCTATTACTGATGAGCAGAGATCTGGGTTTCCCATTTGTCACGGAAAAACACGGATTTCTCCTTTAAAAGTTGGCTCCCCTCCAGTGCACACATTCCTGTGGGGACGGGGGGATGAAGTGGGGGGCACATGCCCCCCCAGATTTGTGCATGGGGTGGGGGCAGATGCAGGTTGGTAGCTGCCGGCTTGGGGCTCCCTACCCTTCTGCTCTCCCCCCAGGAGCCTCTGCAGCCCAGCATGCAGAACCCAGTGTGGCAGGGCAAAGTGGGGCAGGGAGGCTTGGTGCTGCCGAGCCCTGCACTGCCATGACGAGGCACCCCTGGCCACCCAGCAACAGCAGGGGCAGCAATGTAGTGTTGTGCCCCCTGCTGCTGCCAGCCAGGCAGGGAGCACCTTGCTATGGTGGTGTGAAGCTCATGACGGAGGCACTGAGCCTCCTCACTCTGCTGTGCCCTGTGGTACCAGGTCCTACCTGCTGGGCCATGGAGGCCCCCAGGGAGAGGATAGCAGGGCAGGCAGCCCAGAGCCTGCAGCTGCCAGCCCATATCCATACCACCCTCCCTCTAGGGCTCCAGCTGTGCTGCCCATAGGGGAGGGAGTGCTGGGCTCCATGTTTTGCTCCAGTTACAGCAGCTGCTGCCTCCCATGGGTGACCAGCTGGGGCTCGGGGGAGTGGAGGTCTGGGGGTCAGAAGTGAGGGGCACAAGCAAGTCTGGGGGGCCATGGCTTGGGAGTGAGGGGCAGTGACATGGGCAGGGCACTGGCATATCAGGGCTGCTCAGCATCACAAAACAGTTGGGCGGGGGGGCAGCTACAGCTGGACCTGCATCGTGGTGAGCAAAGGGAGCAGGGGGAGCTCTGATTTTCATGATCAAAAAACCAAAATCAAATGCCAAAATGTATAGGTATTTAGAATTAATTTTATTATAGTGGTTGAGGCACTGGCAGGCTTCTAAATTGCTTTAAAATGGTAAATATATCAATAAAATATGTTCAGCTAATAGCTATATATATAATGGTGTTTCATTTTATTCGTGGAAAACCACAAGTTTGGGTTTTTTTAGTTGGAGAATTCACCATTTCTTCTAAATAACAGAATTTGTAATTTCTAAACAGAGAAGACCACAGGATCCCTGCTGATGAGACACGGGAGTCTCAAAGGAGGAAACAAGATACCAAAGCTGGGCTCAGAAGGCCAGTGCCTTGTGTAGCTTGCATGTTCCCATACTTACTCCACTTTGCTTGATCCACTTCACAACACCAGGACAGTGCTGGATTCATCACCTGGGAAAGACAAAGGCAAAAGTCCAGTCTCCTTCCCTCCATGCTGACTCCCATAAGGGACATGCACCAAATGGGCAGGAGAAGAGTATATGCCAGGCAGGTATTTGGGAAGGCCCTAGTGGGTACATGCAAGTGGGTTGGGAAGGAGCGCTGTCACCCAGCACCAAGCACCACTGCCTCCCAGGAGCAGGGCCAGGACGGGGCAAGGGAAGCAGTGCCCCTCTGTGGGCCACCCAGCTGGTCAGACACAGTGGGGGAGAGGGAAGCTTGCACGTGTTGGCAGGTGCCACTGCTGTAGCGGGGCACTGTTGGTGTCTGCCACTTTAAGGACTGGAGCAGTCAGCAGGTGGGTGCTTGAGTATGATGGCCATTTGGAGACCCTGGATATATATAGGGCGAAACAGCAGTTTTCTGTTGGCAGCCTTGAGAGAAACATCAGCTGTCAGAGCTGAGGCTCAGGATCAGCTAGGAAGTAAGGGGCTAGCTAGGAGGCTTTTGGTCCTGGGCATGACCTAAAACTGCACCCTACCAGGAATGGGTGGTCTGGTGGGGCTTCTAGTGGCATGGGAGCCTCAGGAAATGCCAGGCCAGTTACCACCCCAGTGAAAGGCAGGTCAGGGAACATTAATAACCCCAGGTCCCACAATTGGGTGGGTAACCCCATAGTAGGGCCGAGAAGGCGGACCCATGTTAGAGAGAGTGGGCTAGATGCTCAGAAGCCTGACTTGAGGCTCCCTCAACTGGTCAATGTTGGGGCCAGGACCAAAAGGGTCAAAAGGGTCAGGGGCCTAGGGTTCTGACTGGCCTTGGTAGTGAGGCCAAGGCCTGTGTGGCCAAAGGTCCCGGGGGGGGCGGGGCACACCCGAGAGGAGGAAGAGTGCAGGGAGCTAAGCAGCCCAGAATGAGGGCAGAGTAGGCCGCCTGATAGGAGGGATCCAGTTGGGGTCCAGACTGAAGGGTTATGGGGCCCAGTGTGGGGCCAGAGACGTCAACAAGTTAGATGCCATCTGTGAAACATGGGCTGCAGTGTAGAGGAGGTTTCGGAGCTGCAGATAACACCCCCTGTCATGGGGGCAGGAAAGGGCAGCCTCCCGCCTATATAATATCTTAATCATTTTCTGTCAAGACATGGCAGGTGAGAGGCAGGTGATTAGCTCAGAAACAGGTGGGCAGGCCAACTTCTAACTGGCCCCAGGAAGGCCCCTTTACAACTGCCATTTACCACTCTGTGCTGCCACTCCACGTTTGGCTGTGCTCCACCTGTTCACCCCCCCCACCCCCCCTGCTCTGCGTCCGACCACCAGCCATGCACCACAACACCCCTCCTCCCCCTCCCCATCTGTGTCCAGATGCCAGGGATACATTTATTTTAAAAGGTTGAAAACCCCTGGTGTATGCAATTCCCTGGGGAGCAGACACCTAGAAGGAATGGAAGAGCAGACATGAGGTCTCTCTGTGCTGTGTGGGTTTTCTAAAGCCTCCATTCCTGGAGTCATAACATTGCTTGATAATCTCAGCCTCCATTTAGTTAAATACATAAATAATTTTGTACTCTTTAAGTATTATGGCAGGCAGTATCCATTTAAACAGCTTGTGAGCCTTCTGGGCTAGGGACAGAAGTTGCACATAAACCAGTTTAAGTGATCAGAAACTGGTTTAAACATGTAACAGAACAGAAGCTCAGTGCACATAAACCAGTTTAAAATGGCTGAAACTGGTTTAAGATAAACCTGGCTGAATGTAGTATCAGACTTAACTGATTTGGGTCAAACTGGTTTATGAAACTTCTGTCCCAGGTCCCTTCCTATTTCAAGTTAAATCACAGTCCCCCAGCATCCCAGCAGGCTTTCCAGCCCCAGGCTGGGCTGTGCTGTCTGCTCCAGAGAGCAGGGCTGCTTCTTAGCTGGAGCAGTGAGGGCTGGCTGACAAGAGGGTGTGGGGGGCAAGCCCAGCTGTCCTGTTCCCCACCCCCCTGGCAAACCCTAGCTGGGGCTGGGGGCTGGGGCCAGGGAGTGAAGTTAAACACCCCTTCCCCAGCTCCAACTTACTGCTGAATGCGACTGTGGACTACAAATCCAAGAGGCACCTGGAAGCAGGAAATGGAGGTGATGATGAGCAACCCTGCAGAGTCTTGCTGCTGTGATTTGGACTACAAATCCCAGAGACCTTGGGGGCAGCAGGAAGAGGAAATGAACACACAGCCCATGCTGGCTGCATGCCAGTGCTGTGCTCTAGTGCCCCTAGCACCCCCCCCCCCGGCTTCTGGCCTGAGCCACTGAAGGCAAGTGGCTGCATTTCCTGAATGTCTGTTTACTTCTTTTTCAATTCAATCTCTGCAGTTTAGACAAACCTCCAAAGACTGAATCAATTCAGCCTCTGGCTTTTTGACTGTCTGTACTTAGCCCTGCTGGTGCTCACCATGTCCTGTCCTCTGTGATGACATGAAAACTGGGAAGGAATGCAACCACATTGGAGGATGCAAGTGCAATTCAGAAAGATACTGACAGATTGGGCTACAGCTAGGATGAAGTTCAGTGTGGACAAATGAAGGGGGCTGCACCTCAGGAGTAATAATCGAAAATACAAATATCAAATGGGTGACACGTGGCTGGATGTTAGCACTATGGAAAAGGGCTTGGGAGTCTTAGTATATGACAGATTCTGTATGAGTCTGCAGTGTTATACACCCACACAAAAAAGGTGAATTTGGTTTTGTGATGCATCACTAGAAGCATTAAGTACAAGACATGGGAGGTGATAGTGACCCTCTTGGTACTGGTTGGGCCTCATCTGGAGTACTGTGCGCGGTTCTGAGCTCTACATTTTAAAAATAATGTGGAAAAGTTAGAGAGGATCCAGATGTTGGCAACAAAAATGATCAAGGTCTTGGAAGGCAAATTATATGAGGAGAGGCTGAAGGAGAGTGGCATGTTCAGCTGTAGAAAAGGTGCTTAAGAGAGGACATGATGGCAGTCTTCAAATACTTCCTTCAAAAGAAGGAAAGCACCTTTTCTCTTGTTGCAGAAAGGAGGACATGGACCAATGACTTGAAGTTGCAGCAAAGTAAAATTAGATTGGATATCTGGGAAAAAGTCTTCATTGTTAGAATAACAAGGCCATGGAATAGACTGCCTGGGGAAGTTGTGGACTCTCCATAACTGGAGGTGTTCAAGAAGAGATTGGACATCCACTGGTCAAGGATGATCTAAGCCTAGCTATATCTGTGTTCTCCTGTGGGCATTTCCTATCCTTCTAGGTTGTGCTGGTTGCTCCCACCCCAACTTTCTCATATATGTGTCAAGGTGTTTTTTAGCCTTCGTCAGAGGTATTGAGTGTTGGCTACAGCCACAGCTAGGAACTTTGACTTAGGTGTGCCTATGCTCCTATTGGGACCAAAACCAGATATTCTTGGCTAGAGGGTCTTGCCCCTCTGCTCAGGATCAGACCAGTTTCCATACATGGGGTCAGGAAGGGATTTTAGTCCATGGTAAGATTGGTATGGACTGTGGGGGGGTTTGCTTTCCTCTCTGGGGGGGGTCATGGCCCTACACCCAGCATCTCTTGAGCGTATATTTACAACATTTTGGAGAAGCAGGACGTTGGCTGCTGTGGTTCCCCTGGTTTTCCTGTGGGAGGTTCGGGTGTTAGGTCTATGTTGTGTCAGGGTTGGTGATAGTCTTGCGTAGAATTTAGATTATGGCTTGTATAGGATATGGTTTCAATAGGGATGATCCTGCCTCAGGCTGGGGTTGGGCCAAATGACCTCTGGAGGTCCCTTCCAGCCCTGCTTCTCCATAATTCTATGAGAATACTGTGAGAGCAGCAGCAACAATACAGGTGGCCTCTGCATTTGTGTCGTGCATCTCTGGAAAAGTTTCCAGTTTGAATTGAAGCCAGTGAGTTGAGTATTTCACAGGTACAGAGGTTAGTGCAGATATGGTCTGTAAAATACTCAACAGTTAAACAAACAAATTGCTGTTGGTGGTCTCAACCTACTTCCTGCCACAATCTCAACCTTGCATGGCAGCCTAAGCAGAGGGCCCAAGGAATGAGTCATCCTGGGGTCAGAAATACTTTCTCATTCCTTGCAGTGGTCCCTCCAAGTAGGTCAGTTATGAGGAACTTGCAGTGGGTGGGAAGCTTTAGCTGGGCTTGTCTGATAAATAAAGAGAAGACTTCAGCCTCTCTGGATGCCAATCCAGCTTTTTTTTTTATGAGCACCAAGTTGACCTACATAAATTATATCAACCAACCAACATGCAAATGGATTAATTTCTACTGAGAGAGTCCCCTGTGTGCCTGAACTGTTAATGCTATGTATTTCTGTTTATTTAGTCAAGTAGCTTGTATGGATGAAGAAAAAAATAATGTACAATGTAGACCCACTGCAATGAAGTCCTACAGCTGGGCACATCCTGCAAGTCCCAGTCTATTAACACACACGCACATCCTGCAAGTCCCAGTCTATTAACACACACACACACACACACACACACACACACACACACACAGTGAAAAATCAGCCAGTATCCTTTCAGTTTGTGTAAATATAGCTTACGAGGGGAGGGAACTGGTCTAATTTATGCACTTGGCCTCAGTTCTCTGGTTTACCTCAGTGCTGTTCAATGCATTAATTCCGTAAATCTCACTGGGAGAAACGATGTCGGCTCATGCTGGTTCCCTGAAAACATGCTGAAAATGTTACTGAAAGAACAAACATGCAGAAGCGATAATGAGCATTTACTTCCCTTTTGCTTGCTAGACAAGACTGAACCAAACCCCTGTGATCCACACAGTCCAAACACTGGGAGGCTTTGGAAGCCCAGTTCAGATCCAAATCTCAATTTCCCTGCTGGACCTGAGAAGAAGTATCAGGTTGAAAGGGGGAAGGACCATGTAAACGAGATGACATAATACTAATTTGGTTATAACAAGTAGATTTAGTGTGATGTGGATGCTTACTCAGCTGATACAAGTAATGCAACTTCTTTGAAACATGTTTGACTACTCAGTGCATGATCAGCATTACAGTCTCGTCTGCTGTAAGGAGCAACTCGGATCTCAAGATCTAACTCATGGTTCTTAGGGAATTAGGATTCTGGATCCAAATTTTACAGCTCAGGCTCACCTCTTACTTTCTTTGGTTTATGGCTGTCAATGACTGGTCTCTGGGTTTCACTGCTTTGCACAGGGAACCTAAGTTAAAGTACTGGTATATGAGCTTGCAGGGTTTTTATTGATGAACTAGCACAAACAGACCTAATCTTTGGAAAAAGTTAAAATAGGTATAAGCTAATTAAAATAATCTACTTGTTGCTGGAAGGCAGTGTGCAGACAGCTTCCATCCTGTTGCTTATGCTGTTGCTATGTTCATAGTTTCTTTGTCCTATATATTTATCTTACTTAGGTTTTTATACTGCTCTTCACTGTAGCATCTTTGTACTTTTTCAGTAGTGCATTAAGCAGCATGACTGATGTCTGTCCCATATAGTTTATTCCCTCTCTGAACCTCTCCCCAGGAGAAGGGTTGTGTGTGCTGTGTAAGGTGGGTATTGGGGTATTTGCACCCTGCTCATGCTAAGTGGATTGAAGAGGTATGTCTGCCACTTTGAACAGAGGGCACTGAGGTTTGTGATGGTCCTTAGCTGCTGTGAGACTTCATTTCACAGTCTCAGAGTGGACCCTGAGAAAGATCTGTCTCCTGGACAAAAGAGGTGATGCACTCCATGAAATGTTATTACATTTCTGGCTGGTTATGATCTTCGCCCAGGAGCTTTCAGCAACCTTATAGAAATGCTGAGCCCAGACCACTGAGGACCTTGCAGAAGGTTCTTGAATATTACTGTACAACGGATACAAAAATATTTATTATGATGAACCAGAATCGAAACTGGATCCAGACAGAGCTCAGTTTTTGGGAATATTTAGAATAGGACCCAAATTTTGTGGTTTGGTCCCAGATCTCATATTTGTATGAATAAGAATAGCAAGTAAAGTTCTGCGGAGTTGTAGAAAGTTACAGGCCCTTTTAGTCTTCCCACATTATGACTAAATGCATAAACAGATCTCCAGCTGAAATTAGAAAGAGGTCAAGCTCCATTATAAAATGAAAAATAATTAAGTGGAATACGGGAAAGGGCCTTGATCTCATCCACTATTAAAGACAGGCTGTAAGGGAGAGGCAGACCTTCAATCTGGTCTAATTGGTCTGTATCTCTATTCCAAAATCTGATCCTTCAGATCAGAGTGTAAATATTTCACGGTTCCCTTACCTTCCTGGGCCAAATTCATTGCATTGATTTTATTCAGCCTTCGTTACTATGGTATGGCATGGGAAGATGCATAGTACAAACAGAAGGAAAAAGTAGCTGCACTGTGGAGGTTATTCCAGTCTCTAGAATGCCTCTGCCATGTGAGAGAGATGCCTTCAGGCCTACTCTTACCTTTCCTGGATAGTCAGGTCTCCATCTTCACTCAATATATAGGTTCCTGTGCAGAAATATCACCTCCAATCTAGTTCTTACCTCTTTGCAGTGGAACCACCCTGGTTTTGCTATAAAGCCACAGAGGAAGGACTTGGTTTTGTCCCTATATATATATCTGCCCAAATTACATTATCTACACATAGAAGCAGTAAGTAATGTAGTGCAGGCACAAGGCAAGCATAACATTACCTGGGACCCATTTAATCATCTCAATATGTTGTATCAGTGACACCATGCAACATAACACAAATCATTTGTCTTTTGGGTTTCTGCTTTCCAAGGTATTTAAAAAGGTAAAGTCTCCCATTAGCATGAAGGGGATTTATGTACTTCACTTCCATGACATGAATAGGACAGACCTTTCTCTCTTACAGATCTGTTCTTTTATTATGCATCTGATGCGAATAGGGATCATGTATGTGCATTAGGGCTCTGCAAAGCTTCAGGTGGTGATTCGATTTGGAGGAGATTTGGCCCGATTTGGTGGACAAATCTCCGAATCCAAATCTAATCAAGGGACCAATTAAAATGTCCAAATTGATTCAAAGCTCTCCGAATCTTTTCCAAAGATTCGGAGAGCTTTGATTTGGGCAGTGCCCACCTGCTGCAGCTGGGGGCTGCAGCCAGACTCAGAGCTGGTAAGTAGGGACAGAGAGGGGCTGGAAGAAGGGGAAGGGGGACCATGCAGGGATCCCTGCCAGGCCCCATCCCCTCCCTGCTCCCTCAGTCCCCCCAGCCCTCACCCACCCCAGCTCGTGGTGCTTTAAAAAAAAGCCCCA
>NW_017728993.1:11189747-11191141 GCF_001723915.1 Gavialis gangeticus | reverse complement strand
AGTCCCCCAAACCCCCCTATGGCTGCCCCACCCACCCCAGCTCCAGCTCTTTAAGAAAACCCCCCTCCCAAAACCCAAGAAAAACCACTCCTGCAGTGGCTTCGTGGGTTCGGGAGGTTCATGCACAGCCCCCCACATGGTGCGGAGCAGTGGGGATCACCCTCCCACCAGTGGGAATGGTGAATGTGGGATTTTCTTAATTTCTTTTTCTTGAAGGGCCAGAGCTGGGGTGGGCTGGGCAGCCATCTGGGGGGCTGAGGGAATGGGCAGGGGTCAGGGGGCTTATGCAGAATCCCCATGCAGCGGTGGGCAGCGGGGATCACCCCCTGCTTGGCAACACCCAGTGAGTTGGGGCTTATTTTTCCAAGTGCTGGGAGAGAGGGTGGGGGGATGGGCTTGGCCTGGGTGATTTGGCTGAATCAATTTGTGACAGTGATTTGAATCACCAAATTAAATCACTGTCCCCCGAATCGGCCAAATCCAAATCCAAAGCGAATACTAGCCAGCCATTTACAACCTGAGCCATTAAAAATCAAGAGATTACATTCTTCCCACAAGCCAACTGGAAACCAGCATAGACGATGATGCTAGCTCCACTGGTTCTCAATAGGATGTTCTGCTCAGTGCTCACAAAGGGTCTGATTTGGCACTGTTATAGTCAAGGGAAGTAGGATTAGACTTTAAGGCACCAATACTTCAAAGACTTGCATACATCCAGAACTTTAAAGCATATGAGTAATCCTCTGCTACTCAAATGTACTCACATGTTTCAAATTAAGCATGTGTGTCATTCTTCGGAGGAATAAGACTTTGTGGCCAGGTGCCTTCTGGACCAAGTTCCAGTGAGCAGTCGCACACTAAATCAGCACGTGGGACAAACACTGGAGGTGCGCGAAGCTTCGGGTGCTCATTCAATTTTGAGGAGATTCGGCCTGATTCTGTGGCCGAAGCTCCAAATCTGAATCGAGTCAGGGAACCAATTAAGAGGTCTGAATCGATTCAAAGCACTCCGAATCAATTCAGAAAAAAATCAGAGAGCTTCAGCGCTTCGGGCAGTCCCCGCTCACTGTCGCAGGGAGCTGGACCCAGACTCCATGCTGGTAAGTAGGGGACAGGGGAGTGGAGGCTGGAGGAACGGGGAGGAGACTCATCCCCTGTCTGCTTCTCCAGCCCTGCTGAGTGCCCCCTGACCCCCACCCGCTGTCCCAGCCCCCTCCTCCCTATGGCTTCTCTGCCTGTCTCAGTCCTTTAAAAAAATAACCCAAAAAACCTCAAACTCACTGGCTCCTGCAGTGGCCTTGGGGCTTCTGGGGGCTTGTGGAAGAGCCCCCAGTGCAGCACAGGGCAGTGGGGGGCAATGGGGATTGCCCTCCGCTGGGCAGGAGCTGGTGATT
>NW_017728993.1:11184768-11189585 GCF_001723915.1 Gavialis gangeticus | reverse complement strand
AGGGGGCTTGTGGCAGAGCCCCCCATGTGGCATGGGGCAGTGGGGGCAGCGGGGATCAGCCCCCCACCCAGCAGCAGCCAGTGAGTGTGGGCTTTTTTTCCAAAGAGCCAGGAGCTGGGTGGGGGTGGGAGAGTAGGTGGGGGATGGGGCCGGTGGGATTTGGAGATTCGGCTGCCGAATCTCCGAATCAGATTTGGCCGAGTCGATTTGGGACCATGATTCAAATCACTGAATCGAATCACCGTCCCCTGAATCGGCCGCATCCAAAGCTGAAGCGAATACTAGCCGTTTCGCACAGGGCTACTGTGTGTGTATCCAGTAGAGTAGATTAGAGCTAGCTGCAGGCACAAAGAGCTACAAAGAGGATCTGCTGCTCTGTGCTGATTTGGCAATTCATGGACCAGCTAAATCTTCCCTTTTGGGACCTGGAGCAAGCAGGAAAGGGGAGGACCTCCTCCCCAGACTCTTACTCCTACAGGAAGGTAGAATCGGAGAGTAGAAAAGTGGTCCTTTCTCCACCAGAGAAGCTGGACCTCTCACCACACTACTTTCCCCATGTTCTTTGGTACCCCAGACCTCTGCAAATCATAAATCCAGGCAAATGTATTGAAAATGTTGGGAAGAAATGACACAGTCTGGTGGGGCAACAAATAGTGAAAGACTCCAGACTTGGTTTAGGATGTGTCTTCCGTAGTAGATAATGCAGACTTGAGTGGTCGATGTTGTGTGATGGTAACATAAAAATGGGGAGCTCGTCCTTAAGCAGCATCCTTATAGTATTAACCAGAAAATAAAAGTTGACTCTTGAAAAGAAAAGAAAATGTTATTAAGCAAAAGAAGAAGTGCCAGTGACTTGAGCCCTTAATTAGATGCCAGTGGTGTCTTTGAGTAAGCAACTCCCAGAGGATTATCAGAGAGATGTGAAATGAATTGTAAGAGCTGTTTTACAGGCTTTCGCATAAGCATACACCTGCTTACAGCGAGGCAGAAGACAGTGCGTAGATGTCTGGAATATTACATAAAAGCTGTCTGGTAGACCAGGCAGAGCAATTAAAATCCATCTTGCTTAAATGAACTCTGAGTGCAGGTCAAACAAATCTCATTTTTATTGTTCCTTAAGGAGATGTCTGCATAGGAGACAAAAAAGAGATGCAGCAGTCAGGTTAAAAAATCAAGATGCCTTAAAAAAATTAAATGTTCACAATAGTGCTACAGCAGACTGGATAAATGATATAGTGATGGTTTAAAACTAATTGATGACTAATGTTGTAATGCATTCATAGCTACACTGATCTATTATACGTCTCAGCCATGTTGAAGGGACACTTCAAGGAGAAAAATTGCTAACTGTTTTAACCTGATGGAACTCAGGGAAAAAATAGTTACTTTAAAAGATAAATGTGAAGGTTGTGACCTCCTAATGTACAGCTGGGTCTTGCAATGCAAAATCAAATTATCATTAAACAGATTGTGATCTGTGATGGTATTAAAACAAGCAGAATCCAGAAGAGAGTTGTAAAGAAATGCAATAGGGCAGCTTGAGTCTGGGGAGCATCGGCTAACCTGCATCAAAAACAGCCTGGCTTTAGGACAGTTATAATAGCTCATATGGATTTGATTGGCTTTAGAGTAAAAGTTCATTCCATTGAGGACCCAGAGAAAACTGCAGTACTGGTAATATTTGGCATTTATATGACAAATTGCACAGGCAAGGCCTTCTACAAACACTGACTACTTAGGTCGTAAGCAAGAAACAGTTTATCTTCAGAGTTGAACAGAAGGTGGTACTTTGGGCTATTAGGAGTCCTGCATGAATTTTTCCCTCCTTGGTTTCATTCTAACTCTGTGATCCAACACCAAAATCAGTCAAACTCTGCTTCCATGTTTGCCTAATTCAGGGTATTAGACCTAAGGCCATAAACTGGCCTGGATGCACTCCAAGGCTTAGCTTAGTGTCACTGAAAGGGTCACAACAGCTGAAACAAAACCACTTTCCTATCTGAAACACAGTGATATGATCCCCAATGGGCAGGTGGGGGCAAAGGCTAGATGAGGTCCTTAAAACTCTCAGTTTGGTCAATCTACCAATTTCCTACAACCCCCTCTGTCCCATCTCCATGAAGGGAGTAATATGAACGGGATGGCTCAAATCCAGGAGCAAGCATGCTTTTCTGCACTCTCATTAAGCTGTAAGAGACTGGCTTTGTTTGCACTGTGCCAAGAGTCAGGGCAGCAAGCAGCTGGGCTTGGTTACCTGAAGGGGCCTGGCTGCCAGTGACCCTGGCTGCCAGCACTTCTAGCTGACCCCAGCTGCCTGCATAGGTGTGGCTGCCTGCTTATGAGTAACAGGTCTTTCACTGCCTAGAAATATGTTGAGCAGGACAGATGTTTCTCTGCCTGGTTCCTGGGCCTAGCCTGACTGCTTCTCACGCCACCCTGACCTTTTTTGCTTCCTAGCTTGCTGGTTCCCAAGCCTTTGGCTTGTGGCTCTGGTCTGGACCCCTGCTTCTGGTTTCTAACTTTGCTCCTGATCCCACGGCTTGTACCCCTTTTGGGTGCCTATACACATACATTGGAGCAGACTCAATTAATTGAGTCTGCTGGAGCGTGGTAATTACCGTGCTCCAGGAGACTCCAGCATCACGTGTATCAATGTTCCTGCCCTGAAAAATGGAGGCGGGCAAAGGCAACACGTAGGGAGTGCACGCAGATGCACGTGCACCGCACCCCGTGAGCATGGCAGTGCACCCTCTACAAAAAGGCACTGCCGGCGGTGTCTGCAGGTGGTCCGTGACCCCTGCTGGCTGCCACCGATGCTGCTGGTGGCAGCTGCAGGTGGTTGCCGACCTTTGGTTACCTGACAGCTGAGTGATCTTCACAGAGCAGTGCAGGCTCCTCTTGCCTGTATTCTCAGAATAACTGCCCAGGTCTTGGTCCCTTACGGCTGTCTGTTCTTGGATAGTGACCCCTAGCTTGGTGATTACCCATGTCCTGGTCCCCATGACATTTAGAGTCGCCCCAGAGCTGCACAGGCTCTGCCTGGTCATTTCCCCAAAGCACTGTAGGCTTGACTCATCCAGGTCTCCAGAATCCTGGAAATCCAGCTCCTGGGGCCTCTGGAAAGTGCCCTAGGGTGGAGAGGGGATACTGTCAGGAGTTAGAGAACTGATTTGCAGCCCTCTCCCCCATATGGTTACCTGAGTGGGCCTGGCTGCCATTAGCTTAACTACTTCCAGCTGGCCCCAAGCTGTATGCATAGCTCTTGTTCTCTACTTATAAGTACCCAGGAGGCTACCCAGGACAGATGTTCTCTGCCTGGCTCCTGGGCCTTACCTGAATCCAATTTCTTGCTTCATGTCTCTTGGTTTTTGGTTCTGGGTTCCTGCCTGCTGGCTTTATGTTCTTAGTTTCCTAGCTCCTTCCTGCCGGTTGGCTCCTTGCTTCTTACTCCTGTCTGACTCCTTTTTGCTCCCTAACCTGTAGCTCCAGTCTGGACTTCTGCTTCTTATCCCTTTGAAGTATGACTCTTTTTAGTGTCTAGCACCATGAGGACTGCCTGTGTCTTGGTAATCCCCTTAAACACAATCCCTGGGGGACAATAAGGACAACTCGCCAGTTCAGTTTGCACCCCAGGGTACTCTAAGCATGCCTGAGACAAAACCTGAGAGCAGCACTGGGGGCACATGCTCAGGGCTGTTCTAAGACAACTAAGCCTCCTCATTTCTGTGATTTGGTGCACATTGAGTGGAAGCAAGCAGGCAGGGTGTACTTCTTGGCAGCAGGCCCAGAAGCAGCAAAGAGGCGGTGTAGATAAGCCCCAGATGCAGTTCTAGAAGTCCTGCCAGGGAGGAATCACAATCCTAGTGCCCTCATAATGACAAGGCTATATGTTGCTTTGCAAAAGCTATTACAACACTCTACAAATGAATATAACACTTTCCTGCCACAGTTATTCTGTGGTTTTCCCTGGAAATGCAGTGATTGAATGATTAAAAATACCACCAGATTCTGTAGCTGTGCTTGCTGCTTCTGGACTGGTTCTCTTAATAAGCAGGGGCACAACAGAAGGGAAAACAATCTTTTAGGGCGCTGACAGGCACGCAGCTTCCCTCTGTAACTCATGGCACTTCACAGGAAGTACTGCGAGGTACAGCGATCCCCCCAACGCAGCAGACATTTGCTCTTGGGTCCAGGGGTTTGGGGGATCAAGCTCCAATGTAGAGCTCTTATGTGTGTGCAGCCTCTCCCCACTAGCCATAGGCAACATGTAGAGAGGGCACAGGGCAGTGTGTGCCCCCCGTGAGATTGGCCCTCACCGACCAGGGAGTGGTGGGTGCCAGCTGGCGCCCCCCTTGAGATCGTGGGGATGCCGAGAGAAGCACTGTCGGTACTTCCAGGTTTGCTGCCTGCACTTTTGGTTTTGCTGCTGGCACTGATTCAGTGGGTGCTCTGGGGTCAAGCACCAACCAAAAAAAATTAGCAGGTGCTCGGCACCCATGAGCCACGGCCATTTTAGTTTTACGTGTTAGAACTCTGCTCCCCCCAAAAAATGCTTTACCAGAAGAAGCATCACATTGCTTCAACCTGGCTCTGCAGCATCTGTAAAGATCAAGCACTTCATTATTTTTAGCTATAGCTGATTCAATCGGCTTTTAGATAAAAGTGCCAAAAAATCCCCACTAAAGCGCCTGATCTTTATAAACGTCAGGCGAGCTGGGTTGAAGTAACGCATTATGTCTCCTGGGCATACACAGGGCTCAGCTCAGAAACACTCAGAGTTAAAAATAAAGTGCTGGGAGGAGGACACGGGGGGGGGG
>NW_017728993.1:11165843-11179768 GCF_001723915.1 Gavialis gangeticus | reverse complement strand
GGGAGGGGGGCAGTTAATTTTTTTTGCATCTGCAAGCACTCACTGGCAAAAACCAAAGTTGGCACCAATGTTTGCAGCCATGCACTTCTGTCAGGGCAAAGCTGTACAGCGCTTCAAGGGGCTGATCAAGCAACCAAACATCACGTCTATCAGTGTCCAGGGTGACGTCTACCCACAAACAAGTTTCCTTAGGGTTGAGGACAAGTTATTATAGCAAGAACACCTCCATCTGACATATCATCTATATGTAAAGTGTTTTTCTTCATCCATTAACCTTCTAGTGCAACGGGAAATACTTGATGTACTTGATTTGCAGGTATTTTTCTGGCAGTCCAAGATTATTGATGTTCTAAACAAAAAATGTATGTGACCTGCTTTTCCATGTGTTGATGCTTCCTTCAATGTGCCTAAACCATACAGGCTACAGCAGCCCATTAGGAAGGTTAGCCCTTTGCCCACCTGCAGATGTTAAACCATTCACTCAGGAGGCCATTGGTTCATCCTGTACAAAGTGAGGCACTATTTTGAATATCAGAATTTTAACAGTTGAATTTTTTTGGAAATTTGAAAAATTCCAGCTGATTGTTAAACGGGCTGGAAAAGTTCAGCCTGGGTGATTTAAGAAACATTTTTCCAAGTGGTGATACATGCACAGTCCTCTCCAGAAGGGTCTTAGTTTTTGCATTCACATATTAGAGCAAAACTAGTGTAATAGCTCCCCCTTCTCCCCAGTGAAAGCTATGTAAAATGGTCTACTTGTCAAGCTTACTGTTATATTCATGCTTCTTGGATATTTGTTGTTGTTAGGCAAATAATGAAGGCAAACTATCTTTAGATGACATCATTAGCCCAAAGTGATTTAAGAGCAAAATAAGCTACATGCGACAGCAAGAGAAGGAACTAAATAAACTCCAGTTGTGACCCTATCCAGTTTTATGGACTGGATAGAGAAAGACTTGCTAACTTAATGAAACTCATGTAGCTCAACAAAAGCATCTTCTCAACCCCCTGTAAGTGCACCCTAAGTAGACCACCATGTTTTTCTTGATGATTTTTTGGGGAACAGGTATGTTATTGCCCCAAGTTATATATTTGACTAGGAGTAGATAGAGACGGTGCTCTCTGCAGGAGAATGGCATCCCCTAGACTAGAGAACCAGAATGGAGGAGCTGGTGTTGAGGAGCGCTGCTGGAGCCCCATAACAAGGGCTACTACAGGCTACTTGACCTTGGCCACTTTATGCTCCTGTTTAAGACTGTTTTGGAATCCAGAGACTAAGTCTTTGCCATTCCTTGTCTTCAGCATCGCTGGTATGTGCTGGTCCTGTATTCTCCATATTATTGATCAGTTGACGTTGAAGGAGGTTTGTTCATCAAGTAATTCTTTGTTAGTCCTGCTTTCAGATTTTATGCCATGCATGCACATAACAAGTATGGCAGCTCTTTGAACTGGTAGCGCTAAATAGCTAACTTCGTCCTTCACTTCCTCTTGAAATCAGTCGCTCTTAAAGCTACCCTAAAATAAGCGTTGTTACAGTTTATTTCCTTCCTCAACACTTTTTGCCTCCTGCTTCATGACAACACAACTTGGCTGTGGTTAAAAGAAAAATGGGGAGGGGGTGCAGAGAAATAGCATTTATGAAATGTTTGTCTGCGCTGTTTATTTCACTTTCAGTTTTTTAAATCAAATAAAAACCATTATGGTTTTATTGCTGCTCCTGAAAGAAAAAAAAAAAAGCTGTAAGATCCAAAGATTAGCTTCTGGAACGTGATTCGGAAGAATGCTTGAAGCATTTTTTTGATCTGCTGCTTGTGCCTGACACTGGAAGGAGCTCTGAATCTGTGGCTGCTTTCTGGATCAAAATGCGGAGAATTGTTTTGCACAGGGTGTAGCTTATTTTTCGTACCTAAAAAAAATACATTTTGGAAATTGTTGATAGTGTTTGCTGTGCTGTGATTTATAACACAGCTGTTTGCTTGTCAGCTCAGTGCAAAGGCAACGAGCAGAAAAGAATGAATTGTAGGTTGATGCAATTGTGCTTAATTGCCATACTTTTCCTGATTGATGCATGGAGAGAATTCATTCATACTTAAAGTCAAGAATCTAAGAGAGATTTTAATTTGATTCACTCAATATTACCATCCTAGTAATGGAGTCTAGCAGCAAATACAACAGTCACCAATTCATCTCTAGTAGTAGGTCTATTCTTCCCTGACCTCCAAGCCTGCCTCTATCTTATCTGAGTATTTGTTCACAGATAAGGTTTTGAACCAGAGCTAATAGCTTTATCTTTCCAGGAAACCAGTGAGTAAGAACAAGGATCCCACTTAGCATCTCTGTTCTGTCTGTACTAAAGAACCGTACGCCATTAGAAGTAGGTCCTTGAAATGTCTGGTAGCAGGGAGGTGCCGTGGGTGCCCTCCACCAGTCTAGCGCTCCATACAAAGAGCATTCTCTGCTGAAAGCTGATATAGTCAGGGAGTTCCCTGTTTCCTCCAACAGCCCCTTGGGGCTAGAATAATTATGAGGCTCCTCTAATTTTTAGCAGAGACCTGCTCAGCCTCAGGAGTACAGAAGTCTGACAACCACAAATGTCCCCTCCTTGACCCTGGTTTTGCACCAAGATAAGAAAATCTCACCCCCTGTTCAGCGTCACTTCGCAGGACATAAGATCTGCTTCTGATCTCTTATGCAACATAGTAAAGGCAGTGAGATTTCACTATGGCAGATCAGAATTGGGCCCATAGCTACATTAAAAAATGCCCCAGAATTAACATTCCAGATTTGCCTTCAGGGTCCTGAATAGTATGGTAAGCGCAGATTGCAAGATCAAGTAATGCATTCAGATTGAAAAAGAAACTTAAAATGACCACAGAAAAAGCAGAATTTGCTGGATCCACAACTGACTTCTTCCCAGGTCTCCCTGTAATTGCTGCATTAAGTTTCCTCGGGGATTACACTATTTTGCAGGTGCCACCTCCAAATAACCCATTTCTGAATAAAGGAGGAAAAGTGAAAGATTTTGAAATTCAAGACTCATAAGATAGATCTAGTGATGTCAAGTAGTTTGTAAATATTCTCAACGACTAACATAAAAACATTCCCCTAGCTTCTTCCTTTGTAGACTTTCCTTGACATACTTTGGAGAAACCGGGCCTAATTTAGGAGGAAACCCCATAGTTGTCCCTTAAAAATTGTGTGGTATTAGTGTGGATGAGCTATGAGGCCAAACTCTTTACTAGTGTAACAACCATCTTCTTTAGTGATGTTACATGAAGGATGAATCTGCCCCGTAGTATAACATTTTCTCCTGGAGGCAGGAGTCTTGGAAGCGGCATTGCATTTTAATTGCAAGCAGACAATTTGTTTTGGAATGCATGCAGAGCATGGAAACAACTGCTGTAGGCGCTAACTATATCCTATAGGGTGATTTTTATCCTTTTCTCTCCAGTGCTCTTCAGTTTATTTATCTGGACTTCACAGGTGACCTGCAAACTTCTTTTTTTTTCTTTATTTGATTGATTCCCTAGGTGAATTCAGTATTTTAAAAATCTAATGCTTTAGCAGAGGAGCAGCTTATTATTTGCGTAGATGCTATATATTTCACACAATCACTGGGGAGCTGGAGGAATCTTTTGGGGGGGGGGGTTGAGCTAAGAAATGTTGATATAACAACTTTTGGGATGGTACTGACTGGTTCCTGGCTACAAAACGGTACCTTGGGAGAAAACGTGATCTGCATTAGGTAGAAAGCCCAACTGTTATTGAAGCAGGGAGAACACTACTTGAAAAGTGTGAGAACCATATTCATCCACTTTTACGGTTGACTAGATTTTGAATTTATTGCGTGGGTGTATTAAAACAACTTGTGTGAGCTAGGCACTCTTTGTGGAAAACTTCTGGTACAATGTTGCAGAAGAATATTTACCCTTTTAATGCAATTTTCATTTATTGTGACATTCAAAGAGGTCAACTGATCATTCCCAGCTTGATTTGTAAAGTCCATTTTCCAGCTCAGCTGATTGTGATTTCAAAATTTTGCCCATCTATTTTTTTCATGGAAATATAGCAATTCTAGGAAATTCATGGCGATATAATGACCAGTCTAACAATTCTGTTTTTGTGACGAAAAAGCCACAGAAACTTCTGTTTGAGATTGCCTATAAATCCAATTTATTTTATTACTCTCATTCCTTTATCCCCATTACTTCTTTTACTTTTCTGGGGAAGAGACTTACTGAGGAGCCAACAAATTAGCTCCACAAAGTCTCTGCATCTACACATGTGGTCTTATTAGGGCGCAGTCAATTAATAAACTCCGCTGTGGTAGAGTTACTTAGAGCACCATGACGCAAGTGTAGATGCTGACGGGGCATGAGGGTGCTTCAAGGCTGGGGCAGGCTGCCTGCTGGCTAGCCCTGCACTGTGGTGGCAGGATGCTTCAAACTGAAGTTCATTGAATGTGTTTTATTTCAAAGAGCCCTGGCACCATTTTTTTCTGACCGTGGTCCAAAAACTAAGTGAAGGGATCAGAAGTTGATGGACTTACAATTTTTTGTCTGGGCTTTTGGTCAAGCATGCTTGGCTGGGCCAAGCATGAGCTACCACACCTGCCCCGGTCGCTGGGTAATGCAACTGCCCCAGTTCTCCGCAGCTGGACTGGGTGCTGATGGAGCCATTCACCCCTTACAAGCACACTTGCAGCCTCAGGATGCACGCAGCCCTTCACACCGCCTCAGTCTGTCCTCGCACATCAGGTGTTCGCTGCTCTCTGGTTCTGCTGGTTCCTGACTTGGCTTTGGCTTTCTTTGACACTGATCTTGGATCTCCCCATAACCTTGGCACTGGCTCTGCTCTCTCTGGCTCTGCTCTTCTTGGCATCCTGATTCAGCTTGGCTTCCTTGACCCGGACCTCAGATCTTTTGTGGAACTCGGCCCCAATTATCGGACTTCTAGCTCCTGACCTAGGCTTATGTCCCTTGAATCTCCCCCCGTGGCTCTGGTAACCTGTTCCCCCGACCTGCTGACAAGGACCCACCTATGTCCCAGATGAACCCTCACAATTTTCTCCAGATATCTTCATGGCTGCTTCAAGTTTGGGGTTTCCTTGTTTGAAGCTTCAGTATCTGTGGGTGGCTTGATATACCTAAAAACAGTCCCTTTAAGCAATTTCCCTTTTTTTCCCTATGGTGCATTCTGTATTTAATTAAGAATTCCACCCCAAACAACCTCAGTTGGCTTTACTAGAGCTGGCAGTCTTTATCCCTTTCACTCCTACTTTCTGAATACTTCAGTCTGAGGATTCAGTGGGTATCTGATCCTAGATGCCTCCCAACTTCAGTTCTCTATTGGCTTGCTTCCTGGAGAAATGGATGGATCGGTTAGTTGGAGGCTATTAAACACAATAGGCAGAGATGTATCCTCAGGCTCAGACGTGCTTAAACTTATAACTGTTGGTAATTGAGAGGGTATGGCATTGAATGGATCACTCCACATATGCCCTGCTTATATCCTTCCTAAGAAACACCCATTACTTGGCATTGTCGAAGATCGAATACTGCGCTACACAGAGCTTTGGTCTGACTCAGTATGGCAGTCCTCATGCTGTACGGTTAGGTGCATAATAACTTCAGGTGATTGTACAAACTACCTAGAGAAGCAATTTTGTATTCAATAAATCATGTCTTCTCTTTAATTTTTTGTCTGGCTATTAGCCCAATCAATATCTAAGTAATTGAAACTCTCCATGATCAAGGATCTATTCTTTTTACAAGCATATTAGTTGCAGATTTTCCTTATCTGCTCGCTTCCTTTCTAATGAAAGTACTGGTTGCCTATGTATAATAAAAGATAAGGCTATAGATAACCAGTGAAGATCACACCGGATGCGTGAGCCTTTTTATACTAAAATAAATGTGCCTTGGACTATTTCCTCCCTTGTTTATAAAGATCTATAAAGACTCGGGATATGGGTCAAATGCTCTGGCTACTTCTAATTTGCAAAGCAATTCTGTAGCTATCTTGAGTAGCTCCTTCAAGATTCCCCTCTGTTGGACAGTACTTGGGTAGCATAGAGTTACGCTCATATTCTCCAGCTATTTCTTTCCACTAAAGAGTTAGATATTGCAAGAATTGCTACCGACTTCAGTCAGCACTTCCATCAAAGTAGCAATGGGCAATACACTTAAACATTTTACATAGGATCTTATTACTGATACACAAAAGCACTTGTAGATAGATATGCAGCTGCCTAATGACTGTCTGCACTGCCAACAAACAGCAACATGATGGGTCTGATCCCTGAAGTGGGTGGGAGGTTCACTATTGTTGTCCATAAGAGCTGGTTTGGATCCTTAACACCCAGTTGTACTTCAAGAAGTGTGTGTATGGGGGGGGGGGATTTTCTGTCTTTTTTTCCTTATTCTTGAAGTCATTTGTCTCTATCTCACCTTTCACCTCTCTCTTTGATTGCAGTTAATGGAATTGTCACCTTTATGTACTCACGTTCCATTTCTCAACCTGTCTGCACTTTGGCCTCCAAAGGTTACCAGTGGCAGTGAAGTAATATGATTAAGTGAGTCTTTTTAGACAGATTTATGCCGGGTTTCTTCTCCAGCAAATGTTACATATAGTAGAGCCCAGCAAACGAGAATATTTCAATGCCGACTGTCATTTAAAAACATTAAATTGTTCTGTGGTGTTGCTTCAAGACAACAGGCCAAATCAGAGTGCATTGACTTAGGCTACTTGAGGAGCTGGCCATACAGCTTACAATAGTGTTTCTTTCTAATAAGGACAAATACAAGTTGGACTTTTCTTGTAACTTGGAAACAGGACTTTCACATGAGATTTTTTCACTACCATGAAATTTAAAAGGCAAAGTGATGCACTTCAAAAGTGTTTATCCAAAATTACGGGGTCGGAGGAGGGTTTGAAAACAGATTAAAAAAGCTCATCTGCTCATTTTTAAATTTGTTCCTGAGTATTAACTGATAGTAGGATTTTAAATAGGGGGGGAAGATCATTTATTTGCCTTGCATTCCATGCCTAACAAGGAGAACTGCAAAATGTTTTTGCAGCTTTTTAGCTACATTTTCTGGGAGGCTCAGTGCATACACATCTAATCTCTTTAGGCTTGACATGAAAACCAGAAATAACAACACCAATAGCAATAATAATCAAGTAATAAAACCACCTTCAAATCCTCAGGTCTGAAAGTATTTCATAACAATAAAGAGTTTAGCTTCATTCTGTCCCCAGAGTTGTTAACTCTTGTGATTTATTGTAAGCCTTCTGTTATTTAGTAGTTTAAAACTTCAGAACTGGAGTCATGTTAATATATGAGAATTTGGACTTTCATATTTAGCTGTTGTTTTGAAGAATATCTTGGAAGTATGACCCAAGTTCACCTTAAAAGCTCAAGGAACCAGAAGATGAATACAATAAACCCAGAATACATAGGGTTTTTTAAAAAATCTGTCTTGCAAACCATGACTCTTGCGATTTTTTTTTTAAGGTGTGACCTTTGACGCCTGAATACTTGGTGTTGGCAGTACTGCATTTCTGGAAAGAAGATATTGCTATCTCCATTTTGCAAAACAGCTAACAAACAAACTGGAAAAGAGGCTACTTATTCCGAGTGCCTCAATTCGTAGCTGTACAATTTGAGATGCTTTTAATCTCAAAGGAGACACCCAGATTCAGTGGCTATTCTTGAATATATTAGTTAAAGGGCTTCATTAACAGTGAGTTATTTAGTAGGCAGGGCTCCAAGAAAGAGACTTGTATGCAATATGCTGGGAGTGTGCTCTAGAGCGTGTGTATTGCAAGCCCAGCTTTTATTCTTAAATCCCTGAAGATGCCCTAGTCTTGGTCTTTCTAAAGTCTACTCATCTTCTTCAGTCCCATTCATCATGCTTAGGGATCTACTCAATTTACAATTTTGTGATTTTTGCAGAAACCTAAAAAAAGAGGTGGTTTCAACAAGCAACATAAAAACTGGAATTCCTTGCAATCTTGCAGTCGTTTTGGCCAATCAGCAGTGAGGAACAGGGCTGCAGGGGTCCCTTGGCCAATCAGCAGTGTGTGTGTGGGGAGGAGAGGCGGTGGGATTCTCTGCAAAAAGAATGCAAAAATGGCACTGAGTGCTTTGTGCAGCCCATGATTTTTTCTTTGCTTCCACATGCTGTAAGTAGATCACTAATCATACTACATTCATTAAAATGGAATGAAATTTGAATCCTCCTTCCCATGGGAGATTCTGATGCCTCAATATGTGTTTTTCAAATAACACTAAGCACAAAAGTTGAAATTTCCAAACTTTTCATGGATTGATAATTAAAGAACAGAAAAAAAATCCAATTTATAAATGTGGAATTACAAACACAGAGGAAAAATGTGTAGGGAAGAGGTCCAAACCTAACTGAATGAATAACCATCTAAAAATAATATTAGGAGTAAGCACAGAGCCAACAAGGAATGAAAAAAATGGATAGATCAGCAAAGAAAGTGTCCTGGAGGTTGGACAGTGTAAAGGTAATAAGAGAACTGCCAAAAGGCAAGATAAGTTACACGTTACAAAGGAAATTAAAGCAACCGTCAAAGGTTTTTTTTGGCCATATGAAGAAAGAGAAACTGAAGTAATTACACAGAAAGAGAGGGGTTAAGATTAATATAGGCAGCCTAGGTACCTACAAGATAATCTAGGTGGGGGAACACCAAATGAATAGTTAGCTTCATTATTCAATAAGGAGGAGGATGTAGAACTTGGGGGCAAAGGCAGCATTGCTAATGAGAGTGAGTATATGGAAATGGAAAAAATTGTATGTATTAAAGTTGGAGGAAGTCAGATGATTTCTATTCCTGAATTCTGTAAAAACTGGTATGTAAAACGGCAAGTCCAGTTGCAAGGATTTTTAATAAATCTCAGTTCACACTGGAGAAGCCTTGCCGTTCCGAATGAATCCAGTTTTGGATACCATACTGCAAGAAAGACATGGGCAACCTGAAGAAAGTGTTTAGAGGAGAGAAACAAAAACTATTAGAGGTCTAGAAAACATGACTTATAAGGAGATATTGGAAGAACTAGGACTGTTTAGTCTGGGGAAAAAAACACCAGGGAGAGATTTGATAAAAGTCTTCAAATATAAAATGGGTAACTATGAAGAGAATGATAATTAACTGTTTTCTGTATCTGCAAGGGCCAGGACAAGAAGCAATGTTCTTAAATTGCAACAATGGAAATTTAGGTTGGATATTAGGAAGACCTTTCTTAGTGTGAGGGTAGTTAAGCACTGGAACAGATTCCCTCGAGTGGTTGTGGCATCTCCCTGGAGATTTTGGACTAGGATGGTTTAGGAGAGGATGATCCTGTCTTGAGCAGCAGATCAGACAAATGGCCTAGTAAGGTCACTTCCAGCCCTATTTTTCTATGATTCTACCTGCAATTAAGAAAGGGAAGAAATGTATTCTAGAAACTACAGATCTGTTTGTCAAAACTCAATAGTATGTAAGATTTTAGAGCAAATTTGAAAGGGAAGAATAATTAAAAAGATGAAGAAAGAAGGAAAATGGGATAAAATACAACATGGGTTTACTAGAGGTAGATCATGGTCGACTAAACTGCTCTTTCTTGGACAGGCTAACTTATTTTCTTGAGAAGCAGAATGTGGATAGATCTAATTTGTAAAGCATTTGATAACAGGGCTATGTAAGAAAGAAAGAAAGAAGCTGGAGAAGATAGGGATGGGTACAAGTCTTCTCAGCTGGGTAAGGAGCTGTCTAAGGAGAAAGTGATGACAAGAAGCTTTTAAGTTGGAGGGGGATTAATGGTGGAGATCCTGAAAAAACAGGTCTTGCTCCCAATTTTTATCCAGTATTTCATTAGTAACCTTCACGCAAAAAATAAGCATATGCTAACAAAATTTGCTGATGGCATGAAATTGGGAAGTATAAAGGACTGGAATTTCATACAGAAGGAAGTGAAAGCCCATGAAGGTGAGGTAGCAGAAAAGGGATAAAATGTAGTAGTACAAAGTACCAGGTTATGCATGTAGGGACGAATAATAATGTCTGCTGTAAACTGTGGAGAAGTCGCTCCATAAGCTCTCATAAAGAATATTGCATATCACTTCTGGTAACCCACATTTTAGAAAGATGAATTTGAAGTGAAATGGGTACAGGCTGATGGGGGGACGGAGAACCTGTTTTATGAGAGGTGATTAAAAGAGCTTGGCATGTGTAGCCTAGCAAAACAAAGGAGGCTACAAAATATGATGACTGTTTATGGATGCATTCGGGGGCCAATAAATGCCGGGGAGGGGGAAGGCCTGTTTAAACTAAAGGAAAATAGTGGCAGAAGAAATATTGGGTATAAACTGAGGCTCGGAGTTACAAGAAGGTTTCTAACCATCAGAGGAGTGAGACTATGGAACAGCCTGACGGCAGCGGTCCTGGGGGTAGGAACAAGGGTTTATGACGTGGTGGCCAAGGTAGTAGGAGTCAGAGAGGTCTCTCTCGGTCTTATTTTCCTATGTTCCAGCTTGCCATTTCTAATCTAAAGAAAACGTTGTGACATGCCAACAATCAAAATGTCTCATTTTGCTTTACTGAAATGATTCATTTTGAGTCAATGAGTATTAAACTGCATTTCCCCTTAGTAGCACACTGCTGGATGAGAGTTGCAAGCTGGGAGCCTGAGGCTCCCGTACTTCCTTACGGGCCAGGCTCACATAAATATGCTCAGTCACGCGTACCATCAGGCTTGGGTAGAGGGCTATCTGCATTGCATTAGAGGAGACACAGATCTCCCGAGAACTCATGTCCAGACCTGGAAGATGATGAATAACGTGAATTGTTACTTAAGGCGACGCATTCAGTTTTATTCAACCAATTCAAAACAGAATTTTCAGGCCAGTTAAGCTAAATATTTTGATCTACTTTATTATGACTTTTCTGTTTAAATGCTGGGGGGGGGTTGATTTTTTTTGCCCCCCGTCCAAATTGAAATTTTTTCCCAAAGAAAATTTGGCTTTTGTAGAAACCACGTTGTCTGTCAGAAAATCATTCTAGTGGAAAATTCCTGTCCAGCTCGAACGTTAAGTGACTAACAAAGGTCACAGAATGATTCAGTGGCAAAGCTGGAATAGAAGCCACAACTCCAGACCACTAACCCTGCGCTCTAACCACAAGACAGCATATATCTTTCCATGAGCAGTATTTCTGTCTCAACCAAAATGGGAAAATTCAGAGAGTTTCTAGCCTTTGATGGCAAGGTTGTTGGGTTTTTTTGCCACAGAAGCCAGATAATAATGGAGGCAAATAATAATGGCTCCTTGGGGGTCGTCTGGGCTCACAGGGTTGTCATGAACTGCTCGGTGTATCGGCGGTACAGTGACACTACTCTAGGACCGGCCAACCTGTGTCATGCAAATGGCCCGAGCAGCCGCTGCGCATGGTCTGTGGCAGATGGGGGAGGTGGCAGGCAGGACTGTGGAAGATAGGAAAGGAAGCAGAGCAACAGACTGGGCAGGGGAAGGGGATCAGAGTGACCTTGGGGTCCAATTTGTGGCACATCTGCCAAGAAGGCTGCCCCCGCCTCTATGCAGGAGTGGATCTGAGGAATGCGCTGCACACCCCCCTTTTGTAGTCTAACACCGCCCACATTTCTGCTTAGGCAGCAGCAAGAGCATCAAGCAGATTTGTGCCTCGTTCAGATTGCCCTGCTCCCGTCCAAATGCTTCATGTGAGACCCCTCCCGCCTGTCAGGACCTGGATGTGGCACTGCCCAGGCTGGCCCCTGTTCCTGGGCATGGAGCTCCTCCAGCACAGCTGGGTTTCTCCTGTCCATGAAACTTCCCCAGGAGAAGGTGGGGGTGGCGCTGAGCCCCCCGCCACAGCGCTGGGCAGGGATCCTGCAGGCTGAGGTCTCCTGGTGATGCCACCCCCAAGCCCGGGCTGTGACAGGAGCAGAGGAGTCCTTTTCCTGCGGTTGTGCTGGATGGGGCCACCTCTCCTGGCTGCCCCATGCGGCTGCGCCCAGAGCGGGGCTAGGCCTGGACAAGTAAGTGACCACGGGAGTGGCTGCCCCGGAGCATGGCTTGAGTCACTGGCTGCAACACATCCTTCCCCTGCCTGCCACGCCAAGGACAGGCTGGCCGGGCCCTGGGCCCAGCATGCGGGGCTTCAGGTCAGCCCAACCCCAGGCCTCGGGCATGGAGGGCGGGAGGGAAGGAGGCTCCTTAGTCGGGTGTCTTGTTCCCCCAGTGCTCAGGCTGCAGGGTGCCATAGACCTGCTCTGCCCTCCTCTGTCCAACCGCATTGCCCAGAGATGTTTGTTTTATTGCTCTCTGACAGCTGGATGCTTGGCGTGTAGGACTTGCCCATAAGTGTGACAGGGCCAGGGTTTTCAGCCCCCCTCCCTGTTGTGTGAATTTAAGACACAGCTTGATCTGCTCCCACTTAAAATGAGTTGGCCATGGGTCATGTCCTCAGGGGGCCCCGAGCCCCAGCCACTCCCAGGGGCTGGCTGCAGCTGGAATGGGGATGCTGGGAAGTGCTGGAGACCTTATAGGATTGTGCTTAGGATGGAGCAAGGCCACGTGCCACTGCAGGCTGGGGACTGCTGGCTGGGAAGCAGCTCAGCAGAAAAGGACCTGGGGGTGACAGTGGACAGTAAGCTGGATATGAGCCAGCAGTGTGCCCTTGTTGCCAAGAAGGCTAATGGTATCCTGGGTTGCATTGATTGGAGCATTGGTGGCAGATCAAAGGAAATGGTTATTTCCCCTCTATTCAGCACTGGTGAGGCCACATCTGCAGTACTGTGTCCAGTTTTGAGGGCGCATTACAAAAAGGATGTGGACAAATTGGAGAGAGTCCACTGGAGGGAAAATGGATTAGGGACTGGGGCACATGAATTCTGGGGAGGGGGTTTATTTAGTCTGCAGAAGAGGAGACTGAGGAGGGAATTAATAGCAGCCTTCAACTACCTGAAGGGATGTTCCAAAGAGGATGGAGCTGGACTGTTCTCAGTGGTGGCAGACGACAGAACAAGGAGCAATGGGCTCAAGCTGCAGCAAGGGAAGTTTAGGTTAGATATTAGGAAAAACTTTCTGACAAGGAAGATACTAAAGCACTGGAACCGGCCAGGCAACCCAGAGAGGCCGTGGTATCTCCATCCTTGGAAGTCTTTAAGACACAGGTACACAGAGCTTTGGCTGGTTGGGGATGAGCAGGGGGTTGGACTAGATGACCTCCTGAGGTTTCTTTACAACCCTATTTTTTAATGATTCTATGACTGGGGACAGCCTAGCATCGTTATCATTATTATTTTTATTAAGGAAAGGTAGTACAGAGCCCTGCTTCATATTTAGTTGCCTCTCCCAGATTTGGCTGTGGAGTTCAGATAACAGCAGTGGATGGTCTGAAGACCTGCAGAAGGGATGTGCATCTATGTGGTTTTGTTAGTGAACCCACCAGGTCTTTGGGAGGAAGAGCATTGTGGTTCTTGCTTTAGGCTCTACCCCTATAGGATGTTCTTTTCCTTCAAACACAGCAGGGGACAGGGGGGAATCAGACATGCTTCAGTCAAAGGCTTGTTTAATAAAATTAGCCTGAGGGGCCAGTGGCTGGAGGCTGCTTAGAACAGGAAAAGAAATGGGAATGGGATGAGAAGGACCTGATTGAAGAAAAAAGGGCTGAGAGACAGGATTTCCCCAAAAAGCCCTAAAGGCGATCCCATTTGTTTTCTATTTTTATGCAGTCCCTGGCAAGAAAGACTATTCCTTCTAATTTAGGGAGAAAATGGTACTAAAATATAATGGAATTTTTAAGAGGGGTCTCGGGTATCAATAGTTTCCTCTTTTACATGAGTATGTTTGGGAGTATTGCGGGGGGGGGGGGGGTTTTTTTTTTTTTTTTTCAATTTT
>NW_017728993.1:11159220-11165775 GCF_001723915.1 Gavialis gangeticus | reverse complement strand
GGGGGGGGGGGGGGGATTCTTTCTATTTTCTTGCAATTTTGGGGAGTCCTGATACTTATGTGTGGACAGCTGCCACCATTATAGCCTCTCAGAACCAGTTAGAAATTTTACTTACAGGGCCAGTGGAGAAGTAAATAGCTACACCAGGACTTCCAGTATGGATCCTCATGGACATCTGCCTCCCCACCATGTGTTCTGCGTGGTGCTACGAGCATGAACAGGGAGGACGAGTGGTACCAAGCATGTTTGGAAAATCTGACCCCATGACAAGCACTGGAGAAATAATGATTCCCTCTCCAAGTGAGCAGCAAGTCCTTATCTCTCACTCAGATTGTGCCTCCTCAATAAGCCCTCTGGTTCTTCATCCTTCTTACCCTTACAAACCCAATAATGTCGGGCCTTTGCTTTTTTACCTCTGTTGGGTTGGGGTTTGGATTCTGAACTATTTCAGGGCCCTAAGGAGGAGGATGAGACATGATTACATTGCCTATCCTGTTTTTGCAGCTTGGCTCTTTCTGGTGACCGGGCTTAGGATTTTATACTGCAGTCCATCTCTGTAGTGGGAGTAACTCCACGTAAAATTAGTAGCATTGGTACAGTCCCTAATGGATTTCATGGTTTTCCTCCCCCTTTTAGGGTCCAAAAGGCAAACACTGCTTGATGTAGGCTTTTTTATTATTTGAGTAGTCTAAAATTGGGTCAATGGGTTAAAGTGCCTGCTAGTGCGGGTAAGTACTGTTCTTTAATCTTCCCATCCTCTGAAGAGCTTTTTCAGCTGACGTTAGGCCGCCAGTGTCCTCATCTTAAAGTTCTTGTCTAATGAAGGGGAGAGCATTTGGGCTGATCACAAGAAGGTAGCTGAAAATCTATGGTTTCTTCATTGCCTTTGGTAGACCAGCTTATGTGAGGTCTTGTATGTTTATACTGTATCTTGAGGAAGCCAGAGGGAATGCAACTTGTGAAGACCCTGTCTTAGTATCTTCTGCATCCTATGCTATTATGAGTGTTCATAGGTATTTGGGATCATCTCAGAGAAGACTGATAGGGAGATCCCAGACTATATAAGAAGAGTAGTCATGAAGAAGAGACAAGGGGTGGATCACATTAGGTTCAGATAGGCCTTTGTGGTTTTCCCATCACCATTCTGGGATTATGATATAGAAAGAGAGGGAGGGGGACTTGTTACACATGTACAGAGTAACCTGACATCTGATTTATGTCCTGAATACATGTTTCTCTCAAACTAGCCTAATGTACAACCTTGCTGCCTTTTAAGTAGTTGTGACAGGAACTTCAGGGCCAAGGTGTTAGAATTGCAGATTGCCTAGCAGCCCAAATAAATGTTTAATTTTAAAATGACAAATTACTTAGGGCTGTCACTCTTTCCAATTACTATGCAAGACTGAACAAGTACTATATAGTAAACTTTGGAATTGGCTTCAGAAACACACTTGCTTCTGGGCTGAGTGTCTCAAAAGAAGTGGTTTACAGCATGTCTTTAAAAATTGATTGAAGAGTTGCATCTACTACTGGCCTCAGCTTTCCAGTGTCTGTCATGGGTAATTATAGATGGTTGGTTCAGATGTTGTTTAAATATTAGAGGCTTTCTGGGAAGTGCAGTGGATTTCAGCCAATATGCTAATGTTGATGTTTTGTCATATTATTGAATTGCGAACTTGGAACAAATTTTTATAGAGATTTGGTGATGTAATTAAATACACAGGGCCAAACTCATCCTTGGTGTAACATACAGTGTGACCTCACCGCAGTCTGAAGGTGACATGCTCAAGTTCTTAATCGGGGTCCTGGGCTTGCATGTCAAGCTCACGTCGAATCCTCCGTTGCTGTGGTACCGTGTTTCTCAGCCTTTTAAGTAGCAAGTACCCCCTAACTTCTGCAAATTTTAATAAGTACCCCAACATTCAATTTTCCAGGGGATGTTATAGTTACAGGCTAATGTGGGCCATATGTTGGAAGAAGGGCTGTGTAGATAAGGCCGTGATATGACAGATGTCTGATCTGGTGTGGGTAGGGCCTTTTACGCCAGGGGTGCACATCTCAAGTACATACCTGGGCTAGAGGTGATGTTGGCCAAAGCTAGGAGGGCTGAACACCAAATTATTACTGGGGAATTAAATTTTTTAAATTGCACCAAATTTTTTGCCATAGTTTTGAGGGTGAGAGAGAAAGGAAAAGAGGGCGGGAGAGAGAGTGTTGGGGTACCCGCATACCCCCTGCCTGTGTCTTGCGTACTCCCAGGGGTACCTGTACCACAGGTTGAGAAACTGTGCTGTGGTAGACTGCCACTAACACCCAAGATTCATAGATTCATAGATTCATAGATTAAGGGTCGGAAGGGACCTAGTAGATCTTCTAGCCCGACCCCCCGCCAGGGCGGGAGAACAACAAAAACCCCAAAAAGAGAAATGGGACTCAAACGAGTCCAGCTAGGTGGGCATCCAGCCTCTTCTTAAAGACCCCCAGGGTAGGGGCCAGCACCACTTCCCTTGGAAGTTGGTTCCAGCTCCTAGCCGCCCTAACGGTGAAGTAGTTTTTGCGGATGTTCAATCTATACCTCCTCTCCAACAGCTTGTGCCCATTTCTCCTTGTTATGCCAGCGGGCGCTAGGGGAAACAGCGTCTCCCCCAAACCCCTCTGGTCCCCCCTAGTGAGTCTATAGACAGTCACCAGGTCCCCCCTTAGCCTTCTCTTGTGGAGGCTGAATAGGTTCAGGTCCCGCAGTCTCTCACTGTAGAGTCTGCCCTGTTGTCCCTGGATCATGCGGGTGGCCCTCCTCTGGACCCTCTCCATATTGTCCACATCCCTCTTGAACTGGGGCGCACAGAACTGGACACAATACTCCAGCTGTGGCCTGACCAGTGTCGCATAGAGGGGGAGGATCACCTCTTTGGCTCTACTCGAGATGCACCTGTGGATGCACGACAAGGTCCGGTTAGCCTTGCCAACCATGACCTCGCATTGTCGGCCCATGTTCATCTTGGAGTCAATAATGACTCCAAGATCCCTTTCTGCCTCCGTGCTCTCGAGTAAGGAGTTCCCCATTGTATAAGTGTGCTGCTGGTTCCTACTGCCCAAGTGCAGCACCCTGCACTTGTCCGTGTTAAAACGCATCCTGTTCCTGTTAGCCCACCCCTGTAACCTATCCAGATCCCTCTGCAATCTCTCGCTCCCTGCTAGCGTGCTCACCTCCCCCCAGATTTTGGTGTCATCAGCGAATTTAAACAGGTTACTTTCCACCCCTTCATCCAGATCGCTGATGCGTAGTTTAACGTTAACTTGAGTGTATCTGCATAAGCTACAATCATAACTTGAGCAATATAGGCCCACCTGAGGTTCTCTTCATTACATGATTTATGTCAGGCAGGCATCACTCTTTTTTTTCCCCCTCCTTTCTCATTCCCATTATAGCAAAGAGGAAAACAAAAGCAGTGAACAGCTTAAATGTTAATGTTCATGAATCTGAGTGTCATAGCCACCTTGTTCTCTCTTTCCCCCTGCCTAGGCTAGGTTAGGATGGTCATGAAAGAGTCAACACTGCTACTGTAGACTGCTCTAGGGGGATCTCTGCATTCCTGGGGGTATGCTTGCCTCTTGTTGGCTATCCACACAGCTGTTGGAATCAGATCTCATGTAATAGTTGGATTGCACAGTTTCTGTTTTCACGTCATTAGTGGAAAAGAAAACAGCACCTCCTACCAGATCTCCAGGTACACGGTGATCCCACTGAGGACAGGTGTGGTTGCCAGCACGGCTGCAACAGCTTTCCTAAGCAAGGGCTCTGTTCTGGTGTGGAGAGGTCAATGCTTTCGATGTCTAGTGCACCGTGGAATTGTAGCTGTTGTTTTGTTAAAAGAGTTACATGACTTGGGTGAGTATTGGGGATGCTACAAGATTTCTAAAATCTGCTGTTGATCCACTGATTCCAATGGGCTCAGGATCAAGCATCTTGTTTATAAGTGACATTCAACCTGAACTGCCCCAAAGTAGTTGCAGTTGGAAATACAGAGGAGTTCCTGTGTCTTCTTCCTTTGTCTCCATGTGCCAGGCAGACCCCCATTTTCTTCGCGGGTCTCTGTTGTCTTCCTTTTTCCTGCCAGTCCCTGCCTGCTGCTCCAGAGAGAGCAGTTTTCTGCTCTCTCTCACACTGGAGGGGAACAGGTAAAGAGATGCAGTTCACCCAAGAGCCAAGGCTTCATGGGTCATTTCTTACATGAGGAGGAGGCAAAATGCGGTGGCGAAAGGACCAGAAGTCATGGAGCTGGAATGCACACTTATAGCCCAGAAATGCAAACAACCTCTTTATTCATCACCATTTCGTCTTGGAGCGGCAGTGCCTTGGGAATTGCCTGCAGACTGAAGGGCTGCAAGGGCTTTTTTTTTCTCCCCCTGAGCTAGCTTTCTGTAGGTCTGGCTCTGGCTCTGACTCTGCTCAGCAGCTCTTCATTCCCAAGACATCTTACTGGCATGCTGTTTTTCCACATTGAGCACTGAGAGAGAAGTAGTTCCTCTCTTGAGTGATATACGCACCCTTGCTGGCTGTCTCGGGCAGCCACTGCGCAGGGTCTTCCCACCTGTCTGCCTCTTCTTGCTGTTGCTGTTCAACATACCTACATTTGTTGTTTGCTATTTGTTGTTCATATGTTCACAGAAAGGCTTCAGGTATCCACTCAAGGAGCAGAATGATATAATCTGACTCACGAGTTCAACCATGCAGCGCAACCAGTGACTTGCAGCAAGCTGCTTGGAGACATCTCAAAGGCTGAGATGTATTTACCTGAATTATTCATCGAGCAGTTGAGCGCATTAAAGTGATTAGTACGGATTGGGGTGTGCTTCTGAATGAGCCATCAATGAAAAAGAAGGGCAAAATTTACAAGCAGCATTACTTCTCTCACTGCTATTATTATTTGCAGCGTATCTGATTTATTATTTGTCTTATGATAGTACCAAGGGACAACAGGCATGAACCAGGAGCCTGTTGGTCGGTATTACCGTGCACCTTGTATAAAAGCTCAAGACAAGAGCATCAGTCTCCTGCTATGCCACAGACTGGTTTAATTAATTATTCAGAAATTATTAGCTTTATTGTTCATTTGGTAGAGGTGATTTTTCTTGACATCTGTCATGCTTACATAGCTGAGTTTCTCTCTCAAATCAATGACTGAGTCTCTTTTCTCAGAAAAATAAAACCACTTTGCTTACTTAGTTGTGCTCTGCTGTGTTGCTTTTTGGTCATTTTGACAATTTACTTGGATGATGCTTTTGGTTTCAAAATCATGGAGGGGCCAAATTTTGCTTTTAGCGATGCTAGTATAAATCAAGAATGCCTCAGACTTGCACTATTGGGTATGAAAGCAGAGACGACTAGAAATAAAAAGATAAAAAATCAGTGTTCATTTAAATACATCTTGAGGGTTAGGAAGGAAAACAAAATTGAAGATCAGAAGACTGCGTGGGTTTAGACTAGAGGTTATTTGTGAAGAGAGAAGGAAGCGGCGGGGTTTCTAATAGTTCAGTAATCCAGTTCTTGGTGCTGGTATGCAGCGATTTGAGTACTATATTATAAAGAAATTGTGGGGTGGAATAGGCAGGTAGTTAGAGTTTGAGACTGGGAATTTGGATGCCAGGATCTGGTGCACGACTGTTACTGAACTTGCTGTGGGAAAGGGCCATCAAAGTAATTAGTACTACCAGGGAATTAAAAAAAACCACTAATTTTTTTTTTTTTACTTTGAATAAAATAGCAATACAGTGATAAATAGCAACCTAGAGCAAGTGTTTGAGTGTTTCATTCTTTTCCTTGTCAGCATGGTTACAAACTCTAGAGCCCATGGAGTTTTTGTGAGTGTGCTTTTTCTCTTTTGACATTGAAGAATTTGAAAATAAGCCATTGCTCATAGGTTTATAGCACTGCCCCTTTGGCATTCAGGGCATTAATCACTATTAAAAGCAGTCCCAATCCCATTCCCTGCTCCCTACCTCCCCCCCAAAAAAACCAGCCACCCTTCTGTTTGTTCCTTTGATCATGTCCCAACAGGAACCAAATATCCTGGAGAAGGAAATGGAATACATTCCCTTTAAGATGTGATCTGGACTGTTCTGCTACCATTATTTGGCTTAGTGTATCACTAAAAAGCTGTCAAAGTGCTGAATTTTCCTAACCGGCCCAATGTTTTCAGAAACACTCCTTCCATTTTTTCCCTTCTATGAGGGCTGTGATGTTGACATGCCGTTCTTGTTCAATGTAATGTTTAGATCCTTTCATATTAAGATTATGAAACATAATTTGATGCTGTGCTAATCTTTTTTTCCCCATAATCCCTAGAAAAGCACAGCTGCAGTACTAAAAACATACTATTTACACATGATCTCTGGGCTTGAACGGCCTGCAACGTTCCAAAGATCAAAGTTTAAAAGAGACGTGTCAATCCTTCCTAATTCCTAGTCTTTAGCATATGACACCACCAAATCTGTACTTGCAGCTGATAAATATTTCTGCTGAGCACCAGTCTGGGGGGTGGGTGGGTGGGTGTG
>NW_017728993.1:11154225-11159050 GCF_001723915.1 Gavialis gangeticus | reverse complement strand
GGTGTGTGTGTGTGTGTGTGCGCGCGCATGTAGCGTCTCCTTGTACAGTAGCTTTATCAGAAGAGTATGTCTTGGCAATCTGATAACCATAAAGTAAGGTAAGACAAACTGAGCTTAGTACTGAGCTGTAACAAAATGATTGTCTGGCTTCTCAGTCATTCCTTTTAAAGTAAAACAAACAATGTTCAGGATTTTCTTTTTTCTTTTTTTATTGAAATATTTTTGCAAATGGCTGTCTGTCTGCCTGCTCTCTCTCTTTTTCACTGCTGATGTGGGAAAACTAGCACATTTGTTTAAGGATAAACTGGGAAGTCTGTGGTTTCCAGCACACACATTTTGAATAATATTTATACAGACTATTATTTAATGGACCATATAAATATTTATCATATGCTGCTGCCCTTTGATCATAAATACTTGTTTGAAAAGCTGGTCTGTCCCTGCTGCGATTCATGGTGGAGGAGGAGGCTATCGCTGCCCCATGCTTGGAGGAGGTTTTGGCTGGAGGTCCCATTACAGTGATTGTGATTTCAGAGTGCCACTGTCAAGTTTTGGGAGGTCCTTTCCTTTTATATCTGTTGTCCCCTTTTTTTTCTGCTTGCAAATTCAAAACAATAATACTCCCCGGTGCCCTCCCACCACCCCAAATCAAAGCCTCCTGTTCTGCAATGGGCAGTCCATCAAAGTGAAGGGTGGTCCATTTGGCTGCAGGGTGACACGCTTGGCATAGTTACAGGGTTGTTGCCAAATACCTTGCAGCCTCAGGGAATGACAAGGTACAAAGCTATCACCTCCTTGCAGTGAAAACCTTAGCCCAGTTTTTTCCTCTCCTTGCATATGTGTTCAAGCAAAGACCTCTGCCTCCCCCATGCTCAGTTCAAAGGGGACAGCGTGGCCTTGAGGAAGGGGGCTCCAGCTTGCACCCCAACCTTGGAAGTTTTGTTTCCTTTTCAGTTTTGGTTTCTGTAGTTTATCGTACTTGCTGGTTATAAAGATCATTCCCGAGGAAAAGACCTTTCTGACTGCGTTTCTCCTTTGCTGTGTCATACTCTGAGACTGCCCTGTTTTCCTGGGATCAGATTCATTGCAGGAACTCTCCCATGGCAGTGATGAATATAAAACGGCGCTCACAATATCCCTCGTCTGAGGCCGTGAATTTCAGTTTCAGAGTTCAGAGCCTGGACGTTTGTACTGTGACCCACTTGTGGCCTCAAATACATCTGCAGCTGTTATTATGGGTCCTGTTCTCAGTTTGGATTCCCCTCTGGTACCAAAGCATGTTTCAGATGATGATGGAATAGTTTGGTCAAGTCTTTTCTACAAATAACTCTGTCGAGATTTTAGTTTTTCAGGGACTGTATTAGACTGTTGCACCAAAACCCCTGGCAGTGACACTTGTAACCTAGAGATGACTGCTTTCTTGTGGATCCAGATGACAAGTTGGTTAAATCTCAAGTGAACTGTATTCCAGAAAAGCCCTTGGCATCCAGCGATGTTTGTGCAAGCGTATCAGATCGTGTTGCAGAGATGTTGTCCTCTGAACAACCTCCATGGCTCAGAATGCCTGCTTTGCTACAAGTGCAAGCTTGAAGGAAAACAAGCTGGTTAATGTTTAATTTTCATTTTTTTTTTATCGTAAGATGTGACATTGCTTCCCTAAAAAGTTGAATCAGGAGCCATTAGAGAAAGGAAGGCTAGCTAAAAAAGGAGTTTTTGGTTTTGGAGTCCATTACCTTGACTGTTTCTTACTGGCTTTCAGTCAATTTTCAGAAAATTGAAATTGGAAAAAAATGTGGATGCACAGCTTAAACACAGATGTACTCCCTGTATGCTCAGGCATTAGACCAAATGATATAAGAAGACAGGCCCTAACATCGTTACTGGCATTAGAGGCACAAGATGACAAAAATCACATGCTCGATCAACTGCTAAGTGAAGACCTGAACAGATGGAGGCTTAAGAGGTGTAAAAGTTGTAAACTGTCTATATGTGAAGCCCACGAGGTCCTGAAAGGAGATTGGGGATTCTGAACCAAACCTATGGGCAGCCTAATGGAGTAGGCTGACTGCTGGGAAAGGTCAGACCTATTCCTACCAAACTATTCCTACTGTTTCTGTTTTTGTTCCTACCAACACCAAACAAGTCCCCCATTGGGCACGACCTTGACAGAAATGCATGGGTCAAGCTGAAATGCATGGGTCAAGTAAACATCTTGGACAGCTCCCTTTGTGAATTTGGTGTCCAGCAAACAGCACGACGCTTAATCAAAAGCTGCAACGCCCGAACGGGGCTTTGCAAATGCCTGGATGGGGTAGATGGAACCCACACAGTGAGCAATTATACCAGATAGTGGTTTATAGATTTGGAAGTTGATATCTGATGCCATACAAAAGAAGAACTTTCAGAAGTAAAACAGTGGCAGAGTCCTCGGCTGTAGTATATACTACTATATAAGCACATAAACAAGCTCACTCTCTCATGAGCAGCCAAACACTTTCATTACTTCTGTTGCTTAGTAAGGGAAAAAAGGAAAGCAAATGTTCTATGGGTTGATTGAGTTCCAATTTTTGAAATGCTTGTGGTGAGAATCCAATGCAAAGCCATAATTTTAAGTGCTGAGTAAATATGTACTATGTAGCTTAATTCTCTAACATCTGTTCGATGTGCCCTCAGTGTCCCAAAAAGCATTAATGATCTAAAATCAAGGACGCCACGTAAAGTAAAGGAATAATAATTTAGGAGTAACTGCTTTCTGTGTGTGTGTGTGTAAGAGGGGAGAGAATATTTTCACTTTCTGTAATGTGAAAAATGTCAGAAATAGGCTTTTTTTCCTATCTCATAAAAATGAAATCCACTTAGTGGCTTTTCTTGTGGTTCTTTCTTTTTTATGAGTCAGCAATCAGAGGCAGCACCTAAAGAAGGCAAAACAGGGAAATTCATAAGATAATACCAAGAACAGTTTATCTTATGCAATTTATTTAGACTAATATTCCTAGCTAGTAGCTATCAGGCTTTCAAGTCAACTTTCTAAACTGATTGTTGGGAAATAAAGTATAAAATTGGAATGGGAATGTTATCTTTTGCTGATAGTGCTTTACAACCCAGTGAACACTGGAGAAATAAGCAGGTTGTAGTGTATTGTAGTGGGCATCCCCAACTGGTAAATTCTGTATATTATAAAGGGCTTAGTCCGTCTGTCTGTGTGTCTATCCCTGTGTCTTTCTGTCTGTCTGTAATGCTCTTGGGGGGTATGGCTCCCAGTGGGGCGTGCTGCATCAAGCATGCCCATCAAAAATGAGGGGTTGGGCATAGATCCAGCAGAGAGGGCCAGGCGGATGCAGAGCAGGGAAGAGGGGAGGTGGGTGGTGTGGGGCTGGACGCAGAGTGGGAGGGAGGTGGTGCGTGGCTGGTGGCTGGATGCGAAGCAGTAGCAGCGCAGGGTGGTGGGGTCGGCACCGTGCGGGGGGCACAGGCCCGGATGTGGAGCGGGGTGGCCATGGGGCCACACACAGGGGGAAGGTGGTGTGGAGCTGGATGTGGAGTGGCAGCAATGCAGGCCGATGGGTGGCGGCGCCAGGTGCCACATGTATTTCTTGACGGGCAGTTTGCTAGTATAATAATAATCACTGAAGTCAACAAATATTGTCCTCTGTAATGTGACAAGAGTATTTAACCTTTGTCACTCAGGGGAAGGAAATAAAGTCAGATTTCTTGCTAGTGCTCTTATGTGTTAGACTGTTATTTGAGTATTAAATCCACCTTCACAACTATATTTGATCAGTCATTGTTTGTACTTAACAGGACCTCTAGACAGTACTGTCTAAGCTGCTTCTGCCCAGTGGAACTTCAGAAGCAGCAGTAAGATGAGCAAATATTCCCAAGTCCCTTGCTCTTTGTGCTAATGAGGTTTCTACAGGGTGTTTATTAGGCCTGTGTGAAGCAGCTAGTATTAGCTTTGGATTGGGATTTGGCTGATTTGGGGAACAGTGATCCTATTCGGTGATTCAAATCACTGTCCCAAATTGATTCGGCCTAATCTGATTCGGACATTCAGCTGCTGCCAAATCAGCTGAATCTCCGAATCACACAGGCCCCATCCCCTGCCGACTCTCCCAGCCTCCGCCTGGTCCCAGGTTCCTTGAAAAAAAAAAGCCTGCACTCACCAGCTGCTGCTGGGCAGGGGACAATCCCCATGCCACATGGGGGGCTCTGCCATGAGCCCCCCCGATCATGCCCTGCTCTCCCTGCCCCCCCCCATGGCTGCCCCACCCAGCACTTGCCAGCTGCTGCCAGGTGGGGGGGGGGCAGGAATCCCTGCTGCCCCCCACTACCCCATGCCATGGGGGGGCTCTACCATGAGCCCCCCAACCCCTGCCCACTCCCACAGCCCCCCCATGGCTGCCCTGCCCTCCCCAGCTACCGACCCTTTTAAAAAAATAATCAACCCCCCGCCAGACTCACCGACTCCTGCCCAGTGGGGGGGGCAATCCCTGCTGCCCCCCACTGCCCTACACTTCATGGGGGGCTCTTCCATGAGCCTCCAAAAGCCCCAAGGCTGCTGCAGGATCTGGTGAGTTCGGGGTGTTTTTTTGTTTTTCTTTTAAAGGGCCAGGAGCTGGGGTGGGCAGAGAAGCCATTGGGGGGTGGGGAGCTGGGGCAGTGGGCAGGGGGCACACAGGGGTGCCTGGGGAGCAGGCAGGGGATGGGACCTGGCAGGGGTCCCCCATCAGCTCCTTCCTCCTCCTCCAGCCCCCACCCTCTCCCGCTCCTACATACCAGCACGGAGTCCAGGTCCAGCTCCCTGCGGCAGTGAGCAGGGACTGCC
>NW_017728993.1:11147388-11149225 GCF_001723915.1 Gavialis gangeticus | reverse complement strand
AGGGGTCCCCCATCAGCTCCTTCCTCCTCCTCCAGCCCCCACCCTCTCCCGCTCCTACATACCAGCACGGAGTCCAGGTCCAGCTCCCTGCGGCAGTGAGCAGGGACTGCCCGAAGTGCTGAAGCTCTCTGAATCTTTTCCAAATCGATTTGGAGAGCTTTGAATCGATTCAGACCTCTTCATTGATCCCATGATTCGATTCAGTTTCGGAGATTTGGCCACTGATTTGGACTGAATCTCCTCAACATTGAATAAGCACCCGAAGCTTTGCACAGCCCTAGTGTTTGTCCCACGTGCTGATTTAGTGTGCGACTGCTCACTGGAACTTGGTCCAGAAGGCACCTGGCCACAAAGTCTTATTCCTTCTAAGAATGACACACATGCTTAATTTGAAACGTGAGTAGTCTCATTGAGTAGCAGAGGATTACTCACATGCTTTAAAGTTCTGGATGTATGCAAGTCTTTGAAGTATTGGTGCCTTAAAGTCTAATCCTACTTCCCTTGACTGTAACAGTGCCAGATCAGACCCTTTGTGAGCACTGAGCAGAGCATCCTATTGAGAACCAGTGGAGCTAGCATCATCATCTATGCCGGTTTCCAGCTGGCTTGTGGGAAGAATGTAATCTCTTGATTTGTAATGGCTAAGGCTGTAAATGGCTGTGTCCTGTGCCTGTGAGAAATTGCATCCCTACACTTGCAAAGGCACTTAAGCTGGACTCTGCTTGGTAAGACAGAAATGAGGCTGTTGGCAGGATGCTCCAGGAAGGATCCTTGATCAAGGTGGTCTGTTCCTTACAGTTCTGGATTGCCTTGATACATTGATTTTTCGCTGCCTATTGTGGTATTGATCTGTTCTCGTGACCGTCCATTGGGAGCAGGGGCATACATGTAAACAGACTTGCATAGTCTGTCTTGTTTTATTTTTCTGTTTCCAAATCTGTAGTCAGTTTTGCTTGCGTTATCCTTGTAGCCTAGGTAATAAACCTTTTTGTCTTTTGGCTCCTTACTGATTGCCTGTAATTTTTAGGCACATGATATTCCAGGCAAGCCCAAGCTAAAATATTCTTCCATAACCCAATGGGTGCCCACCTAGGCTGCCAGGGATTGCCTCACCTCAGCTGCAGGGTTTGGTATAAGGAAAGTGGATCCAAGGCTCGCTGGGGTAGGAGCTATCCCAGGGCAACCTCAATTTGTTCCGTGGACAAGTAGCAGCACAGTGGGGAGAAGCTCAGTGCTCTCTGCAGCCGTGTTTGTGACAGTTATAAAATCCTATTAAATAAATAATGGGGGGGCATTGGTAAAGGAAGTATAATTGGATGGATATGCAGAACATGACTGCATGGGGAAAAATTGGGGAAAATGAAAACCAGATAACTCTCAATCACAAACAACACCACTGCTATTTGTCAGTGAGAAGATTTTGTAGCTGACTTCTTTTTATTTTTTTTTAAGTTAGGCTATTTTGGTGTGTTATAGAAACAGCATGTACCAAAACTTGACGTGTGATTGGGTTACATTCTAAAAATTAGAAAATAAAGGTCAGTTCAAATTTGCAGGCTTCAGCAGCTTTATTTCTTTCAGCATCTGAACAAACTTTTGGGTGCTTGTCTGGACCTTCAAGACACTTAGTATCAACTATTATTTAGCTGTTCTCTCAACTTGACCAATACATAAATATTAATAATTAATTAAGGGCAATCTGTGAGAAATTAAAAACAGTGATTTTTGTCAGCTTTTACCACTTCATAGAGCTCAGTGAACAACTAATAATGAATAATTTAAACAATAAGCTTAAAGCTTCATAGATTTCTAGAGTCGGAAGGGACCTGGTAGATCA
>NW_017728993.1:11144633-11147377 GCF_001723915.1 Gavialis gangeticus | reverse complement strand
GAGTCGGAAGGGACCTGGTAGATCATCAGGTCCAACCCCCTGCTCCTGAGGTTAAGTAACCCTAAATTCTCTTTTATTCTCTTAATTCTCTTTTAGTTTTCAAGTTTTAGCTTCTTTTTAGTATTCAACAAATTCCTTTGTGAATTTGCTTTAATTCTACAAATATTTACTAGGCAAATTCGGTACTTGTGATCAATCAGCTTTGTCATAGGGTATTATGCCTGTTCCCTGTTTGGATGGGCGATCAAACATTCCTGTTAAGCATACTCCTGCATGAAAATTGGCAATGTGCTTTCCAGGAACATTTATGCCACTTCAGCTCATATACAAAAACAATTGAACAAAAACAGCCCTCATACTACAGGGGTTGCATAAGCAAATTCATTTTACAAATTTAAATGAAGACTTTCAAATATATTGGTCACCTTTAATCTCAAATGCTCAAAAGTGCCTACACAACACCTGCACACTGTTTCTTGTCATGCAGCTTTTCTTCATCACTTTATACATGTGGTTTTAAACCGGATTTTTTTTTCCCTCTTGCAGCTTTACAGGGTTATTAAAAATGCATAGCAACAAGCAGGACCTGGTAAATTACTATGTTGGAATTGATGTTGGAACAGCAAGTGTCCGTGCAGCTTTAGTAGACCAGTATGGGACAGTAGTGGCACATGCGGATCAGCCAATCCAAATTTGGGAACCCCAACCAGACTACTATGAGCAGTCCTCTGATGACATCTGGGCTGCGTGTTGCACAGTGACAAAGGTAGGTGGGGGACTAAGCTGAAGGGATAGCCAATACAGGCTGTACTTCAGCAGATAAAATGAGATACAGGCTGCCAGCTGATGCCCTTGGCTTCCTGTCCAGTTGTGCCTGCTGTATTCTGCCAAACTGTAATAATCTTTTAGCACAAGGGTACTTCCCAAATACAGATGATCTATCACACCAAAAAAAATCCTTGTTTTCCAGAATGGGGGGTGGCAGGAGGGAGAGGAGTTTGAGAGCTATAGAGATGGAAATGACTTGTCCAGGGTCACAAACCAAATTTGTATTGCTGGAAATAGAACCCAGGGCCCTACTTCTGCATTAGTGTGGATGGAAGGTTTGCTATTGACCTCAGTGAATGAAGGACCAAGTCTGAGACCTCAATTCATTGGTCCATATCTTAGCCTCAAAAGAAGTCTTACTCTTGGAAGTCAAGGTTGCTCAAAGTTTGTTGGCATATTGGGTGCTGACAGACATGCAGGCCCCTGCTCCAACTTATGGTACTTTACATAAAGCCCCATGAATTAGTGCGCCCCCCACCCAACAGAGGTTCTTTTGTTGGGTTGCGGGGCGGGGATTGTGCCTGTAGGTGAGCAGCCATCTGAGTAGACACCCCTCTCCCCAATCTGACTCTTCTCCCTCCGTCCCAGCTCTGGCACTGTTGGCAGCTGGTTGGGGTTTGCTCAGTCTACGCTGGAGGGGAAGGATGCCAGGGGGGCATGAGGCAGGGGGGCTCTGATCCACTCCCTTCCCACTCCAGCTCAGGTCGGGCAAACCCCAGCCAGCAGCTTGCTGCTGTTGGCTTCCCCCTCACCCATCTCCCCTTCCTTCGTGCTGACAGCCCCAGGGGAGCCCAGCCCCAATCACAGGACAAATTAGAGTGCCTTAGGGAACTTGTGTCCCTAGAGTTAAAGTGGAGCACCTTCATCTGATAACTTACTTGAGGAGGCTTAACTTTTCATGCGATCTGCCACTTCTAAAGCTCTCTGCGGCTGTGTGCATGTGTCAGGACATGGCTGTAGAGTGCTTTCAGGGGGCTGATCATGCGACAACTATCATTTCTGTCTGCGCCCATTGACTTGAATTGAAGATGAGCAGCTGTGATTCACTGGGGCCAAACAGGACTTCTGTGTTATCTTTCTCCACCTTAACAAGGGCTGAAAAATGTTAAGTTCCCTTGTTGAAGAGATGATACCTGGCACAATGAACTCCTGATCCTAATTAATGTCTTTGGGCAGTATGCAAATAAAATAAGTGTTAGGCATAAGAATAGCATTCATGCTTGTATGTATTCTGCTACTTTATGAAATGCAAGACTCAAGTAAACTTTGCAACACTGAATGCATCAGGGAGCACTGCTTTCTCGTTTGTTGTGTCCTTTGGGTAGGAACCTTTCTTATGAATCCTGGCAGTATGTAAAGGTCCTTTTATTCCTCTTTAAAAAGCTCCAGCCCCAGACTGCTCCATGTTCTGAGGTTGGCTTTTTAAATATTCATGCGATGCCTGGTAATTTGCAGATGGACAGTTCACCATTCTCTTGTTATTGATCAGCCTTTTCAAACATTAATGAGCCTGGCTCTGTAGTGCCCTGAGATAGAGGAGGTGAGAGGAGGAGGAAAGAAAAGGGATGCAGGGGGAGGGGGAAGCAACTAGATGGAGACTACAACAAAACAGGGGCCCTTTAACTAGGCCCGCTTAATGTTTTTTCATTGTAAATGGCTTTGCCGTTGCCCTCGGGCCTCCTTCGTATCCTTAAAATATAATCTCTTAGCACTAAAGACCTTTCAGGGCCTGTAAAAAGGAACCAAGTGTGATTCCTTGGTACAGAGACGCTCTAAAGAAAATTTTTTGCATATGTTGCTAATTAAACAGTGATGTTTGTATTGTCACCGAGCAGTGACAGTTTGTTGCTTCATTACAAACCGGAGGATTGGGCTGAAAGGAATCTCATGAGGTTCAACAAGGACAAGGGCAAAGT
>NW_017728993.1:11132141-11143951 GCF_001723915.1 Gavialis gangeticus | reverse complement strand
ACCTCCTGAGGTCCCTCCCAACCCTAACTTTCTATGATTTTTATGATTACCTTGTAGGAGCCTTGCAGATTCATTTGTTGTTTAGTCAGTGCACATATTTTCTTCTCAGCAATTCTCAGCTGGCGCAGGCTGGTCCTTCTGCACCCTTGCCCCGCTCTGACTCTGGCACTATGTGCTGCAGCTTGCACATCCACCTATGAGGACTTGCACAGCTTGCACATCCACCTATGACAACCCCTGCGCCACATGCCTGTGCTTTCCTGGCTGTGTGCCCAGCACTGCCAAGCCTGCAAGCACCTGTCCTTGGCATGCCAGGGCAAGCCAGGTCTCTGCTGATGGCAGTGGGTGGAGGGAGGCATGTGGAGCTGAGCCCAGAAGAGGGTGCCACTCCTGCTACTGGATCCTCCCCTATTGCTGGATCTGTGGGGCCATCTGTGTCTCTGCCACTGGCAGTCACGAACCAGCTCTGGTCAGTGTTGGGGAGGGGATCAATGATCAGCTAATTGTCGGTTCAGCCTGAGCATCACACTAAAGCCAGTTCAAGACTCTGGGGTAATGCTGGGGCTGGAAGCAGCAGTCAGCTGATTGTCAGTCCCAACCTCGGCACTGCACCAGAATCTGGAACTTGTATTATCTCCCTTGAAAAGTCCTTACTTTGCTACGCTATGAGTGCATGTGTTCATGCAGAAAACACATGCTAAGTGGACGTTTGCATTGAATGTGCAGTTAGCACAGCCTAATTGAGACATGGCCCTCAGAAAAGGCTAGAGTTAGCATAACTTACTTTCCCTATTGTGTCCCTCTGCACTAGAAGCAGCAGGACCAAGAGGCCATCAGAACCCCTTTTATGAGTCTGAGTCCCATTTTACTGACCCAAGAGGTTTCCATTGTTTGCATAACTCTTGGAATATATAGCACCAGCATTTTTAGGGTATTGAATTTCCCAAGTCTTTGACATTGGGTCTTCAGTTTATAACCTCTCTTTTCTGAAACCATGGTATACTTGTTATATGTGTGTCTGTGGGCATTTGTGTATTCAGAGGTGTCTTGTGTCTTCACAGAAAGTTGTCTGTGGCGTAGATGCTGAGAGGATTCGAGGGCTTGGTTTTGATGCCACTTGCTCACTTGTTGCTGTGGATAAGCAGTTTCAGCCCTTGGCAGTCAATTATGAAGGTAAGACCCTTGTGACAAAACCTAAGGTTAGATAGTTGTTTGCTGGTGACTTCACAGAGGCTGGGATTTGACCCATGCTGCCATATATAAGGGCTGAATTCTGCAGATGTGGAATTATAGAAGTCGCTTAAGAACAGCAATTTTTATTACATTTTGATCATTAGGTCTAATGCCAGGAAAAACTGAGATCAGAACCACTTAAGTTTAGAATGATACTGGGTACCCTAGTAATATTCATTCAGCTTAACTCTGACATCATATTGCTTTTTTCCTGAGATGCCTTTGTTTTAAATGGGGTTTTTTTCCCTCTTTTAGACTGAACAAGTGCTGTTTGGGGTGGGGGGGTGTTTCTTTCTAAAGGGCTCTTTTTCCATGCTTGCTTCCAAAGAGAGCTGAACAGTGTGGAACTACTACAGTTTAACTCAGTGATTCTCAACCAGGACTCTGTGGCATCCTGGGATGCCGTGCTATTGTTTTAAGGCTGCCACAGGGAGCTGCACAATATTAGTTATGTTATATGTGCAAATACTTACTCACGATTCAGAAGATAAAGCCAGAGATGTCAAATAGGAACCCATATTGTGAAAGCATTCTGACCTGTAGTCATCTTTCTCAGTTCTTTGCACCAGAAAAAGCGTTCTATTAGTTATCTAGACAAAAAATGAATGAAAGTTAAAAGCTGGCATTTTCCAAGGTGTGCTTTGAGTCTAAAAAGGTTGCAAACCACTAGTTTTAATGGCTGCCGGCCTCTGTGATAGTAGACTAGAGTGAGATTGTTCATATTACTGTACTTGTGAGACTGAGATATTATTTCTAGCTAATATTATGTTGTTAGCTAAAGTGTCTATTAAATTAGGGAACTAGTGCTACTGCAGAGGGCAGCATAATGGTTTAAAGAATTTGATTTACATCAATTTTTGACTAAATGGTTCAGAAGAAACCTCAAAAGTGAATCTGGGTAATGAAGGCAGTTTGCACAGTTATTAATATTTGGTTTGTGCATCATTCAGTAATTATAGTCATGGTCACAATTTGAAGAGTCCTTTTTTACATTAAGACGTGTCACCTCCTCCTACTGTTATCAAAATAATTTCATTATCCTCAGATCTTTGCCTGTTACATTTTTTATATATTTTTTATATGTATGGTCTTTGACCATATCTGTTATTTTAAACTGTATCTTAAATGTTTTGGCCCCTCATAAATCAAATTTGGTTCCCATTTTTTATTTCTTTGAGTTCTCCAGAAAAGAAGGAAAGATATATTTTTTTTAATATTTACAAAACGTTATCATCAAATAAAGTTGATACTGCACTACAGTCTCTAATGATGTATGCAGGTGTTGTTCTAGTGCATGTTTTAATCAGTCTCACAGCTGCACCACTTGTGTGAATTTGTCAGCAATATGAATATATTTCGCAGTTGTTGCTCTTCTTCAGATGCACTTTGGGGATTAAGTATATATCAGTAGCTCTGTCATACACATGAGGAATATAGTGCTATCAGCAGGAGACAAGAGTTGGGAGTGTTGGTTGGATTATTGCTTTTTACCTCTCGAACGTTCCCTGGGTAGTTGAATTGAGATATGATATTCTTCATTTGTTCTAAAGTGTTATGGAGTCTTGCCAAGGGCTGTGGCCTTCCACCTCAACAATGAGTACATTTCAGCAAATTATCACTATACCTGGTTTTTTTGAAAAAGGCTAAAGGGGTTGCTTCCCACAATAGTGAAAGGGCAGAAATGAGTCCCTCTAGTTGTCTAGCTGGCTGGCTGGGTTCATTTGAATTCACTGCTTTAATGCACCTTGAATTTATTATGAGGTTGACACTGTCTTGAGTAGGAGTTTGTACATTTTTAAATTTCAATACATATAAGACACTTGCTTGTTAAGCATTGCTTTGGATGAAAGACGCTATTGTTTATAGCCTAAATTTTCAAAGGTCTTGAGCCCCTGCAGCTCTTGCTGGCTTTGGTAGTGACAGCTTGGCATTTTTGAAAACTGGCTTCAGCGGAACCATAATCTTACCCTAAATATTGGTTCCCTGTAATTAAAATGAGCTGTATTTAAATTCTGTATTCTTAAGTGGAGTTGCCAAATGGATTACCAACAAATAACTTCTAGTATTGATGAAGAACTCAACGAAGACTAAAGCAGCTATCTCTTTTTTTTAAATTTCTTTTGGTAAGGGGAGCATACTAGAAACATCATTCTGTGGATGGACCATCGTGCCGCCAGTCAAGTAGCCAGGATCAATGGAACGCAGCACAGCGCTTTGAGCTATGTTGGGGGAACGATGTCTGTAGAAATGCAGCCACCTAAATTGCTGTGGATAAAAGAAGTGAGTATACCTGAAATTGTGCCAGACTTTTAGCTGATAGCTAAGGTCTTTGCAAGTTTTAAAACTTGCAGAATGAGATGTCTAAAAGAAGGCTCGGCTTAGGTTGAAAATTGCTCCTGCTGGAGTCAGTGGGAGTTTCACCCCCATGCTTAGTGGCAGCTAAGTGAGGCTGACCTTGAGCATCTTGGAAAATGTCCATCTGAAGAGATTCCATTTTTTCCATTGCCTGCTTATAAATGTCTGTCTCTCTAAGGTGGTTAAATGTTTTTTAGGTCAGGGCATTTCATGTATCTCTCCTGCAGTAAGAGGATAGATATTTTGGACTTCCATGTTAGAAAAACAAGGATGAGCATGTGTAGTTGGGTTACAGATGAATAAGCCTTAAAAACAGACACAGCTTTAAATACCTGGGCATCTGGCCTACTACAAATACCATTGTTGCACATGCTCCCTCTAGGTGCAAGAGGGAGTATAGACAGGGGTGGATCGGGGTGGGGTCGGGGTGTTTAGGGGCTCAGTCCCCCCCCCCCCCCTTTGATTCCTGGTCAATCTAAAGTTTAAAACCAATTGCCTGGCAGGGGCAGCAGCATTTCTATTCAGCCAGCAGTGACAGAGTCAACTTCATGGTTTATTATAATCTACCAATTCCTGCTAAATTCTTCATCCCACAGGTGTTAATGACATTCTCTCCTTTTTTAATGTTCTTAATATTCCACTAATCAAGCTGTCCTTTGATCTGCAATTCTGCTATCTATTTGCTTCTCCTGGTAATGTACCTCCTATGTCACAGCCCTGCAGACTATTTTTAACTCTAACCAAAAACATAAACTCAAGTTTGGAAACATTAACTGAGGTGAATGTTTACTCCGGCATGGAAATAACTTTTAGGGAAGCATGAGATACACTGTATAGATGCTAAAGAAGGCTTGAGTTTGATTTCTGAATCTGAAAAAGATGTACAATTAAATCTAATGACTACAGGACTAAAGAAACAACATGTTTTGATTATTTCTGCCTACTTTGTTGTGTTTTTCATACATAATGTATGATATAGCAAATGAATGCACATTCCAATAAAATTAGATTTGTTTTTCCCTTGATCTTAAACTGAATAATATAGCCCTATGCCCCTAATATACTAGTAAAGATTCTAGTTTCTTTTTACCTAGAGAAAAGTGTGTTTTGTTGTAAGTGAGGCTATACCACACCATCTGCACCTGGCATTTCAAAATCCTAGGTCCACCTGTGGGTGTAGGTGTTATTTCTGGGAGGCATCTGAAGTTGCATACAATCTTAGCCAGAAGTATTGCTTCTAAGGCACTGCATCCAGGACTGGAATCGTTCAAGATAGCTTTGGTCCCTGGGAGAGAAAATGCTTGGTTAATTAGAGTCTTCCGAAAAAGGACCAACGTTGCTTGGTCCCATCTGTAGGAAGTAGTCCGTCTGGAGAAGGAAGGAACTCTATTCATAATGCAGAACTCTTCTGCTGTCTCTTACACTTACATTTTCTGTGTTGTAGGATGACATATGGCTTTTTAATAATAACTGTCAGATAAAAGGAAAAATGCTTGCCACTTGAATTTTTTATAACTTCCACCAATCTGGGTTTTACATTTGGTCTCAATGATGTTCACTGTCATTTTAATGAAGGCCAAATGTAAATTATGTTCTGTCAGCTCTGAACAGCTGAAGTCTCCTATCCTTACAAACATGAGACATTGTACAGTAACAAGGTGCAGACGAGGGAAGGTCAAAGGAGTTAACTGGCAGAAGCAGATAGTGACAGATTAATGCTAATTAATGTTGTTTGTAGGTGCTGTAATGAAATATGAATATCTGTCTATTAAATACTTACCTCCTTTGTGCCATGAATGTCATACAGCTGGTCACTTTACAGCTTAATGTTTCCATTCTTATGTTGAAAAGGCTTGAAGGAAACTGTTGGGTTTCATACATTATTATGGTGAGGAGTCTGAAATACCAACATCCAGGTTACTTGGCAAACTTGTGTTTATTCGGGGCCAGATTGTGGTCCAGCTCGACAGGGTCACCACCCTCACGGCATAAGGAAGTCCAAAGACCATGCCACCTACACAGCTTGCCCAGATGTTTTGGGGAGAGCAGGAGAGAAAGCAGGAGCATGAAGAGTGTTTGGACTGAGCCACAGTCCCTTCTCAAGACTATGAACAGTGGCACAGCTATGTACTACACATTAAGCTTGAGGAGGAAAGACCCTCAGTAAGGGGGAAATTGGGCTGTGCAGGGAACTAGCTCCAAATCTGTACAGCTCCTACGGGTGGTGAGGAGTCTTTGTGCTGGTCTGTTGAAGAAGGATGATCATCCTCACTTCACAGCTAGTGTTCTCCTACCTACCTTTAGCACAGTCTTCTGCATATACCAGCGTATAGTGCTAAGCATCTTCAAGAGCTTTACAAATACTCATTCATTAAACTTTACCATATACTCTAAAGTAGAGGAAGTATTAATACTTTATGGCTGAGTAAATTGTCCTGTTAGCACGTCAAAGCTGAGAAGCCTATGGCAGATTTCTCTAAATTCTAGTCTAGTTGGTGCCTCATGGATAGACTGATTACATTTGGATGGCAGAGGGGGTTTTATGCTAGTGACTAAGGTCTTTGCAAGTTTTCTTCAGTGCACGGTCTGGAAGCAACAAAGCGTGGCCTGCAGATCCTTGGACTCATTTACAAGGCTAGCAGTTAACACCCCCCAATGAAAACAGATAAAAATGCCTGCAGGAGAATGGCTATAGGGTCTCCACCATACCAAACTGACAGGTGCTTTTCAGAGCACAGCTGCACCATGCACGGACTTTGCGTAAGGCTTTCTTGTGAGTCAAGTTTTCTAGGTAGGAACTTTGTGGGCACAAAACTAGACTCTGTTTTTGAAAATGGGGCCCTTAGTCTCTCTAAGGAGGTGGCCAGGATGGGGATGTTATGGGCGTTGCATGTTAGGAGTGAGATGTGTTGGCAGAACTGTGTGGGGAAGTTTACACAGTGTCTGCCCACACTGTGCCTGGCTGTGATCCGTGCCTTTAGTCTCCAATTTTTCTGAGTGCTAAATGTCATCAGATACACTACCAACAGGATTCCTCTAAAGTATCTTGCAGCTGGGAGTAGTATATTTTTCTTATTTAAGCCCCTGTTGCTACTTATTTTTCTTCCATAGTATATGAAGTAATTTTTCTTTCCATGCTACAACTTGCTCCAATACATGGTTTCTTCTCAGGAGCAGTTTTAAGCCTAGGCTTGAGCAGCGCCTTCCTGGGTCCCCTAAAAACCTCTTGAGAGTCCATTCCCCTATGCTGTACTGTGGACATATACACACGCTGACTCTTGCGTCGCTCTTTCTCTCTCATTTTCTTGTTCTCAGTATTTTCGATCCCTGCAAGGATCTATGACCTATTTCTGTCTGCCCCTAAAAACTCCCCTTGTACCTTTCAGAGCCTTTCCCAGGCTCATGACAGATGTGTGGCTGCTTGGTATGTGCATCTCCATCGACCGCTGGAAGTGTCATGCAGTTACAAAGGGCGGACGGTACCTCCAGTGGTCCCAGGGCAGGCTCTTCCTAGAAGGGGCCACTGAAAACAGCAGAATGAATGGCAGGGCTTACGGAAAGAACAGGGAAGGGCCCTTTGAACTGAACAGCTGCTGGCGGGGGTAGCTAGAAGGAGAAGCAAAACAATCAGCTGGAGTTTCACAGGAGAAGGCCATGGAAGGAGCAGCGAGAGCCAAAAGAGCAGCAACTGGCATCAGCCTGCAGGACAGGCGATGAAAGGAAGTGCAAAGGGCATTCTTGTCTCAGTAGCTGAGAAGCAAAGGGGTTGCTAAGCAAAGATATGGAGATTGCAGTGGAAAGAAGAAAGCAGCCACTTTTTATAAACCCATCTCACAGTGGTCCTCCTGGATCCCAGAGAAGGAGAAGCTGTGGCAAACCAAATGGAGTGGTCTCATCCTGGGACACCCGGCAAGGGGGCAGAGTCACCTGGAAGAGAAAGAGGAGCCCAGGAGTAGCAATGGGGAGGAAGGCCCAGCAAGCTGTAAGAAGGATCAGCAGAAGAGAGAAGGGAACGGCAGTGTTGTTGGAAAGGGAACGTGAGCAAACAACTGGAACGAGGAGGCAGCTACACGAGGCATAATGCGCTTCTGCATCTAACTCATGATCATGTTTCTGCACTCTGTTAGCAGGCTGGCTCTGTTAGGTGGGATTTTAAGATGAAAATCCATTAGTGTTTTCTCTTTTTATCCCCTTAAGTCAAGAATGATAAGCATCTTTATCTCGGGACAGTTTTGTCCCTTCTTTGGTCTTTTTTTCTACTTCTTTTCTTTTAGATAGTGCTGCTCTTGGCTTCCCTTTTTTGCCAGTAAACAGAGTGGTTTGCATTGATTCTGAAGATGCCGTCTGTCACTGTGGCAAGTCACCTGGCACCCAGTCATCCAGGCACTAACAACGAAAGAATAAAATACAAAATAGCATATAACTGTTAGATACCTCTTGAAAGACTAGAGGCTGTCATCCTGAGCGTGATCTTTGCTAAAGTGCAGTAAGCACAGCACTTTCTCTTCATATGTTTGCAATGTGAATAAGTCTCTGAAGCCCTTCACAAATGCAGTGCTGCTGTGGCTAATGCACTGGCAGATGGATGCCTCCAAAAGGTGAACCTCAGCTTGTCAATCATTATAGACTGGACACCCCATCTAGGTATGGCCCATAACGGTGCTTCTGTGGAACCACACAGCCACAAAGAGTCTGCAGAATGGATACCTCCCCAGTAATGTGGCATTCAAATGCTGCTGACATTTTGCTCCATCATCCCTTTGTGGGATGCAACCTATTGTTTCCTTTTGGAAAGGGGAAATAATTCCACAGGTGTGGGGTCCTGTCCGTCTTTTTCACTTTTTCCATCTCTTTTCATGAAGACCAGCCATGGTGGCAATGGGTGTCCAGAGGAATAGTGAAAGGGCAGAGCTTGTATTTTTACTTGGGCAGTGCAAAGATGAGGCAGTAGGGAAGGCTGTTTTATATCCCACTAAAGCCTGGCCCTAAAAGTTAGGTTGAACTCTTGTTCCCATTGAAGTTGAAGGCAAAGCTCACACCCTCTTGGTACTTTTTCCATCCAGTTTTTTATTTTGCTTTCAGTATTTTTCTTGTGATAGCGGCATTGGGGTAAATCGCACACATACTTGGGATGCACAAGTGAAGGCATCGCATTTACTGCACTTTTAGCATAAGGAAGCATTTTCTTTTAGAGTTACCAGCTTTCTCATATTTTCTGGAACAGGCTCAAATTTCAGGCCTGCATGCCAGTGTCTTCACGAACCCTCTACAATGAGACTTTGGTCCCAAATTTGAAAACCTGGCTGCGGATCAGCACCAGGCAGCATCCTGATTGCAGCTCTGTTAAAAAAAACAATGCAAAACTATACCATTTCAACAACCCCAAAACTGAATAGCTCCTGTCAACTTCATGGCTACTCTGGGCAGCCATGACACCGACCTGATACCATCAGCTGAACGGCTCCCTTAAGCTGCTGCGCAGCAGCCTTCCTACCATCGGTTTCACAACTGCTAATAATCTGCTGTGGACTGTCCCCCAGATTTTGCTCCCTGAAAGTCGGTCACTTCATCTTTAGCTTTCTTAACTGTCAGTGTTTGTACCTATTTGTAAAATGGATTTTTGTTGTTGTTGATTTTTGCTATTTTCACCACTGATGTCAGTGTGTTCCCATGCTACCTTTTAAGTTTTAACCTGGATTTCTTACACAGACTTGGAAAAACTTCTGAAATCAAAAATATTTTATTATGCAGTTCAGGTGAGATTGGTGAAAGGATTGCTTGAGGCAGCCAGAAATATGAATTATTGACGTTAAAAAAATAATGCAGTGGCATAAATACTATTTCCTTTTTATTTTAAAATTGTCAGAAGGCACCTCTACATGTCATTAATACTATCTCTGTGAACATCGGCATACTATATTGCCAGTTCTTCATACACGTTTTTAGTGATGTGTTAGATCCTGAATTTAAGTGAAAACTTCATCTTTTTTAAAATAGAGTATAGCCCTCATGGTTATGGCAGAAGACTTGTACAGTCTAAATGCTTGTACAACCTAAATGCTTCAATTCCAAAACACAAGTAAAAAGACCCCAAAACATTGTGAAAAATGTCATGATTTGTATATGAATCTCATGTTTTAGGGGTTCCTGACTGGACTTTTGAATGCGTGTGTTTGGCAATACCAAATATATCAAAGGGAAGTGAATGCTAATGTGGTTATGAGTCAGGCTGTCCCCTTGCATCCAATAGAATATGAACACCTAAAATGGGCTAGATCAGTAAAATATTTCATATTCATCCTCTTAGTCCAAAAAGGGAGGCATAATTGTGTTACTAAATACAAGGTTTGCGTTCAAGAGCATTAAGAAGACAAATGACCTTGTCAGCTACTTTTCTTTCTTACAGCAGATCAACTTCTTTTTATTTTTTACATTTTTTTATACGTGTGTCCTAAAAAACAATTCCTGAAACAAAACACTAAATCACTATTCCTAGCATACGTCTTCCACCTATGCCAAGACTTTTACATTTGGTAATATACTCAAATGCAACACCACCATCCCTGTAGGCCAGGGCTAGCTAACTGGCAAAATGCATGCCACGTGGGCAGTAGGACTGTGACGCTTCAGGTGGTGAATCTATTCGGAGGAGATTTCGCCCAATTCGGTGGCCAAATCTCTGAATCCAAATTGAATCAGGGGACCAATTTAAAGGTCTGAATCAATTCAAAGCTCTCCAAATCTTCAGAAAAGATTTAGAGAGATTTAATGATTTGGGCAGTCCCCAGTGGCTGCAGCAGGGAGCAGCAGCCGGACTCCGAGCTGGTAAGTAGGGGGTGGGGAAGCAGGGCTGGAGAAGAGGGGAGGGGATCATGGGGGACCCCTACCAGCCCCCCCCAACCCCTCCACCCTCCCAGCCCCCTGACCCCTGCTCACTCCCCCATCCCCTCCATGTCTTCCCCGTCCATGCCAGCTCCCGGTGCTTTAAAGAAAAGTCCTGGTGCTCACTGGGTGCAGCCAGGTGTGTGTGGGGGTGATCCCTGCTGCCCCCTACTGCCCCCACTGAATGGGGGACTCTGTTACAAGCTCCCCAATTCCTCCCCCACTCCCCCAACCCCCCATGGCTGCCCCACCTGGGCCAGCTGCGGCCCTTTAAGAAAAAAAAAAAAAAAGAGAAAAGCCCCGGGACTCACCACTCCTGCAGTGGCCTCGGGGCTTCGAGGGGCTCATGCAGAACCCCCCATGTGGCATGGGGCAGCAGGGGGCAGTGGGGATCGCCCTCCTGCTGGCAGGAGCGGGGGGGAGTCGTTTTTTTTCCTTAAAGAGCGGGAGCTGGCCTTGGCAGAGCACCTGTGGGGGGCTGGGGAAGTGAGGGGGAAGTTGGGGGTGCATGGCAGAGCCCCCCATGCAGCATGGGACAGTGGAAGGCAGGGGGGATCACCCCCCTGCCTGGCAGCACCCAGTGAGTCAGGACCTTCTTTTTTACCAAGTGCCTCGAGCTGGGACGGGTGGGGCAGCGATTGCTGGGCTGGGGGAGCAGGTGGCGGATGGACCTGGCTGATTCAGCAGCAGCCAAATCTCTGAATCAGATTCGGCCGAATCGATTTGGGACAGTGACTCAAATCACCCAATTGAATCACTGTTCCCCAAATTGGCCAAATCAGCACCCTCTATATATGGCACATGGCAGATCAGGGAGAAGACGAGCAGCCCAGGAGCAGGTAGGGTAGGAAGCAGAAAGAAAAGCAGCCGATGGGGCAGGGAGCAAAAAGGAGGAAGCAGAAAGCAGAGCAGCAGGTTAAGCAGAGGAGGGGAATGGAGTGGCATTTAGGTATGGTGCAGGGCGAATTTATGGCATCCCTGACAAAAAAGGTCAGCTTCCACTGCTTAAGCAGAGATTTCCCATCCTACCAATCTTGATTTCATTAGGAATATATTTTGAAGTGCAGAAATACGGGTACTTAACAGTACAAGTGGTGATGTCTTTATAATGACAAGTAGTCATCAATGGCTCAATATCTAGCTGGGAGGAGGTATCAAGTGGGGTTCCCCAGGGGTCTGTTCTGGGTCCAGGATTGCTTAATATCTTTAGTAATGATTTGGATGATGGGATCAAATGCACGATTAGCAAATTTGTGGGTTATACCAAGTTGGGTGGAGTTGCAGATACTCCAGAGAGTAGGGCTAGGGTCCAGAATGACTTGAATAGACTGGAGAAATAG
>NW_017728993.1:11124961-11127141 GCF_001723915.1 Gavialis gangeticus | reverse complement strand
ATCTCTGAATCCAAATTGAATCAGGGGACCAATTTAAAGGTCTGAATCAATTCAAAGCTCTCCAAATCTTCAGAAAAGATTTAGAGAGATTTAATGATTTGGGCAGTCCCCAGTGGCTGCAGCAGGGAGCAGCAGCCGGACTCCGAGCTGGTAAGTAGGGGGTGGGGAAGCAGGGCTGGAGAAGAGGGGAGGGGATCATGGGGGACCCCTACCAGCCCCCCCCAACCCCTCCACCCTCCCAGCCCCCTGACCCCTGCTCACTCCCCCATCCCCTCCATGTCTTCCCCGTCCATGCCAGCTCCCGGTGCTTTAAAGAAAAGTCCTGGTGCTCACTGGGTGCAGCCAGGTGTGTGTGGGGGTGATCCCTGCTGCCCCCTACTGCCCCCACTGAATGGGGGACTCTGTTACAAGCTCCCCAATTCCTCCCCCACTCCCCCAACCCCCCATGGCTGCCCCACCTGGGCCAGCTGCGGCCCTTTAAGAAAAAAAAAAAAAAAGAGAAAAGCCCCGGGACTCACCACTCCTGCAGTGGCCTCGGGGCTTCGAGGGGCTCATGCAGAACCCCCCATGTGGCATGGGGCAGCAGGGGGCAGTGGGGATCGCCCTCCTGCTGGCAGGAGCGGGGGGGAGTCGTTTTTTTTCCTTAAAGAGCGGGAGCTGGCCTTGGCAGAGCACCTGTGGGGGGCTGGGGAAGTGAGGGGGAAGTTGGGGGTGCATGGCAGAGCCCCCCATGCAGCATGGGACAGTGGAAGGCAGGGGGGATCACCCCCCTGCCTGGCAGCACCCAGTGAGTCAGGACCTTCTTTTTTACCAAGTGCCTCGAGCTGGGACGGGTGGGGCAGCGATTGCTGGGCTGGGGGAGCAGGTGGCGGATGGACCTGGCTGATTCAGCAGCAGCCAAATCTCTGAATCAGATTCGGCCGAATCGATTTGGGACAGTGACTCAAATCACCCAATTGAATCACTGTTCCCCAAATTGGCCAAATCAGCACCCTCTATATATGGCACATGGCAGATCAGGGAGAAGACGAGCAGCCCAGGAGCAGGTAGGGTAGGAAGCAGAAAGAAAAGCAGCCGATGGGGCAGGGAGCAAAAAGGAGGAAGCAGAAAGCAGAGCAGCAGGTTAAGCAGAGGAGGGGAATGGAGTGGCATTTAGGTATGGTGCAGGGCGAATTTATGGCATCCCTGACAAAAAAGGTCAGCTTCCACTGCTTAAGCAGAGATTTCCCATCCTACCAATCTTGATTTCATTAGGAATATATTTTGAAGTGCAGAAATACGGGTACTTAACAGTACAAGTGGTGATGTCTTTATAATGACAAGTAGTCATCAATGGCTCAATATCTAGCTGGGAGGAGGTATCAAGTGGGGTTCCCCAGGGGTCTGTTCTGGGTCCAGGATTGCTTAATATCTTTAGTAATGATTTGGATGATGGGATCAAATGCACGATTAGCAAATTTGTGGGTTATACCAAGTTGGGTGGAGTTGCAGATACTCCAGAGAGTAGGGCTAGGGTCCAGAATGACTTGAATAGACTGGAGAAATAGTCTGCAATCAATCAGATGAGATTTAACAAAGACAAGGATGAAGTCCTGCACTTGGGTTGGAATAATTGTGTGCATAAATACAGACTGGGGAATGGCTGTCTAGGCTGCAGTATTTCAGGGAAGGCCCCAAGGTGTTACAGTGGACCCTAAACTTATTGGAAAAAGAGCAAGTGTGCTCTTGTTGCAAAAAAAGAAGCCAACAGCATCCTGGGTTGTATTAACAAGAATGCCACTTACAAACCAAGGGAAGCTATGCTTCCTCTCTATTCAGCACTGATGAGCCTTTACTGGAGTACTATGTCTAGTTTTGTGCTCTGTGCTTCAAGAAGTAGGTGGACAATATGGAAGGAGTCCATTGCAAAGCAACAAAAATGATTAGCAGCCCACGTAGCAAAACTTATGAGGAAAGGCTGAAAGCATTAGGATTATTCAGTCTGGAGAAGAGAAGACTGAGGGGGGATTTGATAAAATCTTCACCTGAAGGGTGATTAAAGAGAGGATGGAGATGGACTTTTTTCTGTGTTTTTAAGGGAGAGGACTAGGAGCAGTGGCTTCAAACTGCAGCAGAGGGAAATTTAGGTTGGAGATTAGGAAGAACTTTCTGACTATGAAAGTGGCCCAGCGTTGGAGCAG
>NW_017728993.1:11098674-11122668 GCF_001723915.1 Gavialis gangeticus | reverse complement strand
AGGAAAGGCTGAAAGCATTAGGATTATTCAGTCTGGAGAAGAGAAGACTGAGGGGGGATTTGATAAAATCTTCACCTGAAGGGTGATTAAAGAGAGGATGGAGATGGACTTTTTTCTGTGTTTTTAAGGGAGAGGACTAGGAGCAGTGGCTTCAAACTGCAGCAGAGGGAAATTTAGGTTGGAGATTAGGAAGAACTTTCTGACTATGAAAGTGGCCCAGCGTTGGAGCAGGCTGTGTAAAGAAGTTGTGGAAGCTCCGTCCTTGGAAGTTTCCAAGAAGAAGTTGGACAGACACTTGTCTGGGATAGTTAGGGACAATTCTGCCTTGAGCAGGGGGCTGGACAGGATAGCCTCATGAGGTCCCTTCCAGCCCCACATTCCTATGAACCTGTGCATTTCTCAATGGACTGTCTATGGATGATTAGAAATCCAGGGTCTTATAACATGCGAGCCCTCCTTTACTTTTATCAGACTTCTTGTGTCATTCAGAATTATATTAGACTTCCTTTGAAATGAGGACAAATCAATGGAGTACAAACGCAATAGAACAGTACATCTCATATGTGGGAAAGTTATAAGAAGATGCAACCAAAATGCTATATATATCCTGCTCAGTAATTAGAGTGCTGGACAAGAGTTGGCTTAACCTGACTGCTGTTTCATGTAGATGCAGCAATTCAAGTCTCATAACATGTGATCTTTTGGGTTCCTCGGTCCTTTCTCTAGCAACTGTACCAACAGTAATTGCATCTCTCTGACTGCTTGTTTAACTGTTAGTTACATTTTATTGAGGGAATAAATTAGGATACAAGTTTACATGAGGTACTGTTTGAATTAATAGAGTAAAATCTTGATGTTGAATCAAGTTCTGCCCCACCACCGTCTTATGATGTCTGAACAATGGGTTCCTTGCACGTACATTTTTGTAAGTAATCCAGTTTGTCAATCTTTCCCTTTCCACTTTATTAATCTGGCTTTGAGAAACTGTATCAAAAGTTAGTGTCTGCAGACTCCAGACAAATGTATGGAAAACTTTTGCTTCACTATTACTTGTCGGTGCAATCTTCTGATTGTTGATTTAACCCCCCACCTCAAATCCAAGCTAGCTTTCAAGTGGTTAGTATACCTTCCAAGGGAAGAGATGGAAGTCCTGTTACTTTAGTAATTTAAATCTAAATAAGAAAAAAACAATCCCCTAAAAGTATAGCTTATGAGTTTATCCTGTACTGGCTGACAGTAGGGAAGGTATAAGATGACTTAACTGTACTTTTCCATTTCCATTGTATCTGATTCAGAGAGGTGAAGTTGAAGATGACCTCATTCACCATGAGGAATGAGATGACTGCAATAGTGTGGGAAGTAGATGAGGGTCCTTTCCTCTGCATAGTTTCTTATTATAATGGACACTTTGGCTGCATCCAGATGAGCAAGCACATGCCTGTTGTGGCATCTCAAAGCGATTTGAGATGCCGCAACAGGCATACTGGGAGTGAAAAAATGTTCCCTGTACTGCATATTTGCAGTATGGACTCTAAACTTGATTCGGGGAAATCCTGGTATAAAAACTGTCTGGGTGTGGGCGAGACTGTGTGGGAGGGGTGGCCTGCTCCCCTGCATGGTGTACACCTCTCTCACATAGTGTCCCCCACACCCACACCACAATCCACCCCCACAAACCCCTCAACCCATCCACAAACCCAATACCCCCAAACCCCTGCACAAGCCCCAAACCATCCCCACAAACCTCACCCCCACAGACCCTACACCCCCCCCCAACCCCCCCCACAACCACTCCCATAAACCCCACCCCCACCTCCTATGCCCCTTTCCTCCCAAATTCTACATCTCCCCATTAATCTCACACCCAGGCATGACTCCAGGAGTGCACCATGCCCATGACACGCAGCCCCAGCCTGGGGAAGCTTCTGATTCTAGGAACCACTTGGGGGATATGATGTGCTGGGGGGTGTGATACGCTGGGACTAGTGGTGGAGGTAGCAGTAAGGGGGAGAAAGAGAGAGAGAGAGGGTTTGGGGATGGGGGAGCTCTCCAGGTAGGAAAGGCCACTAGAGCTGGGTTTCCCCCTGCCCCTGTAGGGCACCATGTACAGGGGGAAACCAGCCTCAAACAGAAGCAGCTTGCCCAGCCCAGTCCCTGAGCCCCAGTCGAGGGCTTTTCAGGAACAGCATGGGGATTGCTGGGGCCTGGGTACAGGTACAGGGAGCAGAACAGCAAGGACTGGCACTGCTCAGAGCCACAATTAGTGGATGGGACAGCTGCAGCTGGACTCATGTCCTCATGCTGGGACAGAGATGCTGCCAGGAGGGAGTGAGTGGGGGCAGGCAGGGGATATGGGTCAGGAGTGAGGGGTACTGGGTTGTGGGTTGGGAGTGAGGGACATGGGCAGGGGCAGGGCACTGGCATCCCAGTGCTGCTGAGCACCCCAGCTCCTGGTGAGCAAAGGGGGCAGGGGCAGCTCTAATTTTTCTGTGATAAAAAAACAAAAGCAAATGCCAAAGTGTATAGATATTTAGAATTTGTTTTATTATGATGGTAGAGGCATTGGTAGGCTTCCAAATTGCTTTAAAATTGTAAATATATCAATAAAACATTGCCCAACTGATTTCTCTATATATAGCAGTGCTTCATTTTAATTGCAGAAGAGCAGTGATTTGGGGTATTTTAATGAGAGAATTTGGGTTTTTTTATCAGAGAATTTGCCATTTTTAAACAGGGAACACCAGGATCTTGACAGGTGAGGCAAGTGATGGGACCCAAGCAGAGGAGCCTACCCAGGGCCAGAACTGGGGATGCAGCTGGAGGGCTGACAAGCTGGCTTCTTCTGGCCATTTGGGGCAGGGAGAGCACACTTTGACAGTTAAAAGTGGGGCACCACAAGGAGCACATCTTCTGGGTGATAGGTGCTCAGATGGCAGGGCAGAGGCACCAGAAGACATGACAGCAGTGCCTCACAAAGGCCAACTGTACAGTCACAGCCCACTGGCAGCTGGCCCAGAGATGCAGGTGGCTCTGCTACAGTGCCCATACCACAGTCCATGCAGCTATGTGGTCCCCAGCTGGGTATGGCAGGTGCACAGCCATGGGACCTCAGGTTCAAGGAGGTGGATGCTGTCCTGGGTGGCAGCAGATCACAACCAGGCAGCTGCCCCAATTGCCAGGCTGCTGCAGTCGGTAGAGGAGGCAGGGGCCACTCTAGGTTAGCACTGCTTCAGCAGTCCAGCTGGCACAAGAAGCTAGTGTCCCCAGTTACCAACTAGCAGGGCCTCAGAAGCTGGCCCCAGCCTCTTGCTCCCCTTGGCTGAAGATCTGGATGGAGCTGAGCAGGGTCAGTTTGCCCCAAGTGGCACAATTTGCTCCACACCAAAGTGCATGTTCAAGCCTGTGTGCTAAGGCACAAATCCCCAGCACAAATTTGTGCCACTGCTATTTGAGTGTCTGCAAGCACATATGCCTACATGTGTGGATGTGCCCTTTGGGAATATTTTTATAGGAAGATGTCACTTACTCCCTTCCAAACCGTAACTGGCTCCAGCTCCTCTGGTTTGCTCATCCTTCTTTTGCTTTTTCATTTTGTTGGATTTGTTTACATCTTCTTAAATTTCTCTTCTCTTGATCTGCCTTCATTGCCCACTCTTTCTCTCTTCCTATATTTCGTATGGAACAAAAAAAGAAACAGAAATCTGAAACGGTAGCTTAATAATTTAAGCCTTGGGTATGTCTGGTAACGCAGTATAAAATCTTTCATTTCTAGATCACATTTCACATTCAGTCTAACTTAGTTAGAATCACAGAATCATAGAAAATTAGAGTTGGAAGGGACCTCAGGAGGTCATCTAGTCCAACCCTCTGCTCAAAGAAGGACCATCTCTATCTAGATCATCCCACCCAAGACTTTGTCAAGTTGGGCCTTAAAAACCTCCAAGGATGGAGATTCCACCACCTCTCTGGGTAACCCATTCCAGTCCTTCAACATCTTCCAAGTGAGAGAGTTTTTCCTAATATCTAACTTAAACCTCCCTTTCTGCAACTTGAGACTGTTGCTCCTTGTTCTGTCCTCTGCCACCACTGAGAACAGTCCAGCTCCATCCTCTTTGGATCCCCCCTTCAGGTAGTTAAAGGGTGATATTAAACCCCCCTCAGTCTGGTCTTCAGACTAAATAAACACAGTTCCCTCAGCCTTTCCTCATAAGTCATGTGCCCCCAGCCCCTTCACTATTTTCTTTGCTCTCCACTGGACTCTCTCCAACATGTCCGCATCCTCTCTGTAGTGGGGCGCCCAAAACTGGACACAGTACTGCAGATGTGGCCTCACCAGTGCAGAATAGACAGAACAATAACTCTCCTTGATCTGCTGGCAACGCTCCTACCAATGCAGCCCAGTAGGCTGTTAACCTTCTTGGCAACCATGGCACACTGCTGACTCATATTAATGTTATTGTTCACTATATACCCCAGGTCCTTTTCTACACAGCTGTTGCTTGGGGTTTTTCCATCCTAAGGGCACAACTTTGCACTTGTCCTTGTTGAACCTCATGAGATTTCCTTTGGCCCAAACTTCCAATTAATCTAAGTCATCCTGAATCCCAGCCCTACTCTCCAGTGTATCTACTACACCCCCGGCTTGGTATCATCTGTGAACTTGCTGAGCATGTACTCCATCCCATCTTCCAGATCATTAATGAAGATATTGAACAAAACCACCCCCAGGACTGACCTCTGAAGTATTCCACTTGATACTGGCTGCCAGCTAGACGTTGAGCTGTTGATTACTACCAATTGAGCCCAACAATCCAGCCAGCTTTCTATCCACCTTACAGTCCATGCATTCAACACATACTTTATCAGTTTGCTTGCAAGAATGCTGTGGGAGATGGTATCAAAAGCCTTGCTATAGTCAAGGTATATTATATCCACTGCTTTCCCTGCATCCACAGAGCCAGTCTTGTCATCCTAGAAGGCAATCAGGTTGGTCAGGCATGACTTGCCCTTGGTGAATTCAGGCTGACTATTCCTGATCACCTTCTTCTCCTCCAAGTGCTTAGAAATGGATTTCTTGAGGACCTCCTCCATGATTTTTCCAGGAGTTGAGGTGAGGCTGACTAGTCTGTAGTTCCTTGGATCCTCCTTCTTCCCTTTCTTAAAGATGGGCACTATATTTGCCCTTTTCCAGTCACCTTTTTCCAGTTGTCCAGTCACCATAAGTTTTCAGAGATAATGGCCAGAGGATCTACAATCATATCAGACAACTCCCTCAGCACCATTGGATGCATTGCATCTGGCTCCATGGACTTGTACACATCCAGCTTTTCTAAATAGTCCCTATCCTGTTCTTTCACCACTGTTGGCTGCTCACCCTGTCCCCAAACCGTGCTTCCTGGTGCAGTAGTCTGGGAGCTGACCTTGCTTGTGAAGATCGAGGTAGAAAAGGCATTGAATACTTCAGCCTTTTCCTCATCGTCTGTCACTAGGTTGCCTTCCCCATTCAGCAAGAGACCCATACTTCCCCTGACCTTCCTCTTATTGCTAACACACTTGTAGAAACCCTTCTTGTAGAAACCCGTTCAGTTGCACCTGAATGATGTCTTCTGTTAGTCTGTGCAAAATTAGTTGGGTAGTCTATACATAGTTCACAACAGGTAGGTGTCCATGATACAATATCTTAGAAAATGAGGGTTGGAAGGGACCTCAGGAGGTCATTTAATCGAACCCCCTGCTCAAAGCAGGACCATCCCCAACTAGATCATCCCAGCCAGGACTTTCTCAAGCCAGGCCTTAAAAACTTCCAAGGATGAAGACTCGACCACCTGATACCACCACTGCAAATGACATGAACTAAGACCCTTGCTTGAAGTCACAGTGTACTGAATGAGAAATGAACAGGCAGCCTGACTGACATACTCCATAAGCCATAGCATACTCCTGGTACAACATGGTGCTGCAAGGACAATGGAGGAAATAAATGCATTGTTTGTCTGTGCGTGCATAACAGCTCTTCTGTAGTAAATAGGAATTCAGTCCCTCGAGTTGCTAATCTGACCATTAGTTGATATGTGATTAAATTAATTTGGTGTCTGTGAATACTTGTTCATTTGTCTTTTAAAGTTGCCTGCTCTGAATGGCAGTCAAGGATGAAATAGAAAAGAAAAGAAAAGAAAATGTTCTCACAAGCATACGGAAAAACTTTGGATGATAGGTAAGAAAGATTAGCTTTTCCTAGGTTCAGTCAGATAACTCTAAATGTAAACTTGGTTGAAAGTACTCTAAGTTGTCCAAGGTGATGTTTCTAGTCATTCACAGTAATTAGTTAATGCTGGCCTATTTTCTGCTTGCAGACAGTCTTTGAGCATGAAGCTATTTCCTCAGCTCTACTTATTATTCCAAAGATTTTGATAAATGATTCTGAAATATTTTTAACTGCAATGATCATAAATAGTATTCTGAGAGAATTTGCTGCTCAAGCCGTGTCTGCTGGTGGATATTGATTTGATGCATTGCATGGTGGTGGGTCTCTTCCTTCATCGGATAAATGCAGTTATTTCCGATGTGTGTACACATGCGTGTGAATCGAACATTTGCTTTCCATGAATATTTATGCATGCTATTTTGCTGTCCACTTGCTGCAAATATTTGTTTCTGCACAGCTCAAGTGCATGATTGCTTATGGGTGGCAAACACAAAGTGGGTGTAAGCATAAACAAAGCAAATTGATTTAAAACATGGAGTTAAAATGTGTTTGTCTGGCTATACAATTATTCAGTTAGGCATTTTGTTTTTTCTTCCCAGGGTAGGATAAAAAAAAAATCCAAATTTATTCATTCCTGGCTGAACAATTATATTGTGGCTTTTGCCCAAACTAAAGGACATGTGTTATGTTTTTCTTATAATAATGACAATGCAGTTTAGCTATTTCCAAAAAAAATACTTGCTCCATGATATCAGCAGTGCCCTCACACTTTCTGGTTCTGGTTGGGTGGGAGAGGTTGGACTGGGAGTGGGTGTTTCTTTGCTAATTGTGTCCAAATTAAATGCATCCATTCTAAAGTAGTGCTTTCACACCTCATTTATTACTGGGGGAATAAGGGCAAAGCAGATCCTCCCTTTAGCTAGAATCACTTCGTGCAGCAAACAGCCAAGATATAATTCCTTTGCCATTAATAACCAAGATTGATGGCTCTAGAATGATTCTTTTACTTTTTCTGGCAGACTGCCCAAGGACCTTGCTGTGTGTTAGTGTTCACTTCTTCATTTATGGCTGCCTTTTTATACATCATTATTCCCACTGTCCGCTCTTGTCGTGCAAGTGCTAACCAAATTGAGAAAGAATGCACAGCATCTATTAAACAGGCTTTTTGTTGGCCCTAGGAGGGTGGAAAACAGCTGATACGATGGTGGTGTTTGCATGGGAGTGGCTCCTTTATTCATGTTCTCTGGGCTGCTCTCTTGGCATCGAAGATGGCTGAAAAGTTAAAGCCTTGCTAGAAAACAGGCTGACTTCATGTAAAGTAGAAATGGCTTTGAGCTGCTGAGTTCTGATCTGGATACGAAATAAACTGTTTGGTATTTTTTTGACAAAGCGGTTGCGTTTTTTTTAAACAGAACATGTTGAATTACCAAAAGAAATGTCGCAGTGTAGTGACTGGTATGTACTAGGCACAGAAAGGGATGACATTTTTACCAGAAACAGACTCTCGGACCCAGAATGGCTTCTAGCCCAGGAGTTACAGCACTCAGCTGGGATGTGCAAGACTCACATTAAAGAACCGGATTCAGACTTAACCTCAGTTTCCCTCCTCTCAGGTGGGGGAACAAAGCACTAGGCTATTGAGTTGGCCTCTGTTGCTAGTTGAATGACTGTTTTGCTGTTTTTATTTAGTTTTAACAAAGCGGAACAGCTCCAACAGAAGATAGTAGATGTAAGTCACTATAAAATGGCAAGTAGACTAACAGTTAAAGCAGTCACCCAGCATGTAAGAGACTATTCTCCTGTGTGGTCTGAACAACACAAAGCAGGATCACCCAGGTGAATGCCCACACCATTGGACCATCATTTATTCTGGAGTAGGCTGGTCTGTCTCTTTCTCTACAGGACATCTTGGTTTTGTCCCAATGATGAGATGAAAAACTTTTGAAATCTTGCAGATTTCCAGGGGATGACGAAACCCATTCTCACCCATTTCGATTGTCTTTCACACACGCCATATCTTGGAGGTGTTTGATCTTGTACATTTAATATTAGCTAGTGAGATGACAGGAAGTTCAGGTTGAAACACTGGTTTGGCTCTGGAGCTTCGCTTCTGGCTCATCTCTATTTGGTCACTTGGCCAATAGGGATCTGATGGCAAAGATGATTTGTAATGAGCTATATGATACAGAATCTTCTGCCTCAAGATCACTAGTTTAATCCATATTTCTATGGGTAAGGACCAAAAACTAGTAGTGTGCAAAATGTGATAATTCATTCACATTTAGATTTAAACAATAGCACATGCAAGATGCCCATGCAAGTATTCTAGGTACACTGACACTTCATTGTATAATGCACTTAGCAGCTTTAAAGATCAGATATTTACAGATTAGTTCAGGTCTTTTAGCCAGCCAGTAAATTATCTATGAAACAACTCTTCTCTATCCTCAGTCTCTCAGATCGTGCCCTCACCCTTGTCTCTAAACCCTAGTGGATACACCTCCATAGCACACAAAACGCACAAGTATTATTTGGTTCTTGCTGCCAATCCTGTAAAGACACGGACTGAATGGCAGAAGTACACAGGCCTGCAAGCAGTGTGAAGAAGTGTGTAACTACAGTTAGTCTGTGGATAAATGGGACACCCCGCTATTAAGGACTGAATTCAGTCCACCATGGATCTCAATCCAACATGTTCCATTTGAAAAACTAATTTATAAAAGGGACCTTGGGCTGTCCTTTGCAAGATGCAAAAGTGCTGTCTCAAAGATCTAAATTCAGAATTTCTCTAATTTCCTTGCTTCCCAAGGGGTGCTGAGAATGCTGTATGATCAGCATCTGCGGAGGAAAGAACTTGCTCAGATATGTCATCTCCAGCTTTTCTGAAATCTGGACTGGAGTTGATACTACCCTCTCTGCAGGAGACGCTAAATGTGCAGTAGACTAATTCTACTGCGCATTAGTGCATCATGGCAAAAGCTGTGTCACGAATTAGTCTACTGAATTAGTCTACTGCACAATAGCATCACTAAAAGGACGTATGCTGGTGCTACTGCGCAGTAGTGCTGGTTACTGCACAGTCAGTTAGTACTTGTTATTACAGGTACTAAACCTAATGCGCAGTAACTACGGAGCATTAATGCACATGTAGATGAGTCCTCTGGTAATTGTGACTCATGTCTTTGGGGCTGAAGTAAAAAAAAATGAGGGAAGAAGAGTCCATAGGGCGAAAGAAGTGGCTGAATTTATTTTCTTTGCATGTGATTTTGGAGGGCGAGTCGCAGGATATGAATATAGCATTGAGAATGTTCCTGGAGCTTTTCCACAACACTTCTAATGTGGTTGTGCATTCTTTGACTGTGTCTGAAAATAAAATAGAACTGCAGCAAGTGCAGAAAACATGAGGCTTTTAAATTTGTTCGGAAAATGCATCAGGGCATGATATGATTTTGTCTATACTAGCTAGTGATGACAAAGCATGAAGATGACAAAGAATGAATCATTTGGATGTTCATGAAACAACATATTATAGGGTCACTAATTTGTGGCTTTTGGGAATTCTTGAAGTAATGAAATCAGGATCCAGCGAATATCTTTGCTAAATTGTTAGGTTTGTTTAAGGGGTACATTTAGTATCATCTCAGCATCTGTTTTCATAGACACTAGATTAACAGCCAGAAATTCTACTTTTTCAGTTCCTGCAGGGCTACATAGTATGGGACTAGTATTTCATGGTATATATTATCAAAACAACCAGGCTGAATAGCCTTTAGATGAAAATATAAAGGGCCAGGTTGTAGCCTTGGTTACAAAGCCCGTTTAAAAAATGAAATGGCTAGCTGCCACACCCCTTTAGGAGCAAAGTTAGAACCAAATGGTTTAAAACAACCATCCGGCACTCATACTTTTTAAGCTATGAGTCTACAAGTGACCTTTTATATCCAGAAGTCATTGGGCACATAGTACTTTGCATGAACATTAGAGAGTTGTAATTAGAGAAAATGCAGAGATGGATTTGTTCGATGATCCTCAACCAAAACGATGCTCTTGTTGTCATTGTTTACACGGCTGTGACATACGCCACGGCCAGGTGTTCCTTTCTACTGGTAAGACTTTCAGGGTTTCAGTATAATGACTAACATATCCCAGGAGCCAGCGCCATACATGTGTTGCTGTCATCTGGCTGGAGAGCTACACGGTCAGGCTCTCCAACCAGAGGGTGCAATAGGGCCACCTCCATCTTTAGGGGAGCCCCTTAATTGACAGCCTGCCCTTTCCCCTGCCTGGGAAGGGAGCAGGCTGTCAGTTGGCAATTGGCAGCTGATAAAAAGCAGCAGCTGCCATAGAAAGCCCCAAGAGGGATCCAGTCCCTGGAGAATGCCCCCCCCCACAATCCTGCCACCCCTCTGGGTGGAACCCAAAGGCATGTAGGATGTGGGGGATGGTTCCCCCAAGGCTGCAAGCCTCCCCAAACCTGGAGAGCCTTGCTGCCCACCTCCCCGACCGCTACTTGCTGTCCCCGCATGCCTCTGCAAGCACCTGGAGTGTGGGGTGGGGGTTCATTCTCCCCAGGGGCAGCCCTTTGGGGCTCTCGCAGTGCTCCTGCCACAGGAAGGCAATGCCACCCGCCCTGCAAATCCAATGATTAGTTGGAAGGGAAAATGGGGGAGGCATATTCCCATGCAGGGGTCCCAGACAGCCTGCCCAAAGGGGGGTCAGAGAGGGCGGGAGGGAGAGAAGAGGACTGTGGGTGTCCTCCACATCTCAAGAGACCTGGGTGTCCATTTAATTTAGATCGGGAGGAGGGAGATATCTTTGGAGGTAAGAGGCTTAACTGCTTGTGGAGGACCCGGTTTTCTTCTGCGAGAAAGGCCTCAAATGGCATCTCTCCCAGTACAAATGTGGCACCTGTTCATGGCCTGAGTTTCTGGGGGTACATTTTTTTCACTATTGTTAACATTATACACTGCCCTTCAGTAAGTTTTGGGGTCTTGCAAGACTGCGTTGTGACACCACAGAACATAATCTAAACCTAGATGGCGCTCCGAGGCTGAATGCAGTGCTTGTTTAACTGAAACTAAAAACACGCTTTATATTTTAGGATGTAGACTTTGTAGACTTTTTCCTCTGTGTGTAGGGGATTTTAAGTAGTGGAACCCTGAGCTTGGTTGGGACCTCTGAGTGCTGCTGTAATGCAAGTGATAAAATAGTGATGGCATTAGTGGTGCTTGTGCTTTACTAAATTTGTGAAGGAACCTGGCACTCCCGTGAGCCAGCCACAGTAAAAACAGGGGCTATTAAAACCTCTCCCTTCAGTTCTGTCAAAATGCCTCTGTCCTAACCCATAACAACCTCAGCATCCAAGTCCCTTGCTAACCTTCTGTCCCAAAAGATTTGTTGCTATTGCCAGCTCTCACCATTTTATTTCTAATCTTGCACGTGCTTCTGGAGTCAAACAGATCTACAAGAATATCGGTTCTCATTTGTAAAAATGGGTATGGAGGAAAGCCAAAAACAGGGAAGTCCAAAGATCCAACAGCAAAAAGACAAATAAAGAGAGACCAAATTTACCTTGATTTCAAATCTTGTGATTTGGTTGGGGTTTTCTTTTCCCTTTTAAGCTGACTCGTGACTTTTTCGAGACCTGATTCTTGAACGCTCCCGGTTGCCAACAACAAGCTCCTGGTGCTACGTTAGCTAAATTATTGAAGCAAGAGGTAGCCATTGATGGGCCACTGTTATAAGGAAGTGAGTCTTGCTCTTTATCAGTGTCGACTCTACATTTTAATAGACAGCTCTTCAAAAACTCTGTTCCCATTCACAGTTGTGCTTTCCCGTTAAGTATTGTTTAAAGTCCCGATGGCAAACCTAGCAGTCGCTTTCAGGATGCCTCTGTGAACCCAAACTCGGGGGAAGTGTTTTCTTCTTAGCACCACCTGGCTGGGTGCTTCAAGCCGTAAATCATTGTAAAGGGAGTGGAGTAACCATAGGTTGAAAGTTCAGCTCCACGTTTGGAAAAATGCTTGTCTTTACATAACGGGCAGATAACTTAGGAAGTTCTTTAAAAATACTGGCAGATCTCATGTTTGCATCTTTTACCTTTTTGTTAGAACTTGCGAGAGTCTTGCTGGGAAAAAGCTGGCTACTTCTTTGATCTTCCCGATTTCTTATCGTGGAAAGCAACAGGTGTCACTGCAAGGTATGTTAATAATAGCTGCATGATTTGTTTTTCTTCATCTATTTTCCTGTGTATGTTTCTGCTTTAATTCATTTTGACTGAACATGTTGTATGTACATCTGTATGTGATTTAGCTTGTTCAAAAACATCTTGAACCTATCTCCTGCTTCCATTGTACATTCCTAAACACAATTGTTCCTATGAGCACTGTAACTCTCAGATACAGTATGTTGCTACAAATGTCAGTTAATTGGCCTCATACTCCATTTTGGAACGTAAGCAGAATTGCTTTTGCTGTTTTAAAATACGCTGCTTGTCATGCTCGGAAATCTGTTTTTATTGACAGATTGCCGCATTTTCCGACAGAAAAACAAAACAAAATAGCTTTTACCATGTGCATGAGATCCAATGATCCTTATTAAAAGTAAATGGCAGTTGTATCACTTCTGAAAAGCATCTTTGCAAAATTCATCTTTTATTAAATGAACCTCATCTAGCAGATTGTGTCCTGTGTATGCTAGGGTGATCTGTTAAGTCTGTGTCTGTACGACACATTTACCCATGTAAAGTTAGTGAGTGAGTAGGGTGGGTCCAAGCTTAGTTTTGCCTTGTTCCTGTTTTTTGCCCCTCAAGAATAACGGGCAGGTCCCTCATACTCCGTATTCAAGCTGGGATTTTGTCTCCCTGCTTTCTTGACAATTGGCAGCTATGATTAGGTATCTTACTTCCGAGAGCAGAACAGGGCACAGTTCATTTAAAAAATGGCGAAGTGTATGGGTTGTGTAAGAGCTTGTTCTCTGTAAAGCAGTAGCTCCCTTGTGCTGGATGGATCAAGATCTCATTATGCTAAGTGTTGTACAGGCACAACTTCTGAGTGCTGACACCTTAAATAGTGCTGTCAGTAGCACCCATGTCTAACGAGTCTCAAGCATCTGAATCCTATGGCTCCAAAGTCAGATGTCCTGCATGGCAGCGTTTTGTGCAAGAAACCCTGGCTTTCAGTGGTATCCACTAGCTTTCTGGCTCTGGGCTGGGCCAGGGAAGACACTGCTGGTTTTTGCTACTGTTCTTCCCAGTGCCAGTATGCTAGAGATGCCCTGAGCAAGGTATGAGCCAGTGCTCGCTGCTACAGAGAAAGCTTTGTGAGGCCAGATGGGCTCATGGGCTGCAGATGTTTGGTTTCCTGGGGACAAGCAGCAAGGAATGCCTGTGCCACGCATGCTTTGGCGCATGGCAGGTTACCCGGGTGAGGTATGGGAGGCTGGGCCAGCAACCTTACCTGGGGGATGGAGGAGCTGCAGCCACGATGCTTCTGCAGCTGGGAACCTGGCCGGCAGCTGGAGTGTGGCTCTGGCCGGCCAGACTCTGGTTTTGGGCAGTGTGCACTGCCACCAGGTACGCTGCCTCACTTCTGTTCCATGCAGGTTTTTTTGACCTTGGGATCATGCAGGGTCAAAGGAAAAAAACCCCCCAGGGCTGCAAGGTAGCAGTGCAAGGAGTGCCTGAATGTGGGGTTTGTGGCACCGCAGACCCATCTGCAGCGCCACATACTGTATGGCTGTGCTTGTCTAGATGCAGCCATGAGGGCTAAAAAGAGGTATGTGCTTTTTTAACTATTGTTTAGCTATATGTCCTTGGATTCAACTAATGCCTCTGTTTCGCAGAGACCTGAGGAAGAATGTCTTGCATTCAAAAGCTTGTCTAAATTTATCCTAGCTAGCAGGTGGTCCAGTAAAAGGTATCACCCTAGGCATCCCATAATTGTGGGACCATCATGACTACAATATCATTCGTACGCTATCCATTTAACAGGACAGAATCAGTCATTTTGAGCTGTGCCTCAATGATATACATGCTCGCTGACCACCTGAAGAAGTATGCAAGCAGAACAGGAGCTGTTGTTGTGCTAAAAGATTTGGGAAGTCAGTACCGTCTACGTGACTTTAGATTAGAATAGATCAACGCATTTTTTGAACCATGTTTGTAAACCCAACGCAAGTTGATTTTTTTTTTTTCAACACAGAATTATAGAGTCATTTTTAGGGCTGTAGATGACTTTGGATGGAGTTGGGGTCTATTTGGAAAACTATTTATTTTGCTAGAGAAGAGGCTGAAGTAGGGGGTGGTTCAAGTTTCAGTACACTTCAAAGCCCTTTTTCTCTGTCCCTGTCCCCGCTCTCTGCCTTCTCCCCCAGCTCAGTGCTGATAGGTATGCTCCATGTATGAGATCCTCCCCCACCCCCTCCTTTTTTTTAATTGTTCCTTCTTCTGAGGAACAACCACCCTCCGTGTCTGGCACATTCAGACCCAGAAGCTAGCTATTTGTGCTGTAACTTACTCTTAACCCCACCAGGATACAGCCAAACAATTTTGGAAGTAGGAGACTGAAGTCTCTGGTGTTTCATATGTTGAACCAGTGGTCATATTGCCAAATGACAGTCATGTTGCCAGGGTAGAAGTACAGCAAGAGTTGGTGTAGCTGTCCTCCTTTGGGTATACTTCTCAGAAAGAAATATTTCCTTTAAAAATGAAGTTTCGTGTTTGTGTCTTAATGCTAAACTTCCAGGCTTCTGCAGCTTGGGAGGGTAGATAGAAATGAACAGCAGTGTCTTCCCCCATACTTAAAAAGGAAAACTTCACTGTCATGCTGACTAATCCTTAAGTCTTCTGGGAAGCAAGTAATCAGATTAAATTGCAGGGTTATGCTCTCTTTGGTGCTTTCCCACTTGTGACACTCGATGGATCCAAGGGTTTGGTCACAACTTTTACTGTAGTAGAGAGGATGTTTAATAGAATCCAGGATATCCAGATGACACAGTCACTTTGGCATGTTATAGGCTCTTCTTTCCTCCTTTAACTTGCTCCTTAAAACGCATATTTTCTGTTGATTCCCACAAAACCCAGTGGCTGTGCAGCTGGTGTCTTATGATCCCTGCTTCTTACATTAATCATAAGACTGTAGCTCTACTCTCAGGGTTACATTGTGCTCCCCGACCTGTTTGTTATACCTGTCTATGCCTCTTGTCTTGGGTTTCAGAGATTGTTAGTACTTCGAGGCTTGGACAGGACGTTTTTTTGTTAGCTATTTGATCAGTTTCTAGCACAATGAGCCCATTATTCATTACTGGGGCTCAGCTAGAGCACAAATCAATATAATGGTGACAAGGTAGACATCCTATAGACAAACTACAGAATTATACAGTAATGGTCCAGGCATTACAGTAACGCTGTTGTAAACTCATTAGGTGAGATTCGTGACTCCCTCTCTAACTTTTATATGCCAGGAAGAGATGCTGGAAAGGCATAAGGAATCTAAACTCTGGATCCAGCCAGAAGAATTTCCCATTGCAAGAACTGAGGAAGATGTTAGGTTGTCATCCAAGTTCCTCTTGTAAAACTCAGTGTAAGGGGCATGCTACTCTTCATAGTTTGTGGAAGGGCTGAGGTGTTGTTGTAGCGGTGGTGGTGCAGGACATGTCCAAGAGGCAAGGATTTGATAACTTTTTGACTGGACCGACTGCCAGATTGGGAGAGCTGTTGGACAAGCTTTCAGGCCTCAAGTGCTCTTCTTCAGGTCTGAGAGATCAACTGCAGGCTGAACTAAATAGCAGAGAAAGGACACCATGCAACTGCACTTCACAGATAATAACTACTTCTTTCTGGAATGGTTTCCGTCTGCCGCCAGCTACTTTGCCTATTCTATTAGACTACTTTTGTCTTGCAAAGACTCCTTTTGGCAGCATTTCGCTCTGAGTGAAAACTTGCTCCATCCCTCCAAGTAGACTGCTTGTGTATTTCTCTGATACTGAGTTAAAATGAAGATCTTGACATTTTCCAAGTGGTGCCTTGAATCTAGAAAGGTTGAGAACCACCCGTTTAACACTTCATTGCTTTGCTTTTTAACAGATACCAGGCAAGAAAGCTTTGCGTGTTGGTCCAAGTAGAGTGTTTTACTCCACACAAACCATTTTTTTTTTTTAATTTTTCATGAGGAAAAAATAGTTGAACTTTGATTGAGGGTTCCCTTCCCCCTTGGTCTTATGAACAAATTGAAATGCCATTTAGCTGAGTCCTCAATGTGCAAGGCTGAGAGCTTGAATCTGGATGCCTTTGGCCTTTGTGACTTTCCCAATAGCGTGAACCCCTCTACCTGCTACCTAGGATTTTCTCATAATAAAAAAAAACCCAGAACTGTCCTTGCTTACTCCGTCTGTGAAAGGAGGAAGGTCAATCCTGTTCTAAGATTTGCTCAGCTGCCTTTTATCCTTAGTTGTCCTGAGGATGGACACCTTGCATCCAGCACCTCGGAGAGATTAGTTTGAAACCTGCATTTTCATTTCAGTACAATCCAGCTTTTCACGGAGGGTTATTGTCTGGGGATGCTCCTCAAACAAAATCCAGTCATTTGCTCTGATTCTTGGTAGCCATCAATTAGTAAAAAAAGCCTTTGCTCTAAATGGTCCAGACTGCTGATTGCTTTAGATTAAGGCAGACAAGGTTCTTTGGGTAAATGTGATATCTTTCATTAGACCAGCTAAATAGTTGGAAAAATTGTTTGTTGCTAAAACCAACACCCCCGATTGCTTTAGATTAAGGGCATTTTATCAGGTTAAAGCATTTTGTCACCTGGTCATATTTTTAAGACTCATTGCAGGGATATGCTTTCCCCTGGGAAGAATGGGTAACAGTCTTGACATGCAGATTATCACCTGGCTTTTCTCACTAAGGCTGTTGGTGAGGCCGGGGGAAGGAGAAAATTGTTTTTCTCACTGCTCTTAGTAATGCTCTTCAGAGGTTCCTGCACTTGGCTCACGGTGAGTATGATTCACCACCCTGCTCCACCCACCATTTATAACCTCTGATCATTTTTCCTTTGTGTACCGTATTCTGGGTGAAGCTACTTTTAAAAATACTTTTAAATAACTGGTATGGCTACAGGTGACTGAATTATGGAGACAGAACTCTTGCCAGAGGTAAGCCCCATTTCCATTGGGCTCCCCTTCCCTCGTAAAGGACCGCATTGCAAGCAGTGATGGAGCTAGGAAGTCAGATCACTATCCATCCCCAAAATGTTCTCCTGAAGTTCAAGGGTATTTGCTCCAGGGCTTTCTCCAATTATAAGCAATACACTCAGTGCAAAAGCCAAATCTCTGTTGGATTTATCTGGCTGAAGATGAACTGTAGCCAAAGAAAGATTATAGCTGTGGAGGAAGATTTAGAAACATAGGTAAGACTATCAAAGCACCTCTAAGGGAGGTGGAGAGTACACAACATAGCACTGGGAGCTTGTGGAAAAAATGCTATTCCATTGCCTTCTAGACACAGGAAGGTAGCGAAGCGAAGAAATCTTTCTAAAAGCAAGAACTCAGACACTGAGGTTCCCGTGTTTTCATAGTTCACTCAGAAATAAAAATTACATGGCCTTTCTAAAGATGAAGGAAGGATTTCCCATCTTTAGCCCTACCTAGCTAGTAATAGGAAAAATATAACATTTTGTCCAGTGGAGGTCCAAGAGCTATGTGGTGTTACTCTTCTTACAAGCTTAATTATTTTGTTTCTTCATTTGTTAAGGACTTACCCATTTCATGAATTGATCTAAAGGAGCCTCTCCTGTGGCAGCAACTGCTCTGTCCTACTCTAGCTCCGGGGCTCATGGAGTCTCTGAAAAGGATGATGGCTCCATGGAGGCATAGGATGCATTTTCTCTTCTGCGTGGGTTGTAGGAGACCCTTTGCAGATTGTCCACTACTCACATGAATCTCAATGCTATGATTTAATCGGAAGAAAATGCCTTCTCTACATTATATGCTTGTGGAAGTTGTGCAACGTGCACAAGCCCAGAGGAAAATGTGAATGAGTCTCAAGGTGCAGTGCTGAGAAACACTCAACTAATATTAGACTTCTTGTATACCAGTTTTAGACAGGAATTTCTGTGCCCAGACTACATTGAAAGGAGTCAAATTCTCATTCTTTTGTGAGAGATGCTCGTGGCCAGTTCTTCCATCCTGTAAATTGATACGAGTCCTGATGTACACCAACCGAAGATCTGACTCTAAGCAGAGCAAACACAATATACAATTTGGTCCTTTTTTTATTTGGATTAATGGAAAGTCTTAAAACAGCCACAGGGTCCAGTGCCTGTGGCACTAGTTGAGCACTTTGGAGACTTGGGTTTGAATCCTTGCTTCAACTCATTTTGATGTTGGGCAGCTCACTTAGGCCCACCTTTTCAGTGGTATGACGATATCTAAATGCATTTTGAGGTTCTGGGCTTTATAGTCTCCCTTGTACCTCAGTGAGGTGAGGTGGTCAAGTACTATATAATCTATTTTGAGTATCACTTCTAGATGGATTGGCAGTTTTGTGCTAATGATGTGAAAAGAGAGAGACAGCATTTTAGAGAAAAGTTGCCAAGTTTGCTTAGAAGGAGCAAGGAGGAGACTGGTGTAAAATCAGTGATTATCTGAGGAGTGCTTGTGCCTTTTTAAGGGGTGGGGCAACCCTTTTTAGTACGATGTGGTAACTGTAGCAGCCAAGACACCAACCTCTTGGGGCCAGCTGCCTTTCCCTTCCTTCCCGACCCTGCCATGACTAATATATAGTCTGGCTGGCATTGGGGTGGTTGGCTTGCCTTTGTTTATAGTTTGTGCCTACTTCAAAAGATGTCTGGTCTCAAAATCAGGCTTCTCTCTAAAAAGGAAGGGACCTGGGACTGTTTCATAGAGCTGTGCTGATTAGTGCCGCAGTCTGTGTGGCAGGGACAATATTCTCTGTTGCACTGGGGTTGTTTATAAAATGAAACCCAAGACATTGGACACCAACTCATTTGGGAGAAACCGCTAAAAAAGGGGGAAAGGAGGAATTCTCTTAAAGGGCATGGGGTGGTGTTTTCACGTCTCAAGCAGGGCAAACAATGTACCAAGAACTTCCTGTGAGAGAGCCAAGAGCAAATGCTCACATATTTAAACCTTTTCTAAATGAAGAGAGACATCTTTGAGGTAAAGCATTCACACCTGAGGACAGGATGGTAATCCAAGCCGACCTTGACAGGCTCAGAAAATGGGCAGATGAAAACCTGATGACATTCAATACCGAAAAATGCAAGGTGCTCCACCTTGGGAAGAAAAACCCACAGCACGCTTATAGGCTCGGCAGCACTACGCTTGCTAGCACCACGGCTGAAACGGACTTGGGGGTCATGACTGACCACAAGATGAATATGAGCCACCAATGCGATGTCGCAGCTGGTTAAGCGAGCAAAACTCTGGCTTGCATCCATAGATGCTTATCTAGCAAATGCCAGGATATCATCCTCCTCCTGTACTTGGCCTTGGTGAGGCCGCAGCTGGAGTACTGCGTCCAGTTCTGGGCTCCACAATTCAAAAAGGATGTGGAGAAGCTTGAGAGAGTCCAGAGAAGGCACATGATCAGAGAGCAGGAAAACAGACCTTATGATGAAAGGCTGAGTGCCATGGGGCTCTTCAGCCTGGAAAAGCGCAGGCTCAGGGCGGACCTCGTGGCTGCCTATAAGTACATAAGGGGTGTACATCAGGATCTGGGGGAACCCAAGGGATGACAGGGTCAAATGGTCACAAACTTCTCCATGACCATTTCAGGCTGGACATAAGGAAAAACTTGTTTACTGTCCAAGCCACCAAGGCCTGGGACAGACTGCCTCCAGAGGTGGTGCAAGCACCTACTCTGGACTCCTTCAAGAGTCAATTGGACGCTTATCTTGCTGAGATCTTGTAACCCCAGCTGACTTCCTGCCCCTGGGGCGGGGGGCTGGACTCGATGGTCTTCCGAGGTCCCTTCCAGCCCTAATGTCTATGAATCTATGAATCTGCTCCCTCTAATGACTACCCCAGTTCCCTCTGCTTTCAGGTCAGGACCTAGTGATAGAGGGAGGTGAGCCACCGTAGAAGAAGTAACGCATTTCATGCTGATCAGCCAGGGACCTAAGGGAGAAAAGTTTCATGCACAGCTGACAGTGTAGAGAGAGGCTGGAGTATTGTTGTAACCATGGTCCAGGAAGTGTATGGGAGACAAGGCTTTTTTGGTGACACCTTTCATTAAACCAACTGTGTTGCTGGGAGAGCTGTTGGACAAGCTTTCGGGCAGCAAATGCCCTTAGTGTAGAGTGAGGGAGTTAGCTATATTAGTCTGAAGTCAGGTAGAAGGCAGGGCAGTGTGGCATCTTAGAGACTAACTTGTTCAAAAAGGCCTAAGCTTTCACAGACAGCCTACTTTGTCAGACTCTACAATTGGATTTAGCGAATGTGAATAATACTGAGTGGGGGAGTCTGGATGGCTGGCAATTTTCTATCAAGCCTGGTTTTTTTTTACTTCTATGCATTTTGTGAAATGATTGTGTCTATTGTGTAAATTGCAGATGTAATAAGAAGTACTGGCATTGTTTGTCCCTCATATTAGGATGAATTTGGGCTCAGTGTCATTTCTGTTCTTGGCCTCTCTATACTCAAGGAGTCTTTGTTTTTTTTTGAATGAGTCAAAGAATTGGAAGTTTCTCTGTAATTCTCTGCTTCTCTTGTATTTGTGACTTAATATGGTCCCCTTCTTAGGTGACCAGAATAACAGCCATAATCTCTGAAATCCTATTTTAAAATAAGAAAGAGACATAAAGATATAACATTACAGTTACTTGAATGGTGATGGTTAAAAAACACAAACAAAAAAACTGTCTACCTATAATATATCTAGGTCCTTTGTACCCTGGTACTTACATATGTATAAGTGTATATTCTTTAAAGATCTGCATCTTTCATGCCTAAGCTTATGTCTTAAACCCTTTACAAATGCCATCATTTGGGATTCTTTTAATTCGTTTAGATGCGAGCCATAATCTAGACTTTGTGTTTTGCTTCTCTCAACATTCGTTCTTTGTTGTCTTCTTTCTCTCTTCACTGACAGTTCGCTTTGCTATTTCTACTTCTTTCTATCTCTAAAGGAATATCCCCAGGTTAGAAATTGCACCTTATCAGAAGATTTTCATTACTGTTATTACAGCTAACACTTGCTGAGATTTGTATAACTGCAAAATCCGAGAAATACATTATTTTAGTTAGTCAGGTTGTTTGTCCATGCATCTGGCACCAATTGTATCGGAGCAATTTCAACGTTTTCCCTTCAGTTACTTTTCACGTTGATTTCTGTGCGTTTTTCACCAAGCAAGGGGAAGGCGAAACATCATTTAGAAGAGGAAAATATGAATGTAAAGCCACAGAAATTGGCAGGGGTCTTGAAACCTATATATAACCAAACAATTTTAAAAATGACTATTTCAAATTGCCATGACCTATGGTTGTTAGCTATAAAAGTAATCTGAGGGACTTTTGTGTGTTGAATATGAAACTTGTTGACGTGTATTATTAACGTTTTCCAGGAAGTACACAGGCAAACAGGAAACTTTAGCTATTGTTATGATACAAATGTCCTTTACAAAACATCAGTGAGAGAAACCAAGGTATTTTCCAAAAGATCTTCAGACCTTTACTTTCATTTAGCTCCTTAGTCATGTCTAAGCTTATCTGTACAGTGGAGAAATACTCATATTGCAAGTGTTTACATATACATTTTCTTCAAATATTTACTTCTACTTAAAGGTGTTTGGGCTCTTAATTAACGGTGACAGTGTCTGGCCCTTCATTTTGTGTGGTGCTCATTTGCTGTTAGGAAAAAGCCAGCCAGGTCAGAATTGAAAAGGAGTGGGGGCAGGAGCTGTAGTAGATGTATTACTGGCAGCTTGCCACAGAGACACTGAACTCCGAGCCAACCATGAAGTCATTTTGAACTCAGGGAGTCTCACTAATCCAAGGCAATGCGTCTTAATTTGACAAAGCAAGGACTGCTCAATAAGCCACCCCCGCTACAAATGCTGTTAAACAGGGGTGCCTGTAAGTGTAGACTGCGAATGAGAAATGTGGTGATATGAAAGAATCGTCTTGTTTTCTGGTTCGTACTCCCCCAGTCCCAAAGGCAGGCTTGGCTCTGCTCTTCCCTGCAGTTTGGGCTTATGCAGTGGCTTGATGTGAAATTTGAGAAACATATGTAGTTTTCTATTTCAGGAAAATGATCTCAGAGATTGAATGTGTGTGTTGTTGGCTGTTAAACTCTGATCTTGCCTAGTGTGGTAGCGAGGGTATTTCGTTTTGGCATTGGGCAGGCATTCCAAAGCATGTTTTATCAGAATTGTTGTATTCCTGTTTGCTGGTCATTTGGTTCCTTCATCCTTAAGCTGCAGCATCGTGCATCGTAGGAAACATTTAAAGAAATGCTTTGTGGCACCTCCAAAAAGGGTCTTCTACCTTTCATTTTTCCAGAATAGCTATTAACATGCATTTGTGCTGACAAGTGATGCACATGCAGTTTTCCATCAAGGAAAATAAGCCTGAATTTTAAACAACCCTTTCATAGTTTATCCTATGCAGGAGCGGTATATATTGGTAGATGTGCAAATAGTAATTGCTAGCTCCTCTAATGCCCCTCCCCATTAATAAAATCTGCAGAAAGATGGCCAGGAGACTCTGCAGTTTGCTGAAACTTAAGGGAGTGAATTGGAAGAGTGAGGTTGATAAAAGTTCAGATTCTGGTGGAGTGCAGGGAATGAAAGGTGCAACCCCCTGGAGGAGTTTACCTCTTTTCTCCTTTTCCCTGTCTTTGAGCATCATGGCTCTCTTAACATATAGGGATGAGAGTGCAGAGGGTACCTTACTATTCATTTCTTTTGCACCAGCCCCTGAAAACTCCATCAGGGAGAAGTTTGTCATTGCACAATGCAAACTGGCATTCTCCTGAATTCCCATTTGGGTCAAATATTGTAGAAAAAACCTTTGTACAATTACATTTCCATTTGTGACATCTTGTATCCATTCAAGAAAAGCAGAAGTCACTGGTGTTAGCCTGACCTTTCTTCTAGTCTAAACTTTAAATGGATTAGAAAAGAGACATATGTCTCTTGGGTCACTTTCAGCAATAGTCACGTTTTATGGGTGTATACATAATGCATGGCCTCACAGTAAATTGCTAAATTCAAACTTCTAAGCACAATGATAACAATCCAAAAGCATCTCAACAAGCAAACAAAAGGGAAATACATAGCATATGATTTATTTGTTGTGTGCTGACTTAGACATAATTGTTTAAAGAATTACAGGCCATTTACATTAATTAATATATGGCAACATGTTCTGAATACACTCAGATGGGGAGAGGGATTCCTATCTTTGTTCTTAAACATTTTCCCCCTGTAATGCCTTGTGTGGGTGGGGGCCTTAATGAAGAAGGTCTTAAAATATCCCTTCCAGGTAAGTGGCATTCCCATTCCATGGCTGGGGGAATTGAGGCATTGAAATTTAAAGGCGAAATTTGCCAAACTTGCAAAAAGGATTTGGTTATCTAACTCTCATAGACTTTCAAGGGCAAGTAAGTGCCCACCTGCCTTAGGCTGGAATATAAACTACTACTCCTGACTCCCAAACCTATCTTCTCACTGCCAGACTATCCCTCTTATTTCTTGTACCATAGCAGAAGATGGAAGTCACAATAGCCTGTCTTAGAATGAGATTCCCTTATAAATGTCCTGCCTTCTTTT